>NC_069500.1:456492338-457133338 GCF_027579735.1 Bombina bombina | reverse complement strand
TAGAGAAAAAAAAGTCATATGTGTGTATGCTATATTTTGCAAATTAGCATTATGTTACTCCGAAGAGTGATACATCTGTGTAAGAGAACCAAGTCCTATTTGAATGTTCATTCCTCAGGTCGGTTCCATTGGTAGTTCAGCAGAGAGAGTTTATCTTCTTTTGTTCTGTTTATAGAGAAGTTCACATGAGGTCAAGTGGGTGTGAGCTGATGCCACATCCTAATAGGTAGTTAGTTTTTTAAACACACCGTGCTTGTGAGTAAGAGATATATGCCTGAGGAAACAGTGAGTTGCAGCTGAGAAACACTTTGCAAGTGTCTAAAGGGGCAATTGTATCTCCCTGTTTTTATTCTGTTTTAATAAACCATCATTTTGCACTACATGCATGAGTCTGTTTGGGAGGAGTGAGTCTGCGTGACCACACTATCATTGGAGCAGTGAGCTGGGACACTGAGAGATCCCAGTCTGTATCATTAAGCACATCGGTGCTGCCACTATTGTGAGTACAGTGATTTCCATCTATCTATCTGTTTGGTACACCACAATGTTACACTAGGAGGTGCCCTCTGTTGTTTGTGTCTCAACACAGATTGTTTATCTTTGTGGTTTTGGTAGATCTTGGTTTGTTTATCTTTGTGGTTTTGGTAGATCTTGGTGTGTTGGATATTTTGGCATGGATGACAGTTCCTCTCTTAGGGGAGGTATGATGTTTAACACTCTGCAAAATTGATCAATGTTGGAGATACATTCAAATTTTCTGCCATTTTTCAAAACTATCGGCTAGATTACGAGTTTTGCGTTAGGCTTAAAAAGCAGTGTTAGCCAGTCCTAACGCTGCTTTTTAACGCCCGCTGGTATTACGAGTCTTGAAGGTACAGGTGTGCCGCTCACTTTTTTGGCCAGACTTGGAAATACCGCAAATCCACTTACGTAAATTGTGTATCCTCTTTTTTCAATGGGACTTGCATAGTGCCGGTATTACGAGTCTGCCAAAAAGTGAGAGGTAGACCCTCTCCTGTCAAGACTGGTACCGCATTTTAAAGTCAGTAGTTAAGAGTTTTACACTACAACGCTGTAGCATAGAACTCTTAACTAAAGTGCTAAAAAGTACACTAACACCCATAAACTACCTATTAACCCCTAAACCAAGGCCCTCCTGCATCGCAAACAATTTAAAAAATATTTAACCCCTAATCTGCCGAACCGGACATCGCCGCCACTATAATAAATATATTAACCCCTAAACCACCGCACTCCTGCTTCGCAAACATTAGTTAAATATTATTAACCCCTAATCTGCCGCCCTCAACGTCACCGCCACTGTACTAAAGTTATTGACCCCTAAATCTAAGTCTAACCCTAACCCTAACTCCCCCTAACTTAAACATAATTAAAACAAATCTAAATAAAAATTACTATAATTAACTAAATTATTCCTATTTAAAACTAAATACTTACCTGTATAATAAACCCTAAGGCCTAGATTTAGAGTTCGGCGGTAGCCGTCAAAACCAGCGTTAGAGGCTCCTAACGCTGGTTTTGGCCGCCCGCTGGTATTTGGAGTCAGTGATTAAAGGGTCTAACGCTCACTTTGCAGCCGCGACTTTTCCATACCGCAGATCCCCCTACGCCATTTGCGTAGCCTATCTTTTCAATGGGATCTTTCTAACGCTGGTATTTAGAGTCGTTTCTGCAGTGAGCGTTAGAGCTCTAACGACAAGATTCCAGCCGCCTGAAAAAAGCAGGAGTTAAGAGCTTTCTGGCTAACGCCGGTTTATAAAGCTCTTAACTACTGTACCCTAAAGTACACTAACACCCATAAACTACCTATGTACCCCTAAACCGAGCTCCCCCCACATCGCCGCCACTCGATTAAAAATTTTAACCCCTAATCTTCCGACCGCCACCTACGTTATACTTATGTACCCCTAATCTGCTGCCCCTAACCCCGCCGACCCCTATATTACATTTATTAACACCTAATCTGCCCCCCACAACATCGCCGCCAGCTACTTACAATAATTAACCCCTAATCTTCCGACCGCAAAGCGCCGCCACCTACGTTATCCCTATGTACCCCTAATCTGCTGCCCCTAACACCGCCGACCCCTATATTATATTTATTAACCCCTAATCTGCCCCCCTCAACGTCGCCGACACCTACCTACACTTATTAACCCCTAATCTGCCGAGCGGACCTGAGCGCTACTATAATAAAGTTATTAACCCCGAATCCGCCTCACTAACCCTATCATAAATAGTATTAACCCCTAATCTGCCCTCCCTAACATCGCCGACACCTACCTTCAATTATTAACCCCTAATCTGACGACCGGAGCTCACCGCTATTCTAATAAATGTATTAACCCCTAAAGCTAAGTCTAACCCTAACACTAACACCCCCCTAACTTAAATATAATTTTAATCTAACGAAATAAATTAACTCTTATTAAATAAATTAATCCTATTTAAAGCTAAATACTTACCTGTAAAATAAACCCTAATATAGCTACAATATAAATTATAATTATATTATAGCTATTTTAGGATTAATATTTATTTTACAGGCAACTTGGTATTTATTTTAACTAGGTACAATAGCTATTAAATAGTTAAGAACTATTTAATAGTTACCTAGTTAAAATAATAACAAATTTACCTGTAAAATAAATCCTAACCTAAGATATAATTAAACCTAACACTACCCTATCAATAAAATAATTAAATAAACTACCTACAATTACCTACAATTAACCTAACACTACACTATCAATAAATTAAATAAACACAATTGCTACAAATAAATACAATTAAATAAACTAGCTAAAGTACAAAAAATAAAAAAGAACTAAGTTACAGAAAATAATAAAATATTTACAAACATAAGAATAATATTACAACAATTTTAAACTAATTACACCTACTCTAAGCCCCCTAATAAAATAACAAAGCCCCCCAAAATAATAAATTCCCTACCCTATTCTAAATTAAAAAAGTTACAAGCTCTTTTACCTTACCAGCCCTGAACAGGGCCCTTTGCGGGGCATGCCCCAAGAAGTTCAGCTCTTTTGCCTGTAAAAAAAAACATACAATACCCCCCCCCAACATTACAACCCACCACCCACATACCCCTAATCTAACCCAAACCCCCCTTAAATAAACCTAACACTAATCCCCTGAAGATCTTCCTACCTTGTCTTCACCATCCAGGTATCACCGATCCGTCCTGGCTCCAAGATCTTCATCCAACCCAAGCGGGGGTTGGCGATCCATAATCCGGTGCTGAAGAGGTCCAGAAGAGGCTCCAAAGTCTTCATCCTATCCGGCAAGAAGAGGACATCCGGACCGGCAACCATCTTGTTGTAATATTATTCTTATGTTTGTAAATATTTTATTATTTTCTGTAACTTAGTTCTTTTTTATTTTTTGTACTTTAGCTAGTTTATTTAATTGTATTTATTTGTAGCAATTGTGTTTATTTAATTTATTGATAGTGTAGTGTTAGGTTAATTGTAGGTAATTGTAGGTAGTTTATTTAATTATTTTATTGATAGGGTAGTGTTAGGTTTAATTATATCTTAGGTTAGGATTTATTTTACAGGTAAATTTGTTATTATTTTAACTAGGTAACTATTAAATAGTTCTTAACTATTTAATAGCTATTGTACCTAGTTAAAATAAATACCAAGTTGCTTGTAAAATAAATATTAATCCTAAAATAGCTATAATATAATTATAATTTATATTGTAGCTATATTAGGGTTTATTTTACAGGTAAGTATTTAGCTTTAAATAGGATTAATTTATTTAATAAGAGTTAATTTATTTCGTTAGATTAAAATTATATTTAAGTTAGGGGGGTGTTAGTGTTAGGGTTAGACTTAGCTTTAGGGGTTAATACATTTATTAGAATAGCGGTGAGCTCCGGTCGTCAGATTAGGGGTTAATAATTGAAGGTAGGTGTCGGCGATGTTAGGGAGGGCAGATTAGGGGTTAATACTATTTATGATAGGGTTAGTGAGGCGGATTCGGGGTTAATAACTTTATTATAGTAGCGCTCAGGTCCGCTCGGCAGATTAGGGGTTAATAAGTGTAGGTAGGTGTCGGCGACGTTGTGGGGGGCAGATTAGGGGTTAATAAATATAACATAGGGGTCGGCGATGTTAGGGCAGCAGATTAGGGGTACATAGGGATAACGTAGGTTGCGGCGGTTTACGGAGCGGAAGATTAGGGGTTAATAATAATATGCAGGGGTCAGCGATAGCGGGAGTGGCAGATTAGGGGTTAATAAGTGTAAGGTTAGGGGTGCTTAGACTCGGGGTACATGTTAGAGTGTTAGGTGCAGACGTAGGAAGTGTTTCCCCATAGGAAACAATGGGGCTGCGTTAGGAGCTGAACGCTGCTTTTTTGCAGGTGTTAGGTTTTTTTTCAGCTCAAACAGTCCCATTGTTTCCTATGGGGGAATCGTGCACGAGCACGTTTTTGATGCCGGCCGCGTCCGTAAGCAACTCTGGTATCGAGAGTTGCATTTGCGGTAAAAATGCCCTACGCTCCTTTTTTGGAGCCTAACGCAGCATTTGTTTTAACTCTCGATACCAGAGTTAAATTTATGGTGCGGCCAGAAACAGCCCTTTTACCGCCAAACTCTAAATCTAGGCCTAAGCTAGCTACAATATAACTAATAGTTACATTGTAGCTAGCTTAGGGTTTATTTTTATTTTACCGGCAAGTTTGTATTTATTTTAACTAGGTAGAATAGTATTTAATAACTACCTAGCTAAAATAAAGACAAATTGACCTGTAAAATAAAACCTAACCTAAGTTACACTAACACCTAAAACTACACTATAATTAAATTAATTCCCTAAATTAAATACAATTAAATAAAATTATCTAAAGTACAAAAAAAACAAACACTAAATTACAGAAAATAATAAACAAATTACAAGATTTTTAAACTAGTTACACCTAATCTAATCCCACTAACAAAATAAAAAAGCCCCCCCAAAATAAAAAAGCCCTACCCTACACTAAATTACAAATAGCCCTTAAAATGGCCTTTTGCAGGGCATTGCCCCAAAGTAATCAGCTTTTTTACCTGTAAAAAAATTACAAATCCCCCCTAACATTAAAACCCACCACCCACACAATCAACCCTACTCTAAAACCCACCCAATACCCCCTTAAAAAAACCTAACACTAACCCCTTGAAGATCACCTTACCGGTAGAAGTCTTCATCCAACCAGGCCGAAGTCCTCAATGAAGCCGGGAGAAGTCTTCATCCAAGCCGGGCAAAGTGGTCCTCCAGACGGGCAGAAGTCTTCATCCAGACGGCATCTTCTATCTTCATCCATCCGGTGCGGAGCGGGTCCACCTTCAAGACATCCGACACAGAGCATCCTCTTCCTTCCGACGGCTAACACTAAATGAAGGTTCTTTTAAATGACGTCATCCAAGATGGCGTCCCTTCATTTCCTATTGACTGATAGAATTCTATCAGCCAATAGGAATTAAGGTAGAAAAAATCCTATTGGCTGATGCAATCAGCCAATAGGATTGGAGTTCAATCCTATTGGCTGATCCAATCAGCCAATAGGATTGAGCTGGCATTCTATTGGCTGATTGGAACATGGATGAAGATAGAAGATGCCGTCTGGATGAAGACTTCTGCCCGTCTGAAGGACCACTTTGCCTGGCTTTGATAAAGACTTCTCCCAGCTTTGTTGAGGACTTGGCCTGGTTGAGTGAAGACTTCTCCCGGTAAGGTGATCTTCAAGGGTTAGTGTTTTTTTTAAGGGGGTATTGGGTGGGTTTTAGAGTAGGGTTGGTTGTGTGGGTGGTGGGTTTTAATGTTGGGGGGATTTGTAATTTTTTTATAGGTAAAAGAGCTGATTACTTTGGGGCAATGCCCTGCAAAATGCCCTTTTAAGGGCTATTTGTAATTTAGTGTAGGGTTGGGCTTTTTTATTTTGGGGGGGCTTTTTTATTTTGTTAGTGGGATTAGATCAGGTGTAATTAGTTTAAAAATCTTGTAATTTGTTTATTATTTTCTGTAATTTAGTGTTTGTTTGTTTTTTGTACTTTAGCTAATTGTATTTAATTGTATTGTATAGTTAATAACTATTTAATAACTAGTCTACCTAGTTAAAATAAATTCAAACTTGCCTGTAAAATAAAAATTAAAACGTAAGATAGCCACAATGTAACTATTAGTTATATTGTAGCTATCTTAGGGTTTATTTTACAGGTAAGTATTTAGTTTTAAATAGGAATAATTAAGTTAATGATAGGAATTTTATTTAGATTTATTTAAATTATATTTAAGTTAGTAGGGGTTAGGGTTAGGGCTAGACTTAGGTTTAGGGGTTAATAACTTTAATATAGTGGCGGCGACATTAGGGGCGGCAAATTAGGGGTTAATAAATGTAGGTAGGTGGCGGCGATGTTAGGGCCGGCAGATTAGGGGTTAAAAATATTTAACTAATGTTTGGGAGGCGAGAGTGCGGTGGTTTAAGGGTTAATATGTTTATTATAGTGGAGGTGACGTTGGGGGCAGAAGATTAGGGGTTAATAAGTGTAGGTAGGTGGCGGCGACATTGGGGGTGGCAGAGTAGGGGTTAACACATATAATGTAGGGTTCAGCGATGTTGAGGGCAGCAGATTAGGGGTTCATAAGTATAATGTAGGTGGCGGCGCTGTCCGGAGCGGCAGATTAGGGGTTAATAAATATAATGTAGGTGTCGGCGATGTCGGGGGCGGCAAATTAGGGGGTTAATAAGTGTAAGATTAGGGGTGTTTAGACTCAGGGTTCATGTTAGGGTGTTAGGTGTAGACATAAAATGTGTTTCCCCATAGGAATCAATGGGGCTGTGTTAGTGAGTTTTACGCTGCTTTTTTGCAGGTGTTAGACTTTTTCTCAGCCAGCTCTCCCCGTTGATTCCTATGGGGAAATCGTGCACTAGCACATTACACCAGATCATTGCTCACGTAAGCAGCGCTGGTATTGGAGTTTGGTAATGAGCAAAATTTTGCTCAACTCTCACTTCTTGTCTGGTTTGTAAAAACCCGTAATACCAGCGCTGTCTGTAAGTGAGCAGTGAGCATAAACTGCTCATTAGCACCACACAGCCTTTAAGGCAGAACTTGTAATCTAGGTGTATGATAGCAATTGGAAATCCCCAGTGGTAAGGAACCTTCAGGGAACGAAGATATGTAGTAAGGATAGAAAAGTCTATGGATGATGAATTGTCAGCCTCTGCACTAGAGGAAACCAAGGTAACCAAGGCCAAAAAAGAGAAAGATGTTATTCTTTTCTATAGAACTCTTTTCAGTAGATAAGAAAAGAGAGAAAACGCTTAAATCAGAGTGAACCATAAGGTCAGAGTATTCGCTCCTAGAGCTTGAATATCTAGGAAAAAAAGAGAAATATTGTGAAACCTGACAATAGAGACTATAGACCACAGAACTACCCCCGGAATGCACCACTTTTCCTCAGTCTTCTGAAAAAACTAAATTGAGGACCTGACATTTTGTTGGTAAGACCTGCTTACTGCACAGGAAGCCTGTCCTGAAATTCATAGAACCTGAAATGTAAATGGCTAACAGTTGAGCCCACACAAACATTGGAAAGATCTGACTTCTTGTTTCTCCATAGCAGTAGAAGCCAAACTGGCTCTAACAGAGGTAAACTTCGAGACAGATTTAAATTCTGAATCCACTTAAAAAGAGTCTCTTTGTACAACAAAAAAGAGTGATGCAGAGGGAAAAGAACCAGATGTTTCTAAAATAGACAGACTATAATATAGGAAAAAAACATATCCTTCAAGTTGCTCAAAAAACTTTCATATGAACTTAAATTCAACCTCCAACTTCAGAAATTATTTAGGGAGTGGAGATTGCCAAAGCAGTAAGAAAATCTAATTCAAATTTCCCCAAACTAGAGAACACCTTAAGGCAGATGAACAAGTAAATAGGGATGGTAAAACATGAAGAGAAAGAAAACTATTTAAGTGAAACCCCTGCCTGAGTTCATAGGCAGGATTTAGAGTAACAACTAAAACCCACCCAAGCTAGTGTGAAAACAGGTCTGTTAATAACATTAGTTAAAAATGTGTCCAGGAGAGAATGCCCTGTACCTTGAATTACAATAGGAAATGGGTTTACTCTATATCAGACCACAAACCAAGCTATTACCCTCAAAATTTACTCACTCATAAAGTAAATCTGACATTATTTGCCTGTAAAGAAAAACAGATTTATCTTAAAATCACAAAATACAGAAATCACTAGTTTTGTAAAATAAAGAATTTTCAGTGGTATTTCCACCATTAGAACAACATAAATGTATAAAATTGATACTCTGAAATGTTCCTTATTTTGAACCATATAAGTTTCCTTCTGAGACTTAGGGGCCGATTTATCAAATGTTGGGCGGACACGATTAGTTGTAGCGAATTATGTCCGCCCAACATGGCTATATGCCGACAGCATACACTGTCCGCATTTATTATTGCACAAGCATTTCACAAATAATGCTTGTGCAATGCCACCCCCTGCACATTCCCGGGCCAATCAGCCTCTAGCAGGGGGTGTCAATCATCATGATCCTATCTGATCAGGATGATTGCAGTCTGCCACCTCAGAGGTGGTGAATGAGTTAAGGAGCAGCAGTTTTAAAACTTCAAAAAGCTAAAAGGGCTTTATACTCTTTGATCAAATGCAAAAAAAGGAGAATATCAATCAGTGTGTATTCTAAATGCTCCCTAGCTAATTACAAACAGGTGATTTAAAAGGAGCAAGGGTGTAAAAATGAAGCCAAACAGAAGCTGCAGCACCTGACCAGAGTGGTATGTGCAGAGAATAAAGGTAATAATAAATACTGTCAGATATTAACAAAAGCTTTGAAAAAGGAACGATAAGTTTCACCAAAAATCAGCTGAAACACATTTGTATATTTGTAATTAGGCTTAAAGCATTATACTATCACAGAGTGACAATGAATAGTATACAGCTTGCAGATAGATAGTTCTGCCTTGTGTGCATTAGTACTTAGACTGCAGTACTGAGTAACTATAGGGACACATTTTAAAATACATATATCTGAAAAGGACTAATAGAGGCCCGTTTATCAAGCTCCGAACGGAACTTGTGGGCCAGTGTTTCTGGCGAGTCTTTAGACTCGCCAGAAACTACAGTTATGAAGCAGCGGTCTAAAGACCGCTGTTTCATAACCCAGTCCGCATGCTCTGAGCGGACAGGAATCGCCACAATTCAACTCGATCGAGTACGATCGGGTTGATTGACACCTCCCTGCTGGCATTCAGCGATGTCTGTCGGACCTTATCCGCACTGTTGGATCAGGTCCGACAGACATTTGATAAATAGGCCTCATAGTGTTGAAAAGTGTAAATTTATGTAACACACAGCTCAAGCCTACAAGGCCATACTTTTGAAATTTAAGTAAGCCCATAATGACCATGAAAAAGGGATAACAGAAACAGTACTGCTAAATCAAAATTACATTTAAGGAAATTTAAAAACTGGTCTAAAAGAGGCTGCTCCTAGGTGGTAAATTGCCCTAGAACTAGTTGATGTGCTTTTGTAGCTCCTGATAGAGCCCTTCTCTCTTTGTATGCAAATTAATATGACCCTGGGGAAGTCTCCCTATGGGTGATGGGGGAAACCAGACTTGGACTCCTTTCCCAGTATGCTTAGAGTAATGTGGCTGCACCTCACTGTCGAGGCCCATAGGAGGCCGAAACGATCATCTGGGGTTGTCATGTTCCTTGTTCAGAGGAGAATTGCCTGGTATTTCGGGGCTGGACTGACCTTACTTGATGAGATCAGACTGATATACTTCAGGAAAGTTTTCCTCTGTTAAAAGCACACTGGTCTAAAAAAGGCTGCTCCTGGGTGGTATATTGCCATAGAACAAGCTGATGAGCTGTTGTTCATTCCTGATAGAGCGCTTTTCTCTTCGTATGCAATATATATATATATATATATATGTGTGTGTGTGTGTGTATGTATAATAACAAACATTTGAAACACAATGTGCATTAATATAAACAAATAAAATGTATGCTCACCTGATAAATTAATTTACTTCTTGGCAGTAAGGGTCCACAAAAACATTAATTACCTATGGGAAATACTTCACCTGGCCACCAGGAGAATACAAAGACACCCCAAACAAAACATATAGATATCTCTCCCATTTCCCCTATTTCCCCAGTAATTCGAGCTGAGGATAAGAAAAAAGTATAGAGAAAAAAGGGGTACAGAGGTGCCTAGACTGCCGCCATTACACAAAACAGGGCGGGTTCGTGGACCCTCACTGCCAAGAAGGAAATTAATGAATTAGGTAAGCATAGATTTAATTTTCCTTCTAATGGCAGTGAGGGTCCAAGAAAACATTCATTACCTATGGGAAACCAATACCCAAGCGAAGGAGTACACGAAAATTAGGGAAGGAAAGTAGAGAAGGCAGTCTCAACAACAAGGCACTACCTCTAGAAAAATCATAATTCCAACAGATGTCTCCACAGAGACAAAAACAAGTAATTTTTATAAGATAAAAAAATGTAGCAGACCTAAGAATCTCTACAACAGAGACTTCATTCGAGAAGGTCAAAGAAAAACAAACAAAAAAATACTGCACAGACAAAATAAGCTGAATACAAAATAAAAGTTGCTAGACCATTCCTGAGAAGCCATGCAACCGAGATTCGAAGCCAGGGGAAAGAGAAAAAGTAGAATGAAAACGCTATAATCACATCCAAACTTATTAAACAATCCTTCTTTAAAAGATAAAGAAGAAAATATAACACATGTGACATAGGAAAATAAGTCACTATGAAAACAGGGAAAGATAAATGAGGCACTCTGAAAACAGGGTAATAGATAATATGGATAACATTTTAAATGAAGTGGCCTGAACAGAGATCAAACTTGCAACTTTGGCATTATTAGCACCTCACTCTAATCAACTTAACTAACCGACTCTGATATCAACAGATGGAGAGGGTTTAGATACAGGGAAGACTCCCTGGAGAAGAAACAGGATGAAAAACAGAACTATCCCTAGCAATAGCCTGAACATCACCAGAGTATCTTGAAGAACGAAGTCGACAGGAACTTCTCCAGATCATTCAGAAAGAGCTGCGGAAAACGTGAAATCCTCACTCAAAGCCAGGAATTCCACACTTACAGACCTTAAGATAAATACTGAGAACAGACTTGCATCTGAGAAGGAAGAATAGGTCACGCTCTCTGAGAACCCCTCTAAGACACAGACTAGATGATCAACCTTCAGAAAACATCTGAAAGAATCGAGGTCGATAGAAGAAAAAGACCCTTCCTAGAAGGTCCGGCCCCCAAGGAAACTTAGGTTTTAAAAGAGGTTGACTTATTAGGTCCACCGCTGAAAAAAAGGAATAAGAAGCATCTGAAAATGCTAATAAATCAAATATAATTATTCTCTGAAGCAGAGAAGTTTCCTTCATTAAGGAAAGCATTAGATGACTGACACTGGCAACACTAAAAAGGAAAAAAATTAACAGTTCTCACAAGCCCCGTAATATGATAAATATACAGTATTTCTGAGGAGTTGAATACACAATGGCCACTAAATGCCAGTAAAGAAACAGGGAAAAACCTGCACCCTGTGCAAAGCACTAAATGTACACTTAATTTCAGAGATATGTTTTTTATTTTGTTGTAAGTTAGATAAAAATAATACATAATTCAGAAAGCAGCATAAATTGCACTGACATATGCAATATGATAATGCACCAGGGAGAGGAATACTCTGAAACGAATGCCGATAAATATAGGAAAGTAGATAGAAAGTAGAAAGTAGATATACCATCAAAAAGGATTAGGGGCCAATTTATCACAGCCCGAATGGGGCTGTATACACCTGAAACAAGAGATAAGAAGCAGCGTCTTAACTCGATCGGGTTGATTGACACCCCCTGTTAGCGGCCGCAAATCCGAAGGGGGCGGAATTGCACAAGCATTTCACTAGAAATGCTTGTGCAATGATAAATGCAGAAATTCAAAAAGTCGCCAAGGATGAAATGTATAAAAATTAACTTTTATTTGAAGAATCCATAAAAACAGGAAACAATAGATCCCAGGGGGGGAAACAGATGATGCGAGAGGGGTAAGCAACAGGCTTACGCGTTTCAGCCAAGAAGGGCCATAGTCATAGCCTAATAGTTACAAATCTGAACTCCCATTTTAAAAGGATTAAGATAATCTGATTGGCTAATACAGATACACCCCTCTCTTTGTTTAAAGAAACATACATTTTATAACAATATAGTAATCAAATGGCAACAATATTGGTAACATGGTTATAAATGAATTACTTAAACTTCTAAATATTTGATAGAATAGATACAATAGATAACCATTGTAAAAAACGATAAAAGGAGCTACAGGATAATGCATAGTACCGTGAATAAATAAATATACAACTATATAAACATTGTATATATAAATGATATGAGGACATGCATGGATACAGTTGATATATTTACAAATGTATAGATATATAAAAACAGAGGTGGAAATGAATATAAGAACATTATGGAGATTATTCCCAGTAGTTGATCAGATCGTAGTCTGAGTTAAGACCACTGGGGTATTGGGTATTGAGTTTAAAAACCCAAAACATCTCACGTTTGTTAAGTAGCTTAAGTCTGTTTGTGCCAGATTTTTGTAAGGAAACTTTCTCAATTACACACCACTTAAACGTACTCAGATCTCTATTGTGTTTGGAAACAAAATGTTGTACAATACGTGATGTAGATTCACCTATGTGAATGGTAGAGAAATGTTCCCTTATTCTAGAGGACACATCCCTAGTGGTGAGACCAATGTATTGCAGATGGCAAGCTTCACAGGTTATTAAATAGATTACAAATGTGCTGGTACAGTTAGGACAACCATATATCTGGTAGGTCTCTCCAGTGACCATCAAATTGAATGTATTAGTAATCTGTGCATGGTCACATGGTTTGAACTTTCTGTGCCCACAACGAAACATACCATGATGTAGTAACCAGGAACTCGTATGCCTAGGGCTGACACTTGTAAGTTTAGTTGGTGATACAATGTTGCCAATAGTCTTACATTTACGATAAGAGCATCTGAGGCCCTGTTTAACAGTGTTTTGCAGTTTGTCATCAGCAGAGAGTAATGAAAAATGTTTTTTAACAATTTTGCAGATCTCATCATACTGAGCGCTATATTCAGTTACAAAGGTGACACCCTTGTGACAATTTCTTTTGTTAGATGAATTTTCTCTCAACAGTAAATTCCTATCGAGTCTATCAACTTCATTTCTAGCCCTATTGATAACCTTAGGTGAATAGCCCCTGTCCAAAAGTCTAGTGCTAAGATCATTTGCTTCTTGTACATATTCATGATGCTTAGAACAATTTCGCCTCAATCTGACGAACTGGCCTTTCGCCACCGCATGGGAAACATGTGGAGGATGACAGCTAGAGGCCTCAAGGAGAGTATTACCTGAAATTGGCTTGCGGTAAACCCTTGAGTGTATAGATCCATTCGGATCAGCAGTCAATTTAATATCCAAAAAATGGATCTCTTTCTCATTAAACTCAAAGGTGAATCGCAGACCAATCTGGCTAATGTTAAGAAAAGCCACAAATGCCTGGGCCTGTCCAAAGGGGCCATCCCAGATGATCAAAAGATCATCTATATAGCGTTGGTAAATCAGTATGTGAGACCTATATGGTTGGCATAGGAGGGGGCAAATTTAGCCCCCATAGCGGTCCCACATCTCTGGAGATAAAACACATCTTCAAACAAAAAGAAATTATGGGTAAGTAAAAATGTAGTAACCCTAATGACATACTTCTGAAATGAATCACTGTACTCTGTGTGGTATTTCAAGAAAAATTCAATGGCTTTAAGACCAGCCTCGTGGGGAATGGACGTATACAGTGCCACAACATCCACGGTAAGCCAATTAGATGTCTGTGTCCAGGTAATCTTATTAAGTATATTCAAGACATGCTTGGTAACTCTGGTATAACTAGGCAAAGAGACAACCAGAGGTTGTAAAATACAATCCAACCAGCATGAAAGATTTTCCAAGATGGAATTGATACCACTAACTATGGGACGACCAACACATTAGTAAGACCTTTATGCACCTTTGGCAGATGATGGAACAGAGGGACACAAGGTGACTCAATGATAAGAAATTTAGCAGTATCAGAGTCAAGAAATCCCAATTCTATTTCATAATCTACCAATGAACGAAGTTCACCTTGAAAACGAAAGGTGAGGACGGTGTAGTCATTACTGTTCAAAAGCTGACGATGGGCCTAGTTGACATAATTGGCCAGACAAAATACAGACCCACTCAGTAATTAATTTATCTGATACGACTTTGACAGGTACACAATATAAGGTTCTTGGTTTAGGATTGTCTTTTTCTCCTACCCTTAACTTTAACCTTTTCCAAACAGTAATTGATCTTAACAGATTAATTAGAAACATTA
Organism: Bombina bombina; assembly: GCF_027579735.1. NCBI lineage: Eukaryota > Metazoa > Chordata > Amphibia > Anura > Bombinatoridae > Bombina > Bombina bombina. The sequence goes on along the minus strand of NC_069500.1, from coordinate 457,118,797 downwards.
CTTTACAGAAACATTTCTGTAGATCTATGGATTCTGAGGAGACTGACCTACACACCAATGATGCACAGTTACATGAATCCGATTTGAATCTGAACTTGGATTTCTCTGAACAATGTGATCTCATGTCCCTCCTATCGCTTGCACAGGAGGGCAACATTTCAGATACTGCTAATAATACACTACCCAAGTTCAGAAACAAGTCTGATTTTTACCCTATTCAGAGCAGAGGTCCTATTGTTGAGACATTCTTTAAAAGGGTTGAAAGTGACTTAAAAAAGCTTAAATATACCCAAGATAATATTAATTTTAACCTAACCCAAAGAGAACGACTTGCTCTTAATGAATTGCGCTCAAATACTGAGCTGGTCATAAAGGCTGCTGACAAGGGAGGATCGGTTGTAGTCATGAATAGGGCCGATTATGTCAAGGAGGCCCATCGTCAGCTTTTGAACAGTAATGACTACACCGTCCTCCCTTGTGATCCCACCTTTCGTTTTCAAGGTGAACTTCGTTCATTGGTAGATGATGGAATAGAATTGGGATTTCTTGACTCTGATACTGCTAAATTTCTTATCATTGAGTCACCTCGTGTCCCTCTGTTCCATCATCTGCCAAAGGTGCATAAAGGTCTTACTAATGTGGTTGGTCGTCCCATAGTTAGTGGTATCAATTCCATCTTGGAAAATCTTTCATGCTGGTTGGATTGTATTTTACAATCTCTGGTTGTCTCTTTGCCTAGTTATACCAGAGATACCAAGCATGTCTTGAATATACTTAATAAGATTACCTGGACACAGACATCTAATTGGCTTACCGTGGATGTTGTGGCGCTGTATACGTCCATTCCCCACAAGGCTGGTCTTAAAGCCATTGAATTTTTCTTGAAATACCACACAGAGTACAGTGATTCATTTCAGAAGTATGTCATTAAGGTTACTACATTTTTACTTACCCATAATTTCTTTTTGTTTGAAGATGTGTTTTATCTCCAGAGATGTGGGACCGCTATGGGGGCTAAATTTTCCCCCTCCTATGCCAACCTGTTTTTGGGTTGGTGGGAGCGGTCCCACATCTTTGGAGATAATAATCCATATAGGTCTCACATACTGATTTACCAACGCTATATAGATGATCTTTTGATCGTCTGGGATGGCCCCTTTGAACAGGCCCAGGCATTTGTGGCTTTTCTTAACAATAACCAGATTGGTCTGCAATTCACCTTTGAGTTTAATGAGAAAGAGATCCATTTTTTGGATATTAAATTGACTGCTGATCCGAATGGATCTATACACTCAAGGGTTTACCACAAGCCAATTTCAGGTAATACTCTCCTTGAGGCCTCTAGCTGTCATCCTCCACATGTTTCCCATGCAGTGGCGAAAGGCCAGTTCGTCAGATTGAGGCAAAATTGTTCTAAGCATCATGAATATGTACAAGAAGCAAATGATCTTAGCACTAGACTTTTGGACAGGGGCTATTCACCTAAGGTTATCAATAGGGCTAGAAATGAAGTTGATAGACTCGATAGGAATTTACTGTTGAGAGAAAATTCATCTAACAAAAGAAATTGTCACAAGGGTGTCACCTTTGTAACTGAATATAGTGCTCAGTATGATGAGATCTGCAAAATTGTTAAAAAACATTTTTCATTACTCTCTGCTGATGACAAACTGCAAAACACTGTTAAACAGGGCCTCAGATGCTCTTATCGTAAATGTAAGACTATTGGCAACATTGTATCACCAACTAAACTTACAAGTGTCAGCCCTAGGCATACAAGTTCCTGGTTACTACATCATGGTATGTTTCGTTGTGGGCACAGAAAGTGCAAACCATGTGACCATGCACAGATTACTAATACATTCAATTCGATGGTCACTGGAGAGACCTACCAGATATATGGTTGTCATAACTGTACCAGCACATTTGTAATCTATTTAATAACCTGTGAAGCTTGCCATCTGCAATACATTGGTCTCACCGCTAGGGACGTATCCTCTAGAATAAGGGAACATTTCTCTACCATTCACATAGGTAAATCTACATCACGTATTGTACAACATTTTGTTTCCAAACACAATAGCGATCTGAGTACGTTTAAGTGGTGTGTAATTGAGAAAGTTTCCTTACAAAAATCTGGCACAAACAGACTTAAGCTACTTAACAAACGTGAGATGTTTTGGGTTTTTAAACTCAATACCCAATACCCCAATGGTCTTAACTCAGACTACGATCTGATCAACTACTGGGAATAATCTCCATAATGTTCTTATATTCATTTCCACCTCTGTTTTTATATATCTATACATTTGTAAATATATCAAATGTATCCATGCATGTCCTCATATCATTTATATATACAATGTTTATATAGTTGTATATTTATTTATTCACGGTACTATGCATTATCCTGTAGCTCCTTTTATCGTTTTTTACAATGGTTATCTATTGTATCTATTCTATCAAATATTTAAAAGTTTAAGTAATTCATTTATAACCATGTTACCAATATTGTTGCCATTTGATTACTATATTGTTATAAAATGTATGTTTCTTTAAACAAAGAGAGGGGTGTATCTGTATTAGCCAATCAGATTATCTTAATCCTTTTAAAATGGGAGTTCAGATTTGTAACTATTAGACTATGACTACGGCCCTTCTTGGCCGAAACGCGTAAGCCTGTTGCTTACCCCTCTCGCATCATCTGTTTCCCCCCCCCTGGGATCTATTGTTTCCTGTTTTTATGGATTCTTCAAATAAAAGTTAATTTTTATACATTTCATCCTTGGCGACTTTTTGAATTTCTGCCAGCTTACCCACCACTGTCTAAGGATTCCTCTACGGGGCTGCATTGGATTGCGGACCTACTCCTCCTCCCTCACGGATGACGTACCTCTGCTGCGTATGGTAGCGTAACAAGCCCTTGACCGTTTGATAGCGGTGTATGCAGGTGTGATCGTTTGGGCGTCCTCTGTTCTTTTGGATGTGAACCGGCTCAACAGAGTTGCAGGCGCTTACGGGGTAAGAGGTGACAGTTAAATCCTCCCCTGTTGGTTGCGACGCTGCTCGACTCACCTTTACCTTACTTTGCTTGCTTGCTGGCTTGTTTATATGAGGATGGCGTTTCAGTCTCTGGGAGTTGTGTGTGAGTAAGTACTGCTTAGACTTTGTAATTCAGGCTCCTGGTAGCCTGTTTTCACGCTTTCCGCTACTTTGCTTTTGCTACTTAACTCTTTTGATACTGCAATGATAAATGCAGACAGCGTATGCTGTCGGCATGTATCGATGTGTGGTGGACATGATAAATCAGCCCCTTAGATTAGATATAATTTTAAGTATGGTGAAGCATAGTAAAAACAAATAAAACCTTATAATAGTTTGTCCATAAAATTGAAAAACACTGGAATACAGATAAAAACACAAGATACACATCTTAAACATGGATAAGCACAGATGTGTTGAAGCCATGTTATCGATATAAGCATGGAGCACACAGGCTAGCGCAGCAAATTCCCAGAGAGGAAGTCTGCCATATGAGATTTTATACATCTAAGAGGCATAAGAAAATCAGAGTCTCAAGGAGCTCTGGAAACACTAAAACAAATCGTATTAGAGTTGAAAAGCAAATGTTAATAAACATTTATTGGCAGCATTAGAGAAACACCATGATTATACACCATAAAGATAGTGAGCTGTGGATAAGGTTCTCTTACGCATGATAAAAGCATGTATAAACACTACAGGTTAAGTGACCCGGGTAGTAATATGAGTCCACTTATGAAAATATGAGGAAGCCCTAAAATGTTAATCAACCCAAATAAGGGCAGATTTAAAAACAATGAATGTGCATTATGCCCACAAGTGGACAACCTTGGGAAAAAACAAACTACCAGGAAGAAGCATGGTATATAAGTATAGGTGAGCTCCTGCCCGTGAGCATATTATATACCAAAAAGGAACGGATGCGTTCTTAGAATGTCAGACATGATGACTATCATAGTCACCCTATAGCTAGACATAATCCAGGTGACAATCCTAAAACACCATACAGTGACATTAATATAAAATACACTGTTGAAATAGGCCACCCTAGGGGGTACCTTAAATATAGGAGAAGTGTGTGCAGACATCGGTCCTGTCAAAAGGAGTCACCCAACATGTTGATATTCCACACTGCATCCTATGTGAAAAAAACAATGCTGGTAATAATGAAGCATTGCATGACAGACCCTGTTAACCCTAAACAGGAAAGAAAGCTGTGCTGCTCTCATTAGGTCCACTGAGAATGAAAAAATAAATGCACCAGGTGTCATATTTATAAAATCGCAACTAGATGCCAGCAAAGCACTCAAATTGAAGGGAAAACAGACTAAGTTCCATTCAAAGCACTAATTCACACTTTAATTAAAATAGCTCTGAAACCTCCAGTTCATGAGAGGGACACAGACAGCAGAGAATTTGATTGCCGAGTCATCTATTGTGATATTAAAAACAACGTACATACACAAAACAGAGTACTGAGAGTTATAGGGTAGAAAACACTCTTATCTCTAGTAAATCAAGAAGATCGTCATGCAGCGATTCTACTTAGTGCTAGTAATGGCCACCGGCAGATTATCTGACGTGAGATTAATATGCTCCCACAGCCAGTTCCTAAAGGACATAGTAAGCGTGCGCCAAAAGAAGTCTGTGGTGGGAAATGGCTTTGACTCCGTACACTGCCACAGAAAAACAAAAATGGTGCATCCTGGAATCGGCATATAAATAGGCCAGATAGCACAATTCTTGGTACTCGCAGTCCTTCCCAAAAAGCAGAGCGCATCAACACATAAAAAGCTCCACTAGAAGCCTTAAAGTAGAATGTGCCTCTTAATTTTGCTTCCATCCTGCCTGCCCCCACTGGTGGCTCCCTAGCAATAATTAAATAAAAGTCCCCTAGCCTCAACCATAAGCAACATTCCCAAATTAGACAACAAGTCATAGGGGGAACAAGGGAATCCAGGGACTTACCAGTCAGAAGTCTTCATCTCCATGCAGACTTTGCAACAGCCCCAGGTCTTACAGTAGTAATCTTCATCCTGACAGGGACCTGTGACACAAGGAAAGCAGTGAAAACTAACACTGGTTGCCTATATGGGGAGTATAGCATAAGTATACTGGAAGGAGGCATTGGCAAACTACCCAATGACCTCCAGTAACTAACAGGATTACATGGATAATAACTCCCCTGCTCTTTCTTGAAGGGAAACTACCCATTTAGAGCATAAAATCCAGAATTGCAGCAGAAAACATCTCTCTATTCGTCCTCCTGTCAACGAAAACAAAGAATTACTGGGAAATAGAGGAAGTGGGAGGGATATTTATATGTTTTGTTTGGGCTGGTTTATCTCCTCCTGGTAGCCAGGTAAAGTATTTCCCATAGGTAATGAATGTTTTTGTGGACACTCACTGCCATTAGAAGGAAATAAATGCAGCATACTCTTCTTGTCAGACAGATCCTGGGCAGTCACAATTTAAGAGGCAGTATCCTCTATAATGCTGTCTGCATAAACACAGTGAATGCAGAAAAACGCTTTACCAAATACCAGCTATAACCGGCTTACATATTTGCAGTTTAGCTGAGCATAAAATTCTTCATGGAGTTCGTACTGCTTAAGCAAAGCAGCAGACAAAGGCACCAGCAAGCCAACACCAAGGCTTTAGAGATTGGTGCATGCACATCACCGGAACAGCCCTCAAATGTGACCACTATGATGTTATGTCCAGTAATGCCCACACACCAACTAATGAAACAAAAATCTGTGCAAAAATATGGAGAGGGTCTCCCAGCTCTGTCCACCTGCAAGGCTGGACAAAACTAGGAGGAGTGGGTGATACTGTCTCGGAGTTACCTATATACAGGTAACTGAGGGAGTGGGCAGTTCTGTGCACACCCCTTAGGGGAGGAGTTTTCACTGGTAGGTATTACTACCAGGGAGGGCCAAGATAAGCTACTTTTTCCTGTAGTAAACCCATTTCTACCAAAATGTTGTAATCTTGCCCAAAATTTCTAGCAGCAACCAAATTTTTTTTAAAAATGTTTTACCAAACTGTCAGAAAACAGAAATGATTACTTTCACAGGGTATGGGGCCATATGAAAACAGAAATAATTACTTTTAAAAAGCATGGGACCATATGAAAACAGAAAAAAAAAACTAAGAACATTTTTGCATTATAAAGCAATACTTTGAAAATAATTATTAACTGAAGCAAGTACTTACTCATGTGATATACAGTTAGACAGATCTCTAATTGCTAATTTATACTATAGACTGTGCAGTATACAGCTAGACAAATCTCTCTAATTGCTACTTTATATTATAGACAATGCAGTTTACAGTTAGACAAATCTCTCTAGTTGATAATATATACTTATAGACTGTGCTGTATACAGTTAGACACATCTCTTACTGAGCAGTATGCAGTTAGACGGGTGAGCGTGCATGGAGCAGATTTGTGAGGTTTGCACCGATATACTGTGCACTCTCTTTGTACTTTCCTGACACCTATTTAAGCAAGTTCTCTAACCCACAAAGCATAGATGACAAGCTGTGTGCTATATAAAATTAGGTGTGCACACTTTGGACTTGATTATATCATATTATATATTTAGAGGAATATCTATTTAAAAATATTTAGAACATATTCCCCTATGTGAAAAACATTGGAATGTGAAATATTTACAGTAAATACATAGTTAAATACTTTATTAAATATGAATATTGGCATAAATATGATTTATCATGATTTCAGCTACCTAACTGCTAAGGGCTTCAATGCACTTATATATGTCTATATATGTGCACATATGTATTTATGTGTTTTAAGCGCATATTTATCTGTAAATACATATATACAAATATAAATACATAAATGGATCTGTACACACATACAAACACACACACACATTTTTATATATATATATATATATATAGATATATATATATATATATATATATATACATTTATATATATATATATAAAATGTTCGAAAAAGGAGTCATTCACAGGGTCTTGTACCAAAAAAAACCTATGCATTTATTGCCCCGTTTTCAAAATAAGCATACAAATTAACAAAGACTTACCCTCCCATATACCCCTGCTAATCTAACACCACTGGTCAGCAATCACGACCGCAAACCGGAAGTTGCACAGTGTCACGTCAGGTAAACGTCATATGTGTTGCCATGGCAACTGGACGCTAAGCCTCAAGTGCCTAGTCAAAATTTTATGTGGGCAAAATGGTGGATGACCTCCGAACCAGTATGGCTAACCACCGCTCAGCCATACGGGCAGCCCTAGATAAGGGCACTTCTGATAAGCCTGTTGCCAGACACTTTGTTGAAGCAGGACATAAGGTCACAGATCTTAAAGGGAAACTTAACACCTGATAAAAATCATTAAAAAGTATCGGCTAGATTTGGAGTTTTGCGTTAGAAGGGGTGAATTAGCTACGCATGCTTTTTTTTCCCCGCACCTCTTAAATACCGCTGGTATTTAGAGTTCACAGAAGGGCTGCGTTAGGCTCCAAAAAAGGAGCGTAGAGCATAATTTACCACCACTGCAACTCTCAATACCAGCGGTGCTTATGGACGCGGCCAGCTTCAAAAACGTGCTCGTGAACGATTCCCCCATAGGAAACAATGTAGCAGTTTGAGCTGAAAAAAAAACCTAACACCTGCAAAAAAGCAGCGTTCAGCTCCTAACGCAGCCCCATTGTTTCCTATGGGGAAACACTTCCTAAGTCTGCACATAACACCCTAACATGTACCCCGAGTCTAAACACCCCTAACCTTATACTTATTAACCCCTAATCTGCCGCCCCCGCTATCGCTGACCCCTGCATATTTTTTTTAACCCCTAATCTGCCGCTCCGTACACCGCCGCAACCTACATTATAGCTATGTACCCATAATCTGCTGCCCCTAACATCGCCGACCCCTATATTATATTTATTAACCCCTAATCTGCCGCCCCAACGTCGCTGCTACCTTACCTACACTTATTAAGCCCTAATCTGCCGACCGGACCTCGCCGCCACTATAATAAATGTATTAACCCCTAAACCGCCCTCCCTAACATCGCTGACACCTAACTACAAGTATTAACCCCTAATCTGCCGACCGGACCTCACCGCTACTCTAATAAATGTATTAACCCCTAAAGCTAAGTCTAACCCTAACACTAACACCCCCCTAAATTAAATATAATTTAAATCTAACGAAATAAAATAAATCTTAATAAATAAATGATTCCTATTTAAAGCTAAATACTTACCTGTAAAATAAACCCTAATATAGCTACAATATAACGAATAATTATATTGTAGCTATTTTAGGATTAATATTTATTTTACAGGCAACTTTGTATTTATTTTAACCAGGTACAATAGCTATTAAATAGTTAATAACTATTTAATAGCTACCTCGTTAAAATAATTACAAAATTACCTGTAAAATAAATCCTAACCTAAGTTACAATTAAACCTAACACTACACTATCAATAAATTAATTACATAAAATACCTACAAATAAATACAATTAAATAAACTAACTAAAGTACAAAAAATAAAAAAAGAACTAAGGCCAAAAGGCCCTTTTAAGGGCTGGTAAGGTAAAAGAGCTTTTCTATTTTTATTTTAGAATAGGGTAGGGCATTTTTTATTTTGGGGGGCTTTGTTATTTTATTAGGGGGCTTAGAGTAGGTGTAATAAGCTTAACATTGTTGTAATATTTTTCTAATGTTTGTAAATTATTTTTTTATTTTTTGTAACTTAGTTCTTTTTTATTTTTTGTACTTTAGTTAGTTTATTTAATTGTATTTATTTGTAGGTATTTTATGTAATTAATTTATTGATAGTGTAGTGTTAGGTTTAATTGTAACTTAGGTTAGGATTTATTTTACAGGTAATTTTGTAATTATTTTAACTAGGTAGCTATTAAATAGTTATTAACTATTTAATAGCTATTGTACCTGGTTAAAATAAATACAAAGTTGCCTGTAAAATAAATATTAATCCTAAAATAGCTACAATATATTTATTCGTTATATTGTAGCTATATTAGGGTTTATTTTACAGGTAAGTATTTAGCTTTAAATAGGAATAATTTATTTAATAAGATTTAATTTATTTTGTTAGAATTAAATTATATTTAATTTAGGGGGGTGTTAGTGTTAGGGTTAGACTTAGCTTTATGGGTTAAAAAATTTATTAGAGTAGCGGCGAGTTCCGGTCGGCAGATTAGGGGTTAATACTTGAAGTTAGGTGTAAACGATGTTAGGGAGGGCAGATTAGGGGTTAATACTATTTATTATAGGGTTATTGAGGCGGGAGTGAGGCGGATTAGGGGTTATAATAAATGTATTAGTAGCGGTGAGGTCTGGTCGGCAGATTAGGGGTTAATAATTATAGGTAGGTGGTGGCGACGTTGGGGGCAGCAGATTAGGGGTTAATAAATATAATATAGGGGTCGGCGGTGTTAGGGGCAGCAGATTAGGGGTACATAGGGATAATGTAGGTTGCGGCGGTGTGCGGTCGGCAGATTAGGGGTTAAAAAATGTATTAGAGTGGCGGCGATGTGGGGGTACATAGGTAGTTTATGGGTGTTAGTGTACTTTAGAGCAAAGTAGTTAAGAGCTTTATGAACCGGCGTTAGCCCATAAAGCTCTTAACTCCTGGCTTTTCTCTGCGGCTGGAGTCTTGTTGTTAGATTTCTAACGCTCACTTCAGCCAAGACTCTACATACCAGCATTAGAAAGATCCCATTGAAAAGATAGGATACTTAAATGGTGTAGGGGGATCTGCGGTATGGAAAAGTTGCGGCTGGAAAGTGAGCGTTAGACCCTTTAATGACTGACTCTAATTACCAGCGGGCGGTAAAAACCAGCGTTAGGAGCCCCTAACGCTGGTTTTGACAGCTAACACAGAACTCTAAATCTAGGCGTATGTTTTATTATGAATTAAAATCAAGTAATCACTACTGTCTAGTTTATTTGTTCACCTTACCCCTAAGTGTTGAAAAAAATCGATTTGAAGATGAATGCTAATAAGGTGCATTATTCTACCATGTAAGGTGCCATATTAGAACGCACGTTACACTGGGTCACAGCAGTCATGTGACTTGTGCATATAAAAAACACAGCAGAAGCAGCAGCACTCAATGTTATGCAGACAGAGCTTGTGCTGCAGTTTATGTTATAAATCTGTTACAGGAATAATACATTTTAGTATTATGTTTTTCTATGCAAATAAAGCTTACTTTTTCAAAAGTTACCACTGACATTCCTAATGTGTGTTAATGTACACAGCACTCAGCAGGGTTATAAATGTAAATCATTCTCTTCTCTGACAAGCTCCGGTCTGGAGATGGAGGGGCCGAGGGGGGAGAGGAGAGAGCAGAGAGACTCCGTGAAGAAAATAGACTGAGTAACTCATGCTGCAAATACTTTTTCCTAGAGATTTGTTCTACACAATATTTTATTTTCATACATCTACATCACATATATACAGTAATATATGTATTGCAGATGTATGAAAATAAAATATTGTATAGAACAAATCTCCAGGAAAAAGTATTTGCAGCATGAGTTACTCAGTCTATTTTCTTCATGGAGTCTCTCTGCTCTCTCTCCCCCCTCGGCCCCTCCCTCTCCAGACCGGAGCTTGTCAGAGAAGAGAATGATTTACATTTATAACCCTGCCGAGTGCTGTGTACATTCACACACATTAGGAATGTCAGTGGTAACTTTTGAAAAAGTAAGCTTTATTTGCATAGAAAAACATAATAATAAAATGTTTTATTCCTGTAACAGATTTATAACATAAACTGCAGCACAAGCTCTGTCTGCATAACATTGAGTGCTGCTGCTGCTGCTGTGTTTTTCATATGCACAAATTATAGGTACTCTAGGGAGATATGAAGTGCGTGTCATGTGACTCCTGTGCTGTTAAAATATGGCGGCATACATAGCTGCATCAAGCCCTGGATATGTATAGTATTAGAAACAATTTTCATGAAATGTTTTGTGTAAGCTGAAGTTACAGCATAAAGAGCTGTACTCAGTTTTTTATTATTACACAGTAGAAGTTAGTTTGAATGATTTTTAGCAGTCAAGTGTTTAGTGTCCCTTTAAGTACATTATTATTGACCACATTCCTCCCCCCACCAGAGGTGGGAATAGAGCTAAATCTTTGATTTGGGTACCATGACCCCTAGGGGTCTTAATGTACATCTGGACTGGCATTGTTGCCTATAGGGTCTTTACACAGTTGTTGTCCTATATGGTATCCCTGATGCAAATGTTTATCACTAGTTTATTAATTTTTCCACATGTTATGTGGGCCATGTAACTACTATTGTTTGTTGTTTGTACTATGTATCTTTTTTCCAGGTATCTCCTTTCTTCCATGCATTTTAATAGACCATTGTATTCTTGTACTGGTTATCTTTGTAGCAGTATATTCTACTCTCTCTCTTTCTCTCTCTCTCTCTCTCTCTCGATATATATACGTATAGTATATTATACAATAGATATGTAGCTAAGATTACTCTTAACAGGCCTGAATTGGTTTAACTTTACTTGTGATATGATGATAACATCAGTTTTATCCACCCCCACCCAAGATATGGGTTACAATTAGATGCCTTCATTTCTGTATCTTTGATTTTTATTCCATCATTAGTGGGCATGGCTACTTTATATTTATATATTTATGTCAGCTTGTTGTAAGAAATCTCTTCCCTGTAAAGGAGAGAAGGGATTTTAGGACCACAACTGCAGTTTGGAATGTTGTGAGTGTATCTGTGATTCTGTTATGCAATTATGGAGGCAGCGACAACACAGAATCAATGGATACTGAACACATTAATTTAAGGATCAGTTATAACAATGTCTGAGACCACAGAGCCTGCAGCTCTACTCAGTATTGATATTCTGGTTCCACAATGGTTAAATTACGGCAATTGCAGAGGTTTAAATAAATCTTGTAACAGGCAACAGTAAGACATTATGCTTAATAAGCTGTTTATGTGTAATTTCTGGGTACAAGTCTCTTAACTAGTTAAGGGCATTACGTGGCAGGCAGTCTGGCCAGAAGCAGGTTAAATAGGCAAACAATATGAGAAGTAGTCTTGTACAGCTATCCTGATAGTTTACTGAGTAGGTAGAACATAACCGGAAAGTAACTGCATAAATCTAAGGATCGGAACTTACCGATATTAACTTAGTATGCATAGCACTAATGCTTGCAATCTTCCTGAGCATATAGAGAACCGGTAAACAGTTTGGAGGTTGTTTCTCTGCTGGGTCCGTTACAGGCAGCGTGCACGATGGCGTGTGACGTCACCGCTTGCTAGTTCCACTCCTGACAGCTGCAGTGTCTCAGTATCGGTCAGTGCTTCAGAGTTGCAAAAGGTAGGTTGGGAGGAGTTAGGTAGCTGGATTCAATAACCAAGCAATTGGTAAGAAATGCTGTGGGAATTTAAACACCCTAGAAGGGAGGAGCAATTTAGAGTGTGCAAGGATATTAGTGTCAAAGGATAAGGCAAAGAAGTAAGACTGTGAATTAATCATGACAGGACCCCCCCCCTCAAGGATCAACTCCGGGGATCAGGTCCAGGTCGATCCGGATACCGTTCATGAAACCTGGTAACCAATCGTGGGGCAGAGAGGTTGGGAGCCGGTTCCCATGAATTCTCAGAATCAGGATAGCCCTTCCAATGAACCAGATACTGGAGCTGCCCTCGGAGACTTCTGAAATCCAACACGTCTTGTACCTCATATTCCAAGGAGATATCCAGGAGATGTGGAAACAGCGGAATGGAAGGATTATGTTGATGTAGTTGCCTATATGGCTTGAGGAGAGATACATGAAATGTGGGATGGGATTTCATAGCTGCAGGTAGAGCGAGAGTAACGGCATTTGCGTTTATAACTTTCATGATGGGAAAGGGCCAGATGAAGGTAGATGTAAGTCTCCTGGATGGTATCGGTAAATGTAGATTACGTGTCGATAGCCATACGTAATCACCAACTGAGTAGTTAGGAGAGGGAATTCTTTTCTTGTCAAAGTGAAGTTTATAGCGGTCCTTAGCCAAGCGGATATTTTGAGCAGTCAATGAGAATAAATCGCTAATGGAGTTGATGAGTTCATTCACGACAGGGCATGTAATGTTTACCCCAGGTTCCCATTCAAAGGCTGGATGAAAACCATAATTAATGTAATATGGTGTAGAGCTAGTAGAGGAGTGAACGGAATTGTTGAATGCGAACTCTGCGTAGGGTAGAAGCTGAGTCCAATTATCTTGTTTAGCAGAGATGAAACACCTTAGGTATTGCTCAATGCATTGGTTGGTCCTTTCAGTTTGGCCGTTGGTCTGGGGATGATATGAAGTACTAAGACGTCTGGAAATACCCAATGAGAGACAGAGTTGTTTCCAGAATTGGCTAGTGAATTGGCTTCCCCTATCAGAGGTGATAGTACTTGGGAGTCCATGTAGCTTGAAAACATGATTGAACATTAATGAAACAGTTTCAGATGAAGTTGGAAGCTTGTGGTAGGGCACGAAGTGTGCCATTTTGCTGAATAAATCCACGACTACCAATATAGTGTTGTTCCTTTCTGAGATAGGGAGGTCAACTATGTAGTCGATAGCTATGTCCTTCCAAGGACGATCAGGAGTCGGTAGAGGAATTAATTGTCTGAATGGGGGGGTCCTGCCAGTCTTAGTCGTTTCACATATCTTGCAAGTCTTCACATATTCGGCAACATCTGAGAGGAGAGTAGGCCACCAAAAGAATCTTGAAGCCAATTCCTGAGTCTTCTTTATGCCCATATGCCCTGCCAATGGGGAGTCATGTAAAGTCCTTAGGACCATTGGTCTGAGGGTGTTGGGTACATATATTTGTTGATGATGGTAGTATAAACCATCACTATGTAAGGTTAGAACATGTAGCATTTTTATTGTATCAGACAGTTGTTCAGTTTTGAATTCTTTATTTTGTTCAACCGTTAAGGCTAAGAACCTGTCCAGAGGGATCAAGGGTGAGAGATTCGGTTGTATCACTTGGTCCACCGTGTCTCGAGAGGGCGTCGGCTTTCTTGTTCCTACTTGCAGGTCGGTAGGTGATAAGGTAGTTGAATCTTGCCAGGAATAAATTCCAACGAACTTGACGCGCACTGAGAGTCCTATTTGATTTCAGATATTCCAGGTTCTTGTGATCTGTGTAGATCAGAACTGGAATAGCAATTCCTTCCAGAAGGTGTCTCCATTGTTCTAAGGAGGATTTGATTGCTAGTAGCTCTTTATCTCCAATCGGATAATTAATTTCAGCAGAGTTAAGCACTCTTGAGTAAAAGGCAACAGGGTGTAGGGGGTATATAAATGTTCCGATCAGCCAATAGAATGCGAGCTCAATCTGATTGGCTGATTGGATCAGCCAATCGGATTGAACTTGATTCTGATTGGCTGATTCCATCAGCCAATCAGAATATTCCTACCTTAATTCCGATTGGCTGATAGAATCCTATCAGCCAATCGGAATTCGAGGGACGCCATCTTGGATGACGTCCCTTAAAGGAACCGTCATTCTTCAGTTGGACGTCGCCGGATGAAGATGGGTCCGTGGTGGAGGTCTTCAGGATGGAGCCGGTCCTCATCGGATGAAGATAGAAGATGCCGCTTGGAAGATGATGGTTGCCGGTCCGGATCTACTCTTCTTTCCGGATAGGATGAAGACTTTGGAGCCTCTTCTGGACCTCTTCAGCCACCGGATGATGGATCGCCAGCCCCCGCTTGGGTTGGATGAAGATTTTGGAGCCAGAACGGATCGGTGATACCTGGTGAGTTGAAGACAAGGTAGGATGATCTTCAGGGGCTTAGTGTTAGGTTTATTTAAGGGGGGTTTGGGTTAGATTAGGGGTATGTGGGTGGTCGGTTGTAATGTTGGGGGGGGTACTGTATGTTTTTTTTACAGGAAAAAGAGCTGAACTTCTTGGGTCATGCCCCGTAAAGGGCCCTGTTCAGGGCTGGTAAGGTAAAAGAGCTTTGAACTTTAGTAATTTAGAATAGGGTAGGGCATTTTTTATTTTGTTATTTTATTAGGGGGCTTAGAGTAGGTGTAATTAGTTTAAAATTGTTGTAATATTTTTCTTATGTTTGTAAATATTTTTTTATTTTTTGTAACTTAGTTCTTTTATATTTTTTGTACTTTAGTTAGTTTATTTAATTGTAGTTATTTGTACATATTGTATTTAATTAATGTATTGATAGTGTAGTGTTAGGTTTAATTGTAGGTAATTGTAGGTATTTTATTTAATTCATTTAATGATAGTATAGTGTTAGGTTTAATTGTAACTTAGGTTAGGATTTATTTTACAGGTAATTTTGTTATTATTTTAACTAGGTAACTATTAAATAGTTCTTAACTATTTAATAGCTATTGTACCTGGTTAAAATAATTACAAAGTTGCCTGTAAAATAAATATTAATCCTAAAATAGCTACAATGTAATTATAATTTATATTGTAGCTATATTAGGGTTTATTTTACAGGTAAGTATTTAACTTTAAATAGGAATAATTTATTTAATAAGAGTTAATTAATTAATTTAGGGGGATGTTAGTGTTAGGGTTAGACTTAGCTTTAGGGGTTAATACATTTATTAGAATATCGGTGAGCTCCGGTCGTCAGATTAGTTAATACTATTTATTATAGGGTTAGTGAGGCGGATTAGGGGTTAATAACTTTATTATGATAGCGGTGCGGTCCGCTCGGCAGATTAGGGGTTAATAAGTGTAGGCAGGTGGAGGCGACGTTGTGGGGGGCAGATTAGGGGTTAATAAATATAATATAGGGCTCGGCGGTGTTAGGGGCAGCAGATTAGGGGTACATAAGGATAATGTAAGTAGCGGCGGTTTACGGAGCGGCAGATTAGGGGTTACAAATAATATGCAGGGGTCAGCAATAGCGGGGGCGGCAGAATAGGGGTTAATAAGTGTAAGGTTAGTGGTGTTTAGACTCGGGGTACATGTTAGAGTGTTAGGTGCAGACGTAGGAAGTGTTTCCCCATAGCAAACAATGGGGCTGCGTTAGGAGCTGAACGCGGCTTTTTTGCAGGTGTTAGGTTTTTTTTCAGCTCAAACTGCCCCATTGTTTTCTATGGGGGAATCATGCACGAGCACGTTTTTGAGGCTGGCCGCGTCCGTAAGCAACTCTGGTATCGAGAGTTGCAGTTGCGTTTAAAATGCTCTACGCTCTTTTTTTGGAGCCTAACGCTGACATTATATGGACTCTCAATACCAGAGTTATTTTAAAGGTGCGGCCAGAAAAAAGCCGGCGTTAGCTACGCGGGTCATTACCGACAAAACTCCAAATCTAGCCGTTATTATCTTATGCTAGTTTAATGACAGCTCCCTTTTGAAATGTAACTTAGCATTGCAATGTTATATGTCTCCATCTTCAAAGCATAAAAGTATTATCCTTTACACATCAAAGATGTTACTGAGTCGTACATACGGGATATAACTTTATAACTAGTAGCCTAGAAATTAGGATTTCTAAACTAGCCAGGATTGACTTATTATATTATATATTGGAGTGTGTTGCTTGCGGCCGGGGCAACATGCCATAATATTCCTACAGTGGATAAATTAATATCTAAAAGCTACCATTAAAGTTTAGCATACATAGTATCCCATATCTACTATTATTTAGTCATAGCTAACAGACATCTCTTATTTTATATAAATGGAGCGGAGACACCTTGACATTCCCAGTATTACAGGTCTACGAGAATATCTTTACACACTGCTTCCCAGTTTGAGGAGTATAACCCACCGCTATATTTATCTACATTCTCAATCACTCATGCTTCTAACCAGTGAGGATAGTCTGATATGTGCTTATCTAGGTTCAGGACTTTTTTCCCGTGGTAGCTAACTACTGTCGTGAGATAGTCCATTTGGTCTGAGTTTATATAATCCTAACTAGCGTTTTTCTAATAGAGAGGTTCCAACTAATAACAATGTTATAGCACAAGATCTGCTCAAGATGCAACAGGCTAAACATATGCAACTAATGTCCACTTTATCCATAGACTTACAAAACAGCTTCATAAGGGTTACCACAATATACTATAACATTTATACTCAAAATCTCAGAGACCCAAAAGTATTAATTTGTATAACATACTAGCCGGCTTTGCCCTCCCATTCCCACTCCCCCCCCCTTTTCCCTTACTTAGAGCGGCTCTCGCCCGCTGAATCTCCCTTACCCAAAAAACATAATGCCAACTCCCCCTTGCTCTAAACTGTTTTGTATAGTTACTCTAATGTATGTTTCTCCACTGCAATGCAGGGACTATTTATATTCTTCATCTAATATAAAATCGAGGTTCCATACTTATATATAGAAAATTTCCTTAGACATACTGGCCCATTTTATTCTAGACTGTCAGATCTACTCACTAGTTACTTGGTGTAGATTGCTACGTCCTCACACAGACAGTTGGAATGATAATCCAAATTATATACTTTATGTACTATATGGGTGTAGTGTTTTCTATGTGTCAAAGGTTTCCAGAATGTACACCTAAAGTAATTACTGACCTGCAGTTGTACTATGTTTATACATAGAGAATGTATGTCTTACCACAATGTTATTATTATATATTGACGATTCTGTATGTAATATTTTGCACAACCTCAAAAAAAATAAAAAAAATAAAAAATAAATAAATACAAACTTGCCTGTGAAATTAAAATAAAACCTAAGATAGTTACAATGTAACTATTATTTATATTGTAGCTAGCTTAGGGTTTATTTTATAGGTAAGTATTTAGTTTTATATAGGAATTATTTAGTTAATGATAGTATTTTTTATTTAGATTTATTTTAATTATATTAAAGTAAGGGTTGTTATGGTTAGACTTACGGTTAGGTTAAGGGGTTAATAACTTTATTATAGTGGTGGTGATGTTAGGGACAGCAGATTAGGGGTTAATAACAGTAATGTAGGTTGCGGCGATGTTAGGGACAGCAGATTAGGGGTTAATAATATTTAACTAGTGTTTACGATGCAGGAGTGTGGCGGTTTAGGGGTTAATATGTTTATTATAATGGCGGCGATGTCTGGAGCGGCAGATTAGGGGTTAATAATTTTATTTTAGTGTTTGGAATGTGGAAGGGCCTCAGTTTAGTGGTTAATAGGTAGTTTATGGGTGTTAGTGTACTTTTTAGCACTTAAGTTATGAGTTTTATGTTATGGCATTGTAGCATAAAACCCATAACTACTGACTTTCAGTTTACGGTATGGATCTTGATGGTATTGGCTATACCACTCACTTTTTGGCCTCCCAGGCAAACTCATAATACTGGCGCATCTAAATAACCCTATTAACCCCTAAACCGCTGGCCCCCCAAATTGCTACTACTATAATAAAACTATTAACCCCTAAACCTCTGGTCCCCCACAATGCTACTACTATAATAAACCTATTTACCCCTAAACCGCTGCCCCCGCATTGCTAACACCTAAATAAACCTCCAACCCCTAAACCTAACCGTCCCCATTACTTTAAATTAAATTGATTTAACTATCTTAAAATAAATAAAAATATTTAAAAATATAATATACAAAATCTATATAAAATATGCAATCTCCTAATAATATATGTATATATATGCTGTATAATGTACTCTAAAAAATATATCTTATTCAAACATAGATAAAATATAATTTAATACATATAAAACACAGTATTACAATATCCTCTAACTATTGTTGTGGCCACAACTGCTAAAAAATGATAGAGAATATTCCAAAAAATACAAAATAGTTCCAGATAAAATATTGATATATATTGTCACTGCTAAATAAGATTACTAAGTATCAGTTGGTTTTCACTTTGTAGATACTATGTACACACTTAAAAGGGTGTATTTTATAAACGTATTAGCCCCTGCATGTACACTGTGTGTAGTCCACGTAATCCACAGTTTATAATAAAAACAGAGTACCTTGATGTTAGAATAATTGGCGTTCTCCAGCCGTTGCTATATCCAAATAGACATGTGGCAATGTGGTAGCCAATAGACGAACAGGTCTTAGTTTAAACAAGTGCTGTAAAAATTGCAAGTTAGCATCCAATCCGCTGTTTGCGGTATATATTAGCAATATATTGATCAATCTCAGTCACTTGTAATTGCCGGTTTGTTACACAGAATTCAAAATATCTTTCACTTTGCTGTGTCTTTTGTCTTCAAATCAGCTTACCCACCGCTGACTTATCGGTCTTTTAATCGGCTTCCACTTTAGCTGTTTGCACAGTATCAGTCCAGCTTGCGTTCCCACTTAGCTGTCCTTAGAAACTGTTCCCGGTATCTCAACAGTCCACCATGTAACCGGATTTACCGGGGGTGGTGTATGATGATTACTTCAGGTGTTTAGCCTGACTGAACTTGTATCAGCTGCTTAGTCAAATGTCTCAACTTCCTTCACAGATCTGTCTATTTGGATAAAGAACACTAAGATCAAGGTACTCTGTTTTTAATATAAACTGTGGATTACGTGGACTACACACGGTGTACATGCAGGGGCTAATACGTTAATAAAATACACCCTTTTAAGTGTGTACATAGGCCCCTATTTAAGAAAGGTCTTGCGGACCTGATCCGACACTGCGGATCAGGTCCACAAGACCTCGCTGAATACGGAGAGCAATACGCTCTCCATATTCAGCATTGCACCAGCAGCTCACAAGAGCTGTTGGTGCAACGCCGCCCCCTGCAGACTCGCGGCCAATAAGGGGGGGTGTCAATCAACCCGATCGTACTCGATCGGATTGATTTCTGCCGATTCCTGTTCGCCTGCTCAGAGCAGGCGGACAGGGTTATGGAGCAGCGGTCTTTAGACCGCTGCTTCATAACTGGTGTTTCTGGCTTGTCTGAAGACTCACCAGAAACACAGAGATTGTTAAATGGGCTCCAGGTATCTACAAAGTGAAAACCAACTGATACTTAGTAATCTTATTTAGCAGTGACAATATACAGTATATCAATATTTTATCTGGAACTATTTTGTATTTTTTTTAATATTCCCTATCATTTTGTAGCAGTTGTGGCCACAACAATAATTAGAGGATATTGTAATACTGTGTTTTATATGTATTAAATTATATTTTATCTATGTTTGATTAAGATATATTTTTTAGAATACATTATACAGCGTATATATACATATACTATTAGGAGATTGCAGATTTTATATAGATTTTGTATATTATATTTTTAAATATTTTTAAATATATTTACATGCAGTGTATGGATTGTTGAGTCATCCTTATATATAATATTATTTACCTTCAGCCCATATGTTATATGGGCGCCACTCTATCGGCTAGATTTAGAGTTTTGTCGGTAACGACCCGCGTAACTAACGCTGGCTTTTTTCTGGCAGCACCTTTAAAATAACTCTGGTATTGAGAGTCCACAGAATGTCTGCGTTAGGCTCCAAAAAAGGAGCGTAGAGCATATTTAACGCCACTGCAACTCTCGATACCAGAGTTGCTTACGGACGCGGCCAGCCTCAAAAACGTGCTCGTGCACGATTCCCCCATAGAAAACAATGGGGCTGTTTGAGCTGAAAAAAAACCTAACACCTGCAAAAAAGCCGCGTTCAGCTCCTAACGCAGCCCCATTGTTTGCTATGGGGAAACACTTCCTAGGTCTGCACCTAACACCCTAACATGTACCCCGAGTCTAAACACCCCTAACCTTACACTTATTAACCCCTATTCTGCCGCCCCCGCTATTGCTGACCCCTGCATATTATTTTTAACCCCTAATCTGCCGCTCCGTAAACCGCCGCTACTTACATTATCCTTATGTACCCCTAATCTGCTGCCCCTAACACCGCCGACCCCTATATTATATTTATTAACCCCTAATCTGCCCCCCACAATGTCGCCTCCACCTGCCTACACTTATTAACCCCTAATCTGCCGAGCGGACCGCACCGCTATCATAATAAAGTTATTAACCCCTAATCCGCCTAACTAACCCTATAATAAATAGTATTAACCCCTAATCTGCCCTCCCTAACATCGCCGACACCTAACTTCAAACATTAACCCCTAATCTGCCGACTGGAGCTCACTGCTATTCTAATAAATGTATTAACCCCTAAAGCTAAGTCTAACCCTAACACTAACACCCCCCTAAGTTAAATATAATTTAAATCTAACAAAATTAATTAACTCTTATTAAATAAATTATTCCTATTTAAAGCTAAATACTTACCTGTAAAATAAATCCTAATATAGCTACAATATAAATTATAATTATATTATAGCTATTTTAGGATTAATATTTATTTTACAGGTAACTTTGTCTTTATTTTAACCAGGTACAATAGCTATTAAATAGTTAATAACTATTTAATAGCTAAAATAGTTAAAATAATTACAAAATTACCTGTAAAATAAATCCTAACCTAAGTTACAATTAAACCTAACACTATACTATCATTAAATGAATTAAATAAAATACCTACAATTACCTACAATTAAACCTAACACTACACTATCAATAAATTAATTAAATAAAATATGTACAAATAACTACAATGAAATAAACTAACTAAAGTACAAAAAATAAAAAAGAACTAAGTTACAAAAAATAAAAAAATATTTACAAACATAAGAAAAATATTACAACAATTTTAAACTAATTACACCTACTCTAAGCCCCCTAATAAAATAACAAAGACCCCCAAAATAAAAAATGCCCTACCCTATTCTAAATTACTAAAGTTCAAAGCTCTTTTACCTTACCAGCCCTGAACAGGGCCCTTTGCGGGGCATGCCCCAAAAAAATCAGCTCTTTTTCCTGTAAAAAAACACATACAATACCCCCCCAACATTACAACCCACCACCTACATACCCCTAATCTAACCCAAACCCCCCTTAAATAAACCTAACACTAAGCCCCTGAAGATCATCCTACCTTGTCTTCACCATACCAGGTTCACCGATCCGTCCTGGATCCAAGCCCAAGCGGGGGCTAGACATCCATCATCCGACGGCTGAAGAAGTCCAGAAGAGGCTCCAAAGTCTTCATCCTATCCGGGAAGAAGAGTAGATCCGGACTGGCAACCATCATCTTCCAAGCGGCATCTTCTATCTTCATCCGATGAGGACCGGCTCCATCCTGAAGACCTCCACCGCGGACCCATCTTCATCCGGCGACGTCCAACTGAAGAATGACGGTTCCTTTAAGGGATGTCATCCAAGATGGCGTCCCTCGAATTCCGATTGGCTGATAGGATTCTATCAGCCAATCAGAATTAAGGTAGGAATATTCTGATTGGCTGATGGAATCAGCCAATCAGAATCAAGTTCAATCCGATTGGCTGATCCGATCAGCCAATCAGATTGAGCTTGCATTCTATTGGCTGTTCCGATCAGCCAATAGAATGCGAGCTCAATCTGATTGGCTGATCGGATCAGCCAATCGGAATTCGAGGGACGCCATCTTGGATGACGTCCCTTAAAGGAACCGTCATTCTTCAGTTGGATGTCGCAGGATGAAGATGGGTCCGCGGTGGAGGTCTTCAGGATGGAGCCGGTCCTCATCGGATGAAGATAGAAGATGCCGCTTGGAAGATGATGGTTGCCGGTCCGGATCTACTCTTCTTCCCGGATAGGATGAAGACTTTGGAGCCTCTTCTGGACTTCTTCAGCCGTCGGATGATGGATGTCTAGCCCCCGCTTGGGCTTAGATGAAGATATAGGAGTCTGGAACGGACGGTCATACCTGGCATGGTGAAGACAAGGTAGGAAGATCTTCAGGGGCTTAGTGTTAGGTTTATTTAAGGGGGGTTTGGGTTAGATTAGGGGTATGTGGGTGGTGGGTTGTAATGTTGGGGGGGTATTGTATGTGTTTTTTTACAGGAAAAAGAGCTGATTTTTTTGGGGCATGCCCCGCAAAGGGCCCTGTTCAGGGCTGGTAAGGTAAAAGAGCTTTGAACTTTAGTAATTTAGAATAGGGTAGGGCATTTTTTTATTTTGGGGGGCTTTGTTATTTTATTAGGGGGCTTAGAGTAGGTGTAATTAGTTTAAAATTGCTGTAAGATTTTCCTTATGTTTGTAAATATTTTTTTATTTTTTGTAACTTAGTTCTTTTTTATTTTTTGTACTTTAGTTAGTTTATTTCATTGTAGTTATTTGTACATATTGTATTTAATTAATGTATTGATAGTGTAGTGTTAGGTTTAATTGTAGGTAATTGTAGATATTTTATTTAATTAATTTAATGATAGTGTAGTGTTAGGTTTAATTGTAACTTAGGTTAGGATTTATTTTACAGGTAATTTTGTTATTATTTTAACTAGGTAACTATTAAATAGTTCTTAACTTTTTAATAGCTATTGTACCTGGTTAAAATAATTACAAAGTTGCCTGTAAAATAAATATTAATCCTAAAATAGCTACAATGTAATTATAATTTATATTGTAGCTATATTAGGATGTATTTTACAGGTAAGTATTTAGCTTTAAATAGGAATAATTTATTTAATAAGAGTTAATTAATTTTGTTAGATTTAAATTATATTTAACTTAGGGGGTGTTAGTGTTAGGGTTAGACTTAGCTTTAGGGGTTAATACATTTATTAGAATAGCGGTGAGCTCCGGTCGACAGATTAGGGGTTAATAATTGAAGTTAGGTGTCGGCGATGTTAGGGAGGGCAGATTAGGGGTTAATACTATTTATTATAGGGTTAGTGAGGCGGATTAGGGGTTAATAACTTTATTTTAGTAGCGGTGCGGTCCGCTCGGCAGATTAGGGGTTAATAAGTGTAGGCAGGTGGAGGCGACGTTGAGGGGGGCAGATTAGGGGTTAATAAATATAATATAGGGGTCGGCGGTGTTAGGGGCAGCAGATTAGGGGTACATAAGGATAACTTAAGTAGCGGCGCTTTGCAGTCGGCAGATTAGGGGTTAATTATTGTAGGTAGTTGGCGGCGACGTTGTGGGGGCAGATTAGGGGTTAATAAATATAATACAGGGGTCGGCGGTGTTAGGAGCAGCAGATTAGGGGTACATAAGTATAACGTAGGTGGCGGTCGGCAGATTAGGGGTTAAAAAAAATTAATCGAGTGGCGGCGATGTGGGGGGACCTCGGTTTAGGGGTACATAGGTAGTTTATGGGTGTTAGTGTACTTTAGAGTACAGTAGTTAAGAGCTATATGGACCGGCGTTAGCCCAAAAAGCTCTTAACTCCTGACTTTTTTCTGCGGCTGGAGTTTTGTCGTTAGATTTCTAACGCTCACTTCAGACACGACTCTAAATACCGGAGTTAGGAAGATCCCATTGAAAAGATAGGATACGCAATTTACGTAAGGGGATCTGCGGTATGGAAAGGTCGCGGCTGAAAAGTGAGCGTTAGACCCTTTTTTGAATGACTCCAAATACTGGCGGTAGCCTAAAACCAGCGTTAGGAGCCTCTAACGCTGGTTTTCACGGCTACCGCCAAACTCTAAATCTAGGCCTATATATTTTAATTGAATTTATTTCTATTTTGAACGTGTGTGAGAAGATAACGTTTTTCAAGAGTGTGCATTGAAGGTCCTATAGTTCAGTGAGGTCTAGAGAAAAGGTTTTTTGAATTGGTAATTGCTTAAAATAAATAAAAACTTACCCCTGAAAAAAAATAAGATTAAACTATAAATAATATAGCAAAAGTCTCCCTTTTGGGCTCAAGGCATGTTGGGTGGGAAGTCCCTTTGTGCAAAATGCGCCCTCTGCAAACACACACTCTCACACACAGCTGTCATAAACGTCAATGTTGGCAAAGTCTGGGCTATATGTGGCAGGTAGCAGTCTGGTAACCGGATGATGTAAGTAATCTTACCACAATTTACTCACCGAATCCCTGCTTACCTCCAACCGGCTTCACTTCTCCAAGTGCTGTTATCCCTATGTGACATAGACGATGACCGGAGAAACGCCGCCACCAAACATGGCTACTTTGTTAATCTCTTTGCTTCCAGTGTGTTATGCGGGAAATACGAACAGCTGATAGCTCCTCCTCCTGCAGCGTCACAACCCCAAACGCTGTATGACATCCAGAGTACTGAGTCTCTAACCTGGTAAATCGTTTCAAATCCAGTATATACACAAAGAGACCAGGTGAATCACGAGGCACTGCAGTATAATATGAAAAAAAAACTTTATTGGAGTACAAAAATAGTCGTAAAAAATATTAAAGCATCAGAACAGCAAGACAAAGTGTCTTTGTCTTGCTGTTCTTATGCTTTGATATTTTTTTACTCCAATAAAGGTTTTTTTCGTATTATACTTCAGTGCATCGAGTTTCACTTAGTCTCTTTGTGTATAAACTATTAATAAACCTAATATAACTATTTTAAGAAAAGAAAATAACATAAAAATAAAAAAACACAATTACAAAATTTAAAAAACCTAACACTACAAAAAAATCTAACAATACCAAAAAAATATATTAAAATTAGAAAAGTAAAAAAACACTAAAATTACAAAAAAAATAAACCTAATCTAATAGCCCTATAAAAACTAAAAAGCCACCCCAAAAAAAACACCCCCTAATCTATCAAACTACAAATAGCCCTTAAAATGGCCTTTTTTTTTCATCCAGGCGGCAAGAAGTCTTCATCTAGACGTGTCATCTTTTTCCATCACGGGGGCATCTTCTATCTTCATCCCGGTGGCTTGGAGCTGTGGTGGTGTGGAGCTGGTCATTCAATAGTATGAGAGCTGCTTAAATTCTATTGGCTGATTTAAACAGCCAATATAATTTAATGCTTGAATGTTTAATTTATTTTCATAGAATTGCAAATTGAATATGCATTGTTAAGAATGTATTTGCAAAATATGGTGGAAAATAAGTATTTGGTCAATATCAAAAGTTCATCTCAATACTTTGTTATATATCCTTTCTGGTATGTTGGCCCATTCCTGCATGTAGATTTTCTCTAGAGCAGTGATGTTTTGGGGCTGTCGCTGGGCAACACAGACTTTCAACTCCCTCCAAAGGTTTTCTATGGGGTTGAGATCTGGAGACTGGCTAGGCCACTCCAGGACCTTGAAATGCTTTTTACGAAGCCACTCCTTCATTGCCCAGGCAGTGTGTTTGGGATCATTGTCATGCTGAAAGATCCAGCCACGTTTCATCTTCAATGCCCTTGCTGATAGAAGGAGGTTTGCACTCAAAATCTCCCATTCATTCTTTCATGTACACGGATCAGTCGTCCTGTTCCCTTTGCAGAGAAACAGCCCCAAAGCATGATGTTGCCACCCCTATGCTTCACAGTAGGTATGGTGTTCTTTGGTTGCAACTCAGCATTCTCTCTCCTCCAAACATGACAAGTTGTGTTTCTACCAAACAGTTCTACTTTGGTTTCATCTGACCATATGACATTCTCCAAATCCACTTCTAGTTCATCCAAATGCTCTCTAGCATACTTCAGATGGGCCTGGACATGTACTGGCTTAAGCAGGGGGACACGTCTGGCACTGCAGGATCTGAGTCCCTGGCGGCGTAGTGTGTTACTGATGGTAGCCTTTGTTACGTTAGCTCTCTGCAGGTCGTTCACTAGGTCCCCCCGTGTGGTTCTGGGATGTCTGCTCACCGATATTCTAATCATTTTGACCCCACGGGGTGAGATCTTGCGTGGAACCCCAGATCGAGGGAGATTATCAGTGGTCTTGTATGTCTTCCATTTTCTAATTGTTGCTCCCACAGTTGATTTCTTCACACCAAGCTGTTTGCCTATTGCAGATTCAGTCTTCCCAGCCTGGTGCAGGTCTACAATTTTGTTTCTGGTGTCCTTCGACAGCTCTTTAGTCTTCAGCTCTTTGGAGTGTGACTGTTTGAGGTTGTGGACAGGTGTCCTTTATACTGATAACAAGTTCAAACAGGTGCCATTAATGCAGGTAATGAGTGGAGGACAGAGGAGCCTCTTAAAGAAGAAGATACAGGTCTGTGAAAGCCAGAAATCTGGCTTGTTTGTAGGTGACCAAATACTTATTGTCCACCATAATATGCAAATACATTCTTTCCAAATCAGACAATGTGATTGTCTGGATGTGTTTCCACATTTTGTCTCTCATAGTTGAGGTATACCTATGATGAAAATTACAGGCCTCTCTCATCTTCTTAAGTGGGAGAACTTGCACAATTGGTGGTTGACTAAATACTTTTTTGCCCCACTGTATATATACATACATACATTCATGGTGAAAAATATTGGCACCCCTGCATTTCTTTCAGATAATGCACCACTTCACCCTGAAAATTGTTGCAATTACAAATGTTTAGTCATTCTCATGTTTATTTCTTTTATTTATAATTGTATGAAACAAAAAAGTAGAGAAAAAAAGCCAAATCTAGCACATTCCACGCAAAAATCCAAAAATGGACTTGACAAATTATTGGCACATTCTCAAAATTGTAAGAAATACTTGCATTCCAAGTTTGTGATAATCCTGTAATATGTAATTAAACTAACCGGTATCACAGGTGTTGACAATATAGAAATCATGCCGGGAACCAGTTAAGATGGTGAAAAATTTACTCAACCTTTCTGTTGTGTGTTTCTGTGTGACACACTGAGCCTTGAGAATAGATATGTGCAATTTGTTTAGGCCGAATTTAGGCCAATTCGGAGATTCGAATGAATCCAAATTTCCAAATCGGTACTATAACTAAAATCCTGAATAATTACGAAAATGAATAAATCAGTTTCCGAAATTTAGGATCCATTCTTTATTTATATTCAGATTTTTTCATTGTTCTAATCTAAACCGCAGTTGCCCAACATCGCCGCCACTAACTAAATAAAGCTATAACCCCAAAACCGTCGTTCCCCGGCATCACCGCCACTAATTAAACCTATTAACCCCTAAACCACCATTTCCAGACATCGCCAACACTAACTAAACCTATTAACCCCTAAACCGCCGTTCACAAACATCGCCAACACTAACTAAACCTATTAACCCCTAAACTGCCATTCCCAAACATCGCCAACACTAAGCCTATTATCCCCTAAACCACAGTTCCCAAACATCGTTGACACTAACTAAACCTATTAACCCCTAAACCACTGTATACCCACAAGGCCAACACTAACTAAAACCCTAAATAAACCTATTAACCCCTAAACCGCCGTACACACACATTGCCAACACTAACTGTATTTATTTTTAAATAGGTAGTTAGTTAATAATTTTAACTTTAATTTAGGTCTATTTGAATTATGTTAAAGTTAGGGGGTGTTAGGTTTAGGGGTTAGTATAATTTAATTTAGGTTGTTGCAATGTGGGGTGGCGGTTTAGTGGTTAATAGGTTTAGTTAGTGTTGGCGGTTTAGGGGTTAATAAGTTTAGTTAGTGTTGGTGATGTCGGGGAACTGCAGTTTAGGGGTTAATAGATTTAGTTAGTGTCGGCGATGTTGGGGAACTGCGGTTTAGGGGTTAATAGATTTAGTTAGTGTCAGCGATGCGGGAGGCAGTGATTTTAGATTTTAGAATTTTGTTTCGGCAATCTTCAGCATATTAGTTATGTTAAGTTAAATCATTTTTTCGGATCCTTTCGTTTTTTATTTATGTGCATTATTCTAGACTAAATTTCAGAATAGAATAATGCATTTGAATAAAGAATGGATCCAAAAAAACAAATGGATCCGAAAAAACGATTTAACTTAACATAACTAATTTGCAGAAACAATTTTTTTTTTAAACTTAACAAAACTAATTTGCCAAAACAAAATTATTTAATTAAGTAATGAAAATGAAACAAAACAACATTTTTAGCGTTGCACATGTCTAATTGAGAAGAGAAAGAGAAGCAAAAAATTGTGGAAAAGCATGGACAATATCAAAAAAGTTACAAGTTAATCTCCAGAAATCTTAATGTTCCTGTGTTAACTGTGTGCAAAATTGTCAAGAACGTGGCCCATGGCACTGTAGCTAATCTCCCTGGATGTGGACGAAAGAGAAAAATTGATCAAAGATTGCAACGTAGGATTGTTTGTATGGTGGGTAAAGAACTTTGATCAACTTTCAGACAAATTCTAGGCCACTAGGGGGCCCAAAACATGTAAGTCTTTCCCTATGTCTGTTTGCCTTGTCTAGGTTATACCTTTTTAAGCTGTTTATTCAATAAATATTTGAATTTTTTTTTAAATTTACTCCTAGTAGTGCCTGCATTTTCTTTTTTGGACTGGTGACTAGCTGATGTGATCCGCCGCAGCTATGGCACTCCAGGTCAGGATGTAAAGCATCATTCTTTCAATTTTTTTGTACACTCTGGCTGTTTGTTGCCGTGTTCTAGATACCCCTACTGTCTGCACACACTTGGATCACTCCACTTCCGGTTTAGACACACAGAGTCTATCAGTCATTTGCTCTACTGAAACCCTGACTCCTATAGTTTCCAGCGCATTAGAGGAAACCTCAACTGGAGTACTGTGGTTTCTTCACTTTATTGACACTGCTCTTGAATCAAATAAAACAAAGTTTTGATACAAAGGAAGGCTTTAGGCATTTTTGGGTTACACAACTGATAAAGCAAGCTGCTGTGTGTATCTTCAACATCATAAAAGGTGCATATTTCTCTGAATGACCTGTTTATATAGGGGTATTTTTGTTATTCCCAGACATGGCTGGTTCAGACATAGGGGTAGTAGATATGGTTTCTGCTCAAGATTTTTTTAAACACCAATATTATGGCTACACATTATATATTTGATATTGATAACAGACAGGAGTACTTTAATAAAGTTTTTTTCAAAGGAAGAATGTGCTGCAGAAGATATGGAAATTAAAAATGTTTTTAAATCTCTACAGAAAACGCTGGCTACTGATTTGAGGCTAATATGGGACAGTATAAGTTTAAAAAAATATGCTGAATCAAAAAGAATTCCTAGGGGGCTGCACATTAAGCAATACCCCTCATTTGAATTTGATGATATGTCAGAAATGGAGGCTTGGAACACTGCCTTAACAGAGTGATCCATTTAATTGATTGCTCAGAGTTAAAAATAATAAAAGGGTAAAAACTACAACCAGAAATTTCAGGAGATAATTTAAAGCTATTTGAAAACACTTCCAAAAGGACGATAAAAGAAGAGTCGCCTTCAGTACATCAGAAGGGGAATCCACAGACACTGAAGCAGCCCACTCCAGTTATTTCTATAATAATTATTTTCTTTCATCCTATTTCTCCTCTTCTTCTCCCTCTTCTCCCGCTTCTTGTGTTTTTTTTACAGGAAAGTTCGGGGGAATATATTTCCGTGGTTCGCCAGAAGACTTGCAGAACCACTCAAAAAGAAAAATGGACATTACTAACCAATGATAATACTAATACCAATATTACACAATCTGATGGTTTTAGTATTATTAATTTATTTAAACACACTCTATCAGATCATGAGAGATCATTGTTGTCTAAGGGACTGGGTTTTGCTCCTACCAACAAATTCTCTAGTGTCAACTCTTTGTTAGATATTAACAAATTTATCAGAAAACTGGCCTTGAAAAGTTTTTTTGCTCTTACTAAAGAACAAAGTGATGAACAAGAATTTGTTAATTCCATAAAATCCTCTGATGTAATATGTGCCTCACATTTGTTATTTGATGATGCCTGTGTTTGACAACAAATATTACCAACAGGTTTGCTGTACAGCGATGGAGGAAAAATTTGCCCCATCATTCACAAATCTGTTTGTAGCCTGTTGGGAGCTCACATACATCTATAATTCTGTGAATCCTTGGTACAATGCCATTTTTTTTTCATTTGATACACAGATTAATTATTATTTGTAGTTAACAAACCTCTTGATGATTCCTTGTACCAGGGATTCATGCAATATTTAAATGACAATCCTCTAGGTCTGAGGTTCACAGGAACATACAATAGAACAGTGATGAATTTTCTAGATTTAACCCTTCAAGTCATCAACAACCAAGTCAGCACCGGAACATACAGAAAACCAACCAAAGGCAACATGATTTTACATGCCGCTTCCCAACACCCAAAGCACCTTATACACGCCATCCCAAAGGCACAATTTTTTAGATTAAGAAGGAACACACAATCTGATGCCATTTATGAAAGTCAGTCTGTGGAATTGAGAGATAGATTAATTAGCAGAGGATATGGGAAACACAATTTAGAAAAATTTCATAAAGAAGTGAAAACTCACGACACACGTAACATAAGCAAAGTACACAAGGATGATGGCTTTGGAAATTCTATAGTTTTTACTACTCATTATACTTCACAGTGTAAACCATAGTTAAAATTCTAAGAAAACTCATGCACCTCTTATCAGGTTACAATGTATTTAAGCCTTTTGTAAATAATTGTAAATTTGTATCTAAAAAACCCAAGACTGTGGCGCTAACTTTGTCCCCTAGCCTAGTAAAAAGGAACACATCTAATGACGAAAAAAGATGGCTAACTAGCAAAGGCAATTTTAAATGTGGCAGCAGAAATTGCCATACCTGTGCTAACATACTTCCAGGCAACACATGTGAGTCCAGTGTAACGAATCAAAAATATGAGATACATGAGCCTTTTTTTTTGTAAACAAACCTCTAGATAACGGTATAGAAATGAAGGTACACCCTCCGGTCCATGTGCATGGGAAATGGCAGTGTCTTTATTTTAAAAACTGCAATAGTGCTTAAAGTCTTTTGAGAGATTTGGCCTGCCTAAAATTATTCCCAGCTAGAATGTAAGCACAAATATTGGATATTTCTCACTAGGAAAAAAAAAATCATTACCACAATGGAACTATTTAAAATGTATATCAATACAAAAAGAAATAAAAAAATTGAAGAGGGATCATGAATATATATATATATATATATATATATATAGTTCGGCTAGATTACGAGTTTTTGATGGTAATGGTGTGTGGGGCTAACAAGCCTTTTTTTCTCACCGCTCACTTAAGACAACGCTGGTATTACAGGTTTTCTTCAAGCCGGAGTTAGCCTCAGAAAAGTGAGCGTTAAGCAAAATTTAGCTCCACATCTCACTGTAATACCAGCGCTGCTTACGGTAGCGGTGAGCGGTGAGCGTCCTTTAAGTGACATCATCCAAGATGGCATCCCTTCAATTCCGATTGGCTGATAGAATCCTATCAGCCAATCGGAATTAAGGTAGGAAAAATCCTATTGGCTGATGCAATCAGCCAATAGAATTGAGCTCACATTATATTGGCTGATTGGAACAGCCAATAGAATGCAAGCTCAATCCTATTGGCTGATTGGATCAGCCAATAGGATTTTTCCTACCTTAATTCTGATTGGCTGATAGTATTCTATCAGCCAATCGGAATTGAAGGGACGCCATCTTGGATGACATCACTTAAAGGAACCTTCATTCTTCAGTCGCCGTCAGATGGAAGAGGATGCTCCGCTTCGGATGTCTTCAAGATGGACTCGCTCTGCTCCGGATGGAAGAAGATAAAAGATGCAGCCTGGATGAAGACTTCTACCGGTCTGGATGTCCTCTTCTGGCCAGATTGGATGAAGACTTCTTCCACTCTGGAGGTCCACTTGTGCCCGGCTGGGTGAAGACGTCTCAAGGTAGGGTGATCTTCAAAGGGGGTAGTGTTAGGTTTTTTTAAGGGAGGATTGGGTGGATTTTAGAGTAGGGTTGGGTGTGTGGGTGGTGGGTTTTAATGTTGGGGGGTATTGTATTTTTTTTTACAGGTAAAAGAGCTGATTACTTTGGGGCAATGCCCCACAAAAGACCCTTTTAAGGGCTATTTGTAATTTAGTAAAGGGTAGGGGATTTTATTATTTTGGGGGGCTTTTTTATTTTTTTAGGGGGATTAGATTAGGTGTAATTAGTTTAAAATTCTTGTAATTCTTTTTTTATTTTCTGTAATTTAGTGGGGGGGTTTTGTACTTTAGTTTATTTAATTTAATCGTAGTTAATTGTAGTTAATTGTAGGAAGTTTATGTAATTAATTTAATGATAATGTAGTGTTAGGTGTAATTACAACTTAGGTTAGGATTTATTTTACAGGTAAATTTGTACTTATTTTAACTAGGAAGTTATTAAATAGTTAATAACTATTTAATAACTATTCTACCTAGTTAAAATAAATACAAACTTGCCTGTAAAATAAAAAATAAACCCTAAGCTAGATACAATGTAACTATTAGTTATATTGTAGCTAGCTTAGGGTTTATTTTATCGTTAAGTATTTAGTTTTAAATAGGATTAATTTATTTAATTGTAGTAAATTTATTTAGATTTATTTAAATTATATTTAAGTTAGGGGGGGTGTTAGGGTTAGGGTTAGACTTAGGTTTAGGGGTTAATAAATTTATTATAGTGGCGGCAACGTTGGCGGCGGCAGATTAGAGGTTAATAAATTTAATATAGTAGCGGCGACGTTGGACTTAGGAAAGAGGCTGCCTGCTTTGACCAATCGCAGACTTTTCAAGCATAAATATAGGATCTAATTAACCATCTCAAACCATCTTGATAAAGCCATTGTGAATGGCGAAACGCGTTGATGGGAATGTATGGATGGCATATTGTTGGCAAAATAAACATATTTTAAGACGATTAAGAGGATTACAAGGGATTCACAGAGGAACTACTTTACTACTCAAAACATTCTGCGCAGAGTTATTAACAAGAAACAGATCTTCATTCTGGGACTCTCTACATTACGTGTGACATCACCAGCTACACGGAGCTGCATAGACACCTGTGTCTCACCAGGAGAGGATGTATCAAGCTCAGAAGAGCAGGTAGACACTTAGAGGTGTAGCAGCCCTGCAGCGGGGTAGATGTACACGCTTTGCACACGCCAATTCAAGTGACTTAAACGTTCTTTTGGAGAAACTATTAGTGAAACTTATATCACGAAATTGGGACTTTTACTATATCTCTGGCCAAGTGGAGTTTTCTACCGCATACAAGTTGGATCTTATACAATACAAAGTTATTGCAATCCTAAAGAGTTCAAAGACAGTTCTATGCGCTATTTATAACAAACATTGCCTCAGTTTGTTTCTCTCAGGTTCATAAGAACTTCTCATTTGGTCCAATAGATACGAAATTGACTGCCTTATAACACCAAGAAAAAGTCTTGTTCTAAGAGCCACCTATTTGTACTATAGGATTTATGCTATATTTATCACAATTATTTTAATGATGTTATATGAATATATATTTATTTATTGATGTTTTATGACCGGTCATATTGTATATATATTAACTTTTAAAACATATTATTTTTTTCATATTTATGAAATAAATTCTTCTTGTACTTTTTAAACATATATTGTTGGACATCTAATTATTATATCACATAGTGATCATTTGGAATTACTAATGTATCTAATTTTGTATAATTACTTTTGCAAATAACTTTTTAATAAATCTCTAAAATTAACATTTTGGGTACTAAGGGGCCTATTGAGAAAACTCTGCTTTCAGAAATTTAACTGATTACCAATTTGCTTGGGCCATAACCAGAAATAAAGAGTTTTCCTTTTAATATGAATACTCAAAACCAGCTGATGAAATCTAAGACATAGGCCTCTATTTATCAAAGTCTGTCGGACCTGATCCGACAGTGCGGATCAGGTCCGACAGACCTCACTGAATACGGAAAGCAATATGCTCTCCATATTCAGCATTGAATCAGCAGCTCACAAGAGCTGCTGGTGCAACCCCGCCCCCTGCAGACTCGCCAGCAGGGGGTATCAATCAACCCAATCGTACTCAATCGGGTTGATTTCTGCTCAGAGCATGCGGACAGGGTTATGGAGCAGCGGTCTTTGTGACCGCTGCTTCATAACTGCTGTTTCTGGCGAGTCTGAAGACTCACCAGAAACACGGTGCATCAAGCTCCATTCGGAGCTTGATAGATAGGCCCCATAAACTGGGATTTTAAAGTAATGAATAGAAATATATTGTAGATTTTTACTTTTCCATCCTACCTTTGAGAATTTCTTGTATTGCCTGGTTCCTCAGACTATAAATATAAGGATTAAGAAGTGGGACTATGACTGTGTTAAGGACAGCCACTTTTTTGTCATAGCCTAAATCTTCACTGTGACTTGGCCTCATATACATAAAAATACAACTGCCAAAAAAAAGAGTCATAACTATTGCATGGGAAGAGCATGTTGAAAAAGCTTTCTTTCTTCCAGTAGTTGAATCAATTTTGAAAATAGTCTGCACAATTTTAGTATATGATACGACAGTAACTAAAAACACTATAAAGAGTAATAAAGAAGAACTTATAAAAATCAGAAACTGTACGGCTTCTGTATTAGAGCAAGAGTTCCGTAGAAGGGGTGCAGAGTCACAGAAAAAATGGTCCATTTCTTTAAAGCAAAACGTTAGTCGCATAGTTACAATGCTGGGTATAATTGACCAGGAAAAGGATGCTAAATATGCTCCAGCTACAAGTTCTATGCATAACATATTGTGCATAATGGTGGGGTAATGTAACGGACGGCAAATAGCTACAAACCTATCAAAAGACATGACAGCCAATAGAAAAAATTGTGTTGCACCTACTAAAAAATATAAATAACACTGCATTATGCAGCTAGTCACAGAGATAATCTTACCATTGAAGAAGAAGCTTCTAAGAAAGTTTGGTAAAATTGTAGAAGTGTAACAAATATCCAGAAATGCTAAGTTGCACAGAAAGAAGTACATAGGGGTGTGTAGTCTCTGAAAAGTGATGACAAGTACAAGGATAAGAATGTTCCCTGTTAAAGTTAGTATATAACATAGTAGAAAGACAAAAAAGAAAGCTGAAGCTTTGTTACTTGGATAGGAGAATCCCAACAAGATGAACTCTGTTACTGTGCTCATGTTCTTCAAATCAGTGAGAGTCATTTTCTGATGGAAAAAAAGCTGTAAAAGCAAATAAACATTACAATGAACAGATTTGTACCTAATTTACGTAATTAAAACCTATGTAATAAAACCATTCCTTCATAATTTGTAGCATTTATATTTCTTTCATTTTGACTAAAGAGAAAGCATAAAATGTGTATAAAGTCACCTTTTTTTATAAAATATTTTTCATGCATTTACACAGGAAAACATTAAAAGTTGGTATAAAGTAATTGAATTATGTTGGCTGAGATAGAGCCAGATTATGATTGGGGTGCTAACAGTTACGCGCAACCAAAAAGGGGTTTATCACGGCTGTTTGTATGCTTTGGGTGTAGTGCTTGTATTACAAGTTGAAAGTATAAGCGATCGCTTGAGCTCAATTAAAGTTAATGTGCATCGGGTAGTGTCCTCAGAGCTCTGATTAACTGTGTCACAAAACAAAAAAATGTCACAAAAGACATCAATACAAATACATTACAAAGAACAGTTACACTCATAATAACACTATCTAATAGCATTATTTAAAAAAAAAAGATTGCACAACAATGTTATAAGGACTCAAATATATGAGGTTTCAGCTGTTTGAAAAAAAAAAAAGTAAAATTAAAGGGACATGAAACCCAAAAATGTTTATTTCATGATTAAGATAAAGCATACCATTTTAAATAACCAATTTACTTTTGTTTATTATGTTAATTATGTAATTACAGCCTGATGAAATGGTTCTGTGTAGCCGAGAAACGCGTTGCTGATTTTAAAGACATTTTAATAAATTTGTTTTTCTTTGTACCTCGCTAGAGTGGATCTCCTCCTTTTCCTCAATATCACACATAAATTTTGACTGTCTACAGTGTTTTTTGGGTCCTGAGCCTATCGCTACTACACATCACTCTGTTTCCTCGGTAAAGATTGGAGGAAGGTGTGTGTGTTGTTCGGATCCTGATTGGCCAGACAAACCACGCGATTGACGGAGGTTTGCTGTTTGTCAGTGTGTGGTCTTCCGGGCGACTGTAAGGTCCCGGTCTGCGTTTTCAGGCACGCCGTAGTGACGCTTCGTTTGTAAGTATTGCTTCAATCACCACAGCATATCGTAGTGTATTGCCGATATCACCCTATTTCGGCGTCTTCTTGTCTCCCATTGTAGATTGATCCACTGTTCCTGTACATATCGGAAGAGCTGTCACGACTTTGGACAATTTTGCTTTTTATTATCTTCAATGAGCGCACTTCACTAAGGGGTTAAAAACCTGGATTTGTATATATATTTTTTACAAAACAGTATTTTCTTTTATTAGATTTTACAAATTTTTCACTTCTTTGTATTGTTTATCTTGAGCAATGTACTAATTGATACAGCTTCTACTATGTATTTAACCTTTCTTTAGGCAACCAAGATTCTTTTGCTTAAAGTTTATTTGTGGCATGCTATCATTTCACCTACCAGCAGAGGCGCAGTATTGTTCCCTATAAATTAGGACTTTATGATGACAGCTGAATTCCGCCCTGACGAAGCCCGGTCTAAAGTAAAGATGAGCGGGTGAAACGCACGTCGGCATTGGCTAAGCCGACCAGTCATGTGACACATGCGTTTACCGCTGCTGCTTGGATTCACGAATGGAGGCTCTGTTCCTGCAAATACACCTGCTTGAGCAAGGATATCTGTTGCTGTAACGAGCAAGGATAAGGAAGGACATTCCTAATGAATAGTGCATATACAGGTCGTATGAATACTGCTACCTTAATGGCAAAATAGTACTTTCAGCTATCATACTGGGTATTACTTCCATGGATGCTGTTCCCCGCCGAGGGTCCTTGATTGTTTGGGAGTTGTCGTACGACCATGGTTTAAAGCACAGGTTTGCATGTCTGGTCTAACTACAATTTAACTTGGATAAGTAACGATACTACCTCTGCTTGTGTATTTGCTTGCAAGAAACATACACTATCTAACTTGCTTCTGGCTACTAACCATCATTACTTATATGCCGCTTATACCTTGCATGAAAAGCACTTTCCTGTTTTGCAGTTTGTATACAGACACTCAACACAGCTGCATTCTCTACTTAATCAAGTATTGTTTTACTTTGCACTAACTTGAATATGTGTCCTGATATGTACATATCTGGAGGGTCCGCTAATTAGTCTACTTAGATCCCCTTTGTATACCTGCCCAGCATTACACCCCCTAACAGGGGTGCTGTGTGCAGCTGGGTGTAGTTTGGCTGGAGTTGTCCTCCCTGATATTATTGTTATTTTGTACATATGATTATGTCTTGAGTTCTTTGTGAATGATACTCAGTCTAACGTTTTATACAAGTAATCTGCTCTGGCCTCTTAGATCCTGCATATTAACCTGCCCAGGATATACCTCTATGTATTTTGCTGAAGGGGTTTTGTGAGCGGCAGGGTGTAGTAGGCCTAGACTCAGAACACTGTTCCTTGTGATTTACGTATATACTGTATAGACTGCTTATACGGCGGCATCAGCATGCACCCCTGACCGGTCAGGTTTATTATATTTAATTTATTGACATAAGATTTCTACCTTTTTTGATATACATACATCATCAGCTATTGCTGTATCCCTACTACTATATTTCTGGTGTGTGTGTGCTTTCACGGTGAGAGAGACTACTGTCTCATGATTAAAATTGCAAACTTGACTAATCCTGTACTTGTGAGCTTATTATTTTTTCTTTTAAAAGAGTGCTGAATTCCCTGTCTTTATCAATCAGGATTATATTCCTGA
Organism: Bombina bombina; assembly: GCF_027579735.1. Lineage (NCBI taxonomy): Eukaryota > Metazoa > Chordata > Amphibia > Anura > Bombinatoridae > Bombina > Bombina bombina. The sequence continues at coordinate 457,080,074 of NC_069500.1, read as the reverse complement.
GGCCCTCTCTCTGCTACTCCATATCATATATATATATATATATATATATATATATATATATATATATATATATATATATACAGTATATGTATATATATATAGATAGATAGATAGATAGATAGATAGATAGACAGACAGACAGACAGACAGACAGACAGACAGACAGATAGATAGATAGATAGATAGATAGATAGATATCAAAATAACAAGAGTATTGCATTGAGCAATGATACTTTTTTATTGGACTAACTATACATTTATAAGATGACAAGCTTTCGGAAGAGTTCCTTCCTTTATCAAGTCTGAAGCAATACTAACCAATTCAATGGAATTTTCAGATTATATATTAAAACACAGAATAGCTAAGAAGACAGAAAGTGCAGGGAGAGGAGGAGGTGTCGTAAAAATCATGAGGTGGGCTTAGGTAACAGGCAGACAGTGTCCAGTGTAGGAGAACAGACAGGGGAAATATATAGCTATACATAGAGCATATACTGACATAAAGTTATATATCAATATTAAATCAATATCTATAAAGATGTGAAATTGTTTATACAGGGGGAATACAAAAGTTAAAAAAATACAAAAGTGTGGACATAGGCTTACCTGTGTACCTATGTATAAAGAATGTGGAATATACAATGTAATTGACTAAATGAAAGTACATTACAAAATTTTTTGATAATGTGTTAAGAATCCAGAGTCTACATTTAGTCCAGAATTAAACAAGTTGAAGTGCATTATCATTTTCATTTCAAAGGTTTTTCTTTCCATGGTGTTTTTGAAGTTGCCTCTGAGAATTTTGATTTTGAGGTTTTGGATGGAGTGGTCATGTTGGGTGAAATGATGACCAACAGGGGTGCAGTATTTTGTTTCACAGTGGTTTTTGATTGAGTGTCTGTGTAATTTCATCCGAAGATGCAGTTTTTGGCTTGTTTCTCCAATATAGCATCCCACTTCACATGCAGTGCAATGTATCATGTATACCACATTTGCAGATATACTTGAATATACATGAATCTGAAAATGTGGTATACATGATACATTGCACTGCATGTGAAGTGGGATGCTATATTGGAGAACCAAGCCAAAAACTGCACCTTCGGATGAACTGTGGGCATTTTGATTGTGAAAAGGGCTTGAGCTTTCCTGGAGCATCTCAGTCATTGGTAGTGCAACTGAAGCAAACAATCAACTATGGGGGGCAGGGCACTGTCAAAAGATCTCTGGGATAATGTTGTGGACAGGCACAAGTCAGCAGATGGATACAAGAAAATATTAAAGGTTTTATAAATGCCTAGAAGCACAGTGAAGTCTATCATTAAGAAGTGGAAGGTATTTGGTAAAACACAGACCTTCTCTGGATCATGATGTCACTTCAACTGCAAAGCAAGAGAATGTGATTATTTTGAAGGTATGAGATCATTTTCAATACCCACTGTATTATATATATATATATATATATATATATATATATATATATGTGTGTATATATATATATATTTATATGTATATATATATATATATATATAAATATACACAGTATATATACAGTGCCCTCCACTAATATTGGCTCCCTTGGTAAATATGAGCAAAGGAGGCTTTGAAAAATTGGCTTTATTGTTTAACCTTTTGATATTTTGTTAAAAAAATACACAAACATACTCTGCTCTCATGGATATCAAACAATTGCAAACACAACACAGGTTTATAACGAAAAAAAATAGTTAAATATATGTGTGGCACAATTATTGTCACCCTTTTAGTCAATACTATACCTCCCTTTGCCAAGATAACAGCCCTAAATCTTCTCCTCTAATGCCTGATGAGGTTGGAGAATGCATGGCAAAGGATCTGAGACCATTCCTATATACAAAATCTCTCCAGATCCATCAAATTTCGAGGTTGATGCTGGTGAACTCTCCTTTTCAGTTCACCCCACAGGTTTTCTATGGGGTTAAAGTCAGGGGCCGGGATGTCCTTGGCAGGTAATTGATTTTGTGGTCTGTAAACCATTTTTGTGTTGATTTTGATGTATATTTGGGATCAATATCCTGCTGGAAGATCCAACCACTGTTCATTTAATTACAATTATTAATGGGAATATACTTTAAATATATTTAAATATATGTTTATTTAATAGGAGTGCCAATAATTGTGGAACACATATTTAACACACACATTTTTCTGGATAAACCTGTGAGGTTTTTTCAAATGATTGATATTCATGAGAGCAGAGTATGTTTGTGTATTTTTTTAACAAAAGATCAAAAGGTTAAACAATAAATACAATTTTTCACAGCCTTCTTTGCTCATATTTACCAAGGGGGCCAATATTAGTGGAGGGCACAGTAATCTATATATATATATATATATATATATATATAGACCTGTATTCCTTTATTTTACTTAAACATTGTCAGATATATAAAGAAATATATATTTAATAATAAAATGTAAAATACATTTCTATGTAAAATATGTGTTTAGCTCATCATGTTTAGATTTTAATGTTGAGTTAGCACACATGAAAACTTAAGTAACCTTAAGCCACTTTTTAGAAATATTAAATATAATAGTTTTTTTTAGAAATTAATAAAATGATTTAAAATAATTAAAGATACTTGAAAATATAAAGAGATATTCTGTGGATTATTTAGAATATTTTAAATTATGTTTAATAATTTAAATATAAATATTTTTTAATATTTTATATTTAATATTTCAATAACACGCCTTAAGATTACAATTTTTTTATGTGTGCTAACTTAACAGCATTAAATCTAAGGGCTTTTGCTGGTTTGCAGGGGCACAATAATTAATCAGCCATTACTAGCAATTAGCACTTAAGATAAGATCTCTGGTTAATTTTATAAATCTGTCCCAAATGCCCCATTATATAGTCTAGTGTATTTTATTAAAAAATAAAGATATCAGCATCTTTATTTTTTAATAAAATAATGTCACTAGACAGTATTTTGGGGTTACAGTTGGTGGGAGTGGGATGTAAAGTGCCTTTACATTGTGGTCTATGGGAACTGTGTGTTCCCAGTAAATATACAGTATATGTATATGCTTTTATATATACACACATATAAAATATTAACACATAAATCTATTTGTATATACACATATGCATATATATTTAAAAATGTGCTGTCATCGCTGTGCTTACTTACTCCATCACTGAGTAAGGTTCTGATGCTGTCTCTGACTGCATCAGAACAATGCTCCCATTCGAGCTTAAGGAAGAGCACTCGTAAGCGCAATGCTTTGAACTGCACTGGTATTACACAGTAGAGCACAAAAGAATGTGCAGTAATTAAAATCAATATTTTATTGAACAAATCTTAAAATGTATACAAACACAGAAAAGAATGAGGAAAGTAAAGGTCCTATGTGTTTTGTGCTGCTGACATGACATCCAAATAATTTTGAAAATGTAACTTTCTTATATTCTTTTTTGCAAAAATATTAAAAATATAAATGCAAATACAGTTGTGCAATCTACATATCCATATCCCTTGTTATTTATTACAGTATATACTGTTTGTTCATTAAGGATTATATTGTATTTTTCTGCAACCATATATTTGTACTTTAGTTAACCATTTACAAAGAGGTTGGTCACACATTTCACAACATTTGATATTTATTTACAATTACTATACATTGCATGTGTATAGAAAAAACAAATTGATGTGATTGCCTTTTTATATTTTACATGACACAGGACCTTTTTTTAGATATTTGTCATACAAAATGACATATGATGAAACCAGTAGACATGTCAAAAATGAATACAGGTTTAAAGATTTAAAAAAGCAAAAAAAAAACAACCTAATCTTAAACTCATTTTAGGGAATAGCAAAACAACAAAAAAGAGATCTAAAAAAATCTGAAAGATTATCTTTAGTGTATTAGTAATGGAAATATGAAGATTTTTGAAAATTAAGAAGACATTATTATAAAATAAAATATGTACAGCTTTTCAGAATATTCAAGTTTACTCATCAATTCTCATTTAGTTCTCCAAAATGTTAAAAAAAATCATTTAAGGCATCTCTGCATCTCTTCCATTTTATTTATATAAATAAGGTTGTTATTTAAATTGATTTATATTTGTAATGAAAATAAATATTATCCAATTTATAAACTGTTCTCTGATGCAATCATTAACTCTGGCGGTCAATTAAAAAGTCAAATTTACTCATCAAATATTCAAATTTACTCATCAAATCTCACCTTATGTTGAGGGATAGTATAAAATGTATATTATATTTGAAACTACCAGATTTTTAGTTCTCCAAAATGCTAAAAAAAATCATTTAAGGTATCTCTTGTTGCATCCCTTCCATTTTATTTATATAAGTAAGGTTGCTATTTAAATTGATTTATATTTGTAATGAAAATAAATATTATGCAATATATAAAATGTTCTCTGATGCAATCATTAACTCTGGCGGTCAATTAAAAACTAAAATTATATTATGCTTAGGGATCTTAATTATCTTTTATTATATCAGGCTCTGGGATTTCAGTCTTCTCTTTGAAAATGTATTCTTCTTCTTCAATTTAATATTACAAAAGGAACAATTTCATGGATTCACTAGATATAATTTGACTAAGTATTGGAATGGATATCTTCTTTAAAAAGACAGTTCACATAAATTCAGATGCAAACATCTAGCAAAATCAGAATCCCTTTTAGTATAAACTACAGTTCTAAAAATATGTAGAAAGCATAGGGTGACCATATTGCCGCTTTAAAAAGGGACACATGAAAAATGCATATGTCAGGGCTTTTTCAGGGCTGTTTAAAGAAATGGTTTGTATGAGAACCCTGACATATGTATTTTTCATATGTGTCCTTTTTAAAGCGGAAATATGGTCACCCTAAGAAAACTGCAATAGTAGAGTGGCCCCAGATGTTTATCCATGAATTTATGAAAAAGGCCTTAGAGTATAGAAAATAAATACCAATACCATTAAAGAAACACTCAAGTCAAAATGAATTTTTATGATCTAGAAAGAGCATGCAGTTTTAAGACACTTTCCAATTTATTTCCATTATTAAACTTTACACAGTATTTTTATATTCACACTCTCTGGGGAACAAACAGCTACTGATATCCCAAAGGGTATATATATATATATATATATATAAATAAATATATATATATATATATATATATATATATATATATATATAAAGAGAGATAGAATATACCACCACTAGGTGGAGGTATAAGCTCTGGATCTGATGAAGCGCACAGATGAGAATGAGTAAGCTGAACCGATGAAAATTAGTATATGTAAGATAAATACTATATAAGCTGATTATAATAATAACACTTATATATAAAAATATTAAATATTAATAGACAGTACCAAATAATAAATAATGAATAAATAATAGAAAGTAATAATAAAAAGTGATCCTCTAAATAAAAGCTGCTAAAAAACACTGTCCCCCAAAAAGGTGAAATATCTTTTCCAAATATTTCAATAACAAGAGATAAAGGAAGAAAATGGGAGGAGTATTTAAAGCGCTAATACACAGAGGGCCAATTAAAAACACACAATGATATAAACATGTGATTTCATATCAAATAAAAAAGATTCAATAATAATCGTTATACTGTTGCTACATTGATAAAATTGCACACATAAAATTCAAACAGTATAAAAGAAACTCACTGTAGGAAAGAAAAGCTCTTCAGAAAGCTACTAGTGAAGAGTTCGCATAAAAATATATATAAAAGTATATATAAGTGGACTTGTATCAAATATTAATCAAACAAAAAAATATATACAAACTAAAAACACTCTTTACAATAAAAATACAAGTTGAGTAAAAGCACAGGTTCAAATTCGATAAAGAGAACAGAACAGTAGTCTTTTATAAGAGTCAGATCTCCACATAGAAGAATATCCCAATGCGTGTCAGAAAGATGTGATGAAATGTTATCCTTTTCAGTGCCCCTCAACCGGTAAAAGTGACTTCAAATGACCCCCTTAGGGTGTATACTCACAGGACAAACCCTCAATCGATATGAGGTAAGGTTCAGGTGTTTAACCACGATATAGCCCTCAATCTGTGTCCGGTCAGCGTTACTTGTCTCACATCGATGTTCAGAATGGCTCATACAGGGCCGGTGATATGTGGAAAACAGAAGTAATGCGACAACTAGTGCAATATTGTTTAACACCAGTTTATTACGATATAAAGCATGTGGCAAACGTTTGTACTCACATTTAAAAACCTCAATGATATGAGGTAACTTGAAGCAGATAAAGATAAAACAATACACAAGTGTGAAAATATCTTTGCGGTGGTCTGCGGTGTGCCAGTCTCCAAATGATTCTCTCTGCAGCCTTATGCGTTTCGAAGGTATTTATAGAACATCCGTTCACCCTTCTTCATCAGAGGCTAGAAAATTCAAATGAGCAAAGCACCTTACTGCTAATATTTAAACTATGTCGGGACGGATCGTCGTCCCGCCCCCTAACCAGCTGTTACTCTCATTGGTTAATACTAGAGGTGTGTATACGGACCGGAAACTGAAACAACATCCTCTAATAGGGTATCGTCTACAAACAATGTGTATGTAGGGTTGCTAATAGCCCTCCATGTTTACACGGACTATGACAGCTGAAAAGACTGCTTACCATAAAGACATATATGTGCAGCGTGTCTAGGCGATAACACTACTCGCTATAGACTCAACCAATTCTTAGTAATAATTACTTAGCTAGCTTACCCTATGAATAGATCCCTTTTTCTATCATATTAAACCATTAAAACTATTTTAAATTAAAACACCTTATATTATCTCCTAAAATACTAGGAGTATATAAAGGATACTAAAAAAGCACTTGAAATGACTAATACATTTAAAATAATTTATATATGCACATTCTGCGTGATAACCCAGAATGGGTACATGTCTCAATATTATCATTCCTATTTTGATTATAAATGTAAACATTAAAAATATATATATATGTCTATTCTAAAACTTGAAACTGGCACTCATGCAGACCACCTCTAATAAATAATAGTATATAAAAACTATTGTAACTTTACATAAATAAAGTTAAAAATAGGAATAAGAATAAAAATAGATAATAAAAAATTAAAAGTGCACCTATATACACACATACACTCTACATATAATACACTTGACTATACATACTCTCACTACTGTCCTCATATGCGCATATCCCCTTCCATACAAAGAACAGACAATGATTGTAAAACTACTGTCCCCTCATATATGTAATGTCCTCTGACTATTATTAAAAGATACCCTGATGTTAGATTAGAGTAAAAAAGCAACTAAGTCGATATCTTTATTGAGTCCAAATGGTACTAAAGTACCCATTTTATGAATCCAGAAAGTCTCCCTTTTCCGGAGATCTAGGGTTCTACTCCCTCCCCTTTTATTTTGTTTCACTATTTCTAAGATACAACCCTTCAGTCCCTTTGGGTCTTTATTATGAAAATGGGAAAAATGTACCGGGACGTTATGTGTGGTTAGTCCTTCTTTTATATTATTAATATGCTCCAGAAGTCTAACTTTAAAGGGGCGGGTCGTGCGCCCAATGTATTGTAGCCCACAATCACACTGCAAAAGGTAAACCGCATATGTTGATTTACAGTTGCATAGGGTGTCAATTACGCACACTGATTCGTTACTGGTTGATTTAACCTGTTTAGTGGGTTTCCTCTCATAATGGTGCTCACACGCCACACAATTTGCTCTATTGCACTTAAAGTATCCGATAGATTGTGAGTTTAACCAGTTTCCCTCTTTCTTATTTTTGCTTCTTAGTTCGCTGGGTGCCAAGATATTCTTAAAATTCTTGTTTTTCCTAAAAATTACCTTAGGACCTGATTCAACCACATTTTTTAGCAGTTCATCTTTTTCTAATATATGCCAATGTTTCTTTATCACTGACTTTATCATTTTTGCACCTTCATTGTAATTTTTCACAAACATGACATCCTGTTACCTTTTGCTATTTTTCTTTTTAAGAGCTTTTCCTTGAAGCAATACTTCCCTCGGTGTATCTCTTGCCTTTAAATAAGCCTTCTCTATATTCTGCTTTCTATACCCTTTGTTAAGAAATCTTTTCTTGAGATTTTTTGATTCAAGTTCAAAGTCTTCCATCTTACTACAATTCCTGCGTATACGCTGGAATTGTCCGTAAGGGATATTCCTGATCCAATTGGGGTGATGGCAGCTACTAGCATGCAAATACCCGTTCCTGTCAGTTTCCTTTTTGAACAATCTAGTTGTAATTTGGTCATTTTCATGTGACAACACTAAGTCTAGAAACTCAATTTCATTTTTACATGCTTTTGAAGTGAATTTTAAATTTAAATAATTGGTATTTACAAATTCCAAAAACTCTAGGAGGGCTTTGTCTTCCCCTTTCCAGATCATCACTATATCATCGATATAGCGGCCCCACAACACTATATCTGACATAAATGGGTTGTTATTCCAGATCTTGTTGTCCTCCCAAAACCCCATATAGAGGTTGGCAAAGCTAGGGGCAAATTTCGTGCCCATGGCAGTGCCACTAATTTGTAAATAATATTTATCTTCAAAGAGGAAGAAATTATGTTCCAATATGAAGCTAATTGCTTGAAGAAGGAAATTCTGAGTATTTTTCAGCAAAGTAGTCCTTTGATCTAACCAAAAACCTACAGCTGACACCCCTTTATTGTGGGGAATACATGTGTACAGGCTACTTACATCTAGAGTAACCCACTGATAATTTTCTTCCCACTTAATGGGGCTTACTTTATTTATCATATCTGTAGTGTCCCTAATATATGATTTTATAATAGGGACTAGTGGTTGTAGGTATGTGTCTACAAACTCAGAGAGTCTCGTAGTCAGTGAGTTTATGCCCGACACTATTGGTCTACCAGGGGGAGCTTTAGTGCTTTTATGCACTTTAGGTAAGTGATAGAATATAGCAGTCACTGGCTCTGTTACATTAAGAAATTTAAATTCATTATCGTTTAATATTCCCTGATGCTTAGCATCATCCAGTAAACTGCTGTACATTTTTAGAAACCGTGAAGTGGGGTTCTTTTCCAATTTCACATATATTTCTAGATCCCCCAATAATCTATTTGCTTCTTCAAGATATTCATTTCTATCCTGGATAACAATCCCCCCCCCCCCCCTTTGTCTGCTTCTCTAATGACTATCGAACCATCATTCTTTAGAAGATCCAGCCAAGCTTTCTCTTTTTTGTTTAGATTTCCATACATATATATATATATATATACTAGTATGTGACTGGCTGATGTCTGTCACATGATTCAGGGGGCCCCAAAATAGGAGAAAAAATTAATTTTGAAAAAAAATCTACTGCTTATTTGAAATTTATAGTAAGCGTTATTGTATTGTGTTTTTATTATGTACATGTTAATTATGCAATTCTATTGTATTGAGTGGTCCTTTAAGGATGATCTATTGACCAAGACCATATAAGCATAGTCAAACTCCAAGTCAGAAAGGAGAACAGCTGTAGGGTCCTCTTCAGACTTTGCTTGCAGGTTTACAGAGTACAGCCAGTGACCGCAGTATATAACTGCTCTTAAGGGTCAAGCTGCACCTGCTAACCTTTCTCCCCTTACCGGATCTGTAGAAATCATAAGCAGTTACTCAGATCATCAGTAGCTTAGATCTCCAAACAGCTCTGCTCTCATAATAAACATTCTCCCTGCTTCTCACATATGCAGGTATTTCCAGCCTGCTCTATGGTTTGATGTCACCGCCTCTGCTCACTGCAACCAGGTGTAGTGTTTCCAAACAGACATGCAAATGCAGTCCGGGGGAGTTTCAATAGCAATTCAAAGCCCAATTTTGCTTTTGCTTTTAAGGCTATTTTGTCATGTGAGAGCTGCCTTTATTTGCTCCTACATAGGATGATACTGTGCTTCAAAGTGCCATTCAAATAGCATATACGGTTTTAGCAAGCCAACGCCATGTACGTTTCACCCCTTTGAAATCATCAAGCAGGGGCCTCATCAGGGCTGTATTGCTAGACACCTGTGTGCCTTCCTTTATACTACTTAAGCCCAGCCTTCAGGCATCACCTTCTCTCTCTTAAAGGGACATTTACTAGCAATATATTTACACATTTTAACATTAAGTAGCAATCATTATCCTAATCGGTTCTGAAAGGCATATGTACATACCCCACTTCTCATCATATCAATATAAATCAATACTGTCTTATGGGAGCATGGTTGTAATGCCAACTTGTACTGCTCTGAAATTGTGCTATTCCAATGTACATTAAATTCAATTGTGCTCCAGCAAGCAAACACCATTTACTTTCAACTTGTAATACACAGGCTACTTTCGACAAGTAAAAGAGAAAATGAAGGGGGCGCGTGTAGCTGTCTGGTGATCTTATAAACCTTTATCCGTGATAGTGTTAATAACGTTATTAAAATTAAAGTAATAAATTTAGCCCATATTGATTTTTTCTTGTGCTGAGTGTTGATATTAAATTCAAAATATCCGCTTTAAATATTTGTGACAAAATGAGGTGTGGTTTATACTAACCTATGTGGTATTTTAACTGTGCAGTTGTAGCAAGATAATTAATTCTAAGTATGTTTAAAGTGCTAGTGCTCGTTGAAATTGGAACTAATCTGTGTTACTGAGACTTCAAGTTGGTAAAGGGGTAATACTTGATGATTGAAAATACCAAAACAATAATAGCTATAATTTAAAATTGCATAAATATCACTGTTTATATAATTACAGCTATAGTTCACCTTGTCCTTGGTAAAAGTATCACTTTCTATTTTTTAACAGGTGACTAATATAATTAATTAAAAAATAAAGCATATATAGAAGTATATTTATCACAATAACAATTTATTCATTTGATCAAAAGTTTTCCTTAAACATAGTATAATAATTCATTGATATACCCTCAAGTAAAAAATGATGTATTAAAGAAAAATAATAATAATATAAATTAAAATTAAAAACACTGGTGTCATAAAAAAGTGCTTATATAGGCCTAAAACATGCTTGTATATGCTTTAAAAAAACTTCCATTCATTGATGCTTGATAAAAAATAGGAAGTATCCCTTGTATAAAAATTCAAATGAGTATACACTGGTCTATTGAATCAGATATTGGATTGTATAAAGAAACATTTGTTGCAAAGAGATGGAATCTGTATGTCAACTTTTTTATCTTCCTCAGTCTTTGAGTTATAGCATATATGGTATTGTCGTTAATCAATTTATCCGTCTTAGGTAGAACACAAAATTGGAATTTTTCTTAGTTCTTATTGTGACAAGATATTTTTGAATATTAGATGAAAGAATCTGTTTTTTTGTGTGAAAGAATCAATTTTTACACAGTACCTTACTTTCTTTTTAAAGGTCCATAGAGATACCGTGCTTCCTACAGTGTCTCCTATCATTGTGTTCTATCCTTGATTCAGTTGTTTTATCACATGGGTCTAACTGGCCAGTTATATTCTATTTCTCCTTTGGTAGTGCGCACACTTCAGTGATTGGATGGATATTGATGATTGGATGGATGGATGTCCGGTCGGTCTTCAAAAACTGTAAGTGGATCTTTGGGGGTTAGTGTTAGGTTTTATTTATTAATGGTTTATTGGGTAAGTTTTAATTTTAGCTTAGGGCACTGCCCATCCAAATGCCATTTTCATGGTTTTGGTGAGCTTAGGTTTTTTAGATAGGATTTTATTTGGGGGTTTGGTTGTATGGGTGGCGGGTTTTACTGTTGGGGGGTTGCTTGTATTTTTTTTCACAGGTAAAAGAGATGATTTCTTTAGGGCAATGCCCCGCAAAAGGCCTTTTTAAGGGCTATTGGTAGTTTAGTTTAGGCTAGGGTTTTTTTTTTTTTTTTTGGGGGGCTTTTTATTTTGATAGGGCTATTAGATTAGGTGTAATTAGTTTAAATATTTGATAATTTCTTATTTATTTTGTGTAATTTAGTGGGCTTTTTTGTAATTTAGTTAATTGTATTTAATTAATGTAATTTATTTAATTGTAGTGTAAGGTAAGGTGTTAGTGTAACTCAGGTTAGGCTTTATTTTACAGGTAACTTTGTATTTATTTTAACTAGGTAGCTAGTAAATAGTTAATAACTATTTACTAACTATTCTACCTAGTTAAAATAAATACAAACTTAGCTGTGAAATAAAAAAAACTAAGATAGCTACAATGTAACTATTAGTTATATTGTAGCTAGCTTAGGGTTTATTTTATAGGTAAGTATTTAGTTTTAAATAGGAATTATTTTGGTATTAATTTTAATTTTTATTTAGATTTATTTTAATTATGTTAAAGTTAGTGGGTGTTAGGGTTAGGGTTACACTTAGGGTTAGGTTTAGGGGTTCATAACTTAAGTATAGTGGTGGTGATTTTGGGGGCAGCAGATTAGGGGTTAACAACAGTAATGTAGGTTGCGGCGATGTTAGGGGCAGCATATTAGGGGTTAAAAATATTTATCTAGTGTTTGCAATGCGGGAGTGTGGCGGTTTAGGGGTTAATATATTTATTATAGTGGCGGCGATGTCTGGAGCGGCAGATTAGGGGTTAATAATTTTATTTTAGTGTTTGCGAATTGCGATGTGGGAGGTCCTCGGTTTAGGGGTTAATAGTAGTTTATGGGTGTTAGTGTACTTTGTAGCACTTTAGTTATGAGTTTTATGTTACAGCTTTGTAGCGTAAAACCCATAACTACTGACTTTCAGTTTACGGTACGGATCTTGATGGTATAGGCTGTACCGCTCACTTTTTGGCCGGACAGGCAAACTCGTAATACCGGCACTATGGAAGTCTCATTGAAAAAGAACTTTTTGAAAGCTGCAGTAGTTATGTTGCGTTACGGCCAAAAAAGTGTGCGCTACAGATATAAATGCAAGACTCGTAATACCAGCGGTAGTGAAAAAGAGCCATAACGCTGCTTTTTCACCCATAGCGCAAAACTCGTAATCTAGCCATTAGTTAATTGTATTTATTTAATGTAATTTATTCAATTTAAGTGTAATGTTAGCTTGAGGCAAGTTAGGTTTTATTTTACAGGTACATTTGTATTTATTTTACCTAGAAAGTTAGTAAATAGTTAATAACTATTTACTATCTAGTCTACCTAGTTAAAATAAATACAAACTTACCTGTGAAATAAAAATAAAACATAAGATAGCTACAATGTAACTATTATGTAGCTATCTTAGGGTTTATTTTATAGGTAGATATTTAGTTTTAAATAGGAATTATTTAGCTAATGATAGTAATTTTTATTTAGATTTATTTTAATTATATTAAAGTTCGGGTGTTAGGGTTAGACTTAGGGTTATAGTTAGTTTTAGTGTTCAATAACTTTAGTATAGTGGCGGCGGTGACGTTGGGGGCAGCAGATTAGGGGTTAATAAGTGTAGTTACGTGGCGGCGATTTTGGGGGCAGCAGATTAGGGGTTAATAATAGTAATGTAGGTTGCTGCAATGTTAGGGACAGCAGATTAGGGGTTAATAAGTGTATGTAGGTGGCAACGACATTGGGGGCAGCAGATTAGGGATTAATAATATTTAACTAGTGTTTGCGATGTGGGAGTAGGGTGGTTTAGGGGTTAATATGTTTATTATAGTGGCGGCAATATCCAGAGCAGCAGATTAGGGGTTAATACTTTTATTTTAGTGTTTGTAATGTGAGAGAGCCTCGGTTTAGGGGTTAATAGGTAGTTTATGGGTGTTAGTGTACTTTGTGACACTCTAGTTATAAGTTTTATGGTACAGTTTTGAAATGTAAAACCCATAACTACTGAATTTCAGTATACGGTACGGATCTTGTAGTTATAGGCTGTACTGCTCACTTTTTGGCCAGACAGGCAAACTCGTAATACCGGCGCTATGGAAGTCCCATTGAAAAAGGACTTTTTAAAAAGTGCGATAGTTACGTTGGGTGACGGCCAAAAAAGTGTGCGGTACAGCTATACCTACAAGACTTGTAATACCAGCTGTAGTGAAAAAGCAGCGTTATGAGGCTTTTTCACTCATAACGCAAAACTCGTAATCTAGCCGTCTGATTTTTCTATTTCTAAATCGTAAATAGTGACAGCTTATGAAAAATAGGCATAATCAATTTTCTCATTTAACCCAACAGGGGCTAGAGTGTTTAGTCTATACATCCATTTAGACTCATGCTGTAACAGGAGTCTATCTAAGTTACTGCCTCTTCTATTGAGTTTTAAATGTTCTATACCCATAATTTTGAGTTTTGAAAAATCTGAGTTATGGCACAATTGAAAGTGTCTTGCAGCAGGGCTATCCTTGTACTTCTTTTTATTATCATCCCTGTGCTCCCTAATCCTATTTTTCAATTTCCTTGTTGTTTTACGGACATAGAATTTGGGACACGGGCAGATTAGCAAATAAACAACATTTTTTTGTAGTACCTGTAATTCTTTATTTGACATAGTGAGGTCTCATTTTTGGTCTCATTTTTGTTGGTTTGCCTGGACGTCCAGCATGGAGGATCCTCTTCATATGGTCACTACCATAGACTGAAGCTTGAATGTAAGGTACCCGTTTAAATATGGGGTACCTTGCATTCCTATTGGCTGACATTTTCAAATCAGCCAATAGGATAAGAGCAACCGAAATCCTATTGGCTGTTCAAATCAGGGCAGTAAAAGAGCTGAATGCCCTTTTAAGGGCAATGCCCATACAAATGCCCCTTTAGGGGCAATGGGTAGTTTAGGATTTTTTTAGACTTAGGTTTGTTTATTTTGGGGGGTTGGTTGGGTAAGGGGTTGGTTGGGTAAGGGGGGTTACTTATAGTGGGGACTTTGTAATATTTTAATGTAGAAGAGATGTTTATCTTAGGGCAATGCCCTACAAAAGGCCCTTTTAAAGGCTATTGGTAGTTTATTGTAGGTTAGGGGGTGTTTTTATTCTGGGGGGGCTTTTTATTTTTATAGGGCTATTAGATTAGGTGTAATTGTTTTTATTTTTGATAATTTCCTTTATTATTTTTGTAAGCTTAGAGTTCTTTCTTTTTTGTAATTTAGTGTTTATTATTTTTTTGCAATGTTAGATTTTTTTAATGTTTTTTGTAGTATTAGCTTTTTTATTTGGTAGTTTTTTTTTTTTATTAGAATAGTAATGTTAGCTTAATTTATAGTTTAATGTTATTTTTTTATTTTTACAGGTACATTTCTATTTATTTTAAGATAGTTATATTGGAACTTTGAAATTATAGTTAGGGGGTGTTAGGTTTAGGGGTTAATTGTTTAATTTAGTGTTTTGCGATGTGGGGGTCTGGCGGTTTAGTGGTTAATAGCTTTATTTAGTGTCAGCGATGTTGGGGAGCGGTGGATTAAGGGTTAATTACTTTATTTAGCATCTACAATGTCGGGGAGTGGCGGATTAGGGGTTAATCACTTTATTTAGGTGTCGGAGATGTGGGCGGTTTAGGGGTTAATAATTTTATTTAGTGTCGGCGATATTGGGGAGCGGTGGGTTAGAGGTTAATATTTTTATTTTTAAACAACAAAAAGATAGACATATATTGGGGCATTTGTAAATGTCCCAAAAACAGCAAGGGATAAAAAAAGCACACGAAAAGTAATTTTGAAATAATCCAATTTCTTTATTTAAATGTCCCACTTCACATTTCAGTGTTTGATCAGTTCCTCCGGGCCGCAGTAGTTAGAGGAACCTCTTACAATTTAAAATACAAAATCAAAACAAAAGCAACACATAAAGCTATTTGAAAATCTCAAAACCCTATGCATACGTATGCAGACTAGAATAATGCAATACTGTAGGATAACATATATGAAAAATTATACACAAAATGTCTAAATACAAGACACTACTAAATTATCCTAAATGTCAGACATACATATGTAGCATACTATATACAAAATGAACAAGAAACTTATCAGTCCATTTTCCACTGTTTAGTGTAAGTATGAACGCCATATACTGATAATACATAGCATGTGTCGGTAAATAATCGACCGCAACAGAGTCTGCTGCACACTAGGTCAAAGAACCGATCCACAATTTGTATAATGTTAAGACAGTACTTATCTTCCAAAGTAAAGTTGCGATGGTGCTTTTTCTTGCTGATCCGTAATTCCTCGGCGTGTGACGTAATCCCCAGTGGGGGTGGTTAGCTCGTCACTGCAGCTCCAATTGGTTCCTAGTACCTGAAACTGTATCCATTGGTCCAGGAAAGAACCAAGAGAGAATAGACCAACCGCAACTCTGTATCTCCTTGTCAGGACACCCACAGTCGATATCAGGCTCTCATATTGACAAGTGAAAGTACTTGGGAAATAAAGCACCTGCTTTTTATAAGCTGTCCTCAGGTTCCAAGAGTCGATTCCTAAAGTCAGTTCACCAATACAGCATCCAAGCGCTATTGTTTCAGCGCATATGCACAGCTCCCAGGCTTGTTCTGTTCATTAGGAAATTTTTCAAGGACAGCAGTACAGGCTTATTCAATGCTGTATTAAGACTTCCGCTTTAATGTGTCACCACAAACAGACCTCAGACAGTATTTAGCTTATCTAAGGTGTAATACACATAGTGCCAACGCACGTTTCACCCCCCTCCAGAGCATGTGTCCCAGGGGTTCATCAGGGCATACTGAGTCCATACCGGACATCCTCTTTATAGAGCATACCTGATTACTCACAGGTGATTTTCATACACAGTCTCGCCCACATTTTATTTGGAGAGCTGTGTCCTGTGAGTATCCAGGGGCCCTTAAAGGGATATTTACATACAAATAAATTGTAACATTTGTTTTAGAATTTTACCTTCAAATTGTGCAAAGAATGAAAAATCTTCATTATTGAGCAAACATTTTAAACTATTACCCTCATTCCTAGGTAACATAATAGCTCTATTTGCACATAGAGATTACTCCAAAATAAATGGCAAACATCCTGTCAGATTTGGAATTTTACCTTCAAATTGTGCAAAGAATGAAAAATCTTCATTATTGAGCAAACATTTTAAACTATTACCCTCATTCCTAGGTAACATAATAGCTCTATTTGCACATAGAGATTACTCCAAAATAAATGGCAAACATCCTGTCAGATTTGTTTTGCTATCTTAAAGAAAGCTTGTATATTCCAATTTGTCATTCAGACCTACTGGTAATCTTGTCCCCAGTCTATAGATCCATTTGGTCTCTTTCTGTAAAAGGACTCTATCGTTGTTACCACCTCGTCCATTAGTGATCCCTTTGTCAATAATTATAAATTTTAATGAATTTACGTTGCTATTGTGCATATCACAGAAATGTCTAGCAACGTTTGTGTCTCTGGAGTAGAGGATGTCGTCTCTGTGCTCTTGTACCCGATCCTTTACCATCCTTTTAGTTTTTCCAACGTAAAAGACCGGGCACGAACATCGTAAGAGGTAGACCACCCCCTCAGATTTACAATTGAAAAAGAATCTTATGTCAAAGATTCTATTTTCTTGTACTGAGAATTGTTTAGTGCTATCCATGTGGGCACAGTATACACAGTGCCCACATGGATAGCTACCTTTTATTCCCTTATCTTTTCTTAACCAGTCAGCATCAGAGGGTCCTCTGACAAACTGACTTTTTACCAGCTTATCTCGTAGGCTCTGTGACTTTCTGGCTGCCATCTGCGGTATATCTCCTATAGCTTGTCTCACTTTCTCATCCAAGGTGAGAATGTGCCAATTTCTTTTCATAGCTAATCTGATATTGTTCCATTGGTCATTATACATAGAAATAAATCTAATCTGATTACCCTTAGTTTTTATCCTTTCTCCATACAGTAGGTCATCCCTCGACATTTTTCGAGCCTTCCAAAGGGATTTCTTTAGACATTTATTTGAGTACCCCCTTTGAAGGAATCTCTCCTTCATTTGTTGTGCATGGATGTCAAATTTTGAAAGTGAGGAGCATTTCCTTCTTAAGCGAAGGAACTGCCCATATGGTATTCCTCTTTTTAAATGATTAGGGTGACTACTGTTAGCATGAAGAATACTGTTAGTGGCGTTTTTCTTTCGATAATTCTCTGTCACTATTTTCAAACCTTCTTTTTTCAGGGTTATGTCTAGGAAATTCAGTTCCCTTTCACTTGTTTCTGATGTGAGGAAGATGTTCCTGTCATTGTGGTTTAAGGTGGAAACAAATATATTAAATTCCTCTACTGTTCCGTCCCACAAGACTAGAACATCGTCCACATATCTTACCCACATCAACACTTTTTCATCAAAAGTGTCGACATGTTGTTCAAAAATATCCGATTCCCATGACCCCAGATGGAGACATGCATAAGTGGGGGCACATACTGCCCCCATTGCCGTTCCACATATTTGGCGGAACACCTGCCCATCAAAAGAAAAAACATTATTTTTTAAAATAAACTCCAGAAGCACCATCATAAATTCTGTGTGTTCCATATATGCTGGACCCCTTGTTTCAAGGAATCTTTTGATTGCTAGTAAGCCCACATTGTAGGGAATGGAAGAATAGAGGCTCTCCACATCTAAAGAAGCTAAAATAGTTTTTTCTCCCACTACCACACCATCCAGTTTTTTTAACAAATCTGTTGTATCCTTAACGTATGATGGTAAAGTTAGAAGAAAGGGGCGCAGATGCTTATCTACATATTCCCCAATTTTTTCTGTTATACTGCCGATCCCCGAAACGATGGGTCTCCCTGGGGGACATTGCATATTTTTATGCAATTTCGGCAGTATATAGAAAACTGGCATGACAGGAAATTTAGGATACATAAATTTAAACTCATTTTGACTAATTATTCCCTTACTTCTAGCATCATTAAGTATCCTGAACAATGAATTCTGAGTATGTGTAAGTGGGTTACTACTTAGCTTTTCATATTGGTTCTTGTCATGAAGTTGGCGCTTGACTTCATTAACATATAAATGCTCATCAAGAATTACCAAATTCCCCCCCTTATCGGCGGGCTTCATCACCAGACCTCTAGCCAACATCAGTTCTTTTAAAGCCTTCCTCTCTCTAGGCTCCAAGTTGTCACTCTCCTGTCGTGACCAAATGGATCTATAGACTGGGGACAAGATTACCAGTAGGTCTGAATGACAAATTGGAATATACAAGCTTTCTTTAAGATAGCAAAACAAATCTGACAGGATGTTTGCCATTTATTTTGGAGTAATCTCTATGTGCAAATAGAGCTATTATGTTACCTAGGAATGAGGGTAATAGTTTAAAATGTTTGCTCAATAATGAAGATTTTTCATTCTTTGCACAATTTGAAGGTAAAATTCTAAAACAAATGTTACAATTTATTTGTATGTAAATATCCCTTTAAGGGCCCCTGGATACTCACAGGACACAGCTCTCCAAATAAAATGTGGGCGAGACTGTGTATGAAAATCACCTGTGAGTAATCAGGTATGCTCTATAAAGAGGATGTCCGGTATGGACTCAGTATGCCCTGATGAACCCCTGGGACACATGCTCTGGAGGGGGGTGAAACGTGCGTTGGCACTATGTGTATTACACCTTAGATAAGCTAAATACTGTCTGAGGTCTGTTTGTGGTGACACATTAAAGCGGAAGTCTTAATACAGCATTGAATAAGCCTGTACTGCTGTCCTAATTTCCTAATGAACAGAACAAGCCTGGGAGCTGTGCATATGCGCTGAAACAATAGCGCTTGGATGCTGTATTGGTGAACTGACTTTAGGAATCGACTCTTGGAACCTGAGGACAGCTTATAAAAAGCAGGTGCTTTATTTCCCAAGTACTTTCACTTGTCAATATGAGAGCCTGATATCGACCGTGGGTGTCCTGACAAGGAGATACAGAGTTGCGGTTGGTCTATTCTCTCTTGGTTCTTTCCTGGACCAATGGATACAGTTTCAGGTACTAGGAACCAATTGGAGCTGCAGTGACGAGCTAACCACCCCCACTGGGGATTACGTCACACGCCGAGGAATTACGGATCAGCAAGAAAAAGCACCATCGCAACTTTACTTTGGAAGATAAGTACTGTCTTAACATTATACAAATTGTGGATCGGTTCTTTGACCTAGTGTGCAGCAGACTCTGTTGCGGTCGATTATTTACTGACACATGCTATGTATTATCAGTATATGGCGTTCATACTTACACTAAACAGTGGAAAATGGACTGATAAGTTTCTTGTTCATTTTGTATATAGTATGCTACATATGTATGTCTGACATTTAGGATAATTTAGTAGTGTCTTGTATTTAGACATTTTGTGTATGATTTTTCATATATGTTATCCTACAGTATTGCATTATTCTAGTCTGCATACGTATGCATAGGGTTTTGAGATTTTCAAATAGCTTTATGTGTTGCTTTTGTTTTGATTTTGTATTTTAAATTGTAAGAGGTTCCTCTAACTACTGCGGCCCGGAGGAACTGATCAAACACTGAAATGTGAAGTGGGACATTTAAATAAAGAAATTGGATTATTTCAAAATTACTTTTCGTGTGCTTTTTTTATCCCTTGCTGTTTTTGGGACATTTACAAATGCCCCAATATATGTCTATCTTTTTGTTGTTTAAATTTATTATTCAAGGGTAGCACCGAATTTTAAATATACAGCAATATTTTCTACTCTCTCTACTTTTCAATTTTTTTGTATAATATTTTTATTTAGTGTCGGCAATGTTTGGGTTGGCGGACTAGGGGTGTTTAGACTAGGGCGTTATGTTAGGGTGTTAGGTTTAAACTTAACTTTCTTGCCCCCATAGACATCAATGGTGTTGCATTACGGCAATTTGCCATTCCACAATTGCAAGTGTTAGATTTTTCTTCTTTTTATTTTAAATCTTTTATTTGCTTTTGACAAAAATATATAAGGTCAAAAGCAGGTTGTGCGTAAAGACCATCTGTTTCCAAAGTTGGGTTTTTAATTTATATGATAAGAATTACAATCTCATAATGCTTACATTTAATTTTTCCTGGTCAGGGAATACCGATATTCCTTTACAATATGAAATCTATCATTAACCAGGCAAAATTAATTATATCCTAACCTAAATCAATAGAGAGGGGAGAAGGAAGGGGAAAAAAAAGAAAAAAGAATACAACAAGGGGCAACCCTCCTCGCTCAATCAATCTCATGGCCCAGCCACGAACTAGGTAGAGGTCCAGCATACACATTCAGATGGACATAGGAAGATTTTACCAATGGTTTAACCAATTGGATTTGTGCCGGCTCTGGCAGACTAGGGCCTAGATTTGGAGTTCAGCGGTAGAAGGGCTGTAAACGCTCTGCGGGCTTTTTTCTGTCCGCACCATAAATTTAACTCTGGTATCGAGAGTTCAAACAAATGCTGCGTTAGTCTCCAAAAAAGGAGCGTAGAGCATTTTTACCGCAAATGCAACTCTCGATACCAGAGTTGCTTACGGACGAGGCCAGCCTCAAAAACGTGCTCGTGCACGATTCTCCCATAGGAAACAATGGGGCTGTTTGAGCTGAAAAAAAACCTAACACCTGCAAAAAAGCAGCGTTCAGCTCCTAATGCAGCCCCATTGTTTTCTATGGGGAAACACTTCCTACGTCTGCACCTAACACTCTAACATGAACCCCGAGTCTAAACACCCCTAACCTTACACTTATTAACCTCTAATCTGTCGCCCCCGCTATCGCTGACCCCTGCATATTTTTTTTAACCCCTAATCTGCCGCTCCGTAAACCGCCGCTACTTACATTATCCCTATGTACCCCTAATCTGCTGCCCCTAACACCGCCGACCCCTATATTATATTTATTAACCCCTAATCTGCCCACCACAACGTCGCCGCCAGCTACCTACACTTATTAACCCCTAATCTGCCGAGCGGACCGCACCGCTACTATAATAAAGTTATTAACCCCTAATCCGCCTCACTAACCCTATCATAAATAGTATTAACCCCTAATCTGCCCTCCCTAACATCGCCGACACCTAACTTCAATTATTAACCCCTAATCTGCCGACCGGAGCTCACCGCTATTCTAATAAATGTATTAACCCCTAAAGCTAAGTCTAACCCTAACACTAACACCCCCTAACTTAAATATAATTTACATCTAACGAAATAAATTAACTCTTATTTAATAACTTATTCCTATTTAAAGCTAAATACTTACCTGTAAAATAAATGCTAATATAGCTACAATATAAATTATAATTATATTATAGCTATTTTAGGATTAATATTTATTTTACAGGCAACTTTGTAATTATTTTAACCAGGTACAATAGCTATTAAATAGTTAAGAACTATTTAATAGTTACCTAGTTAAAATAATAACAAATTTACCTGTAAAATAAATCCTAACCTAAGATATAATTAAACCTAACACTACCCTATCAATAAATTAATTAAATAAACTACCTACAATTACCTACAATTAACCTAACACTACACTATCAATAAATTAATTAAACACAATTGCTACAAATAAATACAATTAAATAAACTAGCTAAAGTACAAAAAATAAAAAAGAACTAAGTTACAAAAAATAAAAAAATATTTACAAACATAAGAAAAATATTACAACAATTTTAAACTAATTACACCTACTCTAAGCCCCCTAATAAAATAACAGAGCCCCCCAAAATAAAAAATTCCATACCCTATTCTAAATTAAAAAAGTTACAAGCTCTTTTACCTTACCAGCCCTGAACAGGGCCCTTTGCGGGGCATGCCCCAAGAATTTCAGCTCTTTTGCCTGTAAAAAAAAACATACCATACCCCCCCCCAACATTACAACCCACCACCCACATACCCCTAATCTAACCCAAACCCCCCTTAAAGAAACCTAACACTAAGCCCCTGAAGATCTTCCTACCTTGTCTTCACCATCCAGGTATCACCGATCCGTCCTGGCTCCAACATCTTCATCCAACCCAAGCGGGGGTTGGCGATCCATCATCCGGTGGCTGAAGAGGTCCAGAAGAGGCTCCAAAGTCTTCCTCCTATCCGGCAAGAAGAGGACATCCGGACCGGCAAACATCTTCTCCAAGCGGCATCTTCGATCTTCTTCCATCCGGTGCGGAGCGGGTCCATCTTGAAGCAGGCGACGCGGATCCATCCTCTTCTTCCGTTGTCTCCCGACGAATGACGGTTCCTTTAAGGGACGTCATCCAAGATGGCGTCCCTCGAATTCCGATTGGCTGATAGGATTCTATCAGCCAATCGGAATTAAGGTAGGAATTTTCTGATTGGCTGATGGAATCAGCCAATCAGAATCAAGTTCAATCCGATTGGCTGATCCAATCAGCCAATCAGATTGAGCTCGCATTCTATTGGCTGTTCCGATATTTTTTTATTTTTTGTAACTTAGTTCTTTTTTATTTTTTGTACTTTAGCTAGTTTATTTAATTGTATTTATTTGTAGCAATTGTGTTTAATTAATTTATTGATAGTGTAGTGTTAGGTTAATTGTAGGTAATTGTAGGTAGTTTATTTAATTAATTTATTGATAGGGTAGTGTTAGGTTTAATTATATCTTAGGTTAGGATTTATTTTACAGGTAAATTTGTTATTATTTTAACTAGGTAACTATTAAATGGTTCTTAACTATTTAATAGCTATTGTACCTGGTTAAAATAATTACAAAGTTGCCTGTAAAATAAATATTAATCCTAAAATAGCTATAATATAATTATAATTTATATTGTAGCTATATTAGCATTTATTTTACAGGTAAGTATTTAGCTTTAAATAGGAATCATTTATTTAATAAGAGTTAATTTATTTCGTTATATGTAAATTATATTTAAGTTAGGGGGGTGTTAGTGTTAGGGTTAGACTTAGCTTTAGGGGTTAATCCATTTATTATAGTAGCGATGAGCTCCGGTCGGCAGATTAGGGGTTAATAATTGAAGGTAGGTGTCGGCGATGTTAGGGAGGGCAGATTAGGGGTTAATACTATTTATTATAGGGTTAGTGAGGCGGGTTAGGGGTTAATAACTTTATTATAGTAGCGGTGCGGTCCGCTCGGCAGATTAGGGGTTAATAAGTGTAGGCAGGTGTCGGCGACGTTGAGGGGGGCAGATTAGGGGTTAATAAATATAATATAGGGGTCGGCGGTGTTAGGGGCAGCAGATTAGGGGTACATAGGGATAACGTAGGTGGCGGCGCTTTGCGGTCGGAAGATTAGGGGTTAATTATTTTAAGTAGCTGGCGGCGACGTTGTGGGGGGCAGGTTAGGGGTTAATAAATGTAATACAGGGGTCGGCGGGGTTAGGGGCAGCAGATTAGGGGTACATAAGTATAACGTAGGTGGCGGTCGGCAGATTAGGGGTTAAAAATTTTTAATCAAGTGGCGGTGATGTGGGGGGAGCTCGGTTTAGGGGTACATAGGTAGTTTATGGGTGTTAGTGTACTTTAGGGTACAGTAGTTAAGAGCTTTATGAACCGGCGTTAGCCCAGAAAGCTCTTAACTCCTGCTATTTTCAGGCAGCTGGAGTTTTGTCGTTAGAGCTCTAACGCTCAATTCAGAAACGACTCTAAATACCGGCGTTAGGAAGATCCCATTGAAAAGATAGGATACGCAAATGGCGTAGGGGGATCTGCAGTATGGAAAAGTCGCGGCTGAAAAGTGAGCGTTAGACCCTTTAATCACTGACTCCAAATACCGGCGGGCGGCCAAAACCAGCGTTTGGAGCCTCTAACGCTGGTTTTGACGGCTACCGCCGAACTCCAAATTTAGGCCTAAGTATAAATTCTGTCCATTTTGTAAAAAATACTGCGAGTTGTGAGTCAGTAGGATTCTGTAAGTTATACTGCTCAACCGTACATTGCATAATTAAGGCTTGTTTGAATTCTTAAAGGGACAGTCCCTTTATTACCATTCCCTAGTTTTGCATTACCAACAGAGTTATATAAATACACTTTTTATCTCTGTGATTATCTTGTATCTAAGCCTCTGCAAACTGCCCCCTTATTTCAGTTCTTTTGACAGACATCCATTTTGGCCAATCAGAGCTTACTCACTGGAACTCCACGTGTGCGTGAGCACAGTGTTGTCTATATGACAAACGTGAACTAACACCCTCTAGTGGTGAAAAACTGTCAAAATGTCCTGAGAGAAGAGGCGGTCTTCATGGGCTTAGAAATTAGCATATGAACCTCCTAGGTTTAGCTTTCAACTAAGAATACCAAGAGAACAAAGCAAAATTGGTGATAAAAGTAAATTGGAAAAATGTTTAAAATTACATTCTCTATCTGAATCATGAAAGTTTATTTTGGACTAGACTGTCACTTTAAAACTTAGTAGCTGAGTGTGCTTTCCATGTTCTTAGAATTAGGCTATGGGCTATGAAAACAATTGTGTTAATTAAACTTAAGTTTTTATATAAACCTTGACATTTAGATAGAAAAAACACATAAGGGTGAATATAAAAATCTAAAGTTAGTACTGAATTCATCCAATATGTAACTTTAGCCCAAACCTGTGCAATTTTGGGGCAACCCCAAAAACAATGAAAGATGTTAGCATGACTAGCACTACATCTTGAGCATAAAATGCTTGATCTATACCATCTGGACAGAACCTCTGGTGTTAAGTAAACTGCAAAACTTAATTTTATCTGTGAATCTCGTCAAGCCGTCAGAACCCAGGCTTTATCTATTATTTTAAAACTATCTGAGACATCCTGTGTGTTGATATCTGGGAAATATTTAAGACATTTAGCTACTATATATTCTAATTGCTCAGAAGAAGGGCACTGATTTAATAAAGAGTAGAGAGAAGAAATGGGATATGTGCCAGCGTAGTATAAATGTATTCTGCTAAGCAAAGCACCAAGACAATTGGAATTTCCCATAATTGGGAGGAATTTCGAAACATATGGGGAGCAGCAGGATTCTGAACAATATTTCTGCCATGATGCCACAATATTTTTAAAGGTTAATAGATTGTAAACGTTAGATGGGAGAGCTGTTATTGGCCAATGCAATAATGAAACGGGGCGACAAGATTAGATTTGCAGGTCAAAAAGGTGACCTGTTTTTTTTCGGTAATCCAGTCTATGCCTATTTTAGTCAAAGCCGCTAAATTGTAGAATTTGATATTAGGTAAAGCCAATCCTGCCGTAAGCTTGGTGTTCATGAGACGATGCAGAGCTATCCAAGCTTTGGCACCTTTCCATATAAACCTGGAAGAGGATTTATTAAACATTTGCAAATCAGATTTATGTATAAATACCAGAATATTTTGAATTAAATATAATAGTTTAGGGAACAATAAGGTTTTAATCAACATGGCACAAGCTGTCAGGGATATAGGTAAATTAGACCAGTCATCTAGTTTCTGTTTACATTTATTAAAACATTTGGGGAAATTTGGGGCGTGTCTGGGCGACGGCCATCACTGGTCGCATTTTCAGGAGTTCTCAAAGTAATAGAGATAGTCTGCCACTTATCTTATGACTACTATATGATCCTTCCTCAGAAAGACCAGCTATAGCACCCCTGTGGTCTGCTGATCTGTTTGATGTCAAACTCAATCTACCTCTAACATTTAGGACCTGTTCCAGACTGCTGAAGACTTGGGTGAGGGCCTACTTGTGAGACCTCGGGAACCCCCCCTGTTTATCAGGGGGGAACAGCTATCAGTCTGTTATTGCTTTAAAGGATACATTGCTTGGACTGGTAAATGAGCCATATAAGACATAGAACTCTATATTCAGCTGCTTATACAGGACCTGAGCGCTTCTATGGAAGAACATTTTGCTCAGCTGTCCCAACTCATGACTACATGCTTTGACACGCAAGCATATCACACACGCATCAGAAATACTGACCTTTCTGTCACTAATTAGGTGGCTGGGAAAGCAGTAACGGGTAAAGCCTTCGACCCAGAGAAGTTACATACCTGAATGTAACCCGTCCATTAAGTTTATACACAGAAGGTGTGGATGAAAGTGCGGAATAGAGAAGCCCCATGACCACACAAAAAAAATGGCGATGGGGAAGCTTATATGAAGCTCACTTGGTGTATGAGCCACTCACATCGGGGTATGAATACAGCGTTCAGGAGGCAGACCTAATGGCAGAGCTATCATTTTGCACAGAAAGTCAAGAGCCCAGGAGTGACAGCGGTGTATTGGCCCTTCTTCCTATCAGCCAGAATAAACTTCTGTTCCCATACCTACCAAAGTCGCATTCTCTTTGTAACAGCGCAAGGGCCACAATCACCCCTGGGCCTGATGTAGTATATAGCAGACCTCAAGGCTTATGAGCTTTCTACACAGGAGACGCAGGAGAGTGCTGTGCGCTCTGGCGGGCCCTCAGAATCTGTGTGTGGGACATTAGCTGAGTATTGGGGCATTCTGCATAACTTCCAAGCAGCCACTGCAAACCTCTCTTCGAAGCCCAAAAATGGGAGTCAGCTAAATACGGGCAACATTGTATACCAGATGGGTAAGGGATGTTTACATCCTTGCTCGTAGTGGGTTTGATTTAATATAGCTCTCTATTTTTATATATCTCTGTAGCACTTCTTTTTGGATGATGACCAGAAAGTCTGGTGCCTGAGGACTTATTCTGAGGCTACATTATATGACAGCTTGCTATTATCCTTGCTATGTTTTCAATGGGACATTTTCAAAGTAAATGAGTTAATGTGTTGTAATTATGGTACCAATCACATGCTTTATTTTGCCGAATGTTATACTTAGTACTTCTTAATAGAGGTCTCATACTGATCCCATAGAAGGTAGATATAGTTAGATGCTACAATAGTATATTGCATGGGATATAACATAGTTAAAACCCAAACCACAAAGAGTATCAAGTGGTAGACTGCCAGCTCTAGACTCCTGTGTATAATTTTTTTAGTGTATAATTTTTTTAGTATAAGAGTATTAAGTTTGGACGTTGTGCCTTATGTTTCCTATTACACTTATGTCTTCCTGATATGGAGTGTTCTTAAAAATAACTACCTACTGTGTGCTATCTGCGGCCGGGGTGGCACATCATCAGACTATTAACAAGAGATGGGTGGCTATGTATGGGCACACATATACATTACACTGAGCACCCCATTGCTCTAACTCCCTAGAACATAAATACCTAATGGATTTATAGTAGTCATATATTCCAATATATTGACTTAAACAACTATGGTGTTCCTGTCATATACTCATCGTGACATATTATTGCAATTTAGGGAGTCACTACTATATAACACCTATTATGTTTTATTATTTTGCCATGGTCAGTAATAAACACCATAAAGTTGGTTCTTTTTATTGCTATTAAGAGATTTTTCTCTTTATAGTCAACTGTGCACATAGAGCCTACTGTCTCAATAATTTGCAGATAACTCCACACTCGACATGTATTTCAACTAGAATAAGGTTTTTGAACATGGGAGCTCTCACTATACCAATTGCTTTCTATGTGTTCTGTTTGACATGATAATCTGTGGGTAGAATTTGTGAACTCAAAGCCGTGTTTGATTTGTGGTTGGGGTCATGGCCACACTGTGTCCTTCTCAGAGTGGATTTTCATTGGGATCTAGCTGTGGGTCTCTTAATGTTTTTTAAAAATTAGATTGCTGCATGACCTAACACTTTGTGCCCACATAGCTATCATAATAGCCCTACTTTTAGATTGAGTGTATTGTTATGATAAATGCTGCTATTGCCAACTTTAAGTAACCTACTATTCTCTGTGGGTCTTAATATCACTAAATCTCCTGTTCTATCACAAAAACTTTTTGGTTTACAAACAGGAAGATGTATCATGCCATTATGGTATTTAAGTGAAGGTTACTATACATGGAGTTTCTTTGTGATAATTCTAAGATGTTCCTGGTTATATATGACACCTATTAGCTATTTACAGATTATCAATGATGTGCCATGGCCCAAAAGAGACTGTATATCACTCTAGTTTTTTCACCTCCAGCCATTCAAGATCTATTGCATTGGTTCATTAGTAGCCCATACACTACTTAGTAGGTTCATAAAATTATATATCATTCTAGTTTACCTCCGCCAATGCTATATATTACGTGTGGGTCCAAGAGTTGCCTATTAATAGCATAGGAGGTTCCTCTAAATATATAAAAGGAGGTTTAGGGTGCATTTGCCTATCATTCCTTGGTTTACAGGTTATTATCTGAATATGTTTGTATAGTAGTACCTATATTACTATACTTGGTGACTATATTTTCACCAATTTGTCACTGTGTTGTATATTTTCTCATTATGGTACAAAAATTGTTTTTATACCTGTTTGTATTGAATTGTGGCAAAATGTATTTGTAATGCAAGTTGTGCTAAAAAGCTCAATAAAATAAAAATAAATATTAAAAAACCCAAACATTTGGGGAAATTTAACCTATACCACTCATACAGATTTGCACTTAATCTTATACCTAGATAAGTAATCTGAGAAGTCTCAATGAATGGATGCTTGATGATATTATCACACGCCTGCTGTAGCAATACGAGTTCTAATTTTGATAAGTTTATCTTATATCCTGAGATTGCACCGAACATATGGAAATCATTTAACAACCATGGCAGATTCATCTTTAAAATACTTAAAAATAGTAATAGGTCATCTGAATAGAGTGAGACAACTATCTTTTGCCCACCTAATAAGATTCCCTCAAGATTTTGATGGAGAAGGATCGCCAATGGCTCTAACCAAGTATTATAAAGGAGAGACGATATTGGGCAACCTTGTCGAAAGCCCCTTTGCAGAGCCAATCACTGGGAGATGGAGTTATTAATAATTGTAGAAGATATTGGGGAACTGAATTAAATGATTAAAGTAGCCTGTCAAACCAAATTGTTCTAAAGTATGAAATAAGTGGTCCCAGCTGATGAGGTCGAATGCTTTCTCCGCATCAACTGTCAAAATGGCCAAGTCAGCTAAATCTCTGCTTTTAGGGGATTTTAATTTGTTAATAAAAAAGTCTAATAGTAACATCACCTTACGCATATTTTTCACCGAGTTTGTCCTGGGCATAAATCCTGTCTGATTCTCAGGTATTATATTGTCTAAATGAGGTTTTAATCTGTTAGCTACGATAGATGTAAGAAGTTGATAATCAGAGATCAGGAGTGAAATTGGCCTATAAGATGTTGGAAGTTCAGGATCTTTATTTTTTTTTAAATTAAGGCGATGCTAGAAACTGCAAAGTAAAGGGAACATCTAGTATTTTCTGAAAAAGAAGAGTTAAACAGTTTATGTAAAATCTGGGTTATTTGTTTCTAAAGAACTATAGAATTCTATAGGAAGAGGGTTCGGTCCAGCAGTTTTATTTAGCTTTGCAGACTTAATACCTTCTGATATTTCAGCCATAGAGATGGGTGCATTAATTTCTTTTAGAATTTCTGATGTTTAGGTACATTAATATTACCACAAAATTCCCCTTTCTTTGCTGGGTCCAATCTGTCAGATTTATATAGATCTTGAAAGAAGTTAAAGAACAACCTTTCAATATCTGAGTTACTTGTAACTATCAATGCTGCTTCTAATGGCAGAAATTATGTTCCTGGAAATAGGTTTAGAAATCCTGGCTAGAAATTTAGCTGACCTGTCCACATGCCCCCCCCCCTAACCCCCCCCCCCATATAAATCTCTTTGTCTGAGATCCTCTTGAGCTGTTTTTGTTTGATTAAAGTATCTCTTATGGTTTTTGCATCCACATAATCAATCCAACATGTCTAAGTAGGATTGTTCAGATAGGTATTATAGCCATTTTTGACCTGGATTTCTTTTTATTAGCTCTTTTATTCAACAGGCATAGATAGGCTTTGATTTTGCCCCGAAACACAGTCTTAGCTGTTTCCTAGATCACCTCAACCTTCTCTGTGTATAGAGAGTTAAGACTGTTAAATTCTCTCCATTTACCTTTTAGCCAGTTTTAAAAATTGATATTATTAGCTAAATATTTAGGAAAATATATATTATGATTATTAGATGATTGAAAAGCGTGAGTATCTAATTCTAGTGATATGATGGCATGGTCGGAAATTACAATATCTTTAATGTCAGTTTTAAATTTAATCCTAATTTGTCAATCTGAAATAAGGAACATATCGATCCTGGATTGGAACTGATGGCCTTTGGAAATACATCTGTAAGATCTAAGGTTTAGTCTCTGGATATGCCAAATATCCACCAGCCCTAACTGGGAGCAAAACTTTTTCCATGGTTATACCATTTAATAGAATATAGAGCGCTGCTATGGCCGCTGGCAACGCCCTTGATATAGGTGAATAGGTACACCAAGAAATATATTTATGGATATCTATGATGAAAGAATGATGAAATAAAAATTAGGAGGTATAGAACTATGTGTTCGTATAATGCCCAAATTTATTCTGACCAGATCTAACCCCAATAGAGTCAACTTGAGCACAAATAAGGAGAACACAAAAAAATACACAAAGCAAATTATGTGCAACTCTATTGTTAATTATATTCAAACTGCCATCACCCCTATATCTTATGAAGCACTCAATATAACACCATGAAAGGAACTAGAGAACTTGACCAAATGAAATATGTTAAGTCAATTACTCTCATTGAAGAATTAGTTTAGGATTCCAGTATTGGAAAAATTATATACGCTATTGGAAGAGTCCAGAGCATGTAAAAAGTGGGATTCAAAGATAAACAACACTAATGTGCTGTAAAGTGCCAGTCTCACAGCTAGCCGATCCAAAGTCTGTTAGTGTATCTGCAATAGAGTCTCCCTGATGAACAGATCCAGTGCCCCCTACATAAGGGAAATTGCAAACTAGAAAGTATTACTGAGGCTTGTAAATCTGAAACCCGAAGACCAATGCTTGAAGGAAGCTGCCCCAGAATGACAGTATACAAATCTTGCAGGTAATGTAGGTCCGAGGCTAACAAGGCCCATGTCTCCCTCTGAGGAGTAGTATATGCCTTGGCAATTAGGGCATCATTACATATCACCCCCTGAATTACCAAAGCTTCCTGGCTCTGCGGGTAAAACGGGTCACAATCCGACCTCACATTCCACATCGCAGTAGGTACGATGTGTAGCTGTTGTTGCGAGCTCCATTCAGCGTTGCGCACTATAAGTGCTGTAGTGAGGCCTGTTGGTAAGTCCCAATTATGAGTTTTGCCACCGGGGCAGCTGACCGCGGACCTCAGGGTGTAAAGAAAATCTGCTTGTTGCCTTTCAAGTCGGGAGCCAAGCTCCGCTAGGATGCAGGTCAGATTTATCATTCTGAAGATAGGAACTGTAGTAGGAGGCTCCGGAATATACTCTGTGTGATGTTTACCTGCTCGGTAAAGTGAGTGGCAGTCCCCTCAATAAGTTAAATGTTGGTGAGATACACTGAGCTCTCAATGCCATAAAGGAGAGGAGATGGTGTAGTATCTTGTGATGCAGGACCAATCTGACATACATGACAGGTCTCTAGAACTGAGGAGCTGACGGACTAGATACCCAAAATGGCTCCCATGATTGTGCAGACGACCACTGTGTGGCTTTCCAGACGGGCTTAAATAATACTTGCCATCTAAGTCTCTGTTCTTAGAATCCACCAACAGCTAGTAGAGATCATCTATTTGTTACTGGATAAGTTTTATCTTGTGAGAGGTAGACAAACTTAGAAAATATACAAAGATTCTATGCTGAGTTCTGGAGCTCAGTTAAAATGCTTCCAATATAGTGGAATTTTAATTATGTGAGATACTTTGCAGTAGTAGCATATCAAAAACAAAATAATGAGTCTCTTATTATAAAAGAGACCCTAGTGAGCTAGTGTATACATGACAAGTATATTGCTGGACCTGTCAGATAAAGCATCAGTTATATAAGGAGGTACCAATTAGGTTCAGGCTAAGACTTTTCTTAGCAAGTAAAATAATTTAAACAATTCAAAGGAAAAAAAAATAAAAATCCACAAATGCAAAACAGTGAAGAGAAAAAACAAAAGAAAAAAAAAACATACACAAAGTGAGCTTATAATATAACAGTGATACCAAAATTAACTATATGTGTATAGTGAGATAAATGTAGCTTTCAATTTAATATAGTGACATATGTTATATGTATATCTGCCAATATGTAGATCCAAAGCTACACAAGAACAGAGCAGGGCGTAGAGAAAGCAATATACCACAGCTCCTAAAACCAAAAAAGCATCTACATCATTGGTATACTTAGATATATTTATCTGTTAGCAATGTTATATACCCATTCATATTTAATATCGCATATACCATAGCAGTTATATTGTTACCAGGAAACCACAGACAGCCAAACGTTGCAATTAGATTAGATTTTTTTTTGCAATTAGATAAGATTAGATTAGATTTTTTCTAACACTCTCTCCCCATTGATGTTTATGGGGGAAAGTGTACAAGAGCACGTAAACTCAGCCCTTAACTTTTGTGCGGTATGGAGCTTATCGCACCATACCGCACAGCACAAGGGGGTTTTCAGTAACTTGTAATGGCAGCGCTATGGAAAGTGTGGTACCACTCATTTTATTGCGTTATTTACATACCTGGTATAGCACAAAACTTGTAATCTAGTCGTAAGTGAAATATAGAGTTGATGCAGCTCATGATTGAGAGAGGTGAGAAAAAGATTAGAACAGTGAAAAATAGAAACAAACACTATGGGGCATATTTATCAAGCTCCGTATAAAGTTTGAGGCCCCTTGTTTCCGGTAAGCCTTGAAGTTATGAAGCAGCGGTCTTAGATTAGTTTGAGTTCATAAAAGATCTCAATTTATATGCAAGAAAGTTACTACTTAAAAAATTGTGGAAAAATTGTACAGATAGTACCTCATTAACAGAGGAATCAGATCTAACTGCAATAGATGATCTGGTATCATTACTTGAGGAGCAGGACATAGGTGGCATACAAATAAAACACCCAAAGAGGTCAAGTTTCAAACCAAAGTCTAACTATATGGCCCAGCTGTCTCTATCCTCAAGCATTCAGACCTTTGTCAAATGTGTGGATGAAGATGTTAACAAAATTGATATTACAGTTAATGTCAGTGATAATTTAAGCAAACAGGAAAGGGTGGCTCTTCAGGATCTTATCAATAGGAAGGATTTGGTATTCAAACCATCTGGCAAGGGTGGGAATATAGTTATTCAGGACCAGAGGACATATATTCAAGAAGCAAAAAAGGCAACTACAAATAAAAGAACAATATGAAGTGGTAAATCCAGTAGAGTATGAGAAATCATGCAATGAACTAATGTTTCTATTGAACTGCGCTAGAGATTAAAAGGACATTAAACCCAAAATTTTTCTTTCATGATTCAGATGGAGAATACCATTTTTTTTTTAATTGTTTTATTTATAATCCAAGTCACTGTCCAAAAACAATATCAACCATTTTGAAAACATGGCATTATCAAAAGATACAATAAATTTGACAACATAGTACTATGTTCATTTATACATGTAGTTAAATTTAGGCTAATCATCACATTAATGAACACAAACATTTTATTTTCCTACAATGCTTGGAGTTTTTGATTTTCAGTATAACCCCCCCCCTTGTTCCCCCCCCCCATGCGAAGAGAAAACATAACAAAAAAAAACAAACAAAAACAAAAAAAAAAATTACCATCACTTTCTTCCTCCTGAAGCTTTACCAGTTCCCTAATAGAACAATTTCTGCATTTCTAAAGGGGAAGATTATATAATCTATTTCTGCAGCCGGAAAGATTTTTAAGAAGGCAGCCCATTTATCAAAGAACCTTTTAATGTCTTGTTCATTATTTATATCCGCGTTTCTCTGGTCTAAAATGCATTGTTTTTTCATGCAGTTTTTAATTTCAGTAATGCTTGGCATTGCATGACTTTTCCACTTCTTACAGATTAAATACCTGGTAGCAAGAATAGCGGAGATTATTATTTTTTCATCAGTTTGCTTACCAGGCTCTTCCTTAAGGCAGAGTATTATCTGATATATTGTCAAAGAGACATAGCCTATCTTAAGCACCTTTTTTAGCCAGTATTCGAGCCTAGCCCAGAGATTTTTAATCTTTGGACAATACCAAAACATATGTATTAAATCAGCTGCCTGATACGAACATTTAGGACATTTATTAAACCCTACATTCACACATTTGAAACCTCTCTCGGGGGTAAAATATGCCCCATGAAGGAGCTTAACATGTGCCTCCCTCCAAGTTGCAGAGAGCGTTACTTGTGCAATTTTTTTAATTGACAATTGAATAGTTTTAGACTCAATATTACTCTGAGGGATTGCTGTATTCCAGTAGAGGGCAATCTTTGCCAGTACCGGTTCTCCTTTATTTGTACCCAGAAGATGATAACATGGTGCAATTGACATATGACCATTTCTTGTTAGAGCAAGCCAATCATCGAGTTTACCTAGTCCCCATTCCCAACCAGCTTTCTTAACTAGGTCCTGTGCAAAATGCCTTAATTGCAAATACGCAAAGAAGTCTTTATTGGGCAAATCAAAATCTCTTTTTAATTCCTGGAATGTT
The DNA here is from genome assembly GCF_027579735.1 of Bombina bombina. Lineage (NCBI taxonomy): Eukaryota > Metazoa > Chordata > Amphibia > Anura > Bombinatoridae > Bombina > Bombina bombina. The sequence goes on along the minus strand of NC_069500.1, from coordinate 457,044,540 downwards.
TTGATATATTTTCTCTCTTTATCAATTATTTGGTATACCTTGGTTAACCCCCGATTATGCCATTTCCTAAAGACTTCGGAATGCAATCCTGATTGAAAAATAGGGTTACCTATTATAGGCAAAAGACAGGTAGCACTATTATTAATTGAAAGAAAGGTTACTATCTTGTGCCAAGCTTTAAGTGGGTTAAGAATTGTTTTAAATCGTTTAATTTCTGAGGGGATTTCTTTAGGTACTAAGTGTATTAATGCAGATAGAGAATATGGGTAGCAGACACTGGTCTCGAGATAATTATTCAAGACATAGTTATTAGATGAGATCCAGTCTGTTACGACACGAGCCAGAAAGGAGAGGTTATATAGCCTTATGTCTGGTAAGGCAAGACCACCATCCTTTCTTGGTATTGAAAGTTTCATAAGAGATATCTTTGACCTCTTATTCTGCCATAAGAACTGTATAAGTGAAGTATTGATTGAACGTATATCCTTACCTAATAGAATTATTGGTGTATTTTGAAGTATATATAAAAGTTTTGGAAGAAGAGCCATTTTAAAAAGGGCAATCCTTCCAGAAAGTGATATTGGGAGATTTTGCCATAAGAAAAGCTTTTCTTTGATCATTTTTACTACTGGGGGTATATTCAATGTATAGAGATCTACGGACCTTGTCGGAATATGAATCCCTAGATATTTAAAAGAATCTTTTACTTGGCGAAAAGGAGTTTTTAATATTGAAGTTTTATTTTTCCTGAGCCACACTATCTCTGATTTTGTCATATTTACTTTGTATCCAGAGAATGTACCAAATTGTTCCAAGATCTGAAAAAGTTTTGGTAAGTTCAGTTTGGTGTTAGCCAAATAAAGCAGCAGATCATCAGCATACAGACCGATTTTTATTTCGCAGTTACGAATTTTTATACCATCCAAATGATGGCGTATTTTAATTGCCAGAGGTTCAATGGAAATATTAAATAAGAGCGGGGAAAGAGGACAGCCCTGCCTTGTTCCTCTACCTAACAAGATAGAGGGGGAAATGTTGTTAATCACTATCAATCTTGTAGATGGGTGTTTATATAGATTTTCGATAAATTCAAGAAAATTACTTCTGATGCCAAATTGTCTTAACGATGTTTTGATATGTTCGTAAAATATTGAATCAAAGGCTTTTTCAGCATCTAAGGAAATAATAGCAAGGTCAGGTATGTCCTCCCCCCCGCTAGTTAAATTAGATAGTACCTCAAAATATTCTGTCACCAATAGGGCTTCCCTAATTTCTGAGGCTGAGTTGCGGTTATTTAGAAAACCTGCTTGATCAGTATGTATAATTTCTGAGAGGGGTCTTTGAAGTCTAGATGCTAGAATTGCAGTAAGAATTTTGTAATCTGAATTTAACAGTGCAATTGGTCTGTAGGATTCCTTGTATTCAGGGTTTTTTCCGCCTTTTAATATCAAAGTTGTGTAAGAATTGGTAAATGAAGAGGGGATCATTTTACCACTAATAAAGAAGCTGTTAAAGAGCGTGCAAAGATGTGGGGTGGCTTCACCAATCAGGATCTTATAGAATTCACTAGGCAAGCCATCTGGACCTGCTGCTTTATTTGAGGCAAGCTTGGATATTACTTTCTCTATTTCTTCTATGGAAATAGGGACATTGAGGCTATCAGCCATTTCTGATGTGACAGTAGGATACGTGATATCTCTCCAAAAGTCATCAGATGTATGCGTATCACTTGTTTTAAATGAATATAATTCCTGGTAATATTCATTAAATGCAGCTAGTATGTCTTCGGCTTTAGAAAGCCGAAGACCTTTATTATACAATTTGTCTATGATTGGTTGTTTTTTCTCATTTTTTATTAATTTGGCCAGCATCTTACCTGATTTATTACCATATTTATATAGCTTAGCCTGCATTTTTAATTCCTTTTGAGTTTCTTGCAGTAAAACAAAAGTATCCCTTTCATTTTTTGCTTTAACGTATTTTGCCCAATTTAAGGGGGTTTTGTCAAGCAGATAATGATTATAAGTGTTAGTTAAACATTGGCATGATTCTCTTTCTCTAGATCGAATTTTCTTATGCAGGGCTGAGCTATATGAAATTATTTCGCCTCTCATTACTGCTTTTGCAGTGTCCCAAAATACTTCAGGGCGGTTTAAATAGTCTTTATTAAAATGTACAAATTCCTTATATCTATTTATAAGCCAGTTCTTGAATTTTACCTCAGTCGTCAGATAGTAGGGAAAAAAGAAACGTGTTGCAGCAGAATACAAATGTGAAAGCTGAAACTCAAGTACAATCGGTGCATGATCTGAAAGAAATATTGGTCCTATATCTGTTTTTACCCCTCTCATCACCATACGTTCATCAATTAGAAAAATGTCGATTCTGGAGAGCGTCTTATGCGCCTTGGAAAGACAGGTAAAATTTTGAGTAGAAGGATTTTGCTGTCTCCAGATATCCCGCAGTGCTAAGTTCTGCATTATTTTTTTAAACATCTTACCCTCTAGATTATCTTTTTTTTGTTTTAACTGTTTGACATTATGTCTTAGCCTATCGATCGGGCATTGTGGTGCCATATTGTAATCTCCTCCCATAATTAAAGAGCCTTCCGTGAAGGATAATAATTTGGTCTGCAAAGTGTTCCAAAATTTTGGATCAAATACATTAGGGCCGTATGTATTACATAATGTATACATCTTCTGGGCAATCTTTATTTTCAGTAGTACATATCTCCCCCCGATGTCAGCCTCAAAATGTGTGACTTCGGTATCAATTTTCTTTCCTATTAGAATTGCTACCCCCCTTTTCCTCTTAACACTAGGTGCAAAATAGATTTCTTTTACCCATGTTGATTTAAGTTTTAAAGATTCTTCAGCTGATAAATGGGTTTCTTGAATAAAACCTATGTCAGTCTGGATCTTTCGCAGGTGATTAAGGATTGCTTTTCTCTTTATAGGGGTAGATATACCACCTACATTCCAAGATACTATTTTACAATTTTTATTCAGCATATTCATTTATACATTAAGAAGGGAGAAAGAGAAGAGAGAAAGAGAAAAAATAAATAAATAAATAAATAAATAAATAAAATAAATAAATAAAAAAAAAAAAAAAAAAAAAAAAAAAATAATAATAATAATAAAAAAAATAATAATAATAATAATAATTTAAAATTAGACACCTAAATTTTCTCCGCACAGGTGGGGGTTGGGTCCTAGGACTCACGTCTAGAAGAGACACGGTCTTTCCCATAAGCAAAAACCTATAGCTTACACTCAGATATTCAATATTGCTGTTATTAAGCTTTGGAACCCAGTGTGTTATAGAAGCTCTCAGCCAGTTGAGCTTCTTCAAAGAAGTGTGTGACTTCCCCAACTTTAACCTTTAATTTGTAGGGGTATATTATGGTTGCCTGGTACCCTTTTTGTATCAGTTTGGAACAAATAGGAGCAAGCTCCCTTCTCCTTGCTGCAGTGTCAGCGGAGAAATCTTGAAACATAAGGATTGTAGCGTCTCCAGCCTTAACAGGCTGTTGTTTGCGATAATGCTGGAATAAGGTAAGTTTGTCTTGAAAATTTAATATTCTAGTGATAACAGGCCTAGGCCTAGTTCTATCTTTATTGCCTGAGCGAGGTAGACCAAGTCTGTGCGCTCTCTCCACTGGGATGGGATATAGGGTAGATGGCATCTTTAAAATTGTAGGCAAGGTTTCTGATATAAAATTAACAAGATTGTCATATTGTTGTTCTTCCGGAAGGCCTATAATTCTTATATTATTTCTTCTAGAACGATTTTCTAGATCTTCTAATCTGTTTTGAATTTTCTGTACGTTATTATTTATACCTTCTAGATTAGAACTATGCGTTATTGTTAGATCTTCCAGGTCCGAAACTCTTTGTTCGGCTTCCTGCAGCCTATTGGAGAATTGACGAACCTCTTGTGTCAGAGAAAAAAAATCTTGTTTGATATCAGCTCTAAGAGCCTCAAATTTAGGAGAGAGCGCATCAGATATACTAGCGACTAAGCTGTGAATATTGGTTACTTCTTGTACAACTGGTACATTTAACATAGTTGGTTGCGCTTCTGTGGGAGGCTCCTGATTACCCTTCAATTTTCTGTCTCTCTGTCTTGCTGCCATGGCTGGAGAAATATTCCGGGGTGAGGTGTGAAGGAATTTATCCATGTGCCAGAAAAGAAAAGAGAATTAAAAAAAATTGAAGTGAGGCAATTTATCTAAGTGAAGATCAATACAGGGAGTGAACTTAATTTTAGAGTTAAGTTTGAGAAGGTGAAGGAGAATACCATTTTAAACAACTTTCTAATTTACTTTTATTATCTAATTTGCTTCATTCTCTGAAAAGCATATCTAGATAGGCTCAGTAGCTTCTGATTGGTGGCTGCACATAGATGCTTCATGTGATTGGCTCACCCATGTGCATTGCTATTTCTTTAACAAAAGATATCTAAAGAATGAAGCAAATTAGATAATAGAAGTAAATTGGATTGTTGTTTAAAATTGTATTTTCTATCTGAATCATGAAATACATTTTTTGGGTTTAATGTCCCTTTAAGGTCTCATTACCAATAAAAAGTAATGTATTTCTGAGTTTTTCCTCTTGACAGCTAAAAGGGACCCCAGCATAAAGAATAAGTTGGCACATAGTGAATTTAAAAGAGTTCAAATTGGCTGAGAGCAATTCAAAACCAGGGAGGCAGCGGCCCTTGAGGACACTGTGTATATTGTACATATATGATTAAATCCTCTAGTTTCAGCACATCAACAAGAACGAGACCTCACTATGTCAAAGAAATAATTACAGTACATGTACTACAAAATAATTAGTTTATTTGCTAAACTGCTCTTTTCCCAAATTCTATGTCAGTAAAACGACAAGGGAATCGAAAAATAGGATTAGGGAGCACAGGGACCGGTCAGCCAATAGAATGCGAGCTCAATCTGATTGGCTGATCGGATCAGCCAATCGGATTGAACTTGATTCTGATTGGCTGATTCCATCAGCCAATCAGAATTTTCCTACCTTAATTCCGATTGGCTGATAGAATCCTATCAGCCAATCGGAATTCGAGGGACGCCATCTTGGATGACGTCCCTTAAAGGAACCGTCATTCTTCAGTTGGACGTCGTCGGAAGAAGATTGATCCGCGCTGGAGGTCTTCACGATGGAGCCGTTCCTCATCGGATGAAGATAGAAGATGCCGCTTGGATCAAGATGGTTGCCGGTCTGGATCGCCTCTTCTTCCCGGATAGGATGAAGACATTGGAGCCTCATCTGGACCTCTTCAGCCGCAGGATTATGGATCGCCAGCCCCCGCTTGGGTTGGATGAAGATTTTGGAGCCAGGACCGATCGGTGATACCCGGCAAGGTGAAGATAAGGTAGGAAGATCTTCAGGGGCTTAGTGTTAGGTTTATTTAAGGGGGGTTTGGGTTAGATTAGGGGTATGTGGGTGGTGTGTTGTAATGTTGGGGGGGGTATTGTATGTTTTTTTTTACAGGCAAAAGAGCTGAATTATTTGGGGCATGCCCCACAAAAGGTCCTTTTAAGGGCTGGTAAGGTAAAAGAGCTTTGAACTTTTTTAATTTAGAATAGGGTAGGGCATTTTTTTATTTTGGGGGTCTTTGTTATTTTATTAGGGGGCTTAGAGTAGGTGTAATTAGTTTAAAATTGTTGTAATATTTTTCTAATGTTTGTAAATATTTTATTATTTTTTGTAACAGTTCATTTTTATTTTTTGTACTTTAGTTAGTTTATTTAATTGTATTTATTTGTAGGTATTGTATTTAATTAATGTATTGATAGTGTAGTGTTAGGTTTAATTGTAGGTAATTGTAGGTATTTTATTTAATTTATTTATTGATAGTGTAGTGTTAGGTTTAATTGTAACTTAGGTTTGGATTTATTTTACAGGTAATTTTGTAATTATTTTAACTATTTTAGCTATTAAATAGTTCTTAACTATTTAATAGCTATTGTACCTGGTTAAAATAAATACAAAGTTGACTGTAAAATAAATATTAATCCTAAAATAGCTATAATATAATTATAATTTATATTGTAGCTATATTAGGGTTTATTTTACAGGTAAGTATTTAGCTTTAAATAGGAATAATTTATTTAATAAGAGTTAATTTATTTCGTTAGAATAAAATTATATTTAACTTAGGGGGGTGTTAGTGTTAGGGTTAGAATTAGCTTTAGGGGTTAATCCATTTATTACAGTAGCGGCGAGATTCGGTCGGCAGATTAGGGGTTAATACTTGAAGTTAGGTGTCGGCGATGTTAGGGAGGGCAGATTAGGGGTTAATACTATTTATTATAGGGTTATTGAGGCGGAAGTGAGGCATATTAGGGGTTAATAACTTTATTATAGTAGCGGTGCTGTCCGCTCGGCAGATTAGGGGTTAATAAGTGTAGGCAGGTGGAGGCGACGTTGTGGGGGGCAGATTAGGGGTTAATAAATATAATATAGGGGTCGGCGGTGTTAGGGGCAGCAGATTAGGGGTACACAGAGATAATGTAGGTAGCGGCGGTTTACGGAGCGGCAGATTAGGGGTTAAAAAAAATATGCAGGGGTCAGCGATAGCGGGGGCGGCAGATTAGGGGTTAATAAGTGTAAGGTTAGGGGTGTTTAGACTCGGGGTACATGTTAGAGTGTTAGGTCCAGACGTAGGAAGTGTTTCCCCATAGACAACAATGGGGCTGCGTTAAGAGCTGAACGCGGCTTTTTTGCAGGTGTTAGGTTTTTTTTCAGCTCAAATGGCCCCATTGTTTTCTATGGGGATATCGTGCACGAGCACGTTTTTGAAGCTGGCCGCGTCCGTAAGCACCGCTGGTATCTAGAGTTGCAGTGGCATTAAATTATGCTCTACGCTCCCTTTTTGGAGCCTAACCCACTGAAAACCCAGCCATTCTGTGAACTCTAAATACCAGCGGTATTTAAAAGGTGCATGGGAAAAAAAGCATGCGTAGCTAACGCTCCCCTTTGGCCGCAGAACTCTAAATCTAGGCGCTAGTAACTTAAAGGAAAAGGTTCCCCTTGACATTGTATATATACATATTAAGGTATAAAGCATCAGTTGTTCTAGGTTATTTTCATTAGTAATGTCAACAGGGTATATCCCTTTAAATAGAATTACTAGAATAACTCACTTTGTTTGGCATCACTGCAGTTTCTGCCTTTCATAGTCGATTAATATATGTAAACCTGTAGACATTGTACTTTAATATGTATCTAAGTAGCTATGTATGCCCCTTGAAATATGATATAAGGGGAGGTTTTCAAGTTTTGATTAAAGTGTATAAATAGTATGGTAACAAAGTATTGTCAAATCTGACGAAGACCCAAGTCCAGCCCTTTGTTGGAGGGATGAAACACGTTATGCTGGTCCTTTTATGATGTAGCTACATTGTCCAGCACAGAGGAGAGCTCCCTGATGCTTGATGCATGATGGGGAGTTTAAATATTGGCAAGTGAAGACGCCGTGGCACGACTGGCTGAATCCCACTAATAGGAGGCTATATGGTAGCACCCAGTATTTGGACATAATAACAGAGGTTAGTGAATGGCTTTTCTAGTCATGCTACCCCTGTACCTTGCTTACTGAACATTCCAGAGGGATCAGGAGCTCTTTGAGTCATTGTTGGAGCTTCATGATCCACTTGGATGTGGTTGCTTGTATTTACTCTTGCATCTCAGAAGCAAGCTGGATATACCAGTGTTTTCTTCTATCATTTGGCCAGCCAGCTCTTTTACATGCTAGCATGTCGGGGTATCTGTGTTATGCAATTTTTTTGTGTAGTTCTTTTTCTATGCTGGATTATGTGTATGCATGATTTTATTGGCGTGTTTATATGTTTTTAGTTTGTGAGTGGGGAATGGATTTCCAATTCTGCTCCTTTCTCTTTTTGTAATAAAGCGCTATTCTCATTGTGTGCAGCATTGTCCTTCTTTAACAGGTTTATTTTTTGTGGTTCCTATTCTTTCTATAGTTCTCTTTAGATATTTATTTATATGATAAGATGGTATTGCAAGTTTAACTGTTCTTTTGAATAAATATAAATACATTAATTATTTCTTGTAAATTACAAAAGACAAGGGAAGGGAAAATCAATCCTATTTAAAACTGCTACAGCTACTTTGCTCCTATAGCTACCTGACTCTAACACATGAACTTGTAGCAACTAAAACTGTTGCTATGGCTATGTAAGCAAAATATGAGACTGAAGCTCCTTGAAACTACAAATCCCTGCAACTTTGTATTATGAAGCAAGCTTTTGTTATCTATGACTACATGGATGTAGCAAAAGCAATGGATTTTACCCATAAATGTGTAATTGTAGGTAAAGCTTGACTTGCTACTTAAAACAAAAAAGCTAAAATGTTCCTGTAGTAAACCCATTTTTACCAAAAAAAAAAATAATCTAGCCCAGACACTCTAGCAGAAACCAAAAAAAATTGCTAATTCTTTTTTTTTTTTTTTACCAGACTGCCAGAAGACAGAAATTATTACACCTGCCTTCACCTTGGCTATTGGGAAACCAATGTGGTGTTTCAGGATTTATCTGAATGGGTGGAGAAGCATGTTGCCCTATGGTTAAGGTTTACCAGTAAATTAACACTTTTTTTCACTTTTTCACTTCCATTGGAATGCATATTTTTCCTGGAATACCTAACAGGACTCTTTAAGTGGAAAGTGCAACAACTATTTCAATATATATATGCGCATATTTTGTAATTTTTAAATTATATTTTATTGTTTGATTATTATAGTTATTATATTAAATATGTTTCTAATTCATGTATTTTTTAAAGTTTTATATAGGACCACACTTTTACTGTGAGAGAGCGTCCTCTTTTTTCCCCCTTAATAGATATTTATTTGAGATCTGGTTAAGAGATCTTTACTATTAGGAAGCCTGTGCGTATACTCTTTGGTGCTTAATACTGTTTTCTATATACAACAAATGTTTAACATTGTGGAATAAGAAATGTAATCATACAAACATTTTAAATGTTCTTCTGATATATAACCAATATAAACAAATAAGCTCTAAGACCTTCTAAATGTTTTATTGCACATCCTACATTCAACCATGATTGTCATGCACCCAGATTATAAGTTTTGCTGTTTGGTGCTGTAAGGTTATACCACTGAAAAATTGGCCCTTGCGCGTGGAATAGCAGGTCTCCTGTATTACAAATCACGGCGGTATAGCTATAAATCTATAGCATCTTAGCCTGTTATGCAACTCTCCATTGCACACTCAAAATATTACTTTTGAGTGCAGGATTTTCATAGCGCCGTATTACAGGTTGTGCGTTCCGGCAAAATTGCTTGCGTTATGGTCTATACCACCACAATCCATTCTGCTATCTGAGACCAGATTGAATTGAACAGCCAATAGGATTTAAGCAGCTCTCATCCTTTTGGCTGATTTGAATTTTTCAACCAATAGGAATACAACGGTACCCCAATATAAAAGGGGTATCTTGCATTCAAGCTTCAGTGTGCGGCGGTCGATCGCATGAAGACGTTCCATGCTGGATGTTGCTGCCGGTCCTGGACAGCTCTGTTAAGCGCTGCCAAAGCTCTGTGCCATCGAGATAAAGATAGAAGATGCCCCCGTGATGGATGAAGACTTCTCGCCACCTGGATGAAGATGGATGTCCGGACTTCAGGAACTGTAAGTAGATTTCTTGGGGTTTTCTTAAAATAGGTACCCCAATATAAAAGGGGTATCTTGCATTCAAGCTTCAGTGTGCGGCGGTCGATCGCATGAAGATGTTCCACGCTAGATGTCGCTGCCAGTCCTGGACAGCTCTGTTCTGTGCCGCCACAGGTGCCGCCACAGCTCCGTGCCATTGGGATAAAGATAGAAGATGCCCCTGTGATGGATGAATATGTCGCCGCCTGGATGAAGACTTCTCGCCACGTAGATGAAGATGGATGTCCGGACTTCAGGAACTGTGAGTAGATTTCCTGGGGTTTTCTTAAAATAGTAATGTTAGGTTTATTTATGGCCTATGGATAAGAAAGTGTAAGTGAACTACACAGCGCTGACCCCTGACCGTTTAGAATGTAATATGTGTCATATGTAAAATATATGAAGTGTAGTTGAATTCGTTTACAACCCACTCTAATAAAAGACTGATTACTCGTATAAATGGGATATATATGATGAATATATATTAATTCATATATTCTTTATACACTAGTACTGGTCACACTATACCGGCATTAAATATAAGCTTGTACCTGATGACAAGGGGAATGTAATATGCAGCCCCGATAAATAATAGGAATACTAATAAACCTTCAGTCGTAATATTCAATTAGTAAATACATACATACATTTTAACCCTGAAAAGATATATGTATAAACAAATTCAATGAAGGATATATTAGGGTAAATACAGAGATAAACTGTCCATTTAGAATTTTCGTCAATACAGAATATTCAATCTTCAGATTCAAGGATATTCCAACGTAAGTACAAAAAGACCCTCCAAACTTTTTATCCTCAATCGGTCTCACAGTTAACTTACTTCTGTAGCCCCAATCATATGAGGTAAGTGGTGAGTACTGGAAGAAGCCCGGTTTGGAAGCGATTTCCTCAGGTCGGATGGATCCCTCCTTCTATCATAAACACTAATTTGCGTTCCTCTGCTTAATCTTGATCACACTGTCGGTTCACCTTCCCTTGCTCTCTCCCGTGTACACGATTAGGGATACAAAAGGAGACCAGACATAGTGTGATACCGTCAAAACAGATGATCGATTTATTAAAGTAAAAAAGGTACTCACAAGTCAACCCTCAATTATATATGAGGTATCAGTGCGGCAGTTAAAGTGTTGCTATACAACAGGAGCCAAGTGCCCGTGAATTTTATTTATGGCCTAATCTTAGTTTTTTTTATTTCACAGGTAAGTTTTTATTTATTTTAATATAGTTATATTATAAGTTTAATTTAAAGTATAGGGGATAGTTAGTTTTAGGGGTTAATAGTTTAATTTAGTGATTTGCAATGTGGGGGCCGATGATTTAGGGGGTTAATAGGTTTATTTTAGTCTTTGTAATGTGGGGGAAGACAGTTTAGGGGTTAATAATTTATTTTAGTGTTGGCAATGTGGGGGGTCAGAGGTTTGGGGTTAATATGTTTATTTAGTATCTGCGATGTTGGGGCGGTGGATTAGGGTTTAATATGTTTATTATAGTAGTAGCGTTGTGGGGACCTCGGTTTAGGGGTTAATAACTTTTAGTGTCGGCGATGTCGAGGGGCAGCAGATTAGTGGTATTTGACTAGGGGTTTATGTTAGGGTGTTGCAAATTATGCTTTGTGTACTCTTGTTTTCATTTAAAACCAAAAATATAATAGTTTTAAAAATATTTTAAATACTTATAAATGTTAAACATGTCTACATTATTATTGATTATCTGTGTTTTTAAATGTTCTTTTATTACTTTTTTTCAGGACCTTCTGCTTCACTCATTGATATACAGGGAGTGCAGAATTATTAGGCAAGTTGTATTTTTGAGGATTAATTTTATTATTGAACAACAACCATGTTCTCAATGAACCCAAAAAACTCATTAATATCAAAGATGAATAGTTTTGGAAGTAGTTTTTAGTTTGTTTTTAGTTATAGCTATTTTAGGAGGATATCTGTGTGTGCAGGTGACTATTACTGTGCATAATTATTAGGCAACTTAACAAAAAACAAATATATACCCATTTCAATTATTTATTTTTACCAGTGAAACCAATATAACATCTCAACATTCACAAATATACATTTCTGACATTCAAAAACAAAACAAAAACAAATCAGTGACCAATATAGCCACCTTTCTTTGCAAGGACACTCAAAAGCCTGCCATCCATGGATTCTGTCAGTGTTTCGATCTGTTCACCATCAACATTGCGTGCAGCAGCAACCACAGCCTCCCAGACACTGTTCAGAGAAGTGTACTGTTTTCCCTCCTTGTAAATCTCACATTTGATGATGGACCACAGGTTCTCAATGGGGTTCAGATCAGGTGAACAAGGGGGCCATGTCATTAGATTTTCTTCTTTTATACCCTTTCTTGCCAGCCACGCTGTGGAGTACTTGGACGCGTGTGATGGAGCATTGTCCTGCATGAAAATCATGTTTTTCTTGAAGGATCCTCAACCCGAAAAGGCCCCACAAGCTCATCTTTGATGATACCAGCCCAAACCAGTACTCCACCTCCACCTTGCTGGTGTCTGAGTCGGACTGGAGCTCTCTGCCCTTTACCAATCCAGCCACGGGCCCATTCCTCTGGCCCATCAAGACTCACTCTCATTTCATCAGTCCATAAAACCTTAGAAAAATCAGTCTTGAGATATTTCTTGGCCCAGTCTTGACGTTTCAGCTTGTGTGTCTTGTTCAGTGGTGGTCGTCTTTCAGCCTTTCTTACCTTGGCAGCTGCACGCTTGACTTTTCTCAGTTCATGGGCAGTTATTTTGCACCTTGGTTTTTCCACACACTTCTTGCTACCCTGTTGACTATTTTGAATGAAACGCTTGATTGTTCAATGATCACGCTTCAGAAGCTTTGCAATTTTAAGAGTGCTGCATCCCTCTGCAAGATATCTCACTATTTTTGACTTTTCTGAGCCTGTCAAGTCCTTCTTTTGACCCATTTTGCCAAAGGAAAGGAAGTTGCCTAATAATTATGCACACCTGATATAGGGTGTTGATGTCATTAGACCACACCCCTTCTCATTACAGAGATGCACATCACCTAATATGCTTAATTGGTAGTAGGCTTTCGAGCCTATACAGCTTGGAGTAAGACAACATGCATAAAGAGGATGATGTGGTCAAAATACTCATTTGCCTAATAATTCTGCACTCCCTGTATTTAGGTTTTCTTTGTCTTGTATGGAAGCTTCTTCAAGTATCACTGAAAAAACAAATAGATCATCATTCTTATGCCGCCTATTACCTGGTAATAAAAATAGTGTGAATATTAATGTTGAAGACTGTTATAAAACATGTTGCAAAATATTTATTATAGATGAGAAGTACAAAAACTTTTATTCAATTAACTGAAACTTTAAATACATATTGGCGAATGACAATTTCTGTATGTAATAAGTTAAAACATTGGATGAATTGGCACTTATAAGACATATTTTCTTGAACATATGAATAACTTCTTTTTTTCTTGAACATCTGAATAACTTCTTTCAGCATCACCATTGTCTATGGGGGATATTTATCAAAGCCTCAACTATGCTGCATTCGCCGGCACCAATATGGCCGGCACCAATGCGCTCGCCTAACATCGCGGCCATGGACCTGAATACGATCTCCATATTTATAAAAAAGGCCAGCAAAAAGCCATACACCAAGTACGGGGCGATGAGCATAGGATCAATCTCGCTGCTATTTGACTTTTTTTCAACTTTATTTATACCCTGTCACTAAACGCTGCCACTAAACTAAAATGTTTAACCCCTATCCCACCACTCCCGGATCCTGCAGCAACTTTAATAAAGTTATTAACCCTATCCCGCCACTTCCGGTCCCTGCCGCCACCTAAATAAATGTATTAACCTCTATTCCGTTGCTCCCGGACCCCGCTGCCGCCACCTAAATAAACTTATTAACCCTTACACCTCTGGCCTCCCACATCACTCCCATTAACTAAACCTATTAACCCCTCTACCGCCAGCCCCCACATCGCCATAAACTAAATTAAGCTATTAACTCCTAAACCTAACAACCCGCTAACTTTACATTAAAATTACAACATCCCTATCTTAAAATAAATTAAAACTTACCTTTAGAATTAAAATAAACTTTTTTAAACTATTAATTAACCTTCCCTAACTATTATACTACAATTACATTAAACTAGCAATTAATTTAACTATATTACATATTAAAAAACCCTAGCCCTACTCAAATTATTTAAATATACTATTTAACCTTATAAAAAATGACTTAATTACAAAAAACAAACGCTAGGTTACAAAAACAAACAAACACTAAGTTACAAAAAACAAACAAACCACAGTATCAAAAATAAAAAATAATTACACCTAATCTAATAGCCCTATCAAAATAAAAAAGCCCCCCCAAAATAAAAAACCCTAGTCTACAATAAACTGCCAATGGCCCTTAAAAGGGCCTTTTGCAGGGCATTGCCCCAAAGAAATCAGCTCTTTTACCTGTAAAGAAAAATACAAACACACCCCAACAGTAAAATCCACCACCCAATCAACTAACCCCCCAAATAAAAAGCCTATCAAAAAACCTAAGATCCCCATTGCCCTGAAAAGGGCATTTGTATGGGCATTGCCCTTAAAAGGGCTTTTAGCTCATTTACCTGCCCAGACCCTACTCTAAAAAAAAACCCCACCCAAAAACCCTTAAATAAACCTAATACTAACCCCCTACAATCCACCTACAGTTTTTGAAGTTCCGCTTGAAGGATCCATCCAGTCAGCAAGAAGTCTTTATCTGGACGGCCTCTTCCATCTTCATCCATCTGGCGAAGTCTTCATCCAGATGGCCTCTTCTATCTTCATCCATCGGGTGCAGAGCTGGTCCATCCTGAAGACATCCGGCGTGGAGCTCCTCTTCAATATGGTCGCCGCCGTAAACTGGCTCTTCAATGCAAGTGACTTCATCCAAGATGGCGTCCCTTGCATTCCGATTGGCTGAAAGGTTCCAATCAGCCCATAGGATTAGAGCTGCTAAAATCCTATTGACTGTTCCAATCAGCCAATTGGATTTGAGCAGTTCTCATCCCATTTGCTGTTCCAATCAGCCAATAGTATTTGATTAGCACTCATCCTATTGGCTGTTCCAATCAGCCAATAGGATGAGAGCTGCACAAATCCTATTGGCTGATTGGAACATCCAATAGGATTTTAGCAGCTCTAATCCTATTTGCTGAATGGAACCTTTCAGCCAATCGGAATGCAAGGGACGCCATCTTGGATGACATCACTTGCATTGAAGATCCAGTTTACAGCGGCGACCATATTGAAGAGGAGCTCCACACCTGTTGTCTTCAGAATGGACCGGCTCTGTGCCGGATGGATGAAGATAGAAGAGATCACCTGGATGAAATCTTCGCCGGATGGATGAAGATGGAAGAGCCCGCCCAGATGAAGACTTCTTGCTGGCTGGATGGATCCTTCAAGCGGAACTTCAAAAACTGTTCGCCCCACCAGATGCCGAAAATATCGTCAATATACCGCCACCAGGTGGCGCCATATTGAACAAATAATTTGTTAGAAAAAACATACCTTTCCTCATAGAGGTTCATAAAAATATTCGCATAATTTGGGGCGACGTTGGAACCCATGGCAGTACCTTGAAGTTGGAGGAAATAGTCGTCCTGGAAGAGAAAGTAATTTCCACATAATATAATTGTCAAAAGCTGGCCAAAAAAATCTATTTGTGCAGAAGTATATTGATTGTCATTCCTTAATACATTTTCTACAGCATCAATGCCACTTGAATGTTTTATATTAGTGTAGAGGCTCTCTACATCTAAACTAAACATGATAAATTTACTGCTAGGGAGGTCTAGAGAGTCTAATTTACATAAAAAATCATTTGTATCTTTAATAAAGGAGCTGGAGCGTTCAACATAGGGGCGTAAAATCTTATCCAGAAATATTGAAATGTTTGTAAACACTGAATTAGTGCTTGAAACGATAGGGCGCCCTGTTTTTTTTTTTTATTTCCTTGTGTACTTTGGGTAGAACATACATTACAGGTGTATATGGATTATCCACCTGCAAAAAAGAAACAACATCCTTACCTATTATCCCTTTATTTTCTGCTTTTGAAATGATCATTTTAATTTCTTTTTGTAATTTAAACACAGGGTTATAGTTAAGTTTTTTTATATACTGCCTCATTGTTCAATTGGTTCTTAATTTCATCAATATAAGCATCATCAATAATTTCAGGGTGTCCTTGCAAATTCTTTAAGGCTAAATGATGATCAACTGTCATGTTATTACCCATCTGATTATAATTATTCCCATTTTTTCTATACTTCTCAACTTTTGTTTGTAATTTTGAAATATCCCTCTGAACTAGAGTTGTAAAAGTCCCTATACTGTGGTTATTTACAATAGGGTTATATTTACTTTTCTTTCTTAACCCAAGTTGTTTTAAATGGATTGTTAGATTCTCATTATTTATATTTACATTTCCGGCCCAATTCAAAGTCTTTAACTTCAAAGTTCTTATGAATCTATACAGGTCTTTTTGCAGCTGAAAGAAGTTACAGTTTTTTACTGGGCAAAATGATAGACCTTTGTTTAACAATTCAAGTTCAGACTTAGAGAGTTCATGTTTGGAAATATTGATAACATTATTTTTATATGTCTCTAATGGGGTAGATGTTGACATGAAAGTTTCAACACCATTGCTTACCCCCGGTAACCGGATCTCATCCCGTTCATCATCATGGTGGTCCCCATTTAGTGTCCTCGCCTTGAGCGCAATTGCCGTGTAGACTTCTTCATTGTTTCTTTTGAGTTGCCACCGGTGCTTGCGTCCACCCCATCTCTGTCTGGATCTGACTCCCCTGGCGATGAATCCTGGGACTCTGTACTACTGCCGCTTTGCGTCGGCCCATGGCTCTGACGTCTTCTGATGCGCGGCGTGTATCTCCGTTGGGCGCCCTCTGGGTCATAGCGCCACCTGTACACTTTAACAGTGGAGTAGTCCGATTCATCCCGGGCGAATTTTGTAAGTTTTCTCTCCTCTATTATCTTCTTAAACTCAGCGATTTTCGTGTTGGTGTCCTGCAATATTTTCTCCAACTCAGCTGTTGGTAAGCTTTTTCTCAAGCTGTTTTCCATTTCAGACAGTTTGACATTTTGCTCATCGATTTCCTTATTCAGACATTCTACAGTTAAAAAAATGAGGTCCATTGAACATTTGTTCAATATATGTTCAAAGCGGTTACAGTAGTCCTGGTTATCCTTCATCAATGTGGGTCTTGCTCCCATCCTCAGGCCCCTTGGGATTCGCTTAACCCGGTGATATTCCGCCAGGGTGTTTGCATGTAGGTTGAATGCCAAGTTCTTTTTAGACAATGGTATACATGTATATAAGTCACTTGTTGGTTTGTATCAGGTATGGCATGAATAAGGGAGACTAATCCCGAAATGTTGCCTTTTTTACCTCCTTAATAAATGAAAATTATATTTGCTGTCACCTGCCTGCTTTTCCTTTGGAATAGCTATACTGCAAGCATTTTAGTCTGTAATGCAACGTCAATCCCACACTCAAATAAATCTATTTCCATAGCGCCGGTATTACAGGTTGTGCGGTGAGGCTAAAACGCTAGCGTTACCGCCTATACTGACAGGATCCATAATGACATCTGAAAGCAGTAGTTATGGGTTTTGCTCATCAAAAATATTTCACAAAACTCATAACTAAAGTGTTACAAAGTACACTAACACCCATAAACTTCCTATTAACCTCTAAACAGCTGCCCTCCCACATCGCAAACACTATAATAAAGCTATTAACCCCTAATCTGCCGCCCACCCACATTGCGACTATTAAATAAAGTTATTAACCCCTAATCTGCCGCCCACCCACATTGCCAACCCTATTTTAATATATTAACCTCTATTCCCCTGCACCCCGACATCGCCGCCACTTTAATAAAGTTATTAACCCCTATTCCGCCTCTCCCCGACATCTCCGTCACCAAATAAACCTGCTATTAACCCCAAACCTCCGGCCTCCCAGATCTCCGCCACTACATACACCTATTAACCCCTAAAACGCCGGCCCCCACATCAGAAAATACTAAATTAAACTATTAACCCCTAAACCTAACACCCCCCCTAACTTTAAATTAAAATTACAATATAACTATTTAAATAAATAAAAACTCACCTGTGAAATAAAAATAAACCTAACATTAAACTATAAATTAACCTAACATAATTATTCTAATACAATTAAAAAATACTACCAATTAAAATATCTAAATGACAAATTTAAAAAAAAAACTAACACTAAGAAAATGTTTTACAAATCTAAAATTACAAAAAATAAACACTAAATTACGAAAAAAATCTGTATAGCCATATAAAAATACATATACAATAAACTACCAATAGCCCATAAAATGGCCTTTTGTAGGGCATTGTTAAACAGCTCTTTTATCTGTAAAAAAATACAAAATCCCCCAACAGTAAAACCCACCACCCAACCAACCCCCCCAAAAAAACTTAACTCTTAAAAAAACCTAAGCTACCCATTGCCCCTAAAGGGGCATTTGTTATGGCATTGCCCTTAAAAGGGCATTTAGCTCTTTTGCATTGCCCTTAAAAGGGCTTTTAGCTCTTTTACAAAGCCCAAAGCCCTAATCTAAAAAAAAAACACCCCAAAAAACAAATAAAAAAAAACCTTACACTAACCCTAGAAAATCTACTCATGGTTTCTGAGTCCAGTCAGTCCAGACATCCATCTCCATCCAGGCGGCAAGGTCTTCATCCAGGCGGCGAGGTTTTCATCCATTCCTGGGGCATCTTGTATCTTCATCCCAGTGGCACAGAGCGGAGCCATCCTGGAAGCTGAATACATCCTGCACGGATATTTTAATTGATAGTATTTTTTTATTTTATTAGAATAATTTTGTTAGGATAATTTATAGTTTAATGTTAGGTCTATTTTTATTTCACAGGTAAGTTTTAATTATTTAAATAGAGTTAGGTTTAGGGGTTAATAGTTTAATTTAGTTTTTTGCGATGTGGGGGGCAGACGGTTAAGAGGTTAAAAGGTTTATTTAGTGGCGGAGATGTGGGAGGCCATTGGTTTAGGGGTAAATAGGTTTATTTACTGGCGGAGATGTGGGAGGCCAGAGGTTTAGGGGTTAATAACTGTATTTAGTGGCAGAGATATGGGAGGCTGGCGGTTTAGGGGTTAATAGGTTTATTTACTGGAGGAGATTTGGGAGGCCAGAGGTTTAAGGGTTAATAGGTTTATTTAGTGGCGGAGATGTGAGAGGCCGGCGGTTTAGGGGTTAATAACTTTAATAAAGTGATGGCAATGTCGGGGAGTAGTGGATTAGAAGTTAATAGCTTTTATTTGTGGCGGCGGTGATGTCGAGGAGCAGCGGAATAGCGGTTAATAACGTTTATTAGGGGCGGCGATGTCGGGAACGGCAGATTAGGGGTTAATAACTTTATTTAGGTGTCTGTAATTTCAGGGCAGCAGATTAGGGGGGTTTAGACTTGGGGTTTATGTTTTAGGGTGTTATGTTTTAACGTAACTTTCTTTTCCCCATAGACATCAATGGGTTTGCGTTACGGTGATCGCCATTTCGCACTTCAGGTGTTATTTTTTTTCTAACACTCTTTCTCCATTGATGTCTATGGGGGAAAGCGTGCATGAGCACGTCAAAGCAGCCCTTGGATTTTGTGTGGTATGGAGCTTAACGCCACCATATTGCACACAACCAGTATTTTGCACATAGGTGTATGTGAGAAACAAATTTAACTATACTTGACAAAACCCTACCACACTCATGGACCAATGAGAATCAATTGTGTGCAAAATACTGGTTGTGTTCAAAAGTTACGATTGCTCCGTGTGCAACAAAAGCTCAAAGTGAAACAAAGTATCATATACATACCATGTGTAATAATTTGTGTAAAATTTTGCAATCTGATATAATCTAATATACACAAAATACCCTGTGTTACCATGAGCTCCACCCAACAGGCTATCCGTGATCACTGTAGTTAAAGAGATTAGACCATAAAACAAAAGTGAGATACATCCATGTCAATGGTAAACAACCTGATGTCATTGTATACACATATGAGCACACCAACAATTCATTGATACGATCTATCAATCCACCCACAAGGGCATCACTTACTATTTAACAGCTCCTTCTAATCACATCATCCTAACAGACCACATAATCAGTACGTTTATTGATGGCATTATTGTATATGACTTGTGGGTCTTAGATTCCCAACAAGTGGTGTCAGTCTGTGATACACGCCCTCTGATTCAATCAGCTGATGCATCTATAAAGCATGCAAATTGCCTTTCTAATTAGCAAGGTTTCCTAATTTGCAATAATTTCGCTACAAAAATGTAAATAAAATTGGAAAAGACCAGTTTTATTGACATCATGGCCGAATTGTGATGTAGCGACCATCATGGCCGCATTGTGATGTAGCTCCAAACCAAGGGCACCTACCATGGCATCTTTTTCAACCGGGACTCCACATCGACTGTGATAGCCACATCTAGCACCACGACACTATGGTGCACACTTTGAGATAAGTGGAGCTGGTAAACGAGCAGCGAAACGCTCCAAAAATAGGCTGTATCTTTACCACTGTATCTCAGGTGGCTATCACAGCCCTCACACAGCAGCCTCCAATCACAGAGCATGTTTACCTGCCTACACTATATGGCAAAGAGCTTACAATGCTACACATCTAGGCAATAATGCCTACTTAAAGCCTCCAAGACAACCCACGCTTCAAGGCAGGCAATCCTCTAGGAAAAAATCAGCATAATCTAAATGTAAGTGAGCATCTATGTACACAGCATCTATTCCTCATTAAGGACTGATAATCCTACCATGTTATATACATAGGCTCCTTACCAGACATAACAGACCTCGCAGCCCGCAATAAAAGGGAGAGCCCCACGTGCCTCTTAACTCCTCAAGTCAGCTAAAAGCAATAAAGAGGTCTCCACTTACTTTACACTGACCTAGGGAATATCATCACCAGAATTTACTAGATAACTTCATCTCTTCCATAGTAATAGTAACAGCACTGTCTTACTTGGTGGTAACTACATCAAACCAACCACTATCACTTTCATTTAATTACCTACGCCACATAAAATAGCGTCCAGATGAACTTGTCACCCTTATAAGGCTAACAAAGGACTTTCAGCTTCAAGCTCCAAAATGAACAACTTCTTCAAGGTTCTTAAAACATCCGTGACTGACCATTAAAACTCCCAAGGATCAGAAAATAAAACAGAAGACACAGATCTGTCAACTCCCCTTATCATAGCAGACCTGTGTAACCTGCTGACCAAAGCCGATTTTGCATATTTCTTCACACAAGTGGGAAAGTTTATCAAAGACGGTCTAACAGAAGTCAAAAAGAACTATGTGACCTGGCAGAGAGAGTGATGCAAGTAGAAGAAGATATGGAACAATACAACTCTGTCATAGATCTACAAAATTACACCCACCATGTACATGATACACAAATACAGCAACTCCAAGCCCAGATGGAAAACCTGGATAACAGTGGGAGAACTCAAAATCTCAGAATCAGGGGAATCTCTGAGAAGGTTATCCCTAAGATAATCTGCACTATACTACAAACTATTCCAACATATCCTTATACCACACCTCACCAACTTATTCAACGCTTTTGATGACAGCGACCACTTTTCACCTATTCTTTTAGAAACCCATATATTGATTATTCCAAAACCAGGGAAATCCCCTACAGAACCTGGCAATCATCACCCTATTTCCATGTTAAACGGAGACATAAAAATTTACGCTAAAATTATTACAAAGCGTATTAATAAAATCTTACCTACACAGAAAAGGCCTTTGACACGATATATTGGAAAAAGTACTCTTAGACATTTTGGATTTGGCGATATTATGATACAGAGAATATTTCACCTATATGCCAACCCCACAGACAAAGTACAGACCAACTGAGTCCTCTCACATACCTTTCCCTTTAAAAATGGCACACAACAGGGCTGTCCCCTTTTCCCCTATTCTTTTCAAACTCACAATGGAAGTCTTAGCAAACCATATCCGTAACAATCCGAATATTCATGGACTTAAGGTCGGCCCTAATTCCCACAAATTCGCCATGTTTGCAGAATATGTTTTGCTCACTCTTTCATCCCCTGTTCTCTCACTCCCCACTTTAATATCAGAATTTGATAAATTCAGTAGCTTCTCCCACTTCCTTATTAATTATAACAAATTAGAAATTCTAAACATTTCCATTGACCGCACAGATTTTGCTACTCTAAAACACATCTGCCCCTTTAAACTTCAAAACACACACCTGAAATACCTGGGGGTGGTGTTGTCTCCAAGCGCTATGCGACTATTCCCACTAATCTAAAATCCACTGTTGACATCAATCCAACACTACCTTTCTACATGGAAAGATAAACACTTGTCCTGGTGGGGAAGGATCCATTAAAATGTCCATCCTACCCAAAATCTTATATAAACTGCAAGCAATGCCAATAGCACTACCAAAACCCTTTTTGCAACAACTGCAAAATTCTAAAAACACTTTCAGCTGAGGGAAGACCCGACCTCGAATCACTGCAAAACGGGAGGTCTATATCTACCAAACATATGCGTATACTACCATGCAATAATTATCCTGAAAATATTGGATTGGCATTGCAGAGGGCAGTCCAAGGCCTGGATAGCTTTGCACTCTCACCTACTCAGAGCCCTGACACTGGGATCCCTAAATCTAGGTAAACACTCCCCTACATCTCCTCCTCTCTTTACAGGCACATCTTTAGTACCTGAGACTATTTAATCAAAACAAACCTGATTCTTTCTACACCTCCCCACGTACACCGGTCTTCCCAAGCATATAATTTATGGGAGGATACAAGTCACATAAAAAAAGAACACATAGTACAAGAACTCCTGGACTCAGTACCTATTGCCAACTTACTCGACCAAGGTAAACTGAAACCTAGAACAGACTTACATCACATTCTGTTTGGCTCCTTCTCAGCTTGGCTCAAATTCTCCCAACTACACCACTTTATACACACATCTCCTCATAAGCAAGACTTACTTAGGCCCCCTACTCTATTTGAACAGATATGCCTCTCAGGCACGATATTCAAAGGCTCCCTCTCACTAGCGAAATCCCTGTTACATAATGCTCAATCCCTCTCTCTCCCCACCTACACAACATAATGGCACAACAAACTAGATGCTGAATTCGATGCTAAACAATGGCAGAAATTTTTCCACAATACATGTAAATCCTCCACATCTCCCAAAATAATTTAATTAAACTATAAAATTCTTCTTTACTGGTACCTTACTCCAGTGAGATTAAAAATTATATACCCGGACTCATCAGCATTTTTTTGGAGAGGCTGTAAAGCACAAGGTAACATGTTGCATATGTGGTGGCACTGCAGCAAATTAACCTCTTTCTGGCAAAGCATTGAAAACATCATTCAAACACTAGCAGGACAAGACTTTGAATCAACTTCTACAATGGTTTTACTGAATGAGCATCCGCCACTTAGTTGTAAAATAAGAGCAACGTTACTGAGAATTGGTTTCAATAGTACAAAATCGCTAATAGCTCTGTATTAGAAATCACCAAAATTACCAACACTAGAATTGTGGTTTAATAAAACAGATTAACTCATAACACTCAAAGAATTTGCTTATTATAAAAGAAACAAGTCCTTGTTCTTTACGACATTAAATTTTATTGGGAATCCAAATCGTTGCACTACCAAATGCCCCTGGCATTCCAGATATAGAAACCCCTTCCACGCACAACTTTGACCAAACATAACATCCCTCTGCCCCACTGACTAAAACTGCCATATCCCACATTATCTGCAACCTCCTCCCCTCCCTAGTTGACCCGATTTTTACCCTTTTGTTTTCCCCTATCCTCTTATCCTTTACGTCTTTCCTTTCCTCCTCAACTTCAACCTCTGACCACTAGAGCACTTTGAGGAAATAGCCGGGCAATGGTATTAATGACCATACCACTAGAAAAGGTGCTGGTTCTCTATATATTAAGTATGATTAATGTTATGATTATATGGTCTACAAAACCCATGTGGGTACACACTTTATTCGTATTACCTTATTATTGATCCCTAATTCTTGATTACAGATTATTCATACTTTGTGTTGCTATGGATCTAATGCCATTTCCATGACTGATGAAATTTTGTATAACAATAAAATCATGTACTGCATAATACTATTGTCTCTTCAACTAAAATAACCTCTTTTAATCTTAAAATGTATCATTTCCAAGATTTGTCACCAATGTTATATAACTTGTAAGTTGTAATTTTAAAACAATAAAAACTATTGTTAAAAAAAAAAAAAAAAAACTGGAAAAGAACAGGCTTTGTTTTTGGCTAAATTCTACTACTGCAAGAAGATGGTGGCATAAAGTGCTGGATATTGTAAATCAAGTTTTTTAAAACCACAATTGATGCAATTTGTATTTTTTTTTTTAAAAGTCAACTCATCGCTAACAAACAAGACAGAATAGTAAATGCTGAAATCCCAGTCAGGAATATGCAATTAAGATTGAAATCCCATTTATCTAGATGACAGTACTGAAATTAACAATCACAAAAATTAAAGTATGACTTAGAAACAAACATTTACAGAACATGATTACTACATACCATTTATAGTTGTTGCAGCTATGATTTATGTTTTCTCATTTTTATGCAGATCCCAATTCACTGAATGAGATATCTTATATTAAATATGTATCCATATGTTAAATTGTGTCATTTCCACTGAAGATGAACTACAATATAGCGATGAATCGAACTTTGATAAATCTTGTACAATGAACAAAGTTTACCAGAGAACTGCACAAAATAGAGTAGTGGGTAACATATCAAGTTTGCAATATCATCAGAATCTACCTATATTGAGGGGTGACCAACAATTACATACCTCCATAAGTGGAGGGTGCCAGTTTATATACAAACGAAACATGACACTAGGTAATATTCTTTCACCCAGTCTATTGAAAACTAATAAAGTCCAGAGTTCATGGTTACACTTTAAAGGGACCTTTAAGTGTCATAAAAGGACATGCAAGTCGTGCGAGCATGTACACATTTTCACCACCTTTGTTTCGGCCACCTCTTCTGAGGTGTTTGAGACCAGGGTGTGTGTGAAATGCTCTAATAAATTTGTCATTTATCTCATAGAGTGTACCCTATGCTCTTGGCAATATGTGGGTAGAACCACAAGAGAAGTAGGTACCCGAATAAAATAACATCTCTCTCATATTAGTCATGATAGAGCGGTGTCAGCACTCTCCAAACACTTTTTGGAGATTCATAATGGTAATGTTGGATCCTTCATGTGGCAGGCAATTGAACAGATATTGAGACCCCCCCGTGGTGGGGATAAATTCCAGATATTGTCTAGGCAAGAAATATACTGGATTCACAAACTCGGTAGCCTGCTACCTGTGGGGTTCAACTCGGAATTTGATATAATTAATTAATGGCACCATTAATTATTTGGGTAAATTTATGTTTTGGCACTTTGGTCCATACTGGGCTACAATTTTGTAACAGGGCTGCTGTGGTGATAAACCAGCAGACCAGTGTATGTTGCAAATAAAGCCATAGCAGGACCATGAGGATAACCCTTCTTCCATCATCTCCCTATGTACTATTCAAGATTATGTTTATTTGGATACAATGTCAATGTACAAGTGCATATTTTTGTTGTATCTACCTTTATGTAAAATGTATTTTGTATTCTATTTTCTGTATCTCTCTGTTTAGTATGCTTGGTTGACCTTAATTGCCTACATTTGGGTTTTGCATACCCGGGTGCATATACATTAATATTAGCTTGAAATATGTAATATATTTAATACTATAAAGCCTTATGTACTCAGCATACTAGGGTATGCACATACCAATGTATAGTCATCATACATGGAACCCTGATATTGCTATTATGGCTTTGGGTGTATCAGCTGAATAATTTTAGATAAAAGGGAATACTTATTTACATTGTTCACAGAACTTGATTTTCCCATTTTATATAGCTCCTGTACATTCTTTCAAAAGCCATGAGCTATACTAAGCTCCTTGTATATATTTTTTCTACTGTGGTCTCACATATATATACTTTTGTACTACTGTTTGGCTCTATTTATGTATATATTTTGTGTATAATCACACTATGTAGAAATATGCCTTCTGTGTCTTTATAGCCGAGAATAATGGGTTAAGAAAGGGTGTTAAGTTCCTCCAATGAGGGGTGCTTGATTCCTTTAAATATTGTGCACCTGTTGCATTACTTTAGTTTATGACTACGGTCTGAGAGACCTGCTGTTTCTATTGGATTACTAATAAAGATTTTTCTTGTTTTTAAATTTTATGATTACTTGCACTATTTTCCCACCAGGGGTTATTGGAAGTTTTTTTTAACATTTTTTGATTTTGATCAATCTTGACTATGTATACAAATACACCTGAAAAATTTAATCTGTGGCATTTCAGTCATGCACATGCAACATAATTTAATTATTCCAATTCATCTTGGAATACTTGTATATATGTCAAAAAAGCCCTTTATTAAGTGCAGTGTTCTTTATTGCTTGGTTAAACATTTAAAACAATAAGAAATAGACGTTTATTAATCTTCAATAATTTTTTGGTGTTATTATTTTGGTTTCTACACATCCACATGGAAGCAAAATGGTTAGTCATCAATGGTCAGTGTAAAAATTAAACATGGAATCTCTTTAATTAATTATTCATGGGGGTCGATTTTTGAAGCAGCGGGTGCTGCTTCTGATCCACTCCGCTTCAGTTCCGCCTGAAGTGGAAGTTAAGAAGCAGCGGTCCTAAGACCGCTGCTCCTTAACTCGTCCGCGACCTCTGAGGTGGCAGACAGCAATCAGCCTGATCGAATACGATTGGGTTGATTGACACCCCCTGCTAGCGGCCAATCTGCTGCACAAGAACTGCTGGTGCAATGATAAATGCCAACAGCATATGCTATTGGCATTTATCGATGTGCAGCAGACATGATACGCTACATCATATCATGTCCGTCCGCACTTTAATAAATTGACCCCATGATGTCTGCCTAATATGTTTAAGGCAGCATTCAACTAATTAGTTTCACTTTACATATAATTATAAAAAAACAAGGTGTGTGCATAGTCTTTTACATGTTTTTAAAACATCCAACCACTTGTTGATCACAATACTTGACAAAATCTTTATCTACACAAATCTCTATATAGTCTTTAAAGACATTAAGCTCTAAATAAATTTTGGGTAATTTTACGAGTGGTGCACAAACATTTGCGTTCAAGCAATAAGAGGTATATCGCAGAGGTTTTCGCTCATCGGGCTGTTATGAATATTATTTTTATCTATAAAAGTATATTATGTGAACTGGTTTATAGGAACTTGTTAAAAATAATAAACACAAAACCTGAATCCTTTTGATTGCTATAAGTCTATTAATTATACCGACACCAGATGAATAAACAATAATTAGCTTTATTAAAAAGATTTGGATTGCAAAATAATCAGCATTTGACGGTAACTAAGAAATTAAAATATTCAGAGAAATAAACTATAATCCTATAATAATTAATTAAAGCAATTACATAATAACTCTAACTAGCATGAAAAACAGAATTGACACAGAAACTAAACTATAATGATAATTAAATCATATATTCAAAATAACACAAAAATTGGCTTGATAATAAGAACTAAAAATAAACCCTTCAAGGTAATTGCAGAGAATCAGGTAAACTAATAATCATGACAAACGAATTATCAAAAACATAAAGCTATAAAAAACAATTAATTAGTTTACCTGATCAAATAGATATAGACATTTTAAATAACAGTGAGATGTAAATCTTAATGATGTTAACATAAAGAGGCCTATTTATCAAGCCGTCAACCGCAAATATGTTGGAATTCCGCAGCGTAATTGTGGAGAGCCTGATTCGCCCCATTTATCAAAGCCTACAGACTGGCAAAAGTTAAAATTTGTGATGTAACATACGATCCGCCGTTGTCAGTCCGACATAGATCAATGCTTACGTCATTACAGATGTTCCGAATACAAATTCGGCACTATCTGACAACTTTTGCCATTTATCAAACTTCTAACAGGTACACTCGCCACTTTTCCGGCCCAGCGTACCTGCTTTTCAATCCGCCACCCTGGAGGCCGCGGATGCCATAGGAATTAGTGGGAGTCTGAAAGCAGCGAAAGTTTATGTTCGCTGCTGCCCGATATCCCATTGATTTCTATGGTAGAATAAAACTTATGTTTACAATTAACACCCTAACATAAGCCCCAAATCTAAACATCCCTAATCTGCTACCCCCTACATCGCCGCAACCTAAATAAAGTTATTAACCCCTATTCTACCGCTCCTGGACCCCGCCCCAAATAAATAAATATATTAACCCCTATTCCGCCATTCCCCGACACTGCCGCAACTAAATAAATGTATTAACCCCTATCCCGTCACTCCCGGAGCCCACCACAATGCTAATAAGTTATTAACCCCTATCCCGCTGCTCCCGGCCCCCTCCGCAAATAAATAAATGTATTAACCCCTAAACCCCTGGCCTCCCACATCACTACCACTTACTAAACCGATTAACAACTAAACCGCAAGCCCCCCACATCGCCATAAACTAAATTAAGCTATTAACCCCAAAACCTAACAACCTGCTAACTTTACATTACATATTAACTCATCCCTATCTTATAATAAATTTAAACTTACCTTTAAAATTAAAATAAACTATATTAAACTATTAATTAACCTACCCTAACTATTATACTAAAATTACATTAAACTATATTAAACTATTAATTAACCTACCCTATAAAAGGGCATTTAGCTCTTTTTTGCCGCCGAAAGTCCCTAACCTAAAATTAAAACCCACCCAATAAACACTTAAAAAAACCTAACACTAACCCCCGAAGATCCACTTACAGTTTTCGAAGACCCGACATCCATCCTCATCCAAGCTGCAGAAGTCCTCAGCGAAGCCCGGCAGAAGTCTTCATCCAAGCGGGCCTAAGTTTTTATACAACTGGGCAGAAGTCTTCATCCAGACGGCATCTTCTATCTTCATCCATCCGGCACGGAGCGGCTCCATCTTCAAGACATCCAGCGCGGTGCATCCTCTTCTTACCATCTCCGCTGAAGAATGAAGATTCCTTTAAATGACGTCATCCAAGATGGTGTCTCTTACATTACGATTGGCTACTAGAATTCTATCAGCTAATAGGAATTAAGGTGGAAAAAATCCTATTGGCTGATTGCAACTTTCATCCTTTTGGCTTATGCAATCAGCCAATAGAATGCAAGCTCAATCCTATTGGCTGATTGGATCAGCCAGTAGGATGAAAGCTCAATCCTATTGGCTGATTGCAACAGCCAATAGGATATTTTCCACCTTAATTCCTATTAACTGATAGAATCTATCAGCCAATCGGAATATAAGAGACGCCATCTTGGATAACATCATTTAAAGGAAACTTCATTCTTCAGCGGCGATCATAAGAAGAGGATGCTCCACGCTGGATGTCTTGAAGATGGAGCCGCTCCGTGCCGTCTGGATGAAGACTTTTGCCCGGTTGGATGAAGACTTCTGCCGGCTTCGCTGAGGAATTCTGCTGCTTGGATGAGGATGGATGTCGGGCCTTCGTAAACTGCAAGTGGATCTTAGGGGGTTAGTGTTTTTATAAGGGTTAATTGGGTGGGTTTTAATTTTAGGTTAGGGACTTTGGGCGGAAAAAGAGCTAAATGCTCTTTTAAGGGCAATGCCCATACAAATGCCCTTTTCAGGGCAATGGGGAGCTTAGTATTTTTTTATAGGTTTTTATTTGGGGGGTTTGGTTGTGTGGGTGGTGGGTTTTAATGTTGAGGGGTGTTTGCATTTTATTTTACAGGTAAAAGAGCTGATTTCTTAAGGGCAATGCCCCGCAAAAGGCCCTTTTAAGGGCCATTGGTAGTTTATTGTAGGCTAGGGTTTTTTTATTTTTGGGGGGGGCTTTTTTATTTTGATAGGGCTATTAGTTTAAATATTTGATAATATATTTTTTATTTTGTGTAACTTAGTTGTTATTTTTTGTAACTTAGTAATTCTTTATTGTAGATTTAAATAACTTGAGTAGGATCAGGTTTTTAAATATATAATATAGTTAATTTAATTTGTAGTTTAATGTAATTTTAGTATAATAGGGTAGGTTAATTAATAGTTTAATATAGTTTAATGTAATTTTAGTATAATAGGGTAGGTTAATTAATAGTTTAATATAGTTTAATGTAATTGTAGGATAATAGTTAGGGTAGGTTAATTAGTAGTTTAATATAGTTTATATTAATTCTAAAGGTAAGTTTAAATTTATTATCAGATAGGGATGAGTTAATGTAAAGTTAGCAGTTTGTTAGGTTTAGGGGTTAATGACTTAATTTAGTTTATGGCGATGTGGGGGGGCTAGCGGTTTAGGGGTTGATAGGTTTAGTAAGAGGTAGTTATGTGGGAGGCCAGGGGTTTAGGGGTTAATACATTTAGTTAGTTGCAGTTTACTCCGGGAGTGGAGGGATAATGTTTATTACATTTAGGCCTAGATTTGGAGTTCGGTGGTAAAAGGGCTGTTAACGCTCCGCGGGCTTTTTTCTGGCCGCACCATAAAATTAACTCTGGTATCGAGAGTTCAAACAAATGCTGCGTTAGGCTCCAAAAAAGGAGCGTAGAGCATTTTTACCGCAAATGCAACTCTCGATACCAGAGTTGCTTACGGACGCGGCCGGCCTCAAAAACGTGCTCGTGCACGATTCTCCCATAGGAAACAATGGGGCTGTTTGAGCTGAAAAAAAACCTAACACCTGCAAAAAAGCTGCGTTCAGCTCCTAACGCAGCCCCATTGTTTCCTATGGGGAAACACTTCCTACGTCTGCACCTAACATGTACCCCGAGTCTAAACACCCCTAACCTTACACTTATTAACCCCTAATCTGCCGCCCCGGCTATCGCTGACCCCTGCATATTTTTTTTAACCCCTAATCTGCCGCTCCGTAAACCGCCGCAACCTACGTTATCCCTATGTACCCCTAATCTGCTGCCCTAACACCGCCGACCCCTATATTATATTTATTAACCCCTAATCTGCCCCCCTCAACGTCGCCGACACCTGCCTACACTTATTAACCCCTAATCTGCCGAGCGGACCTGAGCGCTACTATAATAAAGTTATTAACCCCTAATCCGCCTCACTAACCCTATCATAAATAGTATTAACCCCTAATCTGCCCTCCCTAACATCGCCGACACCTACCTTCAATTATTAACCCCTAATCTTCCGATCGGAGCTCACCGCTATTCTAATAAATGGATTAACCCCTAAAGCTAAGTCTAACCCTAACACTAACACCCCCCTAAGTTAAATATAATTTTTATCTAACGAAATAAATTAACTCTTATTAAATAAATTATTCCTATTTAAAGCTAAATACTTACCTGTAAAATAAATCCTAATATAGCTACAATATAAATTATAATTATATTATAGCTATTTTAGGATTAATATTTATTTTACAGGCAACTTTGTAATTATTTTAACCATTTACAATAGCTATTAAATAGTTAAGAACTATTTAATAGTTACCTAGTTAAAATAATAACTAATTTACCTGTAAAATAAATCCTAACCTAAGATATAATTAAATCTAACACTACCCTATCAATAAAATAATTAAATAAACTACCTACAATTACCTACAATTAACCTAACACTACACTATCAATAAATTAATTAAACACAATTCCTACAAATAAATACAATTAAATAAACTAGCTAAAGTACAAAAAATAAAAAAGAACTAAGTTACAGAAAATAAAAACATATTTACAAACATAAGAAAAATATTACAACAATTTTAAACTAATTACACCTACTCTAAGCCCCCTAATAAAATAACAAAGCCCCCCAAAATAAAAAAATCCCTACCCTATTCTAAATTAAAAAAGTTACAAGCTCTTTTACCTTACCAGCCCTGAACAGGGCCCTTTGCGGGGCATGCCCCAAGAAGTTCAGCTCTTTTGCCTGTAAAAAAAAACATACAATACCCCCCCCCCAACATTACAACCCACCACCCACATACCCCTAATCTAATCGGAATTAAGGTAGGAATTTTCTGATTGGCTGATGGAATCAGCCAATCAGAATCAAGTTCAATCCGATTGGCCGATCCAATCAGCCAATCAGATTGAGCTCGCATTCTATTGGCTGATCGGAACAGCCAATAGAATGCGAGCTCAATCTGATTGGCTGATTGGATCAGCCAATCGGATTGAACTTGATTCTGATTGGCTGATTCCATCAGCCAATCAGAAAATTCCTACCTTAATTCCGATTGGCTGATAGAATCCTATCAGCCAATCGGAATTTGAG
Organism: Bombina bombina; assembly: GCF_027579735.1. NCBI lineage: Eukaryota > Metazoa > Chordata > Amphibia > Anura > Bombinatoridae > Bombina > Bombina bombina. The sequence goes on along the minus strand of NC_069500.1, from coordinate 457,012,242 downwards.
GGACGCCATCTTGGATGACGTCCCTTAAAGGAACAGTCATTCGTCGTTCAGTCGTCGGTCCAGATGGATGTTCCGCGCTGGAGGTCTTCAGGATCCTGCCGCTTCGCTCCGGATGGAAGAAGATCGAAGATGCCGCTTGGAGAAGATGTTTGCCGGTCCGGATGTCCTCTTCTTGCCGGATAGGAGGAAGACTTTGGAGCCTCTTCTGGACCTCTTCAGCACCGGATTATGGATCGCCAACCCCCGCTTGGGTTGGATGAAGATCTTGGAGCCAGGACGGATCGGTGATACCTGGATGGTGAAGACAAGGTAGGAAGATCTTCAGGGGATTAGTGTTAGGTTTATTTAAGGGGGGTTTGGGTTAGATTAGGGGTATGTGGGTGGTGGGTTGTAATGTTGGGGGGGGGTATTGTATGTTTTTTTTTACAGGCAAAAGAGCTGAACTTCTTGGGGCATGCCCCGCAAAGGGCCCTGTTCAGGGCTGGTAAGGTAAAAGAGGTTGTAACTTTTTTAATTTAGAATAGGGTAGGGAATTTTTTATTTTGGGGGGCTTTGTTATTTTATTAGGGGGCTTAGAGTAGGTGTAATTAGTTTAAAATTGTTGTAATATTTTTCTTATGTTTGTAAATATTTTTTTATTTTCTGTAACTTAGTTCTTTTTTATTTTTTGTACTTTAGCTAGTTTATGTAATTGTATTTATTTGTAGGAATTGTGTTTAATTAATTTATTGATAGTGTAGTGTTAGGTTAATTGTAGGTAATTGTAGGTAGTTTATTTAATTATTTTATTGATAGGGTAGTGTTAGGTTTAATTATATCTTAGGTTAGGATTTATTTTACAGGTAAATTTGTTATTATTTTAACTAGGTAACTATTAAATAGTTCTTAACTATTTAATAGCTATTGTACCTGGTTAAAATAATTACAAAGTTGCCTGTAAAATAAATATTAATCCTAAAATAGCTATAATATAATTATAATTTATATTGTAGCTATATTAGGATTTATTTTACAGGTAAGTATTTAGCTTTAAATAGGAATCATTTATTTAATAAGAGTTAATTTATTTCGTTAGATGTAAATTGTATTTAACTTAGGGGGGTGTTAGTGTTAGGGTTAGACTTAGCTTTAGGGGTTAATCCATTTATTAGAATAGCGGTGAGCTCCGATCGGAAGATTAGGGGTTAATAATTGAAGGTAGGTGTCGGCGATGTTAGGGAGGGCAGATTAGGGGTTAATACTATTTATGATAGGGTTAGTGAGGCGGATTAGGGGTTAATAACTTTATTATAGTAGCGCTCAGGTCCGCTCGGCAGATTAGGAGTTAATAAGTGTAGGCAGGTGTCGGCGACGTTGTGGGGGGCAGATTAGGGGTTAATAAATATAATATAGGGGTCGGCGGTGTTAGGGGTAGCAGATTAGGGGTACATAGGGATAACGTAGGTGGCGGCGCTTTGCGGTCGGAAGATTAGGGGTTAATTATTTTAAGTAGCTGGCGGCGATGTTGTGGGGGGCAGGTTAGGGGTTAATAAATATAATACAGGGGTCGGCGGGGTTAGGGGCAGCAGATTAGGGGTACATAAATATAACGTAGGTGGCGGTCGGCAGATTAGGGGTTAAAAATTTTAATCGAGTGGCGGCGATGTGGGGGGGCCTCGGTTTAGGGGTACATAGGTAGTTTATGGGTGTTAGTGTACTTTAGGGTACAGTAGTTAAGAGCTTTATGAACCGGCGTTAGCCAGAAAGCTCTTAACTCCTGCTATTTTCAGGCGGCTGGAATTTTGACGTTAGAGCTCTAACGCTCACTTCAGAAACGACTCTAAATACCAGCGTTAGAAAGATCCCATTGAAAAGATAGGCTACGCAATTGACGTAAGGGGATCTGCGGTATGGAAAAGTCGCGGCTGAAAAGTGAGCGTTAGACCCTTTAATCACTGACTCCAAATACCAGCGGGCGGCCAAAACCAGCGTTAGGAGCCTCTAACGCTGGTTTTGACGGCTACCGCCGAACTCCAAATCTAGGCCCAAGTTAGTTGTAGTAGGCTCCGGGAGTGGCGGAATAGGGGTTAATAACTTTATTAGAGTTGCGTCGGGCTCTGGGAGCAGCAGGAGAGGGGTTAATAACTTTATTAGAGTTGCGGTGGGGTCCGGGAGTGGAAGAATAGGGGTTAAACATTTTAGTATAGTGGCAGTGTTTAGTGACAGGGTATAAATAAAGTTGGGAAAAAGCCGAATAGCAGCGAGATCGATGACAGTTAGTTAACAACAGTCCGCTGCTTATCGCCCCATACTTGGAGCGCGGCTTTTTGACAGTTTTTTAATAAATAAGGAGAACGTATTCAGGTCCACGGCCGCTATGTTAAGCGATGTTAGGTGAGCGTATTGGTGCCGGCGAATGCAGCATAGTTGACGGCTTGATAAATAGGCCTCATAAGGTGAGTTAATTTCATACATCATCAAAAGAAAATAAATTCCCCCTTTGTAAGTATGAATCATGCTGTCAGGTCATAGGTCTGTCCGAAAAGGCTAAACTAGCCTCAGCAGTTATAATTTAATGGTCTCGGACCTCTGTAGTTGATTAGCAAATTACCAACTCCATATATGATTTGACCAGTTCCAAAATACAGGAAAAACGACCCCATCCCATTGGGATAGACCCTATATATCAGCAATCTCTATTCTAGGAGGAGTAATTAATTTTAATATTTTAATCATTAATTAACATAAAATTAATTAGATGAAATATTATTGTTCTAATAGTAGATGGCTCCCGCATATAGGGTAAAAATTCAAGAAAAATACTTATTTTATTTATTTTTACCCCAACATTCCTAGACTACAATCAAGGTTATAAATTGCACTTATTTACAGAAATAAGTGACAAGCTGGAGCCTAAGCAAGTAAACTACCTTGCATAGTAAAAAAACATATTAATATACAACAAAATTCAATGTCATAATAGATGAGCCACGAGTAGGGTTAAGCAAAAAAAAAGCAACATGGAGTCTGTTGTGTCATGAAAAATTCATGATATATCCCCCCTCATCTAGAATATCTGACCCCGACTAGGATGGACGAGATTAGTCTAGATCACGTCTTATATGGACGATCATTATGGTCAACCATCCGAAGACTAAGAGGAGGAGGATATTTCCCCTCTTGAAATTCTTATACCATAGAATCATTAACCCACAATTCCAAACTACAATATATATTTAAAAAAAGTATAATATTGAACCCATCTTCTGGTTTCAGATGTTAAAAGAATACATCCAGCCACTAAATGTAGGATACATGAAATCAGAAATAGATAAATCATCTTTGCGGATGTTCATCTTTACAGTATGAGTAGGTTTATGATTAAGGAGATACATTAACTCAGCATCTATAGGAATCTCATGACCTTGAAAGGCGTCTACCACTTATACTTCACCTTCTAATACTGAAGACTCAATATAAAAAAAGACTAACATCACCAATGGTAACAAGGTGATCTTTAGGTACCTGTATGAGCATTACATTATACGGTATCGGTATGGTATAAACCCCACCATGCATTATGTAAGTAACAGTCATATTCTTCAGATTTGTACTCACTAACCACTTATCTTTTACCAACACAGCTCTAGTTTGAGAAAAGTCATCAATCTTAGTCATAGTCAGGTCACATTGTTCCTGAACCTGTGACATAAATCTGAAACCACAGAGGGCTTTTGAAGCATCATTTAAGAAAGTTTTACAAGGGCATAAATAATTATGATCCTTAAACTTAACACAAGTTTCAAGTTTAGGAGCCAAATATGGGCTGGATGTATGGGACTGATATGTTACCACACTTGGGGTTTGGATTTGGACATGTATATTATTTTTACAAGTACCCACATTATGTATAATTTTCAATTGATAAATATCATTAAATGACATATGTGGCACCTTTATTAGAAGCAAAGTTCCATATTTTTGGGATCAATGTAGAGTGGTAAAGCAGAACCAGCATCAAAAGCAATGTTTATTTGCATTTCATCAACATCCTTTCCATAAGCTCTTAAAAGCATTGTTCTTATAATGTTCTTGTTGACAAAATATAATGGAATACGTCCCTCAACAAGACTCTCAATTCCACTTTGGATCTCTCGTAACCAGTTTCCTGTAAAATATACCATTTGGTCCAAAAAACGTAACAGTTCATTCTGAATTAGTTCATGCTTATACCTTTATAACCTTTATAACCTTTATAACCTTTATAGCTCAGATGGAAAGACCTGAATGCAAATTAGTGGTCACAACAGTATCATTAACAATCTCCATCATATCTGACAAAGTCTCCTTTTGTTTTTTTAAAACCTCCATCATGGTTGCCATCTGTTCACAAAATATTGACATTTCATGATTCAAATTACTGATGGAAATGGAATTAGACACAGCTGTGGCAGTAACAGCTGAAAAACCGATAACGGGTGTTTGGTACACGATTGTAAATTGTAAGATCCACCAGGAAAAGACTTCTGCAACTGCCCCAACATTTCCTTAGTAATAGACTGCATCCTTTTAAAATGTTATTGATACCAAGATTTTATTTATGATGATTTAACTTTGGAAACATCAAAATATTTTTCAATAGTAACCTTAGGATTTAGACTGATGAATATCTTTTGGGAGAAAACCTTCCGGTTGGTAATCAGGAAACCAGGTGATTCCTCAAGCATGATCCCAGAAGATGGACCAAGTTCTATCACAGGCTGTACATGAATCTCAACTGAGACACCCTGGAACCGGATGATCCAGATAACTGCCAACATCCTGGATCTCATCAATCTAAACCCAAATGGAAGGTGATATTTATCTGTAATAGGGAAAAAACATATTAAGTACAGATACACATTTTTATTCTAAAGTAATCATTTTATTAATAATAGTTAATTATTCTTCTGTATATGGATTATTCTCCCCATCTAGTTTAAACTTTGACCTAGGGTGACAAGCACGCAATTGGTTAATGTGTACCCACATTTCTATTGACTTCCCACTTGTAGGAATCAACATTTTATATGCCACAGGTGAAAGCTTATCAATAATGACATACGGCCCTTTCTATGATGGGAGAAACTTCTCTCTAACTTGATTTCTAAGAAAATTGTAAAGATAAACTTGATCATTCACCTCATATTCTTTCTTTGTGGTTTTCATGTCATAATATGTTTTTGCACATATTGCGGCTTTCTCAAGATTTTTCTGAGCAAAGGCAAATGCTTGTTGCAAATGTTTTCTTAAATTCTCAACATATTGATAGGTTGTTGTTTGCATTGATCAGACTGATCCTGAGTACGATACAACAAATGCTGTGGAAGTACTATCCTTCTACCTGTCATTAGTTCAAAAGGAGACATTCTTGTCACAGTACTAGGAGATGGATCTAATGGCCATCAATACCAAAGGCAACTTAATATCCCAATCTTTCCATGATTCCTTCACAAACTTTTCATAATATTAACAACTGACTGATTATACCGTTCAACTCCACCACTCGAAGTAGCATGGTAGGAAATATGTAATTTCCTTTTCACCCCCAGGATAGACCACATTCTTTCATCACTTAACTTGTGAAATGAGTACCTCTATCAGACTCAATTCTCTGAAGAATTCAAAACCTAGAGAAAACATGATTGATTAATAAAACAGCAGCTGTTTCAGACCTACAATTAGGGGATGGAAGACACTCCACCAATTTGGTAAACATACATGTAACAAATAACATGTATTAATTACCACGTGATGTCTTTGTAAGTGGCCCTACAAATCAATTTGTAACTCATACCATGGGAGAGACATACCTCTTTTTTGTAAAGATGCCCTGTGGGTTGGAGAACTTGCTTGAAACTGTGAACAAACCAAACATCACTGACAATAAGTCTGAACATCTTTCATCATATGTGGCCAATATGCATAATCACGCAATACTTCAGTAATTCTTTCCCCACGATGACCTGATGTTGGTGCGTCATGGGCATGCTGCAGCATAAGACCTCTAAAAGAAGTAGGAACAACCCACTGTATAGATCCATTATTAGTTGTCTGAACTAACAAACCATCTTTAAGACTAAATTTAGACTTATACTTAAATAAGATCCTAAGGTCCTCATTTTCAGTGCAGTATTTCTCCTGGATTGGATACACTGTAGGATCCTCTTTAAAAAGGAACAATGTACCCACAACAGGATCCTCCTTTTGACTGGTAATCAAATCTTTGTTAGGTGTATCCTGACTCCATTGCACCGCGAATAGCTCTTGACCCTTCTTTATTTGCCGACGGGTTACCACTGTAATTTGACATACACCAAGAAGGTGTTCAATGTCAAAAACTTCCCCCTCTACGGCACCTTGTTTAGCCATTGTATCGGCTAAATCGTTCCTTCCTTATCAATATCATGCATCTTTGAATGACCCTTTATCATCAATTGCAAGTATCATCGTTCCATGTTTAACTTGCTTGTTACGGGCTCTCATAATCTGATTATGATTTCACACAGGAAGGTATTCAACAAAACTGTTACGGACATATTTTGAATCTGTGAGGACAAATTATTTAAATCCCTGATTTACTGCCATCTGAATGGCCTTATACACAGCGCTTAATTCAGCCATTTGGCTACTTTTAGGTCTCAAACAATAACCAACAGGTTGTATGTGATAATCACTACCCCACACAATACCTGCTCCAGCTATAAGTTTCTTTTCACCATTTTTAGTGGTATGAAAAGCACAACCATAAACATATACCTTAGTTAGTGGTTGACAATACATTTCCTCATAAACCTTATATCATGAGAATATGTAATTATCCATATAATCAGCCTCCCAATTTTCCTCCTTTATATCCTGTTCAGAGCAATCATGAAGTTCAGCTAGTCCTTGTGCAACAGAATTTTTCTTATTCTGTGCATAATGAACCTCCAAAGGCCAACCCTGCAAAGACAAGGTCCAAGATGTAATGATACTGTTAGATAGATTTCCTATCTGTAAATACTATAAAGATTAATGATCAATAATAATTTTTTCTCCTGGGATGTAACTCCAAAAATATTTTAAGGATCAAACTGTTGCAAACAATGCTTTTTCACAATCATTAAATTTGATCTCCACTGGAGATAAGGCCTTACTTGCATAAGCAATGATCTTATTCTGTTTATCATATTGCTGATAAAGAACCGCACTTAAGGTAAGATCTGTATATCCTGTCTCCAAGAAAAATGGTTCTCCCTTTATTGGATAGGCTAAACAAGGGGGCTTGAGTAAGGCTTAGCTTTATGCCTGGTCTTGTTCTACTGTCCAAGCCCAAGGCTCCCCTTTCTTTAATAACCTAATCAAAGGTTTATTAATTTCGTCATAGCTATCAATAAATTTCCTAGAGTAATTTGTTTTACCTAGGAAGGATCTCAGTTCTTTAATACTTGTTGGATTCTTTGTTTTCAATAAAGCTTCAACCTTCTTTTTCTGGGGATTCAAACCATCAGCAGTTATTTCATGACCAAGGAAATTCACCTTAGTTCTACACCATTGAGCATTTTGAATTAAGAGTTTTACACCTGCTATGTTCAATTGATTAAGTACATGCCTAACTTCTTCCAAGTGTTTATCAAAAGTAGAGCTTTTGATTTATAGATCATCCACATAGCATAATGTCCCCCTCTCAGCAGCATCAGGCTTAGCCTTGTGCATAAAAATACCAAACTCTTGTCCTGAATCAAGACATTGATCTATGTATTGGACTGGCCACCCTGACATAGACACATGCTTATTAAGCTGTCTCAAGTCAGCACACAACCGCCATTGCCCATTTGGTTTTAATACTCTCAGAATGGGAGTATTAAAGGGACTCCCAAGTTCTTTTTTTTTTTAATTTTTATTTATATTTTTTTATTGAGGTTTCAAAATGATAGTATAACATACAATAGAAGCCTCATAGCAATAAGGATAAGAATATCAATTTGTACATAACATTGTCACATGTAGTGAAAATAAGACATGTTAGAACTGAAAAAGAACATAACAATATATGTCAACAAATAGGCTTTTCTGACCTCTATTTTCTTAATATAGTAGTTTAATTAGTTGGCTATATGAACGGCCACTTATGGACCATTTAAACACATGGAACTGAAAGAAAAGCATATGATAGCCAAGTTGGCAGCCACTTATGGGCTTCAGAATATCCAATAACAATCAGCGGGTAAGCACCACTTGGAGTCTGGGTTATTGGGCTAGAGTGTATAGTGAGGGAGTAAACCGATAATAGCTGATCATAGTGAAAAGATGGTAGGGTGCAGGATGAGGAGAGTAGGATCTTGTAATCTGGTGAGTGTTATGGCATAGGAAGTAGGCTAAGGCCGTATATACATTAGATCAAGCTCTAGGAAGGATGACTTTCTATTTGTCTTTCAGGGGGAGGATAAATATTATCCCAATTTAGGAGCATGCCCTTTTTAGCAAAACGTATTGGTTATATAGAGAAGAAGAGGGTCATTGCCTCTAATGCTACTAATGGTGAGGCTAGTTTACTGAGCTATAAATATGATTCAACTGGGTATGTAGTAATGAACAGTCTATAATAGAGACAACTCCTTGAGATATATTGACTAGTACATAGGGTGTAGGCCACCTAAGTTAAAATATAATGCACATACTCTCATTATGGACTTGTCCCCGGGTGCTTTAAACTGGGCATCTTTTACTTCTTAGGCATATAGAGTGTACAGATCAGTTTTAGAGATCTAGAGGGTTATCTTATATGGGGTGAGAGGGCACTTAGTTTGTTAGGTAGCTAATTTGAGGGGGGGGGGGAAATAATAAAAAAAAAAAAAAAATAAAAGGGTATTGGTACAGTAGTTTTTCTCTTTGCACATGTAAAGGTGTCAAGATGCTACATATACCAGGGAGACTCCTAACTGACACCTGCAATATAACTGCTATATACCCTATTCAAGCTTATCTGCTTAATGCAAAAGAATTTTAAGCTAAACCTGACCATAGCAGTTGGTATAGTATAACCAAGAACTTTTGGAGCGTACTCCAAATGATATAAAAATGCAAGATAAACATATGCAAAATGGAAACCTTGGTCTAAACTATCTGCAAACTGCTCCTTATCCAGGAGGCTAATGGTATAGTTCAGAATATATACAGGCTAACGGTATGTTTGAAATGAAGATATTGATAGTATAATTCTCACCTAGCAAGTAACAAGAGGTAACACTATCAGACCTAAGTGCATATGAACTGTTAACATAACTTTAGTGAGCAGTAATGGGTACATATTTTATGTTCAGGGGTGGAATGTAGCCACACGGCAAAAATAGTTATCAAGAAAATTTAGGGAAACAATAGATTATTACATTGTTAAGGAAGGGGGCTATCAGGATTAATGTACAGTCTAGCTGTGCACACAATATAAACTATGTAAGGGAAGCTATGGCAAATCCTAATTTACTAGCTGAAGCAACCTACTACAATATAATTCAAATTCTCAACCTCATGTAAACATGCATTGGAGAAGACACATAGGGAGAGATGCTGAAGTGACTAAAAGGGTGCTATGTCTATACATTGTTTGTAGCAAACTGATGGGGTTATATAAACTATATAATCTTGGGAGAGAGTGCCTTATTATGAGTGACCTAATAGTAGCTCCCATAGTAATGATAAAACAGTATATCAGGTAGTAGAACTATTAGAGTATTTGTTAGCTCAGCTTAGGAGAATGTAAAAGACAATAGTAGAGCAAGTAGCACAGCACTACCTAAAGCGAGTCAGTCATAGCAAACCTACTCAGCAATTAACACCAACAGTAATATTTGCAGCCGCCAGAAAATGGTTTTAGGAGTAACTCAAGGGAAGGCTGCATAAAAATAAACATGTATTCAGGCATAGATTAAAGCTAAATTTTGTGAACTGTTTGCACAAGTTAAACCCAAACAACATACAAGTTCACGTTAAACATTGCCTAAGTTTAAATAGGACACTGTCCAGCTTGGTGCAGTTGAAGAGTCTTTTTAGGTTAACCCACTCCAACTCATAGACAGGATCGCCCCATCTTATTGTAGGCTGAGAAGGAAACTGTGTGAACATGAGCGCACTGAATGTGAGATTTCTCAAGCAAGTGGGTATATGCAAAATCTACAGGTCTCACAGTCTGGAGGTGAAGAATCTCATAGTCCCGCCACTGGAAGTCGTCCGCAGCTGCCCGGTCCAAGATCCAAGCCAAATGGACATCTGTCTGCGTCCCATCAATACAGTGGGTATATGGTGCCAAATATAGTATAGATTGCATGTCTGTTAGCAAAGATGGCTCAGCGCTCAGCATATCTGCGCTCATGTGTAGATGCTGCTGCGTGTCCTCAGCGTGCGAGAGTGACCAGCTGGCTAGGTCAAATACAGGTACTTCCCTGAAAATGGCGACCAGATCGTCAAACCCTTTATCTAGCTTGTTTGTGAGCTCCAGTAGTAAATCATGTAAATCTGTGTACTCCATCTTGTTCAAGCGGTTCATCGATCTTGCAGAGCCCTACAGTCTTGGGAGGCTTTAGTGAAATTAGCAGTTGTAGGCCGGCGCCGCTCTTTATGATGATTTAATTTAGTACTTCATGCAGCACTGGAACAAAATTATACTGATACCTAACAGTTCCTGTAGGCATCAGGGATCAAATATGAGTTTTGAGGCTCTGTAGTTAGATAGATTTCAGTCACAATTTAATATAAGTCTTTTGGTAGATGCAGAGCTGCTAAGAAGTGCAACTGATCATGGTGCCGGCTAGACACGCCCCCCCCCCCCCCCATCGACTCCCCAAGTTCTTAATAATATCTGCTAATGATTCATAGGAAGCTAATGGCAGATGGTATTGTCTCACATATACTGGAGGTGCTTTAGGATCAGTTGGAATCCTAAGAATATGTAGATCTGTTGAATCACAGTCATAAGAATCTTTAGCAAATATCTCCTTAAATTCCTTTAAGATTTCTCTTAATTGTTGGCATTCCCTTTCATTAGAACACCCATCTGCCAAAGAAATCTGTTCCTCCACCATTTCATTAAATCTAGGAAAAATGTCAGGTTTACCTATCTCATATGTCTCTTCAAGCTGTACAGATACGTCTTTAGTAATCATATTTATCCCCTTCTCTTTCTTTGCATACCCTTCTGATTCTTCATCGGAGAGTTTTTAGATCAAAGATAGTCTCAGATTCCGTAATTTTACATATGCCTTCCTTTTCCTTGAAAGGGTATACAGAGTGCACTGTGAACAATCCTTCAGGTTGGGAATTGAAACATTGCTCCACCATCTGCTCTTCTGTTAAATATCCCTCAGGGATAAGATCTATACCATAATTAGTAAGATTAGAGGGGAAATACTCAGAATCTATTGCAAACCCCACTATAGTATTCTTCTCCAAGCATATACTATGGGGCATCACATTATTTACCAAAATGGTAAATGGCATCTGGTGAATATTGACCAATGGCATATGAGTAACAGTTATGCCCAATTGTTGGATCTTCTGACATATATTGAACAAAGCATCAGAGCCTTAAATTTCTTGCCCCCCTTTAACCTCCAGAGAAAGAGAAAATTGATTTCCACTCCCTGGAATGATTACATTATTTTGAACCTGTAAAATCATTGCATACGGCAGTTGTTGAACAGATCTCAAAACCATTATGTCATCCATATAATTTAGAGGGTTACTCTTTAATCTTGACCATACATATGATTGGTAAAATCAATTTGAACAGCAAAGCTGTGTAACAAATAATTTCCAATATACATTTGATATTTTGGCTCATCCAAAACCAAAAATAAATGTCTGGCAGTCTTATTTCCAAGAGAGACAGACAGCAAACATTAAGCTACAACAGCTACGTCTATAACATCACCATCAATATCATGCACCCACTGATCATAAGGTGGAAGAGTCCTAATTATCATTGGATTCTCCAATTGTCTTAATAAGCAACTACTAATATAACTATACTCTGTAATGAGGGCAAGTTTTGCATGTTCTATCCTTCCAATATCATTAATTTGAAGAGGAATAAACAATTTATGATCTATTTATTTTAAATCAGTTAAAAACTGAGTATGATACTTTAAATCAGATGACTTACCATTCTTCTTATGAAAAGAAATAGTTAGTACATCACCTTCCACCAAAGTACCTGCAATCTCTTTTGGATTAACTTGAATTACATTGTCACACAAACAGTTTACTTTTAACTCATAATACAAGTGCAACCCGGTGAGTGCTAAAATATTACTTCAAGCACAATTAAAACATAAGTGGAAGCGTTAATTTCCACTTCACTCATAATCTAGCCCATAATGAGCAATCTGCATTGAGTAAGCATATTATTTGTATTGTTTTCATTGTACTGTTGAGTGATATTGTATTACGTTCCCTCTGTACCTGTTTGCCTACTTATGTACATTTGGAAGCCCTTGTCATCTGCCTGTATACTGTTTCCAAACTCAATTTAATTTTTTTTATATATATATATATATATATATATATATATATATATATATATATATATATAACAACTTTTTTTATACAATTTTATTTAATATGAATGTTTTTTTTTACTTTTTTTTAAAGATTAGTTGTAAATAATTAAACCTACTAAAGAGGGCCCAAATTCTGTGTTTAATGTCAGCATACAGCAAGTTTATTTTAAGCTATAGGGGCCGATTTATTAAGGTGTGAATGGACATGATACGATATATATTTATAATATGTTTATTAATTTTTATTATTATTTTTAATACTTCTCATGTGTGCTAACCAGACTGCGTTAAGATCTAAATTGAGAAACACAATGCGCAAAACACTTATATTACATTCCTATGTTCTTCTCATAGAAAATAATGTACTTTTTATTATTCAATATATATTTCTATATACATATTTGATACTATTCATGTCAAATAAATATCTATATCTACAGTATGTATCTCCTCTGTGTATCTGCACTCACAGTTCAAAAGTGTCTTCCACCAGGATGCAAAGTCACATTTTTTGTAGAAGATCCAAGCAGGGACTGCAGTCACTGGATTTGGAAAATAAATTCATATTTATTAAATGGTGCAGACCCCTTCCTCAGACCATACAAAGTATAAATGAAAACAGCGTTACTTAAATGTGCAAAGTCCCACCCATCAATTAGTGCAAAAATTGTGGCAAAAACAAATTGTGATGGCAACCCCATAGTTGCCTAGTAACAAACATAAACGTAATGGGAAAGAAACAACAACTATGTATCCACCCAACCATATAGTGCTCTGTATCAAAGTACACAGAATAAATGAATAACTAAAAGTGAAAAACATGGTGTTAACCATCCTAATTACAGTATATATCATAAATGCATCAAAATCTCCATAAGAAAATATCCTGTGTTAATATCATGTGCATGAAAATAAACGACTAGACATTATGTATGAGACATCCTAGTGCATCAAATAATAACCAGGAGCAAAACGGTTAAAGCAAAGTTAATCATATTGAGTTGATTAGCAAATGTTGTTATACAAAACATTCTACCTTCATTGTAAATTCAGAATATCCACCAGGTGCCAGGGTTATTAAAGACACCTACTAAGACATGTAACAACGCATCAAAATATAGATATCTGTGCTCAACCTATAAGTAAGCCCAATCTGTAGGTATGCTGTTATGTATTGTGCTAATAGTGGTCAAAAAAGAAGCGGTCTGTATGTGTTGAACCTACTTGTAAATATACAGATAGTGGGAAAATCACAAATGAGCGCAGGGTGAGTGCTAGGCAACAGATTCAAACATTCTGAATAGACAGCGTTCATATTGTGCGTAGTGTTTGGGGTTTAAGTGTCTGTGCCTTTATGACCAGCCCCCTAGTGAATCCACATGGCTAATTAGCATCCTGCAGATGTATGCAGGATATCAGGAGTATTAGAGTGTAATGTGAGAGATCATTACTGTTGTGCTAAAAATATGTGGTTAGATTATCTCAAATGTCCAGTAATATACTTGAACAGAGTATCAGGGATATATTGCAGTTTGAGTCACAAAAATAGAATATATTGTTGGAAAAGGGATTTCCTGTGGCATATTATATTAATATGATGGTGTCTAAGGAGTTCTCTGGGTTAACCATGCCACATAGTCGCACACCACATGTCAAGAGAATGATTGAAGAATCTCTAAATAAAATGTGTACTCAATAAAGGGGTTTACTAAGGCATATTATGACAAAATGGCATCTGAGTGGTTCTCAGGGCTAACCATGCCACATAGTAGCACACCCCATATCAAGAGAATGATTGTGGAATCTCCAAATAAAATGTGTAATTGGTAAGAGGGTTAACTATAGCATGCTATGTTAAAAGAGGCATCCAAATGGTTCTCGGGGGTAACTATGTCATTCAAAAGAATGAATGAGGTTTAGCTTTGGGACTTAAATACATTTATTATCTGGCTGGTAATGATATCCATTTGGAATCCTGAAGTTAATGCTTATCCACAAGCAATTAATGATGTTTGTATATAGCAGGGATTATGCAGATTGCAAGTAACCATATCGTGTCCTAACCAAAAATAGGAAATTTATGCTTACCTGATAAATTGATTTCTTCTACGATACGACGAGTCCACGGATTCATCCTTACTTGTGGGATATTATCCTCCTGCTAACAGGAAGTGGCAAAGAGCACCACAGCAGAGCTGTCTATATAGCTCCTCCCTTGACTCCACCCCCAGTCATTCGACCGAAGGTATAGGAAGAAAAAGGAGAAAGTAAAAAAGGCGCAGAGGTGACTGAAGTTTGAAAAATAAAAATATAATCTGTCTAAAATGACAGGAAGGGCTGTGGACTCGTCGTATCGTAGAAGAAATCAATTTATCAGGTAAGCATAAATTTCCTTTTCTTCTACTAGATACAATGAGTCCACGGATTCATCCTTACTTGTGGAATACAATACCAAAGCAACAGGACACGGATGAATGGGAGGGACAAGACAGATACCTAAACGGAAGGCACCACTGCTTGAAGAACTTTTCTCCCAAAAATAGCCTCATAAGAAGCAAAAGTATCAAATTTGTAAAATTTGGAAAAGTATGAAGGGAGGACCAAGTCGCAGCCTTGCAAATCTGTTCAACAGAAGCATTGTTTTTAAAAGTCCATGTGGAAGCCACCACTCTAGTAGAGTGAGCTGTAATCTTTTCAGGAGGCTGCTGTCCAGCAGTCTCGTATACCAAACAGATGATGCTTTTCAGCCAAAAAGAAAGAGAGGTAGCTGTAGCTTTTTGACCCCTACGCTTCCCAGAATAAACAACAAATAGGGAAGATGTTTGACGGAAATCCTTGGTCGCTTGTAAGTAAAACTTCAAGGCACGAACAACGTCTGAGTTATGTAACAGACACTCCTTCTTAGAAGAAGGATTAGGACACAGAGAAGGAACCACAATTTCCTGATTTATATTCTTGTTTGAGACAACCTTTGGAAGGAATCCAGGTTTAGTATGCCAAACCACATTATCAGAATGGAATATAAGATAAGGCGAGTCACATTGTAATGCAGAAAGCTCAGAAACTCTTCGAGCCGAAGAGATAGTGACTAAAAACAAACTTTCCAAGATAATAGCTTAATATCTATGGAATGCATGGGTTCAAACGGAACCCCTTGAAGCACATTTAGAACTAAATTCAGACTCCATGGCGGAGCAACAGGTTTAAACACAGGCTTGATTCTAACTAAAGCCTGACAAAAAGACATCCGCCAGACGCTTGTGTAGTAAAATTGACAAAGCAGAAATTTGTCCCTTTAAGGAACTAGCCGATAATCCCTTCTCCAATCCTTCTTGGAGAAAAGACAAAATCCTAGGAATCCTAATCCTACTCCATGAGTAGCTCTTGGATTCACACCAATAAATATATTTACGACATAGCATATGGTAAATTTTCCTAGTGACAGGCTTCCGAGCCTGAATCAAGGTATCAATGACCGACTCAGAGAATCCATGCTTAGATAAAATCAAGCGTTCAATCTCCAGGCAGTCAGTTGCAGAGAAATAAGATTTGGATGTTGGAACGGACCTTGAATGAGAAGGTCCTGTCTCAATGGCAGTTTCCATGGTGGCAGAGATTACATTTCCACCAGGTCTGTATACCAAGTCCTGCGTGGCCACGCAGGCGCTATCAAGATTACCAAAGCCCTCTCCTGTTTGATTCTGGCAATCAGACGAGGTAGGAGAGAAAAATGAGGAAACAAATAAGCCAGGTTGAATGACCAAGGTACTGCTAGAGCATCTATCAGTACTGCTTGGGGGTCCCTTGATCTGGACCCATAACAAGGAAGTTTGGCATGCTGACGAGATGCCATCAGATCCAATTCTGGTGTGCCCCATTTATGAATCAATGCCGCAAAACACCTCCGGATGGAGCTCCCACTCCCCCGGATGAAAAGTATGACGACTTAGAAAATCCGCTTCCCAGTTCTCCACTCCTGGGATGTAGATCGCTGATAGATGGCAAGAGTGAGTCTCTGCCCATCAAATTATCTTGGAAACCTCTATCATCGCTAGAGAACTCTTTGTTCCCCCTTGATGATTGATATATGCTACAGTCATGATATTGTCCGACTGGAATCTTATGAATTTGGCCAAAGCCAACTGAGGCCACGCTTGAAGCACATTGAATATTGCTCTCAGTTCCAAAATATTGATTGGTAGTAGGGACTCCTCCTGAGTCCACACACCCTGAGCCTTCAGGGAATTCCAGACTGCACCCCAGCCCAAGAGGCTGGCGTCCGTCGTCACTATGACCCATGCTGGTCTGCGGAAGCACATTCCCTTGGACAGATGATCCTGTGACAACGACCAGAGAAGAGAGTCTCTGGTCTCTAGATCCAGATTTATCTGAGATAAATCTGCATAATCCCCATTCCACTGTCTGAACATGCACAGCTGCAGTGGTCTGAGATGTAAGCAAGCAAACGGAACAATGTCCATTGCTGCTAAGATTAATCCAATGACCTCCATACACTGCGCCACTGATGGCCGAGGAATGGACTGAAGTGCTTGGCAAGTGGTTAAGATCTTTGACTTTCTGACCTCCGTCAGAAATATTTACATGTCTACCGAGTCTATCAGAGTTCCTAGGAATGGAACTCTTGTCAGTGGAACTAGTGAACTCTTTTGTATATTAACCTTCCACCCTTGAGTTCTTAGAAAAGCCAACACAATGTCCGTGTGAGATTTGGCTAGCTGGTAAGTTGACGCCTGAATCAAAATATTGTCCAGATAGGGCACCACTGCTATGCCCAGCAGCCTTAGAACCGCCAGAAGGGACCCTAGCACCTTTGTGAAGATTCTGGGAGCAGTGGCAAACCAGAAAGGGAGGGCCACAAACTGGTAGTGTTTGTCCAGGAAGGCGAACCTGAGAAACTGGTGATGATCTCTGTGTATAGGAATGTGAAGATACGCATCCTTTAAGTCCATGGTAGTCATATATTGACCCTCCTGGATCATTGGTAAAATAATTTGAATGGTCTCCATCTTGAATGATGGGACTCTGAGAAATTTGTTTAGGCATTTGAGATCTAAAATCTGTCTGAAGGTTCCCTCTTTTTTGGGAACCATGAACAGATTTGAGTAAAACCCCTGCCCCTGTTCTAGTTTTGGAACTGGGCAGATTACACCCATAGTATATAGGTCTTTTACACAGTGTACAGACAAAAGTGAAAGATGAAATTCTAGTTGAATTCTAGTCAATACCCCTGGGTCACGATTTCTAATGCCCAAGGATCTTGAACGTCCCTTGCCCAAGACTGAGCGAAGAGAGAAAGTCTGCCCCCTACTAGATCCGGTCCCGGATTGGGGGCTACCCCTTCATGCTGTCTTGGTAGCAGCAGCGGGCTTCTTGGCTTGTTTACCTTTATTCCAGGTCTGGTTAGGTCTCCAGACTGACTTGGATTGTGCAAAATTCCCCTCCTGCTTTGTGGCGGAGGAGGAAGTAGAGGGTCCACCTTTAAAGTTTCTTATCACCTCTTTCACTTTACCTCTTCCTATTACTTAGAGTAGGCAAAGAGAATGACTGGGGTGGAGTCAAGGGAGGAGCTATATAGACACCTCTGCTGTGGTGCTCTTTGCCACTTCCTGTTAGCAGGAGGATAATATCCCACAAGTAAGGATGAATCCGTGGACTCGTCGTATCTAGTAGAAGAAAGAACATTACCACATGTAATAAACAAATTATTCAATAAAAATAATTATGTAAAATATCTGAAATACAAGTAATACAAACAATCAAAAAAATTAATGAATAAATAGTGGCTCCTAAATGAATAACGAGGAGCTGATGTTGTAGTCCGGTGAGCGGTTCACCGAAAAAGTCCAAAAAACAATATGTAAAATGATTCAGCATCTCTCACCATAAGCTGTAGCCTAGTATGGCTAGTGTTTAGTCCCAACCTGCAAAAGAGGTGAATCCCAAAGGTGGGACCGGTCACAGTATGAAACTCCAGCAGTGTGAGTGAGGACACAGGGCAGCCGAATGATGACGTCACTCCGTGTCAAGTACGGAATAAGAGGTGCAGCTCCACTAATGCTGAGTTCTTCTCCTCTCAGCCGATACACATGTAGAAAGATAAAAGGGAACAGGAGCGTAAACTCAATTCAAGTGAGTTTATTAAGAACACATAGCTACATAGCGCAAGATAAATATGCACTTACAAGAAAAACAATGATAAAATGGCACATAAGGTGAAACAGACAAACAGGAACCAGTGATATCAACCAGATGCTATTACTGAGAGCCCACCAGGTAACCTCCAGACCCCAACACCTCTGGTCTGTTTTTTTTTTTTTTTTAAATAATTTTTTATTGAGGTTATAAAGAGCAAAAAAGTGTTACAAACAAGAATCACCAATGGACATAAATAACATTGCGATAAGACAGACATTCTTAACATTTAAACATACTGAAGACGTAAAGTGATATAAGCTCTGAGTTTCCATTCTGAAAGCCTCTGATAACATAGGACTAGCAAGTGGGAGGAATAGTCTGGAATAAAGTAAGATAGAATGTCTGTAGGATTCCTGTGTAGAAGAAAAACAACAAACTCAAAATAACCTCTATTTTGAATTAAATGAGGAGTAAAATTGAACCCCACAATGCAGTAGAAAATATATATTAGTTTATCTGTTTGGCACAGAATAAAAAATAAATAAATTGGGCAATGGGGGGTGAGCTTCATAATGTTGGGGGAAGGGAAATGCAGCGGGCAAGAGCCGCTCTAAATGAGGGATGGGGGAGGGAGGGTGGGGGGGCGGAGCGAGTCAGTACACTAAACTAATGAACACTCCTGAGCTTCTAAACTTGTAAATACAAAACAATTACAGGTTTAATCTTAGGTAATAAAAGCATAAAAAAGCATATAAAAGCATAAGCCTGAACCCTGACTGGACACGGAGTGAAAGGATGTAATCTATGGGTGTTGGGCTGACATCGTATTTAAAGGGTGTATTGTGAAAATATATTTAATCACCCTAGACTCTATGCCTACCCTCTGCTACAATGTGAGATGGTACAAAACATATAAACATCCATCAGGTATTCTGAACACAGTGTGATATAAGAAACATTAGAAGCTTATGTAGAGCTTACAAGTTAATCATGAGAGATGACAATATTATAGATAAGCCATAATCAACAGCAGGTAGATGACATAAATCAATTTTCCAAAAACTGATACAACATATGAGGAAAATAAACCAGTTTTCATGAAGCTGTACAACTTATAGACAGAATGATACGATTGGTTACAGACATCCATGAACTGAATCAGACTGCTTAATATTAATAAGGGGTGAACAGGGTTAAAAACAGGGTTATCCACCTAACCACTATCGGTGAGGAATAGTATGGCAATGGTTGTTAACAATCCTCTAGGAGGAGAATAGTCCCTATTGCTGATCAGTTAGGGTTTATGTATTTATGGCTGCCATATGTAAAGCAGAACCTTAAGAGTTTTGACTATTGGGGAGTAATGCAATGTATAAGATCTCTTCTTTTAACAGAGGTGAATAGTAGACAATTACTAATAAACATAGGGGGAGTATGCAGGGCAAATGACAGAAGCATATATTCTCTAATCTGCGCCCTACTAGATTGCCCTAGGAGCTCTATTTGGGCTTTTGCTCTTATGGTGTAACTAGAAGATGTAGAAAAGGGGTGTTCTGAGGGAGGAAAAAATTCACTAAGCCAAGAAGGCTTAGCCTGGAACACAAGTGCTGCTAATCTTATAATAGCTTGGCAAGTGGAGATGGGTTTCAAACCTTAGTTAAGTTTATAGAGGCATGGAGAGTGTGAATCAGGAGATGAACACATATGCAAAACAAACAATAAAAACATTAAGGTGAACATAGCTATTGTACAGGTAATCCTCATAATAAAAAGGACATGGAACTCAAGCAAGGAGAAATTTTAACTTAGGGATGTTGCAAACATGGGAATATGGACATTGGAGTTTCAGTTAACTATAATTTAAAAAGTTCCTTGTCATGTAGCCGATTCTGACTTCTGCCATAGTAATGTTATCAAGTCTAGCCTACCCCATAGCGGCACCACAGCCTCCGCCATACCATAATGGGAAATAAGAGTGTTTCTGCCTTACGACCATATAGGTAGCTGAGTATCCAGCATGACTCCTCCACATATGGAAAGAACGTGCTATATGCTACATGGGCTTTCTCAGGACCTTCTATGTGGCAATCGATCGATGCGCTCCCAGCCATGAAGTATAGATATCACTGCTGGGACCCAGCAAACTCTGCGTTATGGAGCAGAGCGGATCTGAATTCAGCAAAACTGCGATGCTCATGATGCTGCAAGGAAGACACCACCTCACCATACAGTAAATTGAGGCCCTCAACTCCACCGGGGAGGCCGGCCGCATCCACATCCAGAGCAGCCAAGGGCTGTGTAATACTAGGCATATCCGATCCTTGTAGCTCCGTCCCCATTAGATTAGATCGGCTGTCCATGAAGATAGGGGGTTCCATGGGTTCTTGCTTAAGGTGTTGCTGGGTAGAAGGATGAGCAGTTGGCGACTGTGTGCGCACTCTCAGTTCTGGGGTAGAGGGTAATGGCGTGTAACTTTCCCTAAGCGCTCCCACTAGGTCATGGTACCTGCTGCACATCAGGTGGTCAAAAGCTTCAAGCTGGGCCAAAACGGTTCCGAGTGACTCCTCCATACTTCAGAAGCCACCACTTCCCCTGTTCTAACGTTCAGTAGATAGTAATATGTAAGTAGGATGCCACGAGGATAGCAAAATGGCCGCCTCCCCACAGCTGCTGCAACTGCTCTTGCAGTAGTAATTAAAGGCAATCTTCTGTAGCTAGGTTGCAGAGTTACGGTAGTGTCTTCTCAAAACACACGCTCCAATTTGGGAATAGATTGGGCTGCACTGAGTGGTCAAAGTTAGATAAATAGTCGGAACAAGTCCGGAGCTGATATGAGATGCGATTACTCAGATGCAGAGCTAGCTCCGCCCCCCACCTCTGGTCTGTTTTGAATTTGTGTGACTGCGTGTCTTGAATTCACATACAGATAAATAAAACTTCAACATGTTTCCCCCATTTTGCGAATGGGCTTTCTCAAGAGGACAGGTCAAATATGCCTGTGTGAGCCACCTATACCCTATTTATATATGTTCTAGACCAATTAAATCAGGAGGTGTGTTGCCAACAGACACACCCTCAAATGATGTCACAATTCCAACAGGGGAATTAACCTCTAATGTTCTGCAATGCTTAAATTAGGTATAGCAACCAAATACAACTTAGCAGTAAATGATATAGGTAAATTACCATATTGAAAATTGCCACTTAATAAAACTTATCATATCATAAAAACTGTCATATAAAACACTAAAAAAAATAGACATTACATTAAAAATAGCTAAAAAATAAAGGTATGTATTTCCTGGCTGAGGATCAAAAATAGAATAAAATAAAATATGTTATATAGACATAAAATATATTTAAAATGTATCAGACCTGATTATTTAAAAAAAAAAAAAAAAAAAAAAAAACCACAACCTCACATATGAGCCACAACATCAATATCTATGTTGAGCCCTACGGGGTTGAGGGATTTCATTTTCTATATCCAGTTTTAGAGTCTGTCATATTCCTTAGGGGACACCCAGTCAATTACTTGTATTTTTAAACTATTAGGATCACCATTATTGACTTCCATGAAGTGTCTAGGTACACTATGCTTATTAATCTTTTCCATAATGTTGTAGATGTGTTCATATAGCCATCTTTTTCTTTTTCTTTTAGAGCGGCCTTTATAAAATAGGCCACACTCACACTCTAAGAGATACACCACGAAAGTCGAATTACAATTACTTCTAATTTTAATCTCAAATTCCTTAGACTTATTAGAGTTGTAGAATTTGTTTGCTTTGTTTATGTGTTTACACATCAAACAGTGCAGTTTCCCACATTTTGACATACTTTTGTTTCCAGTTAGCCAATTTTGTGTTTGTGGGTTGTTGTGTCTAAGATCCTGTTAACTTTTCAACTTACTCTGGGCTAAGACATTTTTTAGGTTTTTATCTTTCTTAAAAGAATGGGCCAATGTTTTTTAAGAATATTTTTAATTTTATTAGAACCTTCATTGAAGGTTGAAATAAACCTGATTGGAGTTTCCCCTAGTTGACTTTGTTCACTAGCAGGTAGTATCTTAGTGGTTATCAGATCTTCCCTATTTCTTTCAAGTGCTCTTTCCTTAGAGTCTTTTAACAATTTTTTGTCATACCCTTTTCTAAGTAATTTTCTTTCCAAACATTCAGTCTCTTTATGGAAGTTGTCAATGTGTGTACAATTCCTTCTCATTCTCAGGAATTGACTATATGGGATATTTTGTATCCAACTTTTTGTGTGTGCGCTTTTGTAGTCAATAAAACTATTCCTCTCAGTGGGCTTCCAATAGAAAGATACAGCAATCATATTGTTAATATATTTGTAAAGAATAAGGTCTAGGAACTCAATCGAGATCCTAGAATGAGTACCCATACATTTTAGATTTAATTTGTTATGGTTCAACCCGTAAAAATCTACAATTTCTGATTCTTTACCCCTCCACAATATGATAGTCGATGTAACAATGGTATTTGACTATATTATATTAATATCTATTGTTATTCCATATATGCACATTTTCAAAAAGATTCATAAACAAATTTGCATATGAGGGAGCAAAAGTTGTCCCCATAGCCCATATTGTGACCTAACATACTTAGTCATATCTGAGGTCAATACTTGTGTACATATCATTAAACAGTTTGTTAATTATAACATATGATAGGCAAGACCGTAGCAAATTTACTGTGCCAAACCATGAACAGAACGTAGAGCCAGACCTCATATTGCAAAATCAATAGACTAGTCATGAACAAGTGTGAATCAGAGATTTTACACACATATATAATTCCAAATATATGATATGGACTCTAGACTAATATATGAGCCATGTATATCTCCACTAGGTGTTAGTGAAACAGCATAGATTAAAAAGCAATAACGGTCAAGTCGATGGCACTGGTCGGTGCTCTGTGCCGTACCCTCATAGGGAGGTAGAACCAGACCTCATATCTCATAATCATTGGACTTTTTATTAACAAGTGGCAATCAGAGAAAGATACAAAATAGATATTGCAAATACTAATCAAGTTCAGATGTTAAAATGTTACAAGATAGATCACAGTATCCAAGTCGTGTGTCATCCATTACATTTATCCAATATAGAGATATTATAGTTACAATTGAAGTTGGTATCATCAACGCATTGACCAATCCTTCATACATCCCTAGTAAGCTTAAGCTTAACATAGTAGTAAGTATTGTCAGTCTTACACAAGCCATTCGCTGGCCAATAACTAGAGTATAGTTCATGTCAGGGTTAGTCCTACTATTACATGGAATAAACCACGGCATGATAACCCAACAGGAGGTTTCGTATCATCAAGATCATTTGGTGATACTTACCTAGAGATATGGGGTTCAGTCGGTATTTATAAGAAGCAATGCCAGTCATTGGACATGTTTAAGCCAAGGGGATGAAGGGTGCCAAGTCTATATATCCAACGAGATTTGAGTTGTAACAAAGTTTAATCTCTATCACCCCCTCGTTTTAGAGGGGGGACATGGTCTATGAGGATAAACCTTAGGTCGGTGACCTTATGGTTTGCTTGTAGAAAGTGTCTAGCAACTGGTTGGTCCAAGGTACCTTTGTCGAGTGCTGTATGTATAGCATATCTGTGATTAGCCATCTGTATGCGAGCATTGTCAGTGGTTTTGCCAACATAAAATTGGCACAGCAGCAGCTGAGGAGACATACCCCATGGCTGGTAGTGCAGGTCAGGTAGTTTGTGATGGTATACTTCTGAGTGGTGTACGGATGTCTAAAGTATTTGCAGGGGAACATTCCACTGCAGGTTGTGCATCCAGGGCACCCAAAACAACCTGTTTTGGATGTCTTCAACCATTAAGTTTTGTGGTAGCAATGGTCTGGATCGGTTAGCATCAGTAGATCCTTCAGGCCCATGATCGGTGGATTCATGTTTCCAAATGGTAGTGTGGTATCTGATCCGAGAATTTCCCATCTTTCCTGGATGGTGTCAGTAAGTTCTTTCTTATCCTGATTGTATGTGGTGGTACAGATCATCCTGTTTTTAGCATTGTCCCTTTTCCAACAATATATTCTATTTTTGTGACTCAAACTGCAATATATCCCTGATACTCTGTTCAAGTATTTTACTGGACATTTGAGATAACCTAACCACATATTTTTAGCACAACAGTAATGATCTCTCACATTACACTCTGATAATACTCCTGACATCCTGCATACATCTGTAGGATGCTAATTAGCAATGTGGATTCACTAGGGGACGGGTCATAATGGCACAGATGCTTAAACACCAAACACTACGCACAATATGAACACTGTCTATTCAGAATGTTTGAATCTGTTGCCTAGCACTCATCATGTGCTCATTTGTGATTTTCCCACTATCTGGATATTTACAAGTAGGTTCAACACATACAGACCACTTCTTTTTTGATCGCTATTAGCACAATACTTAACAACATACCTACATATTGGGTTTTACTTATAGGTTGAGCACAGATATCTATATTTTGATGCACTGTTACATGTCTTAGTATGTGTATTACCCTATAACCCTAGCACCTGGTGGATAGTCTGAATTTACAATGAAGGTAGAATGTTTTGTATAACGACATTTGCTAATAAACTCAATATGATTAACTTTGCTTTACCCTTTTTGCGCCTGGCTATTATTTGATGCACTAGGATGTCTCATACATAATGTCTGGTCGTTTATTTTCATGCACATTATGTTTACATAGGATATTTTCTTTTGGAGATTTTGATGCATTTATGATATATAATTAGGATGGTTAACACCAAGTTTTTCACTTTTAGTTATTCATTATTTTATGTACTTTGATACTGAGCACTACATGGTTGGGTGGATACATAGTTGTTTCTTTCCCATTATGTTTATGTTTGTTACTTGGCAACTATGGGGTTGCCATGACAATTTGTTTTGGCACAATTTTTGCACTAATTGATGGGTGGGGCTTTGCACATTTAAGTAACGCTGTTTTCATTTGCACTTTGTCTGGTCTGAGGAAGGGGTCTGCGAACCCCGAAATGTCACCATTTAATAAATATTAATTTATTTTCTAAAGCCAGTGAGTGCAGTCCCTGCTTGGATCTTATACCTATATATCTATATATCTATATATCTATTATTATTATTATTATTATTATTATAAGGTACTTATAGAGCTCCAACAGATTCCACAGCGCTAATCTATATATCTAAAGGAATATATATACAGGTATAGTTAAATACACAAACTTTTTTTATTCTAAAATCCGAGTCCTTTTAACTTTTGTATGCTATTTTTTTTTAATTATTTTTATTAGACAATGTTATTTTGAGTGTAACTTTACTTTTAAGTTAACCAGAGCTCTGAAGTTGTGCTTAACGTTAAATTCAATTGGGCTCAAGAAAACAAGGTTACTTTCAATTAGTAATACACATGATACTTCCGAAGTGCAAACACCCCCGAATTACCCGATATCACTCGCGTGCAACAGTTAGCACCCCATTCATAAACTAGCCTTTAGTTGGAGCTGCTGTGATTCAAAATCAGACATCTTTTGGAATTACTAATGTATCTCATTTTTGTGGCATGACTGATGCAAATAAGATTGGCTGTTTTTTTGTTTTTAATACATTTCTAATACAATTTGTGTTTTGGGTACTGAGAAGCCTATTGAGTAAATCCTGCCTTCATAAATTTAACTGATTACCAATTTCCTTGAGCCATAATCAGAAATAAAGATTTATCCTTTTAATATGTATACATTACCCAAAACCAGGTGATGAAATCTAAGACATAAACTGGGATTTTAAAGTAACGAATAGAAATATATTGTAGAGTTTTACTTTTCCGTCCTACCTTTGAGAATTTCTTGTACTGCTTGGTTCCTCAGACTATAAATATAAGGATTAAGAAGTGGGACTATGACTGTGTTAAGGACAGCCACTTTTTTGTCATAGCCTAAATCTTCACTGTGACTTGGCCTCATATACATAAAAATACAACTGCCAAAAAAAAGAGTCATAACTATTGCATGGGAAGAGCATGTTGAAAAAGCTTTCTTTCTTCCAGTTGTTGAATCAATTTTAAAAATAGTCTGCACAATTTTAGTATATGATACGACAGTAACTAACAATACTATTAAAAATAATAAAGAAGAACTTATAAAAATCAGAAACTGTACGGCTTCTGTATTAGAGCAAGAGTTCCGTAGAAGGGGTGCAGAGTCACAGAAAAAATGGTCTATTTCTTTAAAGCAAAACGTTAGTCGCATAATTACAATGCTGGGTATAATTGACCAGGAAAATGATGCTAAATATGCTCCAGCTACAAGTTCTATGCATAACATATTGTGCATAATGGTGGGGTAATGTAAAGGACGGCAAATAGCTACAAACCTATCAAAAGACATGACAGCCAATAGAAAAAATTGTGTTGCCCCAAATAAAAAATATATATAGTACTGGGTTAGGCAGCTAGTCAAAGAGATAATCTTACCCTCTATGAAGAAGCTTCTAAGAAAATTTGGTACAATTGCATTAGTGAAACAAATGTCCAGAAATGCTAAGTTGGACAGAAAGAAGTACATAGGGGTGTGTAGTCTCTGAAAAGTGATGACTAGTACAAGGATAAGAATGTTCCCTATCATACTTAGTATATAACATAGTAATAACAGAAAAAAGAAAGCTGTAGAGTTGTTAGATGAATAGGAGAATCCCAACAAGATGAACTCTGTTACAGTGCTCATGTTCTTCAAACCACTGAGTGTCATTCTGATGGAAAGAGACAGTAACAACAAATAGACATTATAATGAACAGATTTAGACCTAATTTGTGCATTTAAAACTGATTTCACTATGGTCATAACATTTCTATGTTACAGGAAAAAAAAAAAAAACATTCCTGCATAATTTGTAGCATTTATATTTTTTTTTTGCTAAATAAAATTAGCATACTGCCATTTTTGGAACATTTTGGATGCATTTACACAGAAAAACATTAAAAGCTGGTATAATGTAACTGAATTATTTTGTCTATTGATAGCACTGGATGGAGAAAGCAATACCTCTGGACCACGCCAACATTAGCACACAACTTGATATTACAAGTCTATAGTAAATCCCATTTACCAGAAAAGGGTTAGTGCGATCACTCTAGCGCAATCTATACTTTCAATGGATATAGCAATACGCTAAATAGCGATCATATTACAAACTTGAAAGTTATAGGTTGTGATACAGTAAAAGCCGAAGCTAAACTAGAGTATTTAGAATGACTTGAAACCTATAGTAAACTGTAAGGGTTAAAAAATGTTTTCACAAAACACATCCAAAACATATTAAAATAAAGTATTGCACTCATACATACATATATCATTTTAATATTGATAACAAGGTTTTAAAAGGGTTAAAAATGAAGATGGCAAAATATATGCATGTGTGTATGTACAAATATATATGTCTATATATGTGTACATGTGTATTTGTGTGTTTATATGTGCAAATATATATGTGCACACATAGATACATTGGCGTATACAAACACACACATTCCAGTGAAATAATACTTGCAATTCCTATGTACTTTATTTACAATGTATATATCTGAATATACAATATTGTCTATATATATATATATATATATATATATATATATATATATATATATATATATATATATATATATATATATATATAAAAGTCCCTCCATAGAAAAGGCACTCGCTGGTCTTCATAAAAAATAACTTTTATTTTAAGTCATCATAAAAGAGACATAACGTTTCAGTGTAATGCGACACCTTTGTCAAATGTCATGTTAAAAAAGAACAAACAAGCCTCCAGGAAACAGAATCCCAAAAGAGCATGTATATATATATATATATATATATATATATATATATGTATATATAGCTTCTATAGTATGGCCTAGCACTCACGGAATCATAGCAGTACCGGGGTGCACATCAGAAACAATTTCAATAAGTCCAAAAAGAGGAAGGCACTCACTGGATTTGACAAAGGGAATCCTTTATTCCTTTAACATAGCATATATATATATATATATATATATATATATATATATATATATATATATATATATATATGAATAAAAAGAAGAACAAATACAGCACTAAGTGGAATAAATTAATCTAGATCTCTATGGATCTTTGTAAGGATTAAGGCTGTTATGAATCGCTGCCCAAGAAAATCTGACAAATAACCAATAGGGTCCCCACCACTAAAGGGAATATGTCAAGGGAAGATTAATAGATAAGAAGAATGGTTTATAAGCGCAGAACTTGACCAGTCATAATTTTCTTAATAATAATAATAATAATAATAAATAGATCCGTATATACAGATGTCAATTACTCATGAAAACATATTTGTTTCTTAATTTACTGCAGTAAGAGATCAAATGGAAAAAAAAATACTCAGGTGTTTCTAATTTATAGTAACATTCATGTAAATATAGCAATCTTATTAATATGAGTCCACAAAATAATTTTCTTGTATAGAAAATAGAAAAAAGTCCTAACAAGTGAATTGTAATAAAGCAATTTTCAGAAAATCCAAGTGAAGACAATCTAATTCAAAATCAGTGGTTAGTTGGTGTGTCCAAACACCCGTGGTGATAGGTAAACTTCCTACTTACAATCAGATACCTCAATCAGAATGAGGTAAGTGCCACACAGATTAGTTAAGTAGAAAAACCTCTTCAAATCACTGGCATCCCGCTGTTTAAACTACCATTTTCTCCAATCCCTTCGTCCTTTTCCTTTCTCACGCTTAAAATGGTTACCTGCTGTAATGAAGAAACTTAATCCTGACTCCTGCAGCTTATAAAGACACTGAAAAGCATCTCTGGGAAAACTACACCCGCTTGAGAAAGGGATTGGAGAAAAGGGTTGTTTAAACAGCGGGATGTCAGTGATTTGGAGAGGCTTTTCTACTTAACAAATCTGTGCGGCACTTACCTCATTCTGATTGAGGTATCTGATTGTAAGTAGGAAGTTTACTTATCACCACGGGTGTTTGGGCACACCAGCTAACCACTGATTTTGAATCGGATTGTCTTCACTTGGATTTTCTGAAAATTGCTTTATTACGATTCACTTGTTGGGACTTTTTTCTATTTTCTATACAATAAAATTATTTTGTGGACTCATATTAATAATATTGCTATATTTACATGAATGTTACTATAAATTAGAAACACCTGAGTGTTATATATATATATATATATATATATATATATATATATATATATGTTTAAAAATAAAACTATATTTTTTTCTATGTGAGGAAAAATAGGAATTTAAGGTATTCCTAACGCACATTTGGGTTTAGCTCAGTTTATCTAGTGCAGTGTTGGGTTAGCATGCAAGCAATAACTAATGCTCTTCTTTTTGTAGCGTGCACCTTAGCAGTCTATGAGGAGAAGCTAACATTTTACTTTTATCTTAATACGCACACTAATCCAGCAGCATTACTTTTTTACTTTGAGCTCAGTGATTGAGCATAAAAAAAATTAACATATCACTTGTAATCTGGCCCACAGTGAGGAGATCTGGTTTCCATACCCCACTTTTCATTTTAACATTATTAACTTTTTGTAGTTTTTAGAAGAAAGTTGGAACGCTATATTTATAAAAAACTATTTTTATTAGGAACTATTAACCTATGGTATTGAAGACGTGTTTTGCACATGCCCAAATATAGAGAATTTGTATGACACAGCAGTGCTATTTTTGTGGGTACGTTAGGAGAGGAAGAATGAAGATGCCCCTGCGATGGATGTAGATGTTGCCACTTGTATAAAGAGTTATCGCTGCCTGGATGTGGATGGATGTCCGGACTTCAGTAACAGTTAGTAGATTTTCTGGGGTTAGTGTTACGTTTTTTTGTTTTTTTTTATTTATTTTTTAGATTAGGTATGGGCAGTAAAAGAGATGAATGCCCTTTTCAGGGCAATTCCCATACAAATGCTACTTTAGGGGCAATGGGTAACTTATGTATTTTTATTTTGGGGGGTTGGTTGGGTGGGGGTAGTGATGTCGCGAACCTAAAATTTTGCGTTTGCGAATGGCAGACGCGAACTTCAACAACTGTTCACGAACGGGCGAACCGCCATAGACTTCAATAGGCAGGCGAATTTTAAAACCCACAGGGACTCTTTCTGGCCACAATAGTGATGGAAAAGTTGTTTCAAGGGTACTAACACCTGGACTGTGGCATGCCGGAGGGGGATCCATGGCAAAACTCCCATGGAAAATTACATAGTTGATGCAGAGTCTGGTTTTAATCCATAAAGGGCATAAATCACCTAACATTCCTAAATTGTTTGGAATAATGTGCTTTAAAACATCAGGTATGTACACTACTGTTACACCAGATATGAGTTGCACTGGGGTGACACTGTGCCCTGGCAGGCAGGCACTGAAACGCACACGTGTGAAGGAAACTGACTGCTATTATTTAACACAGTCAAAAAAGTGTTGTTTTTTTAAATCTACACTACTGTTACACCAGATATGAGTTGCACTGGGGTGACACTGTGCCCTGGCAGGCAAGCACTTAAACACACACGTGTGAAGGAAACTGACTGCTATTATTTAACACAGTCAAAAAAAGTGTTGTTTTTTTTAAATCTACACTACTGTTACACCAGATATGAGTTGCACTGGGGTGACACTGTGCCCTGGCAAGCAGGCACTTAAACGCACACGTGTGAAGGAAACTGACTGCTATTATTTAACACAGTCAAAAAAGTGTTGTTTTTTTTTAAATCTACACTACTGTGACACCACATATGAGTTGCACTCGGGTGACACTGTGCCCTGGCAGGCAGGCACTTAAACACACACGTGTGAAGGAAACTGACTGCTATTATTTAACACAGTCAAAAAAAGTGTTCGTTTTTTTTTTAAATTTACACTACTGTTACACCAGATATGAGTTGCACTGGGGTGACACTGTGCCCTGGCAGGCAGGCAGGCACTTAAACGCACACGTGTGAAGGAAACTGACTGCTATTATTTAACACAGTCAAAAAAGTGTTGTTTTTTTAAATCTACACTACTGTTACACTACATATGAGTTGCACTGGGGTGACACTGTGCCCTGGCAGTCAGGCACTTAAACGCACACGTGTGAAGGAAACTGACTGCTATTATTTAACACAGTCAAAAAAGTGTTTTTTTTTTTTTTTAAATCTACACTACTGTTACACCAGATATGAGTTGCACTGCGGTGACACTGTGCCCTGGCAGGCAGGCACTTAAACGCACACGTGTGAAGGAAACTGACTGCTCTATTATTTAAAAGTCAAAAAAGTGTTGTTTTTTTAAATCTACACTACTGTTACACCAGATATTAGTGGTGGCACTGGGCAAGTGGGCACAGTATACGCTGTGAGCCTGACACACACGCTGGCAGGCAGGCAACTGCAATTAGATTACACAGGAAAAAAAAAAAGCAGCCCTAAAAAGGGCTTTTTGGGGTGCTGTCCTTACAGCAGAGATCAGATGAGTCCTTCAGGACTGTAGTGGACACTGAATACACTAGCCTAGCTATAGATTTCCCTACTAAATCAGCAGCAGCTACACTGTCCCTCTTCTCACTAACAATGCAGCTTCCGAATGAATCTAAAATGGATGCTGTCCAGGAGGTAGGAGGGTCTGGGAGGGACGGTCTGCTGCTGATTGGCTGGAATGTGCCTGCTGACTGTGAGGTACAGGGTCAAAGTATTACTCAATGATGATGAATAGGGGGCGGATTGAACATCGCATATGATCGCCCGCCGCGGCGAACGCGAACATGCTATGTTCGCCGGGAACTATTCGCCGGCGAACAATTTGTGACATCACTAGTGGGGGGGGGGGGGTACTGTTAGGAGGACTTAGTAATTTTTAGGTAAAAGAGCTGTTTAACTTAGGGCAATGCCCTACAAAAGGTTCTTTTAAAGGATATCAGTAGTTTATTGTTAGGCTAGGGGATGTTTTATTTTGGGGTGGCTTTTTTATAGGACTATTAGATTAGGTGTAATGTTTATTATTTTGGATTTTTTTTTTTTTCCGTAATTTTAGCGGTTTTTTTTGCTAATGTTAGATTTTTTTACAATTTTTTGTAGTGTTAGGTTTATTTAAATTTTTAATTTAGGTTTTTTATTCTTTCGTAGGGTTAGGTTTTTAATGATGTCATTTAGGATTTTTAATTTGTAGTTTATTTTATTTTATTAGAATATCTATGTTAGGTTAATTTATAGTTTAAACTTATTTTTTTTATTTCACAGGTAAGTTTTTATTTATTTAAAGATAGTTATATTGTAAGTTTAATTTAAAGGGGGTGTTAGGTTTAAGGGTTAATAATTTAGTTTAGTGTTTTGTGATGTGGGGGTCCGGTGGTTTAGGGGTTAATAGGTTTAGTTTATTAGTTGCAATGTGAGGGGCTGGAGGTTTAGGGGTTAATAGGTTTAGTTTATTAGTTGCAATGTGGGGGGCTGGCGATTTAGGGGTTAATACTTTATTATAGTGTTGGCAATGTGGGGCCGGTGGTTTAGTGGTTAATAGGTTTATATAGTGTTTTTTTTTTTTTTTGTTTCGCAAAATCCATAACTACTGATCTCAGATCGCGGAATGGATTGTGTCGGTATAGGCTATAACGCAAGCATTTTCGCCGGGCTGCACAACCTGTAATACGGCGTAATAAGGGAGACCTGCCATTTCACGTGCAATGGCTAATGTTTCAGCGGTAAAGCCGTACTGCACCATAACGCAAAACTTGTAGTCTAGGTGACTGTTAACTTTCCCCGAAACATGAAATTAAGCTACAACTTGAAGGGTTAATAAATTAGTGCCTCATTATCTCCCAACGTACCCACACATATAGCACTGCTGTGTCATAAATTCTCTACCGATCAAATTCTCTCACACAAACAAAATTGCAGAAAATACTAAAAGCATCTAAACAACTATAGAAAATTAGCAAAACACTGTTAACTATACCCAAAATTAATTAGCTATGCACATATTTAAACATTCACTTGTGAAATTAAAAGAGTGAAATCATCTCTTCTTTTAATAAAATTATACCTGCTTCTCTCCAAATGTTCTCTTCCTATGTGCTTCAAACAAAATATCAGTCAATATTAAACAAAAAAATCCTTAAACTATTTAAAAAAAACAAACTACTTTTGAATAATTTTTATTAGATGGAGTGTAACTGTACTTTGTAATGTATTTTTTATGTGTATGGTGACACTTATTTGTTTCACAAAACAGTTAAATCAGAGCTCTGAGGATGCACTAACCTGATGCACATTGTTTCAAAGTATTTGACTGGAAAGGGATCAAAAGTGCGTGTGTATATATATATATATATATATATATATATATAGAAGCCCAGTCAAGTGCAATCACTGTAACAGTCACATCTGCCGGGGTGCTGCGTAGAGATATTTAGTAGTAGCAATCCACCCACCAAGGGGAATAAAAACGCTTCACTCTCCGGTCTTTTCCAAAAGATCTGATCCAACAGGCAATTAGTCAAAAGACATCCCAAAAGTTTCGATACCTGCTGGTATCTTTTTAAATGGGTCTAAAACAAAATTCCTGTGTCCCAAAAGCTCCTATCTTACCCCCACACCACTCACCCATTTATACCTCCTGGTGTTAGTGTGACTTCCGGTGTGCCGCTGCACCGCTCCCACATACACGCAATGTTGTCAAACATTGAAGAGAGAAGGAACAATCTACGTTCAGGCGCATGGCTAATTAGCATAGTCCCGCATGCACACTGACCAATATCAGGTCATTAAGCTACTCTTCAAAGGCATCGCGCATGCTGTCTGTGTTGTTGTGCACACGGATCCACACCGGACAGCCCTAATATTGCAAACAACTTTAATTGTAAAGAGTGTTAAACAACACTAAAGGGAACCCTTGATAACCCTTGATAATTCCAATACTGTGTAAGGACTATTTCAATGATTATTTTAGCTGAGGCCAAAAACACTTACATTAAACCTGACATTTGGCCACATATAAATAGCCAATAATACTGTTGGCCGAGTAGTTTGCATATCCAAAAGAAAATAAATACAGAAAGAAAGCCAAAAACTAAAGTAAACCACTAAATAATAACTATGAAGAAAAAGGAGGATAACAGTGAAATATAACAAAATAAAAGGAATTAAAGAAGAAAAAATAAAATAAAAAAATAAAATATAATAAATAATAAATCATAAATAGTAGATGATAAAATAAAAAATCAAAATAAAATAAAATTCTATAGAGATAAGAATACAAAAACAGTCACTAGAAGTATAAAAAAACCCAGTCTTTGTTCAAGGCATATTGGAGTATAGTAGAAATCACCGAAATTGGCAACAATACACTGTTTATCGACACTCTCCAACTATAAGGATAGAAGTCCCATGTAATCTGGATGTAACTTTAGACCAAATCAAATCAATAATCCAGAGACAACCTAGACTGAACAGTCATAGAAGCCTCCTCATAGAAATACATTATAGTCTAACTGCACATTCAATCCTTTTGGGGTCACAGTGTCCAGTCGGTAAATCCAAGCAGTTTCTACTTGTAGAAGTTTAGTATTTCTGTCCTGTCCCACCCTCCGCAAGGGGGGCACATGATCGATTAGCATTGTCCTAAGGCTAGCAGATGTATGTCCTGCCTGGAGGAAATGACAAGCAACTGGTTGATCCATTGTCTTTTTATCTATA
Source organism: Bombina bombina (assembly GCF_027579735.1). Taxonomy (NCBI): domain Eukaryota; kingdom Metazoa; phylum Chordata; class Amphibia; order Anura; family Bombinatoridae; genus Bombina; species Bombina bombina. The sequence continues at coordinate 456,976,762 of NC_069500.1, read as the reverse complement.
GCTGTCCTGATGGCATGACGATGGTTCACCATCCTTTAATGAAAAGTGGTGGAAGTTTTTCCCACGTAGACAAAGGAACATGGGCACATCAATATATAGATCACATATTTGCTCATGCAGGATAACCTGTGCAGAATTTTATATTTTCTCCCTGTATGGGGATGGTGGAAGTACATCCCCGTAAGCATGCTATTGCACGTTGTACAGTCTCCACATCTATAGCATCCTAATTTTCTCTTGGCATCCAACCACGTGCCTTTCTCATAGCATCTTGTCGGATCATTATGAACCAAGATATCTTTTAAATTAGGCGCCCTTTTATAGACCATCCTTGGAGCTGTAGTGCGTAGAAAGGGAAGTGTCTTATCTGTTTTTACAATCTCCCAATTCTTTCTCACAGATTCCGTTAGAGCTTGAGATAGCGGATTAAATGTTGCAACAAAATTTATATTGCTTTTGGTATTATCCACATCTTTTGTTATATCTCGTGGCTGCAGCAGTGTCTTTTGATCATATTGTGATAGCTTAGTATGTGCCAGCTCAATGTATTTTGCTTTATATCCACGTTGTTTCAGCTTAGTCTTCATTTCCTCTTCTTGGACATTCCTGGTTTCCATCAGTGTATTGTTGCGTGCCACTCGCATGAGCTGAGAGGAAACAACTCCCCTCTTTTGATGTTCTGGGTGATAACTAGTAGACAGCAGTAGGGAGTTCTTGTCAGTAAGTTTAGAGTACAAAGATGTAGAACATTTATATCCCTCACTATCTGAATAGATTGTGATATTCAGGTCTAGAAAGGGAATGGTGACATTACTATATGCAAATTTGAAACGGATAGTAGACTCTATCCTATTAAGGTTATCAATCCAATGCTTTAATGATGTATCTGACCCTCTCCATACCAAGAATACAGCATCTATATACCTCACATATAATTTGATGTTATCCACCGTCAGAATAATCATAACTTTGGTCTCATACCAAGACATATAGAGGTTGGCATATGCGGGAGCCATATTAGAACCCATTACAGTCGCAGATAGTTGTAAAAAGAAATCTCTTTCAAATTTGAAGAAATTATTTTCCAAACAGAATTTGAGTAGTTCAAGCATGAGGAGGAGAAGACAAGGGGCGCCAACATAGTGTAGATCGTATAAAAATGAAGAAAAACAATATTGTGCATTAAATCTACTCACAAACAGAGTGGCACCTTGAGTGAACTAGGTGCATGCAGGCAGACTGACATTCGGTGTCCAGCAGTCAGTATGCTGGGGGTCTCTCCCGGGTGACCTGTGAAATGGGAGTTGAAGGTGGAGGTAAACGGCTATGAAGTTGAAGGTGCCGGATCACCAACAGAGGAGTTCAAACGGAAGTGGTATTTTTTCCCCAGGAACACTGCTCACACGATCGAGCTCTGTCTCAAACAAACTGACAGCGTCAGTGTGAAGAAAAGGTCTTTTTCCACTAGAATGGAAGGAACTGCAAGCAGCTAAGAAAAGATGCAAAAACCGGGTCTTGGCTTCAAAACTTTAGTATTTATTTTGCTACGCATTTCTCAGTCCAATAGGACCGTTTCATCAGGCATATTGAAAGGTGTTTTACAGGTTACTATTTATACCTAACAGTGACCCGGAATTTGATGTGGAGGTCAACGCCATACAATTTGTAAGAAAATTTTCTTTAAAACATTACAATAAATGCCAATACCATATTATAAACATTATTTTGTGAACATGTACATATCATATGTCTACAATCAACAATAAAAAAACATATGTAAAACAAATATATAATTATTTAAAAACAATTGCCATATATTGAAATCAATTGATGACACCTGTGGAGAACTTCAAAAGGTTCATGACAAATATACATATACTCAAGAATAAAAAGTTAATTTTGTAACAATTCTCACTAATAACTAACTAGTATGACACTGATTAATGTCCCAAAAAAACTAACATAAAATTTATAATAAAATTTGTGGGTTGGTATTACTCGTTTCTAGGTTGGACTAGAACCAATGACCTTGTATGTGCTAAGCCTTTACTAAGCCAAAAGAGCTATCTGTATATGACAGCAAAAAGGGTAATTTTGATTAAGTTGTATCAGACCATGCTAAAGAGCATGAACTCAATGGGTGGTCCTGCATATGTCAACGACTCACTCAGCATAGACCTGACAGCCTGCACACCGCCACCATGGGGTATGACAGTGTACAGGCTGTCCACGTCCATGGTGACCAACAGATCACCAGGTTCCAAACAGACTAAACCTAATAGTTTTCTAATAAGTGATGGAGAATCCAATATAAAGGAAAAAGACTCCTTTACTACAGGTTGCAAATGATATTTATATAGATACATATATGTATACCTACATACATACATACTGTAGATTGGGTCACTTTTCAGTCAAACAACTTGCCTTATACCATACCCCTTTTTAAGCCTTTTAAAACATATTTAACAATATTAAAATTATACATTGTGTTTTAAATGCTATGTGCAACTTTTTTAACCCTTACAGTTTACTTCAGTTCTACAGTACAGAATTGTAGTATCAAAGTTGCTCGCTAAGGCTAGACAGTCAAGCAAAATTAGAAATCGTGCACACTATAATTAGAGCACCACTTGTAATCTAGACAATTTTTTTAACAATATATCTAGTTAAAAAACAACAACTTTGCAATTTACTTTCATTATTTACTAGTTGATAAGCCTGCCCAGAGGGCAGTCTATGTGTTGAAAATACAACCCCCCAAGCTACAAAAAAATAAAAAATAGAAATAAAAAATAGAAATAAAGAAAAAAAACAAAGCTATCAAAAATAATACAATTAAAACTAAACTAATACCCCTATAATAATAAAAAATCCCCCCAAAATAAAAACACCCCCTAATCACCACTTTTTGGATGATCGCTCCGGACCTCCGCTCTGCGTCGCCTTTGCTGTGGATGAAGATGATGGAACCGCCTGGAAGAAGACCTTCTCCGCCTGACTTCTGAAACTATAAATACCTATTTGGGGATTTAGTGTTAGGTATTTTTTAAAATTTTTGGAGGGGTTTTGTTTTTTTAGATTCGTTTTTTTTTTAGCAAATCTCAAAAGAGCTGAATGCCATTTTAAGGGCAATGCACATACAAATGCCCTTTTCAGGGCAATGGGTAGATTAGGTTTATTAGTGTTAGGTTTTTTTATTTTGGAGGGTGGGGGGTTTTACTGTTAGGGGGGACTTGGTTTATTTGTAATGTAAAAGAGCTGTTAAACTTAGGGCAATGCCCTACAAAAAGACCTTTTAAGGGCTATTGGTAGTTTAGCATTAGATTAGTGTCTTTTTTAATTTGTGGGGGCTTTTTATTTTCATAGGGATTAGGTTTAATTTTTTTTATTATGGATAGTGTTGTTTATTATTTTTTGTATTGTTAGCGTTGTTTTATTTTCTGTAATTAGATTAATGTAATGTATTTTTTTATTGTAATGTAGTAATGTATTTTTATTATAATTAAGGGGTTAATTTAGGGGGTGTTAGGTTAGGGGGCTTACTCATTAAATTAGTTTTTTGCGTTGTGGGGGTTGGCGGTGTATGAGTTAATAGGTAAATTAGGTTGAATTCATTGTGGGGGATTGGCGGATTAAGGGTTATTAGATGTATTAGGTAGTTTGGGATGTTGGGTTTGCGGATTTAGGGGTTAATAATTTTATTAGGTAGTTGGGTTCTGTTTCTTATAACTTCAGGCGGGCGGTTAGTTTACTTTTTTCTTAATACTTCGTATGGGAGTTTAGTTTTTTTAAAAATACTTATTGCGGGCGGTTATTTTTTTATTTTTTTTAATACTTATTGCGGGCAGTTAGGTGTTTTTTTCATACTTATGTACTCTGTTTGCCTTCGCTGCATCCCGGTGGATTCCGAAAATGGCAGGGTGGTGAAAGAATACACCTTCGGTGGATTTTTTCACCACCCTGCCATTTTCGGAATCCACCTGGATTTGCTGCATCCAGGTGAATTTTTTTGGCTGTGCGTGCAGCCAACATTCTGTTGGCTGCCTCACGCTGCCAACATTCCTTTGAGGATGAGTGCACAACTGCAAACGGCAACAGACATTACAAACGCAATTATAGTATAGATTTTGTCTTCTTTTGCTGTAATTAAATTTTAAAATGGGAGTTTCTATAAAGTAATGGATGCTGCCATGTCTGAATTTAAAGTTATATGAACCCCAAACAGATAGAGCATATTTGCAAAAACCCGGCGTTAGCAGGCAATATTGCAGCGTTGAGCGCCATACCGCACACAAATACCAGCGCTGCTTTGAGCTGGTTTTACGTGCTTGTGCACAATTTCACCATAGACATCAATGGGGAGAGCCGGCTGAAAAAAAGCCTAACACCTGCAATAAAGCTCCATAACGCAGCCCCATTGAATCCTATGCGGAAAGAAAATTTGTTTAAACCTAACACCCTAACATAAATTCCAAGTCTAAACACCCCTAATCAGCCGCCCCCAACATCACAGACATCTACATTACACTTATTAACCCCTAATATGTCGCCAGACATCGCCGCAACCTACATAAGTTTATTAACCCCTAATCTGCCGCCCCCGACATTGCCGCCACCTACCTAAACGTATTAACCCCTAATCTGCCGCCCCCAATGTTGCTGCCAATGTCGCTGCCGCCACTATACTAAAATTATTAACCCCTAAAACTCTGGCCTCCCACATCACTAACACTAAATAAATATTTTAACCCATAAACCTAACCCTGAATCTAACCCTAACCCTAATACCCCTAACTTTAATATAATTAAAATAAATCTAAACAAAACTTATTACCTAACTAATAAATATTTAAAACTAAATACTTACCTTTAAAATAAACCCTTACGCTAGCTACAATATAACTAATAGTTACATTGTAGCTATCTTAGGTTTTATTTTACAGGTAAATTTGTATTTATTTTAACTAGGTAGACTAGTTAGTAAATAGTTATTAACTATTTACTAGCTACCTAGTTAAAATAAATACAAATTTACCTGTAAAATAAAACCTAACCTGTCTTACAGTAACACCTAAGATTACACTACAATTAAATAAATTACATTAATTAAATACAATAAAAATTAAAAACAGTAAATTACACAAAATAAAAAAGAAATTATCAAATATTTAAACTAATTACACCTAATCTAATAGCCCTATCAAAATAAAAAAGCCCCCCCAAAATAAAAAAACCCTAGCCTAAACTGCCAATAGCCCTTAAAAGGGCCTTTTGCAGGGCATTGCCCCAAATAAATCAGCTCTTTTACCTGTAAAAAAAATACAAACAACCCCCACCACCCACACAACCAAACCCCCCAAATAAAACCCTATGTAAATAAACCCAAGCTCCCCATTGCCCTGAAAAGGGCATTTGGATGGGCATTGCCCTTAAAAGGGCATTTAGCTCTTTTTCCTTGCCCAAACCCCTAATCTAAAAATAAAACTCACCCAATAAACCCTTAAAAAACCTAACACTAACCCCTGAAGATCCACCTACAGTTTTTAAAGACCGGACATCCATCCTCAACAAAGCCGGGAGAAGTCTTCATCCAAGCGGCAAGAAGTATTCCTCCAGGCAGGCAGAAGTCTTCATCCAGACGGCATCTTCTATCTTCATCCTTCCAACATGGAGCGGCTCCATCTTCAAGACATCCGGCACAGAGCATCCTCTTCTTTCGACTCCTCTTGAAGAATAAATGTTCCTTTAAATTATGTCATCCGAGATGGCATCCCTTGAATTCTGATTTGTTGATAGAATTCTATCAGTCAATCGGAATTAAAGGCTAAAAAATTCTATTGGCTGATGCAATCAGCCATTAGGATTGAGCTTCAATCATATTGGCTTTTTCACTCATAACGCAATACTCGTATTTTAGCCGAATGTTAAGTATATGAGCAGGGGCATGCTGCATAGAAGCCTGTATCTCAGGCATCTAAGCAGCTACAGACCCCCAAGGCCCACCGTTGCAAAGGTAATTGCCTAACCTTTCCAACAGTGTAAGTCTTGGGGATCTGGAAATAAAAAAAACCTTAAAAAAGCTTAGCACCCATGTGGAAAGTGCCTTGCACTCAAAGGGTTAATAAATTGGCCCCATTACCTTTATTTTGTTGCATATATACTGGTTGTAGAAAAGTTATGTAGCTAAGAATATTTAGAAATAAATACAAATCCAGTGGATAGTGGGAGAGATAAAATATATTGTTTTTATTGTTAACTCTAAGTATTAGTCTCAATTTGTATATAGAACGATAAGGAGGATTTTGGCCCTTTAATAATTACATCCTTCAATGTTTATTCAGCCGCCCATCTTTAAATTATTATTTTTTATTCACTGACTTGGCTGTACCATTTTCACTTAAGACTAGAATGGCAACAGGGTCCATGGTCTCTGAATTACAGTAACTGACACCATTACAGTCACAAACAGGGACAGTAAAGCCACAGTAATAAACAAAATGAAAACGGGTGGTTGATTTTAGAATAAAAAAAAATGTAATTAACTTTAAAATGTAATTTTCTGTTGAAAATATTATAATATGTCATAAAAAATAACCTTTTATGTAGTCTAAACCTAGGACAAAACACATAAACACTGTAATAGATTATTGCACAAAATATAAGTTGTACTCTACAGAGTGTGCAATAAATATAAGTCAAATTATAATTGAAAAAAATCTTGAAATTTATACAAACGGAAAAGCATGATGAAAGTAAAGGGCTAACGTATTTTGCGCTAACCAGTGGCATAATGTACAAATAATTTTGAAAATCAAATCTTGTATACTTTATTGAAAAAATAAAATAAAAATATAAATATAAAAACATACAGTAATGCAATCTCCTGATTCCTTGTTATTTATTACATTATATAAAATTAACTTATTTTTAATAATGTTTTACCTGAATTAAGCCAAAACTATGAGTTTGAACATTATATTTTGATTAAGAAAACAATTTTGGTTGATAACTAGCTGCTCAATTATTTAATATTAAATAACTGTTCATTCATTAACAAATATGTTTTATTTTTCTGCAATCCTATATTTGTACTTTAGTTTACCATTTAAAAGAGTTCGACCATAAATTTCACAACATGTTTGATATTTAATTACAATTACTATAAATTGTCTGTATAAAGAAACAACAAATTAATATAATGATCATTATTTTTTGCATGACACAGGATTGTTTAAAAAAAAATACAAAAATACCAGTAGATGTGTAAAAAATTAAAACAAAAAGAACAGCAGAGACAATTACAAAGGTAAGGTAAAATCTGTAAACAAAAAGGAGATATAAAAAAAAATTCTGAAAAATTATTTTCAGTATATTAGTAATGGAAATACCAGCATTTCTGACTCTAAAGAACAATTTGTTTTAAAATAAAATATATATAGAGTAAATATTTTCAGAATATCTAAAGAGTGAATATACAGGTTCAATCATCAACCTCACTCACCTTTGCTTGAGGGATGGTCTAAAAATGTTATTATATTTGAAATTATCAGTTTCTTGGTTCTCTTTAAATAATAAAAAAAGAACTTAAATCTTGCAGAATCCTTTTGCATTTAATTTAAACAAGTAAGATTGCTAATGTATTAATGTGTGATGACAACAAATATCTTCCACGTTCTTTATACAAACTGCTCCACCTCTGGTGGTCAATTAAAAGCTCAAATTATATTATGCTTAGGGATTTTAATTATCGTTTATTATGTCAGGCTATGAGATTTCAGTCTTAAATTGTTTAAAAATATATTCTTTTTTTTCAATTTCCTACTAAAAATTTAACCATTAAATGGGTTCACTAGATATAATATTACTAAGTTCTAAAATGGATACCCTCTTTAAAAGGACCATACACATACAATCATATGCAAACATCTACTATAAATTAATATCCCTTTAAGCAAAATCTACAGATCGGAAAATATTTAGTGTAACAAAAGTAAAAAATCTTAAAATGTAAGGTTTTCCTACAAAGAAAAGAGCATTAGTAGAATGGTCACAGAGACAATTGTAAGATGAAAGAAGATGTGGTTCCAGTTCAGAGTTTTAATATCCCAGATCAGCTGAGAAATTTAATGAGAGTGGAACAGTATGGTCCAGTTTAGATTTTTTTTTTTATAGTGGATGTTTATTTATGAAGTTCTGACAAAAGGAGCAATGCCCAAAAAGCATAGAGATGATCAATTTATCAAGACCTTGTAAACTTTGTCAATTTTTTTTTAATGATGCTATTTAAATGTATTTAAATCATTTTGAAGCTTACCAGCAGCAGGAGTCAGATGACCCTCAGGTGTTAAACAACCCTAAGGGGCATATTTATCAAGCTCCGTAACCTGTCCGCCTGCTCTATAACCTGTCTGACCTGCTCTGAGGCAGCAAGCAGAAATCAACCCGATCAAACACGATCAGGTTGATTGACACCCCCTGCTAGCGGCCGATTGGCCGTGAATCTCCAGGGGGCGGCATTGCACCAGCAGTTCACAAGAACTGCTGGTGCAATGATAAATGCCGAGAGCGTATGCTGCCAGCATTTATTGGTGTGCAGTGGACATGATCCTCAATATCAGATCATGTCTGCTCACTCCATAATAAATAAGCCCCTAAGTATGAAGCAAGGCGAACAGCTGTAGGGCCCTTTTCCGATAGTCCTATTTGTTTACAATGTCTATATTGGAGCTAATATTTCATATATTAATACACATCAAAAAGACTAGGGTTGTCAAGGATGAATTCAATGACCAATCCATAAAATTGAAGGGTTAGGAACAAAGACCAAAGATATAGTTGATATTTCTTTCTTTAAGAATTTTGTCCTTAGATACCTTGTTAGAGACTATGCTAAATAAATAGGTAATCTATGGGAGCAGTGCTTAAGCATAAAGTATAAATTAACTTAGAGAAGACATAAGTCACAGCCCATGACCTACGTCAGAAAGGGAATACTTCTATACACTGTTCTTATATATTTGTCACAAATATCAAGATATTTCAGTATAAAATGTAACTTTTATTCTTATTGATTAAAAAGACAGCTATTTTTGTTTTGCTGTTCTCACTTGAATTAAAAACACATCTCCTATATATTAATATCAATATTTTGTTGATTCTTTTGTTGGATATAACTGTAGGGACTATAGGTTAATATGGAATATTATGTTGGCTTAGAGTATATTTTCTAAATATTTGTAGCCTTATATGTGGCTTGTCAGAAAATTACAACTAGCCACCTGCTTGTATTTAATCTCTCTGGTTTATATTCCAATATTTAACTTGTATTTCTATTATTCTGGTCTTCAAAAAATTATTTTATATGTGTAATGGCATGACCTTTAAAGTCGTCAATCCCCGGCCTAACCTTATAACATTTATTAAATAACTTAATTGCTATAAATAAGAGTTACACACAACTTTGGTATAAAATTGGCCGCAGACATTTTATTAATAACATAAGTTAAATATTGTGTAATAAATATTTCCAAACATTTAACAGAACATACCTGATGTTCATAAATAACATTCCAAATCAAACTGTCAATTCCCCACAGCGGTGCTAGTTCCCAAACCCACAAAACAAGATGGCCGTTATTCAAAAACTGGACTCAACTATATCCCCGTTGAGTCCGTCCAAGGACACCTACACTTTAATAGGGAACCCCTTGCCCCTATAAAACCAGTTGCCCGCTCACCCCATGGAGAGGCAACTACTTAAAATCCTCCAAATCACTTGGCCATATTGCTTACCATATTTGTCTGGGAACTAGCACCCCCGCCACCGACTGGACTGACTGAACAGCCCAGTCCCGCCAAACCCAAAATTTTGCCCAACGCTTCTATTATATCAAAAAGAAATAGCTGCAGCCCAAATTGGTTAAAGTGTACACCATCTTTTAGATAGAATTCCTCAGCCCCTTCTACTTCAAAATCTGGGTGGAAAACAACCCCCCCCAACCTTCTTACGAAAGAGCTAACTATTTTGTTAACTTTCTTGTGGCTCTTTTCCAACCTATCATAATCCCACACTGATCTCCAAACCAGTCGAGGAGTAATCTGAGACCATACTATTTTTATTCCGGGATAAAGCTCTTTTATATTGCCCAAATCCCTTTTAATTCTTCTCACTAATTCTTTTTGGGGAATCATACCCAAATCATTTCCCCCCAAATGCAATATCAAAACATCCGGGTGATGGAAAACCTTGCTGTAATCTAGAAACACCGGAAACAGAAGTTCCCAGCACATACCCCTAATCCCAAACCATTTGACCTCCCATTGACCAACTGGACACCCGAGCTGAAGGCCGCCCATTTTCTTACTGGCCTCAGCATTGGCCCAATATATAAAAGAATGCCCCATCACCCATACGATCCTCACACCTGAAATAAAAGAAATAAAGAGAGCATTCAGGATGATTTCAGCTCAAGCATTCCAAAACATTCACTCTATTCAAAAAAATTTTTTTTTATATATATATATATATATTTTTTTTTTTATACCCTCAAATCAGGTCTAACATAAGATTTATAATGACTTGAACCCCATCTACCAATCTTTTTCACTATATCCTCTCTGAGACCTAGCATAGTAGCTTCAGTAGCAGCTCCTATACGGAATGAGTGAGACCCGAACTCTAATGGATTAAAACCCATTAAAACAATTGAACCCTTCCAAATGGCTCTAAATTGATACTGTGACAAAAAGGAACCATCTAAGTGAACCAACAAAGGGCCATCTTGCAAAGGCCGTATGGACCCATAAAGCATCATTACCTGACAAGGACATATCTCTCCACCACTAGGGAAGAGCACTATATTCTAGCCTTTTCCATAGCTATCCATTTTACTACTTCTCAGTAAGATTTCAACCCTGCTCTCGTTCCATATTACATCTTCTTTTTGTAAACCTCCAGAGGGGGGCGGAGCCGACATCCGGGAGGAATGGCCGCACTATAGAGGAGCTCCGTGGCTCACTTTCCTAAAAACCCATCTGCTAGGGCCATTCCACTGTCCATGTGGAAATGGTTTGAGATCAAACTCTCCAGAGTAGAATCTACTACTCAGTCACAATAACTGCACTCTGGATGTGGCCGGTAAACCCTGATCTTACTCTGAGGCCTACTATGCTGCCACCATTTTGAAGCCCTGACAGGCTGTAGATAATCTGAAACTGACGATCGTATAGCATTATCCTATTCTACCGCACTACTCAGTCTTATCCAAACACCCTCCTTAAATATGGCAGAAGACTCCTATTTGCAGATCCGGGCTCTATTCAAGGCCCTAGAACTACAGGCACTTCACCACTTCGGCGATCTCAGTCATGCAATAACTGCGCCACAGAATAAGGGAGACCCATGTCTATCAAGCAGAGCCAGAGTGAGGGATATTGAGTCGCAGTGTCAGGAGACTAGACTGGCTGAGCTACCTCCCCTCTCTAAGTTTACAATGGACACAGAGCCCAGACCAATACCAGTGAAGCAGGAGCTCACTTTACCTGTGGGGGACCCTGAAAGAACACGGAGCAGAACCGGATCGCACTCCTCTGATCTGGCTGTCAGCTCTTACTACTCCGGAAAGACCTCAGAGGTACAGGCAGTCACAGCGTCTGCCTTGAATGCCTGTCTGGAGCGGCGCCCTGTTAGAGATAAACCTGGACTGCGCTCCGATATTGGTAAGACCTTTCCTATGCCCAGAACTCACCCTGAGTCAGTCAGTGTCGTCCCACCGGCAGTAAACCAAAAGGTGGAGAAGTCTAATATCTTCAGATGGGCTGCAGCTGCGATCTCCCCCGGGAGATTATCACCTTTGGATTCCATAAACTGCACTCTAGCTGGCAAAGACTTAACCCTTACAGGCTGGACACTTGAGCTATGGGAATTGACAGGCATTTACAGCTTAGTTACCTTATGCGGTATAGGTTAATGAGGGGATGCAACGCTCCTTCTGTTTGCTGTCCCTACTACAGATGAAAACTCTATATGTGACTTCTGCAGTGCTTTTAGTTTTCCCTAAGCCCCACAGGTCACTGTTAATGATGACACATTCAAACTGTCTGATGAGGAGTTCCATGGGCACCGGTTGTGTTTATTGAGTTATTGTTGGGACAGTTTTCCTTACCATTTAGAACTGAGCTTGTTAAGGCCATGCGACTGTTTGTCTTACCACAGTTTTTCTAACATTTTCAATTTATGCTAATAAGTGTATTAGTCTGTTTTATCTCTATAATGTTTAGACTAGGTTGCACGAGGTCAGGACTTCATTCCATATGTGATATGGCCAGGGCTCTAGCTTATCATTATGTTTTCATAGTTATACATGAATGAGAGTGATGTTCCAGTTATCAGACCTACTTAACACCGCATGCTTCCTTACTCCTGCAATATAGCCTTTATAGTTAGCTCTTCTAGACTCTAGTAAATTATTATACACAAGATACTATTGTATGCTCACAGTTAAAGGAACTTGTCCTCCCTATGGTAGAAGGTCTCCCTCTTGTTCACTAGACAGTATTGGACAGTGCCTCTTCATTTATTTAGCATCAAGTTAGTTTTGGTTAACATTATTTGTTTGTATAGTATCTGGCAAAACTGACCACCTGTTAGTGTACAGATTTTCATACTACATGCTGCTGGATACCACCATAGTCTGACTATATTCAACCTCATTTATGTCAGCAGGGAAGCCCCTCTTGCATTTTTACTGACTCCTACAATACACACAAATGTATCACACTTGTTGGGGCCCTCACTTACTATTCACAAAAACCTGATAGTACGTGCTCAATAATAGGGGTCTCCTATATTAATTTACCATCTCTCCTAACATAGAGCATATGCTGTAATGTTTATATCTGAAGAATTGCGCCTATGTCATTTTAGGTTTATGTTAGCTCCCCATTAGGGGTTTCTACAACTTTGCTGAACACTGTAATATAGTCCTATAGAGTTTTGTTTCAGTAAGCTTGCCTTATTATACACTTTCAATCTGTCGCACTTAAAAATCTGTTAGCAGCCTTCTAAGGCCTCTCTATATTGTATATTCTAACTGTCTGTATGATTCGCAAGGATATTCCAGAGTAAAGTCTCCTACATTCTACTCTACTATATTATATGTATCCCCTAATACTCCAGCGTACCGAGGGAATATCTATATTACCCCCATAGAATATAGCTCAGATCCAACATGACCTAGCTGATGATTTTATGTTAGAGGCTATTATGTAAATATCAATGTTCACGTCTACTGTATCTCTATCTACACTTTATTTTAGTGAGGTTCTTGAGACCACACAGACTTATAAGGGCAAAATCTATTACAAGCCACTCTAAACATTCTTACCCCTATACTAGCTTATAATAGGCATACTCATGAGGGATACATAGTTTTGCCAGAGCGCCCCCTCCTCAGTACATATAGGTAGGCCCCCCTTATTTTAGAATGTGTAGTAATGCTCCTTTATCCTTTAATGTTTGGGCTCATTATGTTAGATGCCTCTCAATTTAATCACTCCGAGTCATTCTCTCCCCTACATACTGTATATGTGGATTAATGTGCCTAGCTAAGTGTATTTATCAGTACAAGATTACTCCTATATAGAATCTGATACCTGCTAGCCCTTCACTTACAAGATATATTTTGCACAGCGCTGGGGTATCAGTGCTTCATATAGCCGCCTCTAGTCCTCTCTAGCTCTTATGGCATGAACATATTACTCTGCCCTAGCTTGTCGGATTTATATAGTCTTCTTTAGATATTTAGCCCTTATACTGAGTATGTCTGAATTTTATTTATATTTTTTCTAACTATAGTTGTCCATATTCACCTTCGATATACTATACAGCTATTGCTAAAGGCTCCGCCCCCCCCCCTTATTATACCCCCCCTTATACTGAGCGGCTCTTGCCCGCTGAATCTCCCCTCCATATACTCTGACCCAAGAGAGGCCAGACAAAAGCTAACTCCCTATATCATACCGCTATTAGCTCATAGAGCACCGTCTACATCAGGGTAGGGACCATTAACTATATTATATAAAAACTGAGGTTTTTTTTTCCGTTATGTGTTCCAGACACTCTTGTTCACTATAAACTACCTTACACTTTATGTTCATGGTTTCAGGAATATTGTTTTATCTCATGTTAGTAGCTAGTTTCTGCTAATTGAACCTGATGTATCATCTAATAATGATTCTCATTTATATACATCTGCCACTGCTTTTGTTTGAATTTAGTGACATTAATAACTGTAATGTTGGTTTTTTTTAATGCTTCAGTTTAATTTCTATATGAGAAATGTATAACCATTCTTCTAGTTTATGATCCGTGCCTGGACACATTATCTGTTTTGTGATTATTCTCCATTACCTCAATAAAAAAATATTTCAAAAAAAAAAAAAAAACCTCCAGAAACTTTCTTGCTAGGGCTTACCAATTCAGAAAGCCTAAAAGCCCCCCAAAAAGGCCAATACAAAGGCCGTTCTAAACAATATTACTTTGAATGCTGATGCACAAACATCAGCCAATACTACCCAAATTTTTTCAAGTAAAGAAAATGTAATAGGCCTTCTCTTATCTCTAACCTTTGCCTTTTTCTTCAAACCTTTAAGGACTTGACGTACCCAAAAAACCTTTGTAATGTCAGGCAGGCCTAATAAATGGAATCTAAAAGCTAGGGCCGACAATCTTTTCTCCATAATAGATGGTGACAAACCCAAGGTTCCCCAATGCCACATCCATTCCAATAAGCAACCCGTGACATCATCAGACCCTTCTTTGATTTCAGACTGACATAACCACATTTCCCATTCCCTCCAAACTGATACATAGGACGCCCAAGTACCTGGAGCCAAAGACTTTTTAATTCAGCCAATTCTCCATCCCAAGCTTCCAAAGTTGGGCCGGAAACTTCGCTCCAGCTACATCCGCCTGAGGAGCCAGCTCTCGAAAGCGACACCACTGTGAACGAGATAAAGAATCTGCTATCAAATTAAGCTTACCAGGGATATGCTTTGCCCTGACAAAAACATTCATGCTTAAACATTTCAAAACCAGTACCCTCAATAAATGCAAAACTGGCAATGATGATGCAGATAATGAATTAATAGCAGAAACCACGCCCATATTATCCGTGTGGAACAATATGGATTTATTCACCAAATCAACTTCCCACACAAACAAAGCCACCAGAATCGGAAATAATTCAAGGAAGACTAGGTTCCGAGTTAAACCCAACTCCCCCCATTCTTGAGGCCACACCTCTGCACACCAATGACCCTGAAAATAAGCCCCGAAACCAACACCACCAGCTGCATCTGTTATCAAATCCAAATCAACATTAGAGATCCTAACTTCCATAAATATTGCAACTCCATTAAAATTTTTAAGGAACTCCAACCAAACTTTCAAATCATCCTTGTGGCCTTTTTTAATCCTTACAAAATGATGAGGCTTACTAACACCAGACATAGCCAATGACATTCTTCTGGAAAAAACTCTACCAATGGGAATGATTCTGCAAGCAAAATTCAATTTTCCCAGCAGAGATTGCATTTCCCTCAGAGTCACCTTACGGACCCCCAAAAAATTCTGAATCATTTCTGACAAGTCCACAATCTTTTCCAAAGGTAAACTACATTCCATTTTTTTGGAATCAATTGTAATACCCAAGAATTTAAGGGCCGTAACTGGACCCTCAGATTTTTCAATTGCAATAGGAACCCCAAATTCAGATGCCATCGAATAAAAACAAACCCTTAACTTCAAACAAACATCTGAATCAGGAGGACCAACAAAAAGAAAATCATCCAAATAATGAACTACAGAAGAGAATCCTGACTTAAATTTAACAACCCATTCTAAAAAGGAACTAAAACACTCAAACAAAGAACAAGAAATAGAACAACCCATTGGGAGGCAAAGGTCAATGTAGAAAAAACCATCAAAACAACAACCCAATAGATAATGGGAAGAAGGATGAACCGGAAGTAACCGAAAGGCTGCCTCAATATCCACTTTAGCCATTAAAGCAAATTGACCAGCCTCTCTAACCAAATTAACTGCCATATCAAATGATGTATAAGACACAGACGATAATTCATCCGGAATATCATCATTCACAGACCCACCCTTTGGAAAAGATAAGTGGTGAATAAGACAAAATTTACCAGGTTCCTTCTTAGGAACCACTCCCAAAGGTGAAATATGCAAATGAGGGATAGGAGAAACTTTAAAAGAAACCTCCTTCTCAAGCTTACTCCTAACAACCTCTGGCCATTCCCTAGCAGACTTAAGGTTACCCCTGTAATGAACAACACCCCCTGAAGATGGGATTCTAAAACCAAACTCGAAACCATGCAGCAATAACAAGGCTTTTTCACCAAAGCCCTTCTGTTTAGAGTACGAGCCACAGCTCCATCCCGCTTAGCCTCACCGGAGTTAATCCCTTTTTCAGGTAGCTATTGGGTTCCTCCCAATTTATTCTTTTTGAAACACTTGATGGAAGGGTGGGATCCCCCACACCCTGAGCATTCGTGTCTGAATTTACAAGGCGATCCCCATTTACAAAACTTTTCATTGAAAGCAAAACAGAAACCTTTTTTGACTGTTGCCGACGACCCACTTTGCAGTGACCTGCCGGCACCCCCGCGAAAAGGCTGCGAAGACCTTAGCGGGGTCAACACTTTTAGCCAAAGGCCCATATCACGGTCATCCCACTTCATCTCAGGCTTAACCAACAAACGTTGTCTAACGTGCAGCGGCTATCACATCTAAATAACAAAAAAGTGCCGCGCCTTGATCAGGGAACTTACCAGCAAATACACTGGCATAAATAACAAAAGCCTGAAACCAGTTAGTAAATGTTTTTGGTAATTTTCTATAACGTTTTTTCCTCTCTTCCTCCTCCTTCTTGGATGCATCATTTTTTGAGTCTTCAGGTATCTCAAAAGTCTGGTCAAGGGGGAGGAGTGAAAATAATTCAATTAACTCTCTCTTGCATATCTTCTCCCTTAACTCAGCCGTCAAGTGCATACCCAAAGGCCCAATAGAACACAAACAAGACCTGGCCAAAGCCGTGTCAGCAATTTTAAGCTCAGGACCCCCAGACGCTTTATTATCAACATTAGCCACTTTTGACTGTGACAAACCGACGACTTGAGATTGGGGTACCGACCCTACATCTTTTGTTCCCTCACCAGCAATACCTAATACCCCATTTTGAGGGGCCGATCCAGGAGGAACCCATGAATTGGTTACTCCCCCCGAAACTTTAGCACCTTCTAACTTGGCTAACAAGACCCTTAAACCCGCTACAACAGTTATTGATAAAGGATCAGCATGCACACCAACTGTTTCAACCCCCCCTTCAGATTCACAGCCCCAGATCCCTCATTACCTGTACCAAGATCCTGAGTCGCTGCAGACTGATCACCTTGAGATGCAGCCGTAACCTTCTCTATATTCTGGAACACAGTAGTCCTGGGTTCCGTATTAGTCATCAATTGTTGACCTCTTTCAGCCTGCAAAACAGAAACATGTGACAAACCCCCTGAAGGTGCCCAAATTCCAATGCCCTTTACTAGCCATAGACATACCCAACCTACTATCCACTAAAACACCCTTACCCCTCTTAGCAGATGAAACCTCAAACCCTTCTCCCCTTAAATCCCCATACCTCTTGCGTTGTCTACCTCTACCTTGTATTCTCCCAATCCCAGACCTGTTTGGACGTTGAACAGAATTAACCGAGGTATGAAATGTATTGTTATGCCTCCGTCCCATCATCCCCTGATGACCAAAATTAAAATTGTTGGCCGTACTCACCCCTGTTTCTTCTCCCCTTGCATTAAAACATTCCGCCCCGGGAACGCTGTCCTCCATATCAAGACTGATATTTTCCGTCCAGGATTCCTGAAGACCATAAGCTTCCCCACTTAGGCCGTCATTTCCCACCACTAAGAAACCCGAAGAATTCTCAGGCCGTGACCCAATCTCATTCCCTTCTAAAAGAAAAACATTGTTAGAGACAGGTAAATTTTTAACCACATCAACATTCCTACCCCTCAAATTTCTTAACTCACCCCTTAAAACCAAATCACTCGATGCCCTGACTGACGGTCTAAACTGGTGAAGGGGGTTAACTACACTGGGAGAAGGAGGAATAAAATCCTCCTCAGAAGAATCTAAATATAAGGCTAATTCCCCAACGCCGTTATCAACCTCTGTATCATGCTGACTCTCACTGACTTCAACCCCTTCGACCCTCTCATCTAACACTCGATAAGCCTGCTCCTCAACATTGCTACTAGGCCTTAAAATCTTGGCCGTTTTTGAAAAATCATGCAACTGCTCCTCAACCGCCTGAGACAGCTCAGTCGAACCTGACACCTTCAATTCCTCACCCCTCTTTTTCACTAAAACAATTTTCTAACCTACCGCCACTCACTTGCTCCTTACCACCACTCTATAAACTAGGCCTCGGCGGGCCGTCACCTTTACTAACTTGCCTCTTCCCCTTAAATACCACTTTTTGGCCTAAATTGTCCGTCTTACCCTAAGGCAAAGAATCACCCTTCTTTACAGGCACTTCAACTTGCTCCGGTAAGGAACTAATGCTCCCAGACAGCATAGCAGTATCCTCGACCTCAGCTCCGGCCTGCCGACTTCCGGAACTAGAACTTGACTTCTTCCTCATGGCCGCCTTTAACCCCGGACTGGGGCTGGGTCTTCTCCGTCCGCCATTACTCCCCTCCGAATCTGGATCCAAACAAACTGGGGGCCTTGAACGCCTCACAGGTCTCGAAGCAGCATCCTCCATATCATCCTTCGTTTCGATAACAGGACCAAACAAGGGATGTAACTTATCCTTGAGCCAGGTAGGGCCCATTTTAGCAGCTTCCAACTTAAGTTGGTCGAAAATCGCATCAAACTGCGCCATCACAAGTAATTCCAACGACAAGCACTTTCCACATAAGTTTGATAACTAATCTGATGACAGATTCTCCCGCTCTTTCCTTAAAAGCGTAACAGCGCGTGCTAAGCCCGCCCCTTTACAGACTCCCAACCAATCACACACTAGGCCTCATTCCTCCAACGGTCAAGTCCCCTTCCCGTTACTTCGAACTCCCAGGGGCTCCCTTATATCATTACAATGGCAATAGTAGAATGTGGTGACCTGAGCGCTGTAGTATCCTAATGCTCTCCTCCAAATGGTCCCCTAGTGGACTGGGTGAAACAGAGTTAATAGGTAATGGAGGGAGCGCTAAAAGCTTAATAGGATATAAGATAGTGCGGCAATACTATAGCTGCATACTTGAGATGTCTAAGCTGGTGTGTGAAATAAATGCGGTGTCGAGTATAATACGATTTAAAATTTTAAAATTTAATACAACATTCTAATATTTGTAAAATCACATACGATAATAACATGGATCTATGATACATAAAAGAGACTTAAAAACAATAGATGTCTAACTGAACAGTACACAGACTAAGTAGGCCGGCCTGGAAATCTGGCATGAATTGTATACAATAAACCAGCACAAGATAATACAATGATGTGTCAAAAAAATATATACAGATAAAAGCAGTGGCCAATGGAAATTATAGGCGCAAATAGTGTTCAAAAAGGTGTATAAAATAATAATCCTAAATGTGGTAAAAAGATGATCCAAAAAAAAATAATAATAATAAAAAAATTATCCAAAAAAAGGGATATAAATCAAAACTTGAAGAAACGTGAGCCCACGGAGATAATCCAATCCTCAATGTGAAAGAAATATCAGATAATGCAAATCCATAAGAAAAAGTTGTAGCAAATAGCTATAAGTGGAGCCGTAAACAATATCAAAACATGTATCCAAATAGTCACTCGTGATAATATAAAAAACTAGTGTCCGTAAAAACAATAATGTCAATAAAAAAATAAATAATTTGTCAGTGAAAAAATATCTTAACCATGTGGAGCATCCTGTGACCTGTAAATAAGAACAAACAAACAATGGTGCAATAAAGCTTTTACACTTTGTAGAAAATAGGAGATAAGCTTACCAGTATGTCTGTGTCTATGCGTTTCGGCCTATAACAAGGCCTTTCTCAAGACTATACTGTGTGTGAATCAACTGGTAGCTAATATAGGGTGTCAAATGCTGTGATTGGTTGTCATTTTGGCGCCAAAATCACAATGGAAAACCTCTTCCTGTCATTTTTAGTGAATCCTGGGAAATGGTTCACGTAATTTTATTTTTTTTTGTTATTAAAAATGAGTGATCTATAATAATCGTTATCAGTTGTTTGTAACCGTCTATTTGTGTGAATCTAATTTCAAACATTTTTTTGATATATTCATGTTTTCCAACCTTTACTTCTAACCGATATTTCCAAATCCTGCTTATTCACTTCCTGTTTGGGTTTGTATCTTATTTCCGGTATCGGGCATGACGTCTTTAGCGTCATATCCGATTTCGGAATATTTGTGTTTACTTAGATATCAATTGTTATCCTTCTGGCAGTATTTGTGATCTCAAATGGTATCTCACAACCATTATTTCTAACTCGAATTACCGGGTCTTCCGTATCCGCTTTCTGTTTGCATTTTCGGTCTCATTTCCGGTATCGGGCATGTCGTTTTTTACGTCATTTCCGGTTTCGGATCAGTCGTTATCTATCTATCAGTGTTAGTGATATCGGGTGGTGTTGGTAGTATATGATACATGATTTTACAAAACGGAACAGGCTCTTAATACATACAGGTAGTTTCTGGGCATAAAATGGCATAACATGTTGGATACATTTAGACATGCTTGTGGTGGCAGATATGTCCTAATAAACTATTTGTCCTAGTCTGTCACTCCTGATTCTTCCTGTTACAGTGCATGGCACAGACTCTGATCTCTTGCAGCCTTTCTAATGTGGCATGTAATATACGTCCTGATCCTGTGCCTCTTGGAGACCACTAAGGTGTAGGTGGTCTTTTACTATATTTAAAACTGAGCTAATTGTATTCGTCTGAAGTGTATGGATTAAAAGTAGAAATAGAAAAAAGAAAAAAGAAAAAACGTTACATATAAAATCTATTATCTATAGGGTAACTCCGACTTAACGGTCTTTTGTTATTGGAAAAGGTTATGATTTCTTAGTCCTGAGGAACCTTATACTGGTTGATCATTGGAAAATTTGTCTTTTCTGGTAAACTACTGGTTGATGATTGCGAAACTAAATAATTGATCTAATGTCATACATTGATCAATATTTGTCTGGTAACTACTTATCTAGTCCAATCCGTGTTTGGACTAATTTGTGAGAAATGTCAAAGTCCTAGAAATTCGAAAAAACGTTCTATGCAAAGTTTTAGTATATAAAACTTCCCAAAATGTACTTTTAAATATTTCCCAGAGTGTCCTATAAAATTCCTAAATGAACTTTAAAATTAAGGGGGTCTAAAAAGGTCCATAAAAAGTCCCTAATCATGTGTCTCGTCTCTGGCAATAATGATGTTAAGAAGCATTGGGATATAGAGATGGATGCACTTTAAGAATATATATGTGTATATACCTCACCCTACCCCTAGAACTGGTTAGACTTTTTCATGGGTAATCAGTGATATATGTCGATGGATATCAATTGGACAAATATCTGTAGTGAGGCTGTACATAAAAGAGCTATATGGGAGGTCTGGTTTAAGTGTCAGATAGGTCTAATTATAATTCTGTCAATCTAAGTCTGAGAGTCATAAAGCCTATCTTAATGTCCCAATCTCAACTTAAGAGCTAGTGTGATAACACATGCAGTCAGATAAAATTCGGGTAGAAAGATTTGGATAGAAAATTGTTGTTCTTTTCTAATCCTTTCTCAGGGATAATAGATGTGACAAATCTTCTTTATGGTTGAGACCTTTCGGAAAGAGGCAGTCTAAAATGAAAATCCATTTAGACTCATTATATAGTAGCTTTTTTTCATGATTGCCCCCTCTCGAATCATATTTGACCTTCTCTATTCCAAAATATTTTAGATCTTTTAAATTACCTCCATGTTTTGTTGAGAAATGTTTGTATAACGGAGTCTCTGTGTTGTTTTTCTCAATACATAATATGTGCTCCCTAATTCTGTCTTTAAGAATTCTCGAGGTTTGTCCCACATATTGTAGGCCGCAAGTACAGGGAATTACGTATATTATACTCCTGTCACTACATCTTATAAGGTCTTGGATTTTGTGTTGTTCTCCCTTATGATGGGCGGTGAATTTGTTGGTTTTAAGACCATTCTTGCAGGCCTTACAATTCGGGCACGGAAAAAAACCTTTTATTGTTTTTCCTTGGCAATTGATTATGCTTGGCGTCTTATCCCTCGGAATACTGGGAGCTAGCATATTCTTCAGATTATTGGCTTTTCTGTAGATGAACCTCGGATTTGGTGTCAATTTCTCACCTATTATATCATCCTCCTTTAGTATTCTCCAATGCTTCTTAACAATCTTTTCAATGATGTGCTTGTTAGCACAATACTCAGTAATCATCGGGACATCAATAGTATTTTCGTCTCTTCCTAATGTGTGTTTCGTTTTGTATTTGATTAGACTTTTTCTGTCTAATCAGAAAAAGTCTAAAGAAAGACTTGCAATAAAAAGAAAGAACAAGGACTTAGAGGAGCCAGAAAGCCCTATACAGAAAAGAAGACCTATAGAGGAAAAAGAGGGAGCCGAAAAATAAAGAAGAAATCCATTGAGCAACACAATGAAACCTCAAAGGCTAAGGATACCAACACAATAAACAACCAAATGGAGGCGGAAGGTATATACAACTTGAGTTCCACAATATTGTCTGAAAAAGAGACATCTGTACTAAATTATGGCTTAAGCTTTGCTCCAGCTAAGGGGATGAATAAATTTCAGACCTTTATAAATATAAAGGAATTTGTCAGGAAACTGACACTGAAGAGGTACTTTCTAAAGCCTCCAAATGAGCTGTATACAACACAACAAAGATATCACATAGAAGAGAGATTTGCACATACAGATCTGAAACCCAAATCGACCTTCTACCCTGGTAACAACAAGGGAAATGCCATTGAGACGTTTGAATCCAATGTGTGCAGAGACATCAAAGACCTGAGTCTGAAAAAAAAACAATCAGATAAAACAGAACCTTTCAAAGTCACAAATAGAGACAATAAAAAGACTAGAAAGGAATCACGACCTGATTATCAAGCCAGCAGACAAAGGTGGTGGGAAAGTCATAATAGACCGGGAGAAATACAACAGAGAATGCAGAAGGATCCTCAACGACGAAACAAAGTACCACAGACTATGTAATAATCCAGTGGCAAATTACAAGAAAGAACTAGAAGATCTACTAACTAAGGCTAAAACACAAGGAATACTAAATGATAAGGAGTACAACTATATTAATATGCAATATCCAAAAACTCCAGTATTCTACCAGTTGCCTAAAATTCATAAGTCTATAGATAATCCGCCAGGAAGGCCGATAATATCAGGGATCGGCTCACTTTCGTCCAACCTTTCAGAGTACGTCGACAAGAACCTACAGAAACATGTAACCAAGCTTCCGTCATATTTGAGAGACTCTACCCAAGTCCTAGCTATTCTAGACAAATTGGTTTGGGACCCAAAATATATTTTGGCAACATGCAATGTCACCTCGCTTTATACAAGAATTCCTCATGAAGATGGAATAGAAGCGGTGGAATCATTCCTTAAGAAAGACCAAGAGATTCCAGAAGAACAACGGAAATTCATATTGGATAGCATAAGATTTATCTTATGCCATAACTATTTCTGTTATGACAAGAAATTTTATAAACAGAAATGTGGAACAGCAATGGGGACCAGGTTCGCGCCGAGCTATGCGAATCTGTACTCGAGATATATCAATGACATCTTGATAATCTGGAAAGGCTCATTAGAAGATCTAAAGCATACATTTGATGTGATGAATAAAAACGAAATGAACTTAAAATTCACATATGAGTACAGCTTCACTAAAATCAGTTTCCTTGATTTAACAATTGAAATCAAAGATGGTCAAATTGAGACATCGACCTTCTTCAAGAAGGTCGATTGTAACAACTATATACATAGTCTAAGCTGCCATCACCCAACCTGGAAAGAAAATATCCCAAAGGGCCAACTGCTAAGAGTGAGGAAGAACTGCTCCAACCCCCTCAAATGGGAAGAACAAGCGAATATATTGAAACAAAGGTTTGTGGATAGAGGTTATGACAAGGAGATAATAGAAGAAAAAATAGAAGAAGTCCATAAAATTGACAGAAAAAGTCTAATCAAATACAAAACGAAACACACATTAGGAAGAGACGAAAATACTATTGATGTCCCGATGATTACTGAGTATTGTGCTAACAAGCACATCATTGAAAAGATTGTTAAGAAGCATTGGAGAATACTAAAGGAGGATGATATAATAGGTGAGAAATTGACACCAAATCCGAGGTTCATCTACAGAAAAGCCAATAATCTGAAGAATATGCTAGCTCCCAGTATTCCGAGGGATAAGACGCCAAGCATAATCAATTGCTAAGGAAAAACAATAAAAGGTTTTTTTCCGTGCCCGAATTGTAAGGCCTACAAGAATGGTCTTAAAACCAACAAATTCACCGCCCATCATAAGGGAGAACAACACAAAATCCAAGACCTTATAAGATGTAGTGACAGGAGTATAATATACGTAATTTCCTGTATTTGCGGCCTACAATATGTGGGACAAACCTTGAGAATTCTTAAAGACAGAATTAGGGAGCACATATTATGTATTGAGAAAAACAACACAGAGACTCCGTTATACAAACATTTCTCAACAAAACATGGAGGTAATTTAAAAGATCTAAAATATTTTGGAATAGAGAAGGTCAAATATGATTGGAGAGGGGGCAACCATGAAAAAAGCTACTATATAATGAGTCTAAATGGATTTTCATTTTAGACTGCCTCTTTCCGAAAGGTCTCAACCATAAAGAAGATTTGTCACATCTATTATCCCTGAGAAAGGATTAGAAAAGAACAACAATTTTCTATCCAAATCTTTCTACCCGAATTTTATCTGACTGCATGTGTTATCACACTAGCTCTTAAGTTGAGATTGGGACATTAAGATAGGCTTTATGACTCTCAGACTTAGATTGACAGAATTATAATTAGACCTATCTGACACTTAAACCAGACCTCCCATATAGCTCTTTTATGTACAGCCTCACTACAGATATTTGTCCAATTGATATCCATCGACATATATCACTGATTACCCATGAAAAAGTCTAACCAGTTCTAGGGGTAGGGTGAGGTATATACACATATATATTCTTAAAGTGCATCCATCTCTATATCCCAATGCTTCTTAACATCATTATTGCCAGAGACGAGACACATGATTAGGGACTTTTTATGGACCTTTTTAGACCCCCTTAATTTTAAAGTTCATTTAGGAATTTTATAGGACACTCTGGGAAATATTTAAAAGTACATTTTGGGAAGTTTTATATACTAAAACTTTGCATAGAACGTTTTTTGAGATGATTCTTTGTAAAATAGGTTTCTAGAAAAGATTTTGGGGAGTCATACGTATATATATATATATATATATATATATATATTATTATTTTTTTAAACTGTTTTTTGAATTTCTAGGACTTTGACATTTCTCACAAATTAGTCCAAACACGGATTGGACTAGATAAGTAGTTACCAGACAAATATTGATCAATGTATGACATTAGATCAATTATTTAGTTTTGCAATCATCAACCAGTAGTTTACCAGAAAAGACAAATTTTCCAATGATCAACCAGTATAAGGTTCCTCAGGACTAAGAAATCATAACCTTTTCCAATAACAAAAGACCGTTAAGTCAGAGTTACCCTATAGATAATAGATTTTATATGTAACGTTTTTTCTTTTTTCTATTTTTACTTTTAATCCATACACTTCAGACGAATACAATTAGCTCAGTTTTAAATATAGTAAAAGACCACCTACACCTTAGTGGTCTCCAAGAGGCACAGGATCAGGACGTATATTACATGCCACATTAGAAAGGCTGCAAGAGATCAGAGTCTGTGCCATGCACTGTAACAGGAAGAATCAGGAGTGACAGACTAGGACAAATAGTTTATTAGGACATATCTGCCACCACAAGCATGTCTAAATGTATCCAACATGTTATGCCATTTTATGCCCAGAAACTACCTGTATGTATTAAGAGCCAGTTCCGTTTTGTAAAATCATGTATCATATACTACCAACACCACCCGATATCACTAACACTGATAGATAGATAACGACTGATCCGAAACCGGAAATGACGTAAAAAACGACATGCCCGATACCGGAAATGAGACCGAAAACGCAAACAGAAAGCGGATACGGAAGACCCGGTAATTCGAGTTAGAAATAATGGTTGTAAGATACCATTTGAGATCACAAATACTGCCAGAAGGATAACAATTGATATCTAAGTAAACACAAATATTCCGAAATCGGATATGACGCTAAAGACGTCATGCCCGATACCGGAAATAAGATACAAACCCAAACAGGAAGTGAATAAGCAGGATTTGGAAATATCGGTTAGAAGTAAAGGTTGGAAAACATGAATATATCAAAAAAATTTTGAAATAAGATTCACACAAATAGACGGTTACAAACAACTGATAACGATTATTATAGATCACTCATTTTTAATAACAAAAAAACATAAAATTACATGAACCATTTCCCAGGATTCACTAAAAATGACAGGAAGAGGTTTTCCATTGTGATTTTGGCGCCAAAATGACAACCAATCACAGCATTTGACACCCTATATTAGCTACCAGTTGATTCACACACAGTATAGTCTTGAGAAAGGCCTTGTTATAGGCCGAAACGCGTAGACACAGACATACTGGTAAGCTTATCTCCTATTTTCTACAAAGTGTAAAAGCTTTATTGCACCATTGTTTGTTTGTTCTTATTTACAGGTCACAGGATGCTCCACATGGTTAAGATATTTTTTCACTGACAAATTATTTATTTTTTCATTGACATTATTGTTTTTACGGACACTAGTTTTTTATATTATCACGAGTGACTATTTGGATACATGTTTTGATATTGTTTACGGCTCCACTTATAGCTATTTGCTACAACTTTTTCTTATGGATTTGCATTATCTGATATTTCTTTCACATTGAGGATTGGATTATCTCCGTGGGCTCACGTTTCTTCAAGTTTTGATTTATATCCCTTTTTTTGGATACATTTTTTATTATTATTATTTTTTTTTTGGATCATCTTTTTACCACATTTAGGATTATTATTTTATACACCTTTTTGAACACTATTTGCGCCTATAATTTCCATTGGCCACTGCTTTTATCTGTATATATTTTTTTGACACATCATTGTATTATCTTGTGCTGGTTTATTGTATACAATTCATGCCAGATTTCCAGGCCGGCCTACTTAGTCCGTGTACTGTTCAGTTAGACATCTATTGTTTTTAAGTCTCTTTTATGTATCATGGATCCATGTTATTATCGTATGTGATTTTACAAATATTAGAATGTTGTATTAAATTTTAAAATTTTAAATCGTATTATACTCGACACCGCATTTATTTCACACACCAGCTTAGACATCTCAAGTATGCAGCTATAGTATTGCCGCACTATCTTATATCCTATTAAGCTTTTAGCGCTCCCTCCATTACCTATTATCATTAGAATGGCCTAATATGATTACCAGGGTGGATGATAGTATAAATGTAGTTTAGTATAACATATGTTTTGTATAGTGTTTTTGCACTGTTTTTAGATTATTCCACAGTTTTTTAATTTTTGTTATAATCTATTACTGTTTATAGCTTTAATAAATACAGGAAGCCGATATCGCTCTTGCTGCTCCTTAATTTTGTATGGTGTTATACACCCAGTTTTGATAGCAGTTTGTGTTAGTAAAATTTAAAATTGTAGCTTATTGCTGCTTTGCCGCTTGTGTAGATAAGCGCAGGAAGCCGGTATGGCACATTCACCTCTTTGCTTTGCAATAATAAAATTACCTAGGCTTTAACTATATCCCAATTATTTCTAGCCTCTTGGTGAGAGATATTTGTTAAAAACCTACTGGATACCTATATTCATCTGTGTTTTTAGGAGAGCAGCTATTGCTCCTTTGTGATATCGCTTAGGGCTTGTATCTATTGTAAGCCGTTTGTCACTTTTTCTTGCTATTAATAGCACCTGCTTTATAACAGTATCAGTTACTTCTGCCATACATTGTAACGCATGTAGCGATATACTATATATCTATTCACCACCTTTTGGTATATAGCCACTTACACTACCGTGTCCTTAGATTTGTTACGGCAAGATTAATATTGAACTGAGGCTGGTAAAAATGATATTGATTTAAGTTACAATCTATTATTGTTTGTAGCTTTGATAAATACAAGAAACCGATATCGCTATTACTGCTTCTTAATAGCAATCTGTATTAGTAAGATTTAGAATTGTAGCTTATTGCTGCTTTTCCGCTTGTATAGATAAGCGCAGGAAGCCGGTATCGCACATTCAGCTCTAGGCTTTGCGGTAATACAACTACCTGAGCTTTTACTCTATCCCAGTTATTTTTTACCAATTAATGAGAGATATTAAAAACCTATTAGATATTTATATTCCTCTGTGTTTTTAGGAGAGCAGCTATTGCTCCTTTGTGATATCGCTTAGAGCTTGTATCTATTATAAGTCGCTTGTCACTTTTTCTTGCTATTAATAGCACCTGCTTTATAACAGTATCAGTTACTTCTGCCATACATTGTAACACATGTAGCGATATACTATATATCTATTCACCACCTTTAGGTATATAGCCAATTGACACTACCGTGTCCTAAGATATAAATAGCTACATAACGTTAGGTATTTCTATTTTTCTCAGTTGTTAGTTTTTATAACTACAGAAGACCACCAACTATTAATTTATCAAATAATCTTATTTTACAACATATAGGAGAGCAAGGTTAAAATTAGGAAACCCCTGACGCGACGTTTCACATACGCTTCCTCAGAGGGGATTACGCGAGGCGGCAAAACTGCTTGTTTTTATTGGTTATTAGTACACGCCTTATTTTTCAAATAAGATTTGGACCTTTCATTTCATTGGTTGTCCAGCTTGTCAATCTATGACGATTCAGTCATCTGTTTCTTGGTGCTGCAGACCTATGTCAATCAGATTGCCTTTATGTTTACTCTGCTTTGCATGGAACTTTGCATGTATTTAAAGGACACATGTGTTTTTGTCCATATTTTATTGTTTGAAGATCCAAGTAATGTATGTGTGTATAACGGAGTTCTATTGAATAATACTTATATTACTACTATGAACAACCTTAGTTTTGTGTATTTCTGTGTAGAAATTATGCTTATCAAAATAATTAGAAATTTAAGGAAAACAAAATGATGAATGTGATGAAATATTAATTGGTGCTCGTGATTAAGTGAATATTGTGAAGTAATAAAACATACAATAAAAGTGAAAAAATGATGATAAAATTAAATTTATATAACATAAATGAAATAAAAAATAAAAATTAAAAAATATGAAAATAAAAAATAAAAAATAAAAAATAATTAAAACGACATACAAGTCTGTGCTATTTGACTTTATGAGCTGATCAGATTAAATTGTGATTGTAACTTAGTGATACCACCGTGCATTTACATATGTGTTGATTTGCTATCTATAAATTTGTGAAGCAAATCTTTAACATTTATATTTAAAATTAACATATTTTCTGAAATGCAATTTTATATTTGCAAGAAGTGAAGTAGTAGTGATGTAAAATTAAGCTAAAC
Source organism: Bombina bombina (assembly GCF_027579735.1). Classification (NCBI taxonomy): domain Eukaryota; kingdom Metazoa; phylum Chordata; class Amphibia; order Anura; family Bombinatoridae; genus Bombina; species Bombina bombina. Next base: position 456,946,854 of record NC_069500.1, on the reverse strand, counting down.
TGTGATGTGTGTTTATGTGCTTGTGCTGACTAACTATATGTTGACATTTTCTGATTATATATGGCAATAAATTACTTCTATTTCGATTTTTGTTGAATATAAAATAGTGTTTTTATTTTCATTTTTTATTATTCCTAGTTGTTATCAATTATGATGTTCCTTGTTGGTGATTGAATTAACATTCCCTATGTGGTGATAAATATTGGGTTTTTACTGTAGTAACATTTGGTCAAATTTATGTTTTTTAATTTTTGATTTGAATGAAATTAAAAATGAAAATAAAAATAAAAACATAGTAAAAGGTTGGAAAAATATTAACTCAGTGCTATTAATTTTATCTTTACTTATTCTTTTTAAATTGTTTATTTGGTTATTTGGATATATGATCTTATTTATTAGTTGTTTTGTAGCTTTAATATTTATATTTTATTTAATCATCCGTTTTTACAGTTTGTTTTATGGTTATAGATAAACATTAAAGTTGTGAAATCATTCAGCCCGTACGGTTTTACACTTTGTAGGAGATGTATCCATTTGCACTCCATTTTTAAAAGAGTTTGTTCTATGTTCCCTCCTCTTATTCCCAATTTTGCTTGCTGTAGTACTGCACATTTTAACAATTCTTCATTGCTGTTATGTCTGAGGGAAAAGTGTTTAGCTACACTTGTTATAGTTCTTCCCTTTTCAAGATCTTTCTTTATGTTGCGAACGTTTCTACAATGCTCCATAACTCTTGTTCTTATTTGTCTTGTAGTCATCCCTACATAGAACATTTTGCATGGGCATTGAAGAACATAGACTACTCCTATTGTTGTACAAGAATAATAGGCTGAAAGTGAATGTTTTTTACCATATTTATCTTGGATTTCTTTGATTTTCTGTACTTTTGAGCATGTACTGCACGTTCCACATTGGAACATGCCTTTTGATTGACTTTCTTTTCTTTGCCGATGGACATAGTGACTCTGGATTAAGGTATCTTTCAGGTTGTTAGGTCTTTTATACCCAATAGATACTCTGTCTCCTATTTGACTAGCCAGTAGAGGGTCGTTAAGTAAAATATGCCAGTTCTCATTTATTATTTTCGTCACTTCCTTCATTTGAGGATTGTACGTTGTGATTAGACGCGGTTTATTATCTGCTTTTTTCTGATGTGGTTTTAAAAGACTTTTTCGATCCATTTTTGTTACTTGTGTGTTTGCTCTTTTTATTGAGCATTTACTGTAGCCTCTATCTTCCAATCTCCCGCTGAGTTTTTTAGCTTCTTGTTTATATACTGTGATATCAGAACAGGTTCTTCTTAATCGTGTGAATTCACTTTTGGAATTGCTTTTAAAGTACTTGGGGCATGTGCACTAGTTTGATGTAGGAGGGTGTTTGTAGCTGTAGCTTTTCTATACAGTGTTGTACTGATTTCTCCTAGTTCATTTTTTTGTATCTCCAGGTCTAAAAATTTGACCTTGTGATAGCTATATTCATAGGTTAGTCTCAAGTTTAAATTGTTACTATTCAGATTATCCATGAATTGGTTGAGAGTTTCAGTAGGTCCCTCCCAGATAAACAGGATGTCATCTATGAAGCAAATCCATAGTGGGATGTATTTCATATATTTATCGTTGGTGTCCGAGAATACAGTATTGTTCTCCCACCATCCCAAAAATAGATTTGCATATGTGGGTGCACATGCTGTACCCATAGCAGCGGTACCTTGGGTTTGTAGGTAGAAATGATCTTTGAATGTGAAGTAGTTGTGGTGTAGGACAAAATGTAGCAGTTGTTTTATCAGTTGATTATGATCCTGATTATCGGTTACATTAGTTGCAAGGAAATAAGATATTGCTTTTTCTCTTAGATGGTGTTTGATACTAGTATAAAGAGATTCCACATCTGCTGTTACTAGGATGGATTTTGGAGATAATGATAGATTTTCAAGTTTCTGCAATACCTCCATGGTATCTTTTATGATGGTAAAGTATACAGATATTCTCTTAGTCTTTGATCTATATATTGGCTTGGTTTCTCTGTAAGGCTGTTATTACCAGAGATGATCGGGCGTCCTGGTGGTTTATGTATATTCTTATGTATTTTTGGAATGAGATAAAATGTTGATGTTGTTGGATGAGATTGTGTAAGGAAGAGTTTCTCTGTTTGAGTGATTAGTTGGTCTTTGTATGCTTTTTCTATTATTTTATTGTGTTTTTCCAAGTATGATTGAGTCGGATTGCTAAACAATTTTTTATAGCATTGTTGGTTTTCTAGCTGTTTGTTAGCTTCTTCCAAGTACATATCTTTATCCCACAGGACTATATTACCGCCCTTGTCAGATGTTTTAATTATGTGATATTGCCATGTTTGAATTTCTTGTAAAGCCTTCTGTTCTTAGTTGTTCAATCTTTTGACAAACTACTTCATTGAATATCTGTATTTGCGGTGACAAATTACTCGGATGAATATATTTAGATTTGTTCTTTATTTTTTGTCTCCAATCTGTAGTAGTCTCATTAGTATCATTTGTGTTTTCCTGCAATAATTCTTGTAGATCATGCAGTGCTGTTTGGTCTGCTATTGTCCAGTCTTCACCCATTTCTTTTTTGGCATACAGTTTTTTGAGTAGTAATTTTCTAGTATACAGTTCACATCTTTGACCACTTCAAATTTATTAAGGGTGTTTGTAGGACAAAAACTTAGGCCTTTTGATAGACTTGAAATATGATCTTTGCTCAATGTATGTTGGGTGAGATTGATGACTTTTAAGTTCCCATTCGAATTTTGGAGAATGGGCTCGGTTGTCTTCTCCTTGTTTCTCTTGGGGGTGCAGCTTGTGTTTTTCTTTTGTTTGGTCGTGACTCTTGTGTTGTTTGATTGGTAGGTGGAGTGTATTGAGTGTGTATTCCTTGTCCTAAAAAAGATGCTCTAGAGGTAGAGGGAATGGCAATATTACTGTTGTCTGGTAATTGTGATTGGGATCTAGTATGAGTTCTAGGTTGTATATTGGTATCAGGATTAATACTTTCATTTGAGGTATCAGATTCCGATATTTCTATCTCACTTTCATTGAATTGTATCAGATTTTGCGGTTTATTGATTTTATAAGGGCACGTATGATATTTCTTTTGCCATTTATATACCTTTTTGTTTTGGTAATCACCTAGATCTCTCTGATATTTCTCTTTTTTGCTTTGTATTAATTCATTTTCTAGTTCAGATTGGTATTGTTTATACAGATTATTAAATTTGTCTAGATCCTCAAATGTTTTTAAACGCTCATTGTAAGTTTGTATGTTTTCCTCTAATAGCGCTAATTCGTCTTTGTCTGCTTCTATTAGGATTTGGATTAGTGTTTGTGAACATGTTGTAAGTGCTTTTTCCCATCTATCAATATGTTCTTGTCTTTTCAGCTCATACGCTGGAAACATTTTTATGCGCAAACTTCATGGGATCATATTTTCTTTTTGATATTTCTGAAAAAAAATGCAGATTCCACCACCTTTTAGAGTGTTTATACAGAGTTTTGTGTGACTGGCATAGTAGATTATTTATCTCTGGTAATAACAGCCTTTCAGAGAAACCAAGCCAATATATAGATCAAAGACTAAGAGAATATCTGTATACTTTACCATCATACGTACAAGATACCATGGAGGTATTGCAAAAACTTGAAAATCTATCATTATCTCCAAAATCCATTCTAGTAACAGCAGATGTGGAATCTCTTTATACTAGTATCAAACACCATCTAGGAGAAAAAGCAATATCTTATTTCCTTGCAACTAATGTAACCGATAATCAGGATCATAATCAACTGATAAAACAACTGCTACATTTTGTCCTACACCACAACTACTTCACATTCAAAGATCATTTCTACCTACAAACCCAAGGTACCACTATGGGTACAGCATGTGCACCCACATATGCAAATCTATTTTTGGGATGGTGGGAGAACAATACTGTATTCTCTGACCCCAAAGATAAATATGTGAAATACATCCCACTATGGATTCGCTTCATAGATGACATCCTGTTTATCTGAGAGGGACCTACTGAAACTCTCAACCAATTCATGGATAATCTGAATAGTAACAATTTAAACTTGAGACTAACCTATGAATATAGCTATCACAAGGTCAAATTTTTAGACCTGGAGATACAAAAAATGAACTAGGAGAAATCAGTACAACACTGTATAGAAAAGCTACAGCTACAAACACCCTCCTACATCAAACTAGTGCACATGCCCCAAGTACTCTAAAAGCAATTCCGAAAGGTGAATTCACACGATTAAGAAGAAACTGTTCTGATATCACAGTATATAAACAAGAAGCTAAAAAACTCAGCGGGAGATTGGAAGATAGAGGCTACAGTAAACACTCAATAAAAATAGCAAACACACAAGTAACAAAAATGGATCGACAAAGTCTTTTAAAACCACATCAGAAAAAAGCAGATAATAAACCGCGTCTAATCACAACGTACAATCCTCAAATGAAGGAAGTGACGAAAATAATAAATGAGAACTGGCATATTTTACTTAACGACCCTCTACTGGCTAGTCAAATAGGAGACAGAGTATCTATTGGGTATAAAAGACATAAAAACCTAAAAGATACCTTAATCCAGAGTCACTATGTCCATCGGCCAAGAAAAGAAAGTCAATCAAAAGGCATGTTCCAATGTGGAATGTGCAGTACATGCTCAAAAGTATGGAAAATCAAAGAAATCCAAGATAAATATGGTAAAAAAACATTCACTTGCAGCCCATTATTCTTGTACAACAATAGGAGTAGTCTATGTTCTTTAATGCCCATGCAAAATGTTCTATGTAGGGATGACTACAAGACAAATAAGAACAAGAGTTATGGAGCATTGTAGAAACATTCGCAACATAAAGAAAGATCTTGAAAAGGGAAGAACTATAACAAGTATAGCTAAACACTTTTCCCTCAGACATAACAGCAATGAAGAATTGTTAAAATTTGCAGTACTACAGCAAGCAAAATTGGGAATAAGAGGAGGGAACATAGAGCAAACTCTTCTAAAAATGGAGTGCAAATGGATACATTTCCTACAAAGTGTAAAACCGTACGGGTTGAATGATTTCAACAACTTTAATGTTTATCTATAACCATAAAAGAAACTGTAATAATGGATGATTAAATAAAATATAAATATTAAAGCTACAAAACAACTAATACATAAGATCATATATCCAAATAACCAAATAAACAATTTAAAATGAATAAGTAAAGATAAAATTAATAGCACTGAGTTAATATTTTCCAACCTTTTACTATGTTTTTATTTTCATTTTTAATTTCATTCAAATCAAAAATTAAAAAACATAAATTTGACCAAATGTTACTACAGTAAAAACCCACTATTTATCACCACATAGGGAATGTTAATTCAATCACCAACAAGGAACATCATAATTGATAACAACTAGGAATAATAAAAAATGAAAATAAAAACACTATTTTATATTCAACAAAAATCGAAATAGAAGTAATTTATTGCCATATATAATCAGAAAATGTCAACATATAGTTAGTGAGCACAAGCACATAAACACAAATCACAGTTTAGCTTAATTTTACATCACTACTACTTCACTTCTTGCAAATATAAAATTGCATTTCAGAAAATATGTTAATTTTAAATATAAATGTTAAAGATTTGCTTCACAAATTTATAGATAGCAAATCAACACATATGTAAATGCACGGTGGTATCACTAAGTTACAATCACAATTTAATCTGATCAGCTCATAAAGTAACTTAGCACAGACTTTTATGTCGTTTTAATTATTTTTTATTTTTTATTTTCATATTTTTTCATTTTAATTTTTTATTTCATTTATGTTATATAAATTTAAATTCACTTAATCACGAGCACCAATTAATATTTCATCACATTCATCATTTTGTTTTCTTTAAATTTCTAATTATTTTGATAAGCATCATTTCTACATAGAAATACACAAAACTAAGGTTGTTTATAGTAGTAATATAAGTATTATTCAATAGAACTCCATTATACACACACACATAACATTACTTGGATCTTCAAACAATAAAATATGGACAAAAACACACTTGTCCTTTAAATACGTGCAAAGTTCCATGCAAAGCAGAGTAAACATAAAGGCAATCTGATTGACATAGGTCTGCAGCACCAAGAAACATACGACTGAATCGTCATAGATTGACAAGCTGGACAACCAATGAAATGAAAGGTCCAAATCCTATTTGAAAAATAAGGCGTGTACTAATAACCAATAAAAACAAGCAGTTTTTCCGCATCGCGTAATCCCCTCTGAGGAAGTGTATGTGAAACGCTGCGTCAGGGGTTTCCTAATTTTAACCTTGCTCTCCTATATGTTGTAAAATAAGATTATTTGATAAATTAATAGTTGGTGGTCTTCTTTAGTTATAAAAACTGACAACTGAGAAAAATAGAAATACCTAACGTTATGTGGCTATTTATATCTTAGGACACGGTAGTGTCAATTGGCTATATACCTAAAGGTGGTGAACAGATATATAGTATATCGCTACATGTGTTACAATGTATGGCAGAAGTAACTGATACTGTTATAAAGCAGGTGCTATTAATAGCAAGAAAAAGTGACAAACGACTTATAATAGATACAAGCCCTAAGCGATATCACAAAGGAGCAATAGCTGCTCTCCTAAAAACACAGAGGAATATATGTATCTAATAGGTTTTTAATATCTCTCATTAAGTGGTAAAAAATAACTGGGATAGAGTAAAAGCTCAGGTAGTTGTATTACTGCAAAGCCTGGAGCTGAATGTGCCATACCGGCTTCCTGCGCTTATCTATACAAGTGGAAAAGCAGCAATAAGCTACAATTCTAAATCTTACTAATACAGATTGCTATCTAAGCTATTAATAAGTAGTAAGAGCGATATCGGTTTCTTGTATTTATCAAAGCTACAAACAATAATAGATTGTAACTTAAATCTATATCATTTTTACCAGCCTCAGTTCAATATTAATCTTGCCGTAACAAATCTAAGGACACGGTAGTGTCAAGTGGCTATATACCAAAAGGTGGTGAATAGATATATAGTATATCGCTACATGCGTTACAATGTATGGCAGAAGTAACTGATACTGTTATAAAGCAGGTGCTATTAATAGCAAGAAAAACTGACAAACGGCTTACAATAGATACAAGCCCTAAGCGATTTCACAAAAGAGCAATATCTGCTCTCCTAAAAACACAGATTAATATAGGTATCCAGTAGGTTTTTAACAAATATCTCTCATTAAGAGGCTAGAAATAATTGGGATAAAGTTAAAGCCTAGGTAATGTTATTATTGCAAAGCAAAGATGTGAATGTGCCATACCGGCTTCCTGCGCTTATCTACAAAAGCGGCAAAGCAGCAATAAGCTACAATTTTAAATTTTACTAACACAAACTGCTATCAAAACTGGGTGTATAACACCATACAAAATTAAGGAGCAGCAAGAGCGATATCGGCTTCCTGTATTTATTAAAGCTATAAACAGTAATAGATTATAACAAAAATTAAAAAACTGTGGAATAATCTAAAAACAATGCAAAAACACTATACAAAACATATGTTATACTAAACTACATTTATACTATCATCCACCCTGGTAATCATATTAGGCCATTCTAATGATATAATGCCATTACACATATAAAATACTTTTTTGAAGACCAGAATAATAGAAATACAAGTTAAATATTGGAATATAAACCAGAGAGATTAAATACAAGCAGGTGGCTAGTTGTAATTTTCTGACAAGCCACATATAAGGCTACAAATATTTAGAAAATATACTCTAAGCCAACATAATATTCCATATTAACCTATAGTCCCTACAGTTATATCCAACAAAAGAATCAACAAAATATTGATATTAATATATAGAAGATGTGTTTTTAATTCAAGTGAGAACAGCAAAACAAAAATAGCTGTCTTTTTAATCAATAAGAATAAAAGTTACATTTTATACTGAAATATCTTGATATTTGTGACAAATATATAAGAACAGTGTATAGAAGCATTCCCTTTCTGACGTAGGTCACGGGCTGTGACTTATGTCTTCTCTAAGTTAACCAATCCATAAAAGTCCACCATAGATTTCACAGGAATCCTTTCCAAGGCTAAGATAAAACCCTACATTAACAAACAGAACAATTTGCAAACTTATTGCAAGATAGTTTGAAAAATATTAAATCTTTTGACATTTATTAATTTTTTCTGAAAAATATGTATCTTGCCCACAGAGAGATCCAACTTACCACCCCAACCGCCTGGAGAGTAGTCTTATCCAATTGTCAGATACAAATATAAGAAGGAAATTCCACAACATGGATTATCACAATAACCCAGATAATGAGATTGAAAGGAGATTAGGATATAATAAGATTGAAAGATAAAATAATTGTCATTACACGGCCAAAGGCTGTAACAGGCAGACAGGTGAAACATAGAGACAGGGATAAGCAGAACTTACAGTCAGGATCAAATGCTTGGGTTAGCAACAGGTAAGCAGAAAATCAAGGTAAACAGATCAAGGTCAAGTCCAATCTTGGTCAGCAACAATTATCAGATAGCAGGTACCAGAGGATAATCTAAGTGCAGATGAACAGGAAAGCCAAAGGTCAGCAACGAGCAATCCAATGAACACTTTGTAGCACATAGCAAAAACCTATACACAGGTAAAGTAAAGGAAACAGGAAGAACATTATAAAAGAAAAAAAAAGACACAAACCAGGCATGTAGGGCAAAAGAGCAATATTAGCGCCTCCACTAATATACTAAAGGAGCATCTGAGTATAAAGTAATAGTGCCATTGTTAAAACAGTATAAACCTAATAGTGGGCCAAATTACAAGTGGCACACTAACATTTATGCGTGAGGGAAAAGGAGTTTTTCATGAATGTTTGCATCGGGTTTAGCACTCATATTACAAGTTGAAAGTAAACGTGAATGATTTATGCAAGAATGGTTATCGTGTCCTCAGAGTTCTTGTTAACTGTTTTGCAGAGTGTCACAAAACACATCAAAACACATTACAAAGTACAGTTACATTCATAACAACACTATCTTATAAAAATTATTCAAAATAATATTCCACAAAAAGGTTATAAGGGCTCAAAGATATGAGGTCTCAGGTGTTAGAAAAAAGTCAGGTGAAGGGTTTTAATATAGAGATACAAACATATACATGTTTTAATAAATATATATATATATATATATATATATATATATATATATTTATATATATATATATATATATCATTATCATATAAAACTAGCAGCACCAAAGATATTAGTAATCTGCAAGTTCTCTTGTTTCTGCCTTTTCTGACTTTTATAGGCAGAAAGAAGGTGCACAGAGATTGTGATAATTTTGATATGGCTTATGTAAGGATAGGAAATAATAAAGAATGAGATATAGGTAAAGAAACTAGAACTAAGATAAAAAGCCAATCTTACCCAGCACTAGAACAATTCCTGCTAATTAACTATTTAACAACCTTTAAGGTTTGGGTTAGACTATAGAGTGACAGATCTATACATTTCTAAAAAATATTATTCTACCAAAATGTGCTTATACATTATTTATTTGCCAAAATTTTTTTTTCAACTTTATAATTATTGAGGCAATAACATAATACAACGAATATCATATATATACATACACATATGAGGATTAATAACACCATACAGTAATGGTAAGTGGTTAAAGTCCCAAAACAATTAGTTCCATTTGGAACTGGGGATCCCCAGAACTGGATATATATGTATCTATTTCCACTTTAAAGAGGCCTTAATTTGATACTTTGTAACAGCTCACAATTGTGTAATCCCTTTTGACAATTATATGGCTTAAATATATATATATATATATATATATATATATATATATATATATATATATATATATATATATATATATATATATATATATATAGCAAAACAGGAAACAGCACTCTCTGGACTTAAGTATAAAACAAATAGTTTATTCGGTAACGTTTCGGGGAATGCTCCCCTTCATCAGACCAACAACATACAAGTGAAACAAACATTTAAGCATACATAAACCCCTCCCTCTAGTGCAAAAAACCACCAAAAATGGTTGCCATGGCAACCAAACAACCAGTTCAAAGAAAATACATTTAAAAATGCAACAATCACATCAAAGAACCCAAATCATCATGGTTAATTAGCATCAGGTCAATTAGCAAATAGACACATAATCCTACCACATAGTACACATGCTGCATACTAGTAATTCTAATTACCCAGTGGCAGTGTGTCATATAAAAAGACATTTCACAATATTATTAACTAAGTACAGAAAAAAAGATTAGAAAAAAAGTTTAGTTAAAAGTCAGCAATTCATCATGTTGAAATGCAATTCACACACTGCACTTATTGTCACAATACCCAAATCATAATACACGTATTGCATAGGCTAGGACCATATGTACCATTTATGTTAGAAACGTTATCAACAGCAAACTGGGCACTTGGAAACCTCAAACATTGTAACTGTATTACATGCGCTAAGTCTAACACGACCTATATTGTGTAAATGATATGGGATCAAAGAGAATCATACCATAAGTCCCTGTTAGGCACCGGTCCACACTCGCACTTGTTCCTAGCACAGTCAGTAGCGGAACAGCAAGGGTAGTGCGCATGTGTATCAACCCGTCGCAGCCCGGCCCCCATTGCCCCAGCTAAGTTCCCAATAGGATAGAAAGGACAAGCCCCCACACCGGACAAATGATATTGTTATAATGGCATGGTATAGGGGTGGGCACCATGATACATCTAAGGGAGGGAAGGGTCAGGGTCATGCACGCAATATATGTAGCAGGATATGGTATAGCAGATAGTTAAATACTCACAATACACAGATAACTGGAGTCCCCCAATTACGAATAGCAACCCAGCATGCTCAGTCTGACATACAAGATACGATGTGTGAATGCGTCTGTCATTCCTAACTTGTCAGCACCAATCATTCAGTCAAGCCCCATATCGCCCCTGCACTAACATTTTACAGGGTCACATGAAAAAATGTCAATGTGTGTGCGCATGCGTGTCAGCCAGGCACTGTCTATTTATATTAATTACGGCAAGGGCCCTGGTAGGTTGTAGGGGACAAGCCCCTATCCCTGTGTGAGTAACAGTTTTGCTAAGAGATTCTTTATTATTTCCTATCCTTACATAAGATTTTATATATATATATATATATATATATATATATATACACTTACACACACACAACAGCAATTTAAAATAAGGGGAGGCGAAACGTGAAAAATAAAATCCTCCACTAAATCCAAAGTGTAGAGAAAATAACTCATTGTGTAAACCATTTACAAATCTAATTTTATATATATATATATATATATGTGTATTTACAGACATATTACCCCCTTAAAATATATAGGAATAGATATATATTGTACCAAAATACCATCAGCTATATGTAGAAATATGTATTTATAAATAAATAGAACATGTTCTGCTATGTGAAGAACATTGGAATGTTAAATATTCATATTCTTATATCAGAGTAGCACACTTGATAATAAGCGATCGGGTTTGCGCACGAATAGTTTTTTTCCCTCTATTGATTTCTCTGGGGGAATACGTTAACGTGATCAAAATATTTGAAGTTGTGCTTTATGCACACATCGGGTTAGCGTGTGTTAGGTGTTTTCAGGGGGGAGTGTCAGTTCAGGACTGGGCATCGGGCACACCGTACCAACTGGAAATAAGTATACCATTTGATCAGGATATCCAGGAGAACAGATTTCAGATCATGCAGCAATGATTCTAAAAGCTATTCTGTTTATTGAAAGTTGAGAGGCACGTCTTATAGACGACAGTTACAGCATATAGGGTTAACAAGTGATGTATTCATAACTACATCATCTTACATAGTATTTCTGCAGGAACAAAGAAGCTCATTGAAAATATAAGCAAAAGAAAAGGAGTGTTAGGGAGTCATTTATACAGAAATACCTAACTTCAGATAACAGTAAATCTGAGCCTCATAGCCCAGCACAAATCCAGGCCATTTGACATCTTGTAGAGATAACAGTGCATCCAAGCACATTGTCAGGGTCATTCTCAGGGCTATTCTAGCTATGCAAGTCTCCCTATCATCAGCATATTTCTCACTACATAATAGACCACTATAATAAAGGTTATTGAGACAAGATGGATGCCAAAGACAAAATGGCAGACAAGAACAAGATGGCACTGGTCACGCTAACAATAATTCCTAACATACCACCCTTTTATTCTAACAGAATAACATAAAAATAGAAAAGCGCAGAAAATTAGGAAAGCCGATAACAACAGTATAAGCCTGATACTACGGTAACATGACTCTATGTGAGAATACTATAGAGAAACGTATTCACATGTAGTGGTATAATTTTATATGCCAATAGGGCAAAAATTTGTCAATGCACATAGGTGCAGCCCCTCCAATACTGTCCATCTACCTCCCATCATCCTCAAACAACTGGTCTACCTGCACAAAGACCCAACCAGCCCCCAATCTACCCCCAAACAACGCTGCATCTTTTATTTCTCCACCTGCATTGCTAGTACCTCCAATATGTCCAACAGTTCCTTGCTAAGTACATTCTCCACAGTAAAGCACAAGATGGAAACAGCACAAATGTCTCTAGGTGGCCTCTAATCACTTTAAGAACAGTCTTTGTCCTCTTAGAGCACTCCACATTCATAAGACAATTTACTTCGATACAATTCATTTGCAGTAGGGGTGCTTATCCAGTGTTCTTCTGCAGGTAGATGCTGGAAGTCTGATGGTTCGTTCATGGGGTAGACAAGGTAGCCAGTGGATCCCCATAGCAAGCAGACACTCGAGTCAGAAGGAGTCTAAGAAGGAAACAAAACAGCACAAGATTAGTACACACCCCAATACAATCACAATTATGTCCAAATAAAACTTCTTTCACCTTTTTGTAAGCATCACAATTCCTTTAGCTTAACTCATCCTATGTCATTTAAAACTATGAAAACATTGGGATATATAATACAAACTAAATACATTGATTATACTTTTACAGAGAATAATGCACAGCTTCTCTATACAATTTAAATGAAACTTCATGAATACTAAGCAAGTGAAAACTGCTAGACTTCATCAAGAGGCTGAATTACTATGCTAAAACTTATGCTAAGGCCTGCCCTGTAAAAAAATTAAAAAATAAAACCGTCAATAAAAAACATAATTTATGCTTACCTGATAAATTCCTTTCTTCTGTAGTGTGATCAGTCCACGGGTCATCATTACTTCTGGGATATTACTCCTCCCCAACAGGAAGTGCAAGAGGATTCACCCAGCAGAGCTGCATATAGCTCCTCCCCTCTACGTCACTCCCAGTCATTCGACCAAGGACCAACGAGAAAGGAGAAACCAAGGGTGAAGTGGTGACTGGAGTATAAATTAAAAAATATTTACCTGCCTTAAAAAAAACAGGGCGGGCCGTGGACTGATCACACTACAGAAGAAAGGAATTTATCAGGTAAGCATAAATTATGTTTTCTTCTGTTAAGTGTGATCAGTCCACGGGTCATCATTACTTCTGGGATACCAATACCAAAGCAAAAGTACACGGATGACGGGAGGGATAGGCAGGCTCTTTATACAGAAGGAACCACTGCCTGAAGAACCTTTCTCCCAAAAATAGCCTCCGATGAAGCAAAAGTGTCAAATTTGTAAAATTTGGAAAAAGTATGAAGCAAAGACCAAGTTGCAGCCTTGCAAATCTGTTCAACAGAGGCCTCATTCTTGAAGGCCCAAGTGGAAGCCACAGCTCTAGTAGAATGAGCTGTAATTCTTTCAGGAGGCTGCTGTCCAGCAGTCTCATAAGCTAAACGAATTATGCTACGAAGCCAAAAAGAAAGAGAGGTAGCAGAAGCTTTTTGACCTCTCCTCTGACCAGAGTAAACGACAAACAGAGAAGACGTTTGTCGAAATTCCTTAGTTGCCTGTAAGTAAAATTTTAGAGCACGGACTACATCCAGGTTGTGCAGTAGACGTTCCTTCTTCAAAGAAGGATTTGGGCACAAAGAAGGAACAACAATCTCTTGATTGATATTCCTGTTAGTAACTACCTTAGGTAAGAACCCAGGTTTAGTACGCAGAACTACCTTATCCGAATGAAAAATCAAATAAGGAGAATCACAATGTAAGGCTGATAATTCAGAGATTCTTCAAGCCGAGGAAATAGCCATTAAAAATAGAACTTTCCAAGATAACAACTTTATATCAATGGAATGAAGGGGTTCAAACGGAACGCCCTGTAACACATTAAGAACAAGGTTTAAACTCCATGGTGGAGCAACAGTTTTAAACACAGGCTTAATCCTGGCCAAAGCCTGACAAAAAGCCTGGACGTCAGGAACTTCTGACAGACGTTTGTGTAACAGAATGGACAGAGCTGAGATCTGTCCCTTTAATGAACTAGCAGATAAACCCTTTTCTAAACCTTCTTGTAGAAAAGACAATATCCTAGGAATCCTAACCTTACTCCAAGAGTAACCTTTGGATTCACACCAATATAGGTATTTACGCCATATCTTATGGTAAATCTTTCTGGTAACAGGTTTCCTAGCCTGTATTAAGGTATCAATAACTGACTCAGAAAACCCACGTCTTGATAAAATCAAGCGTTCAATTTCCAAGCAGTCAGCTTCAGAGAAGTTAGATTTTGATGTTTGAAAGGACCCTGAATCAGAAGGTCCTGTTTCAGAGGTAGAGACCAAGGTGGACAGGATGACATGTCCACCAGGTCTGCATACCAAGTCCTGCGTGGCCATGCAGGTGCTATTAGAATCACTGATGCTCTCTCCTGTTTGATTCTGGCAATCAATCGAGGAAGCATCGGGAAGGGTGGAAACACGTAAGCCATCCTGAAGTTCCAAGGTGCTGTCAGGGCATCTATCAGGACTGCTCCTGGATCCCTGGATCTGGACCCGTAACGAGGAAGCTTGGCGTTCTGTCGAGACGCCATGAGATCTATCTCTGGCTTGCCCCAACGTCGAAGTATTTGGGCAAAGACCTCCGGATGAAGTTCCCACTCCCCCGGATGAAAAGTCTGACGACTTAAGAAATCCGCTTCCCAGTTCTCCACTCCCGGGATGTGAATTGCTGACAGGTGGCAAGAGTGAGACTCTGCCCAGCGAATTATCTTTGATACTTCCATCATAGCTAGGGAGCTTCTTGTCCCTCCCTGATGGTTGATGTAAGCTACGGTCGTGATGTTGTCCGACTGAAACCTGATGAACCCCCGAGTTGTCAACTGGGGCCAAGCCAGGAGTGCATTGAGAACTGCTCTCAATTCCAGAATGTTTATTGGCAGGAGACTCTCCTCCTGACTCCATTGTCCCTGAGCCTTCAGAGAATTCCAGACGGCACCCCAACCTAGAAGGCTGGCGTCTGTTGTTACAATTGTCCAGTCTGGTCTGCTGAATGGCATCCCCCTGGACAGATGTGGCCGAGAAAGCCACCATAGAAGAGAATTTCTGGTCTCTTGATCCAGATTCAGAGAAGGGGATAAGTCTGAGTAGTCCCCATTCCACTGACTTAGCATGCACAGTTGCAGTGGTCTGAGGTGTAAGCGTGCAAAGGGTACTATGTCCATTGCCGCTACCATTAAGCCGATTACCTCCATGCATTGAGCCACTGACGGGTGTTGAATGGAATGAAGGGTGCGGCAAGCACTTTGAAGTCTTGTTAGCCTGTCCTCTGTCAGGTAAATCTTCATTTCTACAGAATCTATAAGAGTCCCCAGGAAGGGAACTCTTGTGAGTGGAACGAGTGAACTTTTATTTTCGTTCACCTTCCATCCATGTGACCTTAGAAATGCCAGTACTAACTCTGTATGAAACTTGGCAGTTTGAAAGCTTGAAGCTTGTATCAGAATGTCGTCTAGGTATGGAGCTACCGAGATTCCCCGCGGTCTTAGTACCGCCAGAAGAGCACCCAGAACCTTTGTGAAGATTCTTGGAGCTGTAGCCAATCCGAATGGAAGAGCCACAAACTGGTAATGCCTGTCTAGGAAGGCAAACCTTAGGTACCGGTAATGATCTTTGTGAATCGGTATGTGAAGGTAAGCATCTTTTAAATCTACAGTGGTCATGTACTGACCCTCTTGGATCATAGGTAAAATTGTCCGAATAGTCTCCATCTTGAACGATGGAACTCTTAGGAATTTGTTTAGGATCTTTAAGTCCAGGATTGGTCTGAAAGTTCCCTCTTTTTTGGGAACCACAAACAGATTTGAGTAAAACCCCTGTCCCTGTTCCGACCGTGGAACTGGATGGATTACTCCCATTAACAAGAGCTCTTGTACGCAGCGTAGAAACGCCTCTTTCTTTGTCTGGATTGTTGACAACCTTGACAGATGAAATCTCTCTCTTGGAGGAGAGTATTTGAAGTCCAGAAGGTATCCCTGAGATATTATCTCTAGTGCCCAGGGATCCTGGACATCTCTTGCCCAAGCCTGGGCGAAGAGAGAAAGTCTGCCCCCCACTAGATCCGATCCCGGATCGGGGGCCCTCAATTCATGCTGTTTTAGGGGCAGCAGCCGGTTTCCTGGCCTGCTTGCCCTTGTTCCAGGACTGGTTAGGTTTCCAGCCTTGTCTGTAGCGAGCAACAGCTCCTTCCTGTTTTGGTGCAGAGGAAGTTGATGCTGCTCCTGCTTTGAAATTACGAAAGGAACGAAAATTAGACTGTTAACTATAATTCTCACAGCTCTGCTGAGAGAAATTACCTCCCTCAAAATAAGTTTTGAAGACCCCTGAGTTCTGTAGAGATGAACCGGATCATGCAGGAAATACAATGAGCTGCTGACTGAAATTTCTGATGCGTAGCAAAAGCGCCAAAAAAACGGCCCCTCCCCCTCACACACAGCAGTGAGAGAGAACAGAAACTGTCAGAAAAAAGATTAAGCAACTGCCAAGTGGAAAAATAGTGCCCAACCATTTATTCACTCAGTACCTCAGCAAATGAAAACGATTTTACATTCCAGCAAAAACGTTAAACATAATTTCTAGATATTAAACAGCTTTATGTACTTCTTACAGTGTAATTCTAGTGAAGTACCATTCCCCAGAATACTGAAGTGTAAAGTATACATACATGACATTATATCGGTATGGCAGGATTTTCTCATCAATTCCATTGTCAGAAAATAAAAGCTGCTACATACCTCTATGCAGATTCATCTGCCCGCTGTCCCCTGATCTGAAGTTTACCTCTCCTCAGATGGCCGAGAAACAGCAATATGATCTTAACTACTCCGGCTAAAATCATAGCAAAACTCTGGTAGATTCTTCTTCAAACTCTGCCAGAGAGGTAATAACACACTCCGGTGCTATTTTAAAATAACAAACTCTTGATTGAAGATATAAAACTAAGTATAATCACCATAGTCCTCTCACACATCCTATCTAGTCGTTGGGTGCAAGAGAATGACTGGGAGTGACGTAGAGGGGAGGAGCTATATGCAGCTCTGCTGGGTGAATCCTCTTGCACTTCCTGTTGGGGAGGAGTAATATCCCAGAAGTAATGATGACCCGTGGACTGATCACACTTAACAGAAGAAATATTTCCTTTAAATTTAATTTCTTTATACTGTTACTTGGAACTACTAAAAATAAAAGAACCTAGTGTTGCTTTATTCTGCAAAGCTACTACTATCTGTAATGTTTATAATTTTCCAACTATAATCTTAATAGTCAACAATCTCATCTGATATAAACACTGCTAGTTTACAAATTATTTTATGCAACCTAAATTCTCTCACACTCCTGTATGAGGAAAGCATACAATCATAACATTTAAAACTACAAAATCTCTTAAAGGTAAACACATATTTATGGTAAGATGATTCCTTCCATTGACAAACATCTGGAATTACAACATTCACATTGCAGATACCATACCAATTAATAAAAGGAAAACAAAATACATTTGCTTTCATAACATAGCTCCAATAAGAGCCATGGTAGGTAGAAAATATACCATCAATATAACTATAATTATGCTACTCCCTAAACAAATATTTCTCTGTATAATTAATATAAACTTCTAGCTGAGACATGTCCTCATTGCGTTCCATAGGGGAGAGGGTCTAAAATATTCTGATATATTGCAGCATTTTCTTTAAACAATACATATTTTCTATACTCAGTGGGCCATTCAATAGGTTACAATACTGCAAGGTTTAGAGTTTTACTTATCTAGAGGGTTATTTTGTTTAAGTACATGAACTCCAATGTGCACTAATACAAATAAGGCATACTTTTCTGCAGACAAAACTATATGACTTCTTATAACTAATATGATCAACAAAAAAAATAACACAAATACAAGAGCATACAAAACAAGAAATATAAGCAAACAAGTTAAAACAATACTCCCCTAATTTAATTGGTTGACCCTGTAACAGTATAACAAGTCCTCAATATCAACCGGCAAGGCACAGTCCAGAGAAGGATAGTCTTTATGTTCTGTAGACACAGATCATAGGAAACAGTCATAAATTACCCAGAGTCCAGTTCTGGGGCTGGTACCAGCATGCAAAGCGAAGAATGGATCCAAAAATAGTTCAGCAACTTTTACTGCAGTATGGTGGTTAAAACAAGCTTGACAAAAGGTATTTTATCTTAATTTTTCTCCCTTTAAAAGGTTTATTTGCATTCAATCTTCAATCTTTTGGAGAGTGCACTATGGAATTTTATCTGTACAGATTTTACCTAAATATGAGAAACTCAAAAATAATTCAGTTAGTGTCTTTAATCGCTGGATACAGCTTCATGATCTCATCCTGTAAATACAAATATTGTGTTAAGAACAAAATAGAAATATAAACATTTTAGGTTCACTTTCTTACTTAAAATAATCACCCCAAATCACATAAAAATACTCAGCAATACTCATCAACACTTCCCCCTTGGTTGCGTGAAACATCCTAGGCGGCATGCAAACACAATATAACACGAAACTAAAAGATTCTTCATGTACGCCACTCATGCATGTAGTATACTATTCCTAACATCAGGCAAAATCTAATACACCTCAACATGCAATATTCCATTCATACAGCACCTTACCACACGTATTCACTAAAAATAAAAACACAACATTCTCTTAGAAAACACTTAAAACCAACTGTCCATTTCACAAAACAAAACATTAACAGCCGACACAAACATTAACAATCAGAATTAACCTGAAATTCAACATAGCTACTTACATTCACTGAAACACAGCACTCGCAAAACACTACAAATAATAAAAATCCTATAACAACCATCTATACACTGGTTCTGCAAATTCTACCATGCACAATACTATGAGATCACACTAATAAGGCAATCACTGCAGATGATCTATAAACTCCAGTTGCATATTTACAAATAAAATCCCTAACCATACATTTACAAAGGAACACACAAAGTACCCTATTTTGGGAAAGATCAGATAATAATGGTACAGCCACTGTTCCATATAGCCCCTGCCCACATGCACAGTGCAAATCCAGTGTTAAATAAATCAGGTGTGGCACAAATAATTTGTGAAAAGCTCTGGAATCCAATCTATACTTTTACATAACCAAAAATTTAATAAGTACACAATTATTCGATTTACCTTTTTTTATAATTTGATAATTTTATAATTTCCTAGCCAAATATAACCAGTGTATATAACAAAAAATGAGCTTTCTACAAAAGAATAATAATAATAATAATAATAGTAATAATAAAGTAACAGGATAGTTTGTCCAAAAATTACTTCTTTAAAGTGTTTCCAATGATCCATTGGGGGGTAGTTATCAATGCGTCTACTTTACCTGCCTTCGCCAGTCCAATATGCCCACCTAAGCTCGCCTACCATCACCGCCGTGGAAAATTTCGCCTAAGTTATCAAAAAAACTGTCAAAAAGCCGCGCACCAAGTACGGGCGATGAGCAGCGGACTGTGATAGTTATCACTCATCCGATCTTGCTGCTCTTCGGCTTTTTGACAGCTTTATTGATACCCCTGTCACTAAGCACCCACACTAACTACACTGTTCTACCCCCTATACCGGCGCCCCCAGAGCACCCCACAACTCAATAAAGTTATTAACCCCTAAACCGCCGCTCCTAGACCCCGCCGCAACTCTTATAAATGTATTAAAACCTAAACCGCCGCTCCCGGACACCGCCGCCACCTACGTTATACCTTGTAACCCCTATCCTGCCCCCCCTATACTGCCGCCACCTATAATAAAGTTATTAACCCCTATCCTGCGGATCCCGGACCTCACTGCCACTAAATAAATAGTTTAACCCCTAAACCGCCGCTCCCGGACCCCGCCGCAACCTATATTAAACTTATTAACCCCTAATCTGCCCCCCTACACCGTCACCACCTATAATACATTTATTAACCCCTATCCTGCCCCCCCTACACCGCTGCCACTGTAATAAAATTATTAACCGCTAAACCTAAGTCTAACACTAACACCCCCCTAACTTAAATATTAATTAAATAAATCTAAATAATATTTATCTTATTAACTAAATTAATCCTATTTAAAACTAAATAATTACCTTTAAAATAAACCCTAATATAGCTACAATATAAATAATAATTATATTGTAGCTATTTTAGGATTTATTTTTATTTTACAGGCATCTTTCAATTTATTTTAACTAGGTACAATAGCTATTAAATAGTAATTAACTATTTAATAGCTACCTAGCTAAAATAAAGAGAAATTTACCAGTAAAATAAAACTAACCTAAGTTACAATTATACCTAACACTACACTATACTTTAATAAATTATTCCTATTTAAAACTAAATACTTAACTGTAAAATAAACCCTAAGATAGCTACAATATAATTAATAATTACATTGTAGCTATTTTAGGATTTATATTTATTTTACAGGTAACTTTGTATTTATTTTAGCTAGTTAGAATAGTTATTAAATAGTTAGTAACTATTTAATAACTACCTAGCTAAAAGAAATACAAAATTACCTGTAAAATAAATCCTAACCTAAGTTACAATTAAACCTAACACTACACTATCATTAAATTAATTAAATAAATTAGCTACAAATAACTACAATTAAATTAAATTAAATAAACTAACTAAAGTACAAAAAATAAAAAAAGCTAAGTTACAAAAAATAAAAAAAATAAGTTACAAACGTTTAAAAAATATTACAACAATTTTAAGCTACTTACACCTAGTCTAAGCCCCCTAATAAAATAACAAAGCCCCCCCCAAAAAAATGCCCTACCCTATTCTAAATTAAAAAGTTACCTGCTCTTTTACCTTACCAGCCCTTAAAAGGGCCTTTTGCGGGGCATGCCCCAAAGAATTCTGCTCTTTTGCCTGTAAAATAAAAATACAACCCCCCCAACATTAAAATCCACCACCCACATACCCCTAATCTAACCCAAACCCCCCTTAAATAAACCTAACACTACCCCCCTGAAGATCATCCTACCTTGAGTCATCTTCAGCCAGCTGACCACCGAAGGAACCGAAGAGGAGATCCGGAGCGGCAGAAGTCATCATCCAAGGGGCGCTGAAGAAGTCTTCCATCCGATGAAGTCATCATCCAGGCGGAGCTGAAGAGGTTTTCCAACCGGGCGATGTCTTCTTCCAAACGGTATCTTCAATCCTCTTTCTTCCGGATCCATCTTCATCCCGCCGACGCGGAACATTCTTCTTCCCCGATGGACTAACCACGAATGAAGGTTCCTTTAAGGGACGTCATCCAAGATGGCGTCCCTTCAATTCCGAGTGGCTGATAGGATTCTATCAGCCAATTGGAATTAAGGTAGGAAAAATCTGATTGGCTGATTGAATCAGCCAATCAGATTGAAGTTCAATCCGATTGGCTGATCCAATCAGCCAATCAGATTTAGCTCGCATTCTATTGGCTGATCGGAACAGAACTTCAATCTGATTGGCTGATTCAATCAGCCAATCAGATTTTTCCTACCTTAATTCCGATTGGCTGATAGAATCCAATCAGCCAATGGGAATTGAAGGGACGCCATCTTGGATGACGTCCCTTAAAGGAACCTTCATTCGTCGTTAGTCTGTCGGGAAGAGGGATGTTCTGCGTCGGCGGGATGAAGATGGATCCGGAAGAAAGAAGATTGAAGATGCCGTTTGGAAGAAGACATCGCCCGGTTGGAAGACCTCTTCAGCGCCACCTGGATGATGACTTCATTGGATGGAAGACTTCTTCAGCGCCCCTTGGATGATGACTTCTGCCGCTCCAGATCTCCTCTTCAGTTCCATCGGTGGTCGGCTGGCTGAAGACGACTCAAGGTAGGATGATCTTCAGAGGGGTAGTGTTAGGTTTATTTAAGGGGGGTTTGGGTTAGATTAGGGGTATGTGGGTGGTGGGTTTTAATGTTGGGGGGGGTTGTATTTTTATTTTACAGGCAAAAGAGCAGAATTCTTTGGGGCATGCCCCACAAAAGGCCCTTTTAAGGACTGGTAAGGTAAAAGAGCTGGTAACTTTTTAATTTAGAATAAGGTAGGGCATTTTTTTTTTTTTGGTGGGCTTTGTTATTTTATTAGGGGGCTTAGACTAGGTGTAAGTAGCTTAAAATTGTTGTAATATTTTTTAAATGT
The DNA here is from genome assembly GCF_027579735.1 of Bombina bombina. Lineage (NCBI taxonomy): Eukaryota > Metazoa > Chordata > Amphibia > Anura > Bombinatoridae > Bombina > Bombina bombina. The sequence goes on along the minus strand of NC_069500.1, from coordinate 456,924,130 downwards.
TTGTAACTTATTTTTTTTATTTTTTGTAACTTAGCTTTTTTATTTTTTTGTACTTTAGTTAGTTTATTTAATTTAATTTAATTGTAGTTATTTGTAGCTAATTTATTTAATTAATTTAATGATAGTGTAGTGTTAGGTTTAATTGTAACTTAGGTTAGGATTTATTTTACAGGTAATTTTGTATTTATTTTAGCTAGGTAGTTATTAAATAGTTACTAACTATTTAATAACTATTCTAACTAGCTAAAATAAATACAAAGTTACCTGTAAAATAAATATAAATCCTAAAATAGATACAATGTAATTATTAATTATATTGTAGCTATCTTAGGGTTTATTTTACAGGTAAGTATTTAGTTTTAAATAGAAATAATTTATTAAAGTATAGTTTAGTGTTAGGTGTAATTGTAACTTAGGTTAGTTTTTATTTTACCGGTAAATTTCTCTTTATTTTAACTAGATAGCTATTAAATAGTTAATAACTATTTAATAGCTATTGTACCTAGTTAAAATAAATTGAAAGATGCCTGTAAAATAAAAATAAATCCTAAAATAGCTACAATATAATTATTATTTATATTGTAGCTATATTAGGGTTTATTTTAAAGGTAAGTATTTAGTTTTAAATAGGATTAATTTAGTTAATAAGATAAATATTTATTTAATTAATATTTAAGTTAGGGGGGTGTTAGGGTTAGTGTTAGACTTAGTTTTAGAAGTTAATAATTTTATTACAGTGGCGGCAGTGTAGCGGGGGGCAGGATAGGGGTTAATAAGTTTAATATAGGTTGCGGCGGGGTAGGGGAGCGGCGGTTTAGGGGTTAAACTATTTATTTAGTTGTGGCGAGGTCCGGGATCCGCAGGATAGGGGTTAATAACTTTATTATAGGTGGCAACGGTATAGGGGGGCAGGATATGGGGTTAATAGGTATAATGTAGGTGGCGACGGGGTCCGGGAGCGGCGGTTTAGGGGTTAACATATTTATTATAGTGGCGGTGGGCTCCGGAAGCGGCAGTTTAGGGGTTAACATATTTATTATAGTGGCGGTGGGCTCCGGGAGCGGCGGTTTAGGGGTTAACATATTTATTATAGTGGCGGTGGGCTCCGGGAGCGGCGGTTTAGGGGGTAATAACTTTATTTAGTTGCGGCGGTGTAGGGGGGACAGATTAGGGGTGTTTAGACTCGGGGTACATGTTAGGGTGTTAGGTGTAGACATCTCCCATAGGGATCAATGGGATGTCTGGCAGCAGCGAACATGAACTTTCACTATGGTCAGACTCCCATTGATTCTAAAGGGATCCGCCGCCTCCAGGGCGGTGGTTTGAAAACCAGGTACGCTGGGACGGAAAAGTGCTGAGCGTACCTGCTAGTTTTTTGATAACTAGCAAAAGTAGTCAGATAGTGCCGCACTTGTGTGCGGAACATCTGTAGTGACATAAGAATCGATCTGTGTCGGACTGAGTCCGGCGGATTGAAGCTTACGTCACTAAATTCTACTTTTGCCGGTATTTAGGGCTTGATAACTAAGGCGAATCAGCCTCGCCACAAATACGCTGCGGAATTCCAGCGTATTTGAGGTTGACGGCTTGATAACTGGTCGTATTGTCCTCACTTAAAATAAAAATGTATACTGATGTTCATTAAATAGCCTATGCAAACACAGCCAGCATAAAAAAGAACACACACTCACAGTGGGGTGCAGGCTAGTTAAAGGGACATTTTACCCAAAACATTTTTAAAAGATATCTGTAACTGAAACTGCTGACATAGTTAAATATACTAGTGTTAGGCTTACAGTAAACCTCATTGTCTCTCTCTGTAAATATGTCTTTAAAATCTCAGATTTTATATCAGTTTGCCTGTATCCCTTAAAATATTTTCTCTTCTTCTTTTCCCTTTTCCGCTAGTCTCACAGATCACAACACCAAGATTGCATCTAAATGTCTGCTATCCAAACAGCAGATTTAAATATATATATATATATATATATATATATATATATATATATATATATATATACACATACATACATATACACACACACACACACACACACACACGAAAGGTCTCAAAAATATATTTTGCAAACTGCTATGAGTGTTATTGCTGCTCATGAACTCCTTTCACATGAGTTAACTGGTCCTTTAAGTAATAAAAATGACAATTTTCCATTGCTCTGTCTAATCACTGAGCTCTGGTTTTACAGACAAATATAAGATAAGGAACACAATAAAATATGCTTTTTATCCAAAATTCAACCCCCTGCAATCAACTGTGTTTTGAAAGCACAAAACTAGCTTCTTCATTTATACACAAATAAACTCACAAATGCAATTTCTCCTATATATTTAAACTATTCAGCTTGTTTCACCAGTCATTGAAAATACATTAATATAAAAACAATTTTACAGTGTACTGTCCCCATAAGGGCTAACCATTTATCATGTAAATTACATACGTATACCCTAGCCATGATTTGTATTATTTACCACACAAATTCAACTGCTTTACTGTATCATGACCTGCATATTTAAATGAGAGCCATCACAGCATAAATAACACCCATGTATATTAAAATGTCTACTGAATTAATTTACTTGCAACAGAAACGGACCCAAATTCTTTTAGATAAAATTAATTATATACAGCCTATAACCTTATTTTATCTTTTCCACTAATTCCTTGCACAAATCTTGTAAATACAACGTACTTGAATCAACCTGTTAATCTTTTTCATTTACCAGAACGTGATTGAAAGTCACTCAATCATCCACACATTCACAAATCCCTTAATTATTTCACTGGCAAAAACAATATATTGATATGCTACAACAGGTGGACAGTTTTTTTTATTTGCATACAACAAATATCATTTAAAACTAAAAACTGCTATTAATAACACACATACTTAAGAACATGCTGATGACTTTAAAGTTGTAACAATAAAACTTCAAATACCTCATTACAACGTCTGATTTCTCAGCTAAGAAACTAGCTTAAATAATTACCTTACAGAAAGAAAAAAAATGCACCAAGGTCATTTTTAAAGCGATACACACACACAAGCTCATATCTCGCATACCAGAAATTCACCCCCTACATTTATTCTTACACAATTTCAACATACATGAAACTCTTAGTGACACAGAAAATACATTAACAATCTCTTTTCTTTTCTAAAACATATTTCATAACATACCAAAGACATATAAAAATACAATAAGATTAACTTTCCACCAAATTTAAAATGTATTTGAAAGTGTCCGAATCTGCAAAGAATGGCCATTTTCCCAGCAGACTGAGACAGTCAAATTTTATAATACATTATCAGATCTTTTGGTTTAAAGTAAACCTTTTACACGTCATACCAGACAAAGTGAAAACCGACAGACCAACACACATTACACATCAAATACACAAAATCTCCTTTTCATTACTGCAAACACGCATACAACGGAGCTTCTGTAACAGTTTTTTTTGTGAAAGAAAGAAAATTACAACAGGACTGTTGTTTTATTGCCACCTCAAAAACACCTCTGCTGGGTTTCTAACACCTTGTTTTTGCTGCAATTCAACCTTATTTCGTCCAGTCGCATTGGCGACCGCCAAGTTTACAACCACTGTGAGCCAAAGTTCAAACTACTGTGAATCCAGTCACTGTTAGTGACCGCAAAGACTGCACCTTTAAATAGGGAGCTGATGTTGTGCTCTTTACCTAAATCAGTGTATTCCCTTAGTTGCTACTAGCAACCGCCAAGTTTACAGTATACAAGATTCGAAGTCACCATCCATGACCGCAAAGATTCTAAGTCAACACCCGTGACCGCAAAGACCACATCTCTAACTTCCCCCAGGACTCCTCGTCTTGATACGGAATAGGGGAAGAAAGTATCCAAAGATACAACTTCTTCAAAGATACCATCTATACTAAGTTGCAAATTTGTAACACATCAGGTTCACAAAATAATATTCAAGATCATTTGCTACAATCTAGCATAGCTCCAGTTGCTAGGACCGCAACCGTAATGTAAGAGGGGTCACATTATAATCCTTTAAAAAGCTGCCTCCCACTAACGGACTGGTAACGCTGAACCGCGACATGAGCGGCGAAGTCGGTCCTCCCAGAGCACACAGCTCTCTTCTTCTTATCGGACGTACAAACTAAATCTGTAAGGTACCATTGTTATATTGTTGGTTATATTGATAACCTTTTAGTACTTCTCACACGCTATTAGTACTAGTGTCTTTTCTCTGTTATAGGGAGATGTCCCTTTTTAATGTATTATTTTATGGCTTTTATTAAATTTTGCTCAAACTAAGAAGTGTCTTTTGGTACATATAAATATACATAAGAATTGTTTTAACTATCAAGTGTCTTTTGTTACATATGTAAATACATGAGATTTTTAACCCTTCCAGTCATTATAACCGTATACTTTGTACTATTTGTACTAGTAACATCTTATTACCCAGGGATTACCATTTTAGACATATAAATAATCAATGTATATTTAGGATATTATATATATATATATATATATATATATATATATATATATATATATATATATACACATTATTCTTAATACCTAGGGCTTAGTTGTCCCACTATATACTTTAATTTACCAACTGGAGTATAATCAGAATATAATATTATACACATAAAAATATTATATAGCCCTTTTTTACACGTGATATCTATATATTTCCATTTTGACAATTATTAATTTAATCTATATAAGAGTATTCTATGCAAAGATTTTACTCGTGCTTTTAGTGCTTGACTTTATTCACACAATTGTCACATTTTGTTTTCTTTGAGGGGAACCCACAAGTCTAGCAGGGCCTCTTTTTCCTTAGCGCTTCTCCTTTTCTTTTATTTGCATTTAAAGTAAATCTTTTACACGTCATACCAGACACAGTGAAAACTTTACAGACCAACACACATTACACATCAAATACACAAAATCTCCTTTTCATTACTGCAAACACGCATACAACGGAGCTTATGTAACAGTTTTTTTTTCTGAATATGTGCTCTAGTGTGTGAGCTCGGTGGCCGCCCTTCTATGCCCACAACATTCTTTAACACAGAGCAAGTTTTCTCGTTGAATCTACAAAGCTGACAGTTGTATAATCCCCCTCCCTTTCTGGAGTGGATATCTCTCTGCCTGAAATACTTCTGTTAACCCCTTAGACATAAAAAATGCAATCTCCTTCTCTTTTTTCTATGCATTATCATCCATATTTTGCTATGAGCAGACCCCATTTTTACATGCACAATAAGAGCAGCAATGTTAAAATGCACAGTCACTTCATATTTTCTAAGCACAGCACAATACAATTATATAGCAATAAAAAGCAAGCAAGCACCAAATAGTAATCCATTTCCAGTGATAGGTAACAGAAAACTACTATAGAACTGTATATAGGGACACACATGAGACTCAAACTCACCATAATAAAGCAATGCCAACTTGCCCGGGAGACTTAAACCTTCCATCAAATGCATACCAACTTTTATCTTGCACGCTTCAACAGACAGGACTGCAATACCCGTCTTAAACTAGCAAAGGACTATTAACCTGTGTAGAGGGATTATCACAAGTGCCGGCAGGACTAAGAACCTCTGTACAAATCCTGCTTCTTTCTTTACTGCAGGAATCCCTTAACCCTTTATCATATATAACCAACACCTATTAACAAAAATAAATTTAGGTTCAGATTCACAGAGGGAAAAGTAGAGTAAAAAACACTCATCTACTTACCAAGTGCGAATCCCATGAGCTGACACCAGGAACTGTTAGGTCTTGTTTTCAGGGGGGGGGGGGAGTGTCAGTTCAGGACTGGGCATCGGCACACCGTACCAACTGGAAATGAGTATACCATTTGATCAGGATATCCAGGAGAACAGATTTCAGATCACGCAGCAATGATTCTAAAAGCTATTCTGTTTATTGAAAGTTGAGAGGCACGTCTTATAGACGACAGTTACAGCATATAGGCTTAACAAGTGACGTATTCATAGCTATATCATCTTACATAGTATTTCTGCAAGAACAAAGAAGCTCATTAAAAATATAAGTAAAAGAAAAGGAGTGTTAGGGAGTCATTTCTACAGAAATACCTAACTTCAGATAACAGTAAATCTGAGCCTCATAGCCCAGCACAAATCAAGGCCATTTGACATCTTGTAGAGATAACAGTGCATCCAAGCACATCGTCAGGGTCATTCTCAGGGCTATTCTAGCTATGCAAGTCTCCCTATCATCAGCATATTTCTCACTACATAATAAACCACTATAATAAAGGTTATTGAGACAAGATGGATGCCAAAGACAAAATGGCAGCCAAGAACAAGATGGCGCTGCTCACGCTAACAATAATTCCTAACAGCGTGCAAGGGAAATCTTTTTAATTTCAACTTGTAATAAGAGTGCTACTTGGCATGCACAAGAAGCTTACTTCTAGCGAAGTTAGCGTATGGATGGGAGCGTTAGATAATGCTCCACTTGTAATCTGGCCCCGTGTGCCCATGCCAACTAGAAAAATAGCACTCCTAAAATGAAAACAGTGCCTGCACTTAAACAGTATGCCAGCAAATACAACCGCTCACCCGCAATAAGTTGCACAACACACACACACAGCGCACCTTTATTTATCTCACAGTACACCATCGTTCATATAAACATTGCAGACTTACTAAGGGCCTGATGATAAAAACCTCAACTGCTTTTGGGGGCTTTTTTGAGCATTATATTGCATAGTATTGGTCACTCCATCACACCCAGAACTCTGCATAGAGAGATAAACAAGTCTCAAAGAAAAAAAAAAAAATCGCCTTTCTAAAATATTTGAGGGACCTCACAGTACTGAGGCATTTTAGATCATCTGGCCAAAGCAGAGAGCTTTAGCTCATTAAGTCTCATAGCATGTCACATGATGCAAGAGAAAAGTTCACCTGTAATGATTTGTAATCACTCGTAATGCATGGTGCACCAATGCACCCTAATTCTGCACTCTAGGCTTATTTAGACTTGGTAGCATTTTTTGTGTGAAATGTTTGTATGAGTTGCGGGTCCTGTACATTACGGGATGGTACCCAGTACCTCACTGCTATAGAGTAACCCTTCAATTCCACCAGATATTGCAACTTTCTGCAATGCAGAGTTTGACAAGCCAGATACTCCAAATTACCCTCTATAGATGCAGGAGAAGGACATCGTGAAGGTTGAGAAAAATTATTCTTGTAAAATGGCTTGAGTAAAGGTAAATGAAAGTTATTAGGAATCTGAAAATGATTTGGCAAACTTATGATTAGGAAGAAGTAAATCAATGAGACTACTATTAGATTGGATTTGATTGTTTGGTGATAATTATCTAATTAAAGGGACATTCTACTCCAAAATAAACTTTCATGATTCAGATAGGTCACATAATTTTAAGCAATTTTCCAATTTACTTTTATCACCAATTTTGCTTTGTTCTCTTGGTATTCTTAGTTGAAAGCTAAACCTAGGAGGTTCATATGCTAATTTCTAAGCCCTTGAAGGCCACCTCTTCTCTCAGGGCATTTTGACAGTTTTTCCCCACTAGAGGGCGTTAGTACATGTGTCATATAGACAACAGTGTGCTCATGCACGTGGAGTTCCTATGAGCCAGAACTGATTGGCTAAAATGCATGTCTGTCAAAAGAACTGAAATAAGGGGGCAGTTTGTAGAGGCTTAGGTACAAGATAATAACAGAGGTAAAAAGTGTATTTGTATAGCTGTGTTGGTTATGTATAACTAGGGAATAGGTAATACAGGGATTGTTTATCTTTTAAAACAATAACAATTCTGGTGTAGACTGCCCCTTTAAGTCTAATAATCTAATAAGGGAAGAGGTGCTGCATACTTTTAGAGTACTAGTTAAGTCAGTGTAAAGCATTGGTAAAGCACTTTCTGACAGTGCTTTACACTGACTTAACCAGTTTTGGAAGACTTTAAACAAGATGAAACCCAAAATGTTTTTATCATGATTCAGATGCAGCATACAATTTTAAACAACATTCCTAGTTATTCTATTTTCTAATTTGCTTTGTTCTCTTTGTATTCTATGTTAAAAAGAGATAGGCTCAGGAGCTCAGAAGCTAGCTGCTAATTGGTGGTCTCTTGTCAATGGTTTACCAATGTGTTAAGCTAGCTCCCAGTAGTGCATTGTTGCACCTTCAACAAAGGATACCACGAGAATGAAGCAAATTTGATTTTAGAAGCAAATTGGAATTTTTTGTAAAAAAAAAAAACATGCTCAATAGACTCAAGATACGGAAGGGAAATATAAATCTGGGACCTAACTTGGGAGATGGTTGTTTGAGTTTTATATTTTTGGGGTATAACTATACTAGCTTATTCAAGTGATAGCTAGGAGAAGGTCTTTGATGGCAATCAGCATACTTCTTACGATGACAAGAAGACTGAAGTAATGTTATTCTAATTTTCCAATTATTAGTCAAGTGTGATACCAGGTGAGTGGCTGCAAGTACTTCTATAGTTGAAAAGTGGAACTCCTCAGGATGATATTCAAGAACAGCCTGAAATGGATAGTACTTTAGAGAGGAATGTCAGAGCATTATGCACCAGTTTAGCCCCCAGTAGCATGTTACTTCAATTGTCATGTTCAACATTAACATAGGCTCTAATATAGGTCTCAAAATCCTTATTAATTCTTTTAGTTTGATCATTTGATTGGATTTGATATACTGAAGAAAGAGAGTTCTTATTACCCAGGTATTTAATAATAGTTCTCGAAAAAAATTATACAATTTGAGGACCTAGCACTGAGACAATTTATTCAGGGAAACTTTATAAACAAATTAAATTCTCAATAAAGAATATTACCAGATTTGGAGATATAGGTAGATTTTTTTATAGGAATGAAGTGTGCCTGTTTTGAAAATTAGTTGACAACTAACCAGCTGACTGCCCTTTGAATGATACAGATAAACTATAAAATGCATACTTGCATGAGTCCATGGAGTCCATGAAATTAATAATGGTTGAAGTAAGTCTTGACAAACTAAACAATATGTCTTAATGGCATTACAAACAGAACAAGCCTTAAAAAAAGTGAAGACATCTTGTTTGGTCGTGGGCCACCAAACAATAAATTCGAAATGTCCATTATGATTGCAGTACTCTTAGTTTATCATACAATCTGTGATTGTAGATGCATTGAAGTACTGTGTGTACTGTCCTTTAAATCTTTGCAATGGATCATAATATAGTCTAGGTAGACAATAACATAGGATTGTTGGAGATCCATGAATATATTATTGAAGAACTCTTGAAACACAGTATTGTCATTGCAAAAGCCGAATATTCATCTCCAGCCTTGATTCTGATATGATCGTATGCCCCTCGAATATTAAATTTGGTAAAATTCTTGGACGCCTTGACATGATTAAACAATTCAGGAATAAATAGAAGAGGATACCATTTTTTTACTCTATTGTGGATGAGGGTTCTGTAATCAATGCAGGTATTAAGTTCTCCATGTTTCTTTCCCATAAAGAAAAACCCTTGTCCCGCAGATAAGGAGGAACAACAAATGAAACTATAGTTAAGGCTATTTTAACTGTACTCCTCCATTGTTTTAGTCTCCACAGGATTAATAGGATAATTCTGTTCTTTTGATAGAGGAGCTCTAAGAAGAAATTAGATTGCACAATCATGAGGCCAATGTGGAGGAAGCCTTTTAGCTTCTTTTTCAGACAATCAGTTTGACTGTAAGAGCTCCAAGCTGAAATTATTACAGAGAACCAATCAATGATGGAATCATTTTTGTACAATCAAAGGTACCCCAATATCACATTATGTCTAGGGGACAAAATGACATAAAAGGACAGACCTTCTTGGTAAAGGGCACCTAACCGAACTGAGAGAGCACCTAAAGGATCATCTGCTAAGATGGTGATAAAGAGCATAGAAAATGTAATTACAATAGGGATCTGAAGTCTTAAGATCCAGATCTAAGAACATAACTCCAACACCAAAATCCACAAAAGCCATATTTGGAAAGGATTTGTTATCCTAACAGAGTAACAGGGACTATAATGAGAAATCCTTGAGTAGACAGGCTTTTAAGGGCTCCTTGATTTCCTAATAAGCCTTATAGTTTCCATGGTGAACAGGACACTTGAGTAGGAAGAGCCCTTTTATATACATCGATAGATATATATATATATATATTATATATATATATATATATATATATATATATATATATATATATCTATATCTATCTATCATCTATCTATCTATATATATATACAATATACAAGTGCATTGGAGTCCTTTCAAGTCAAGTAGCTAAAAACATGTAAAATTCCGATTATCCTATCTTAGTGAAGGTATAATCTAGATTTTATTAAGGACACAGAGACGAATATTTGCATAATCTTTCTTTACTACTCAAGTGCAGCTTTTTAAAGTACATAAAAACACATAAACATTTAAAATAAAACAGAAAATATAGAGTCTATAAAACTAGCCAATGAGAATGCTAGGTTAGAGACAAAAGAGAAAATGGACCAATCAGAAGACCCATATTGGCCATAAACAGACCAGTGAGCACCCCATCTTCCTCTTTCTTGTTTGATGCTCATAACCAGGAAGCTTTTGAAGAAATTTAACAGTCCCAACAGTCCAAGGAATAAACAAATTAGTAGACAAAACCACAGGAATTGAAGAGTCTTCATGGAGGTTTGACTCGAGGGTTGATGAGATGAATGGGAGGATTTGAAGATCCATCTGTTCTTCCATGAAGAGACAGGAGTCTTGATTGTAGGAGCAAATCCTGATTTAACTAAGGACATTTGGGAAGTTGGTAACTAAAATAAAATGTATAAAAACGTTAGTATATTTATAAATAGATAATTGTATGGGTGGGATAAGATAGTAGAGAGGTGGGAAATATTCGTCTCTGTGTCCTTAATAAAATCTAGATTATACCTTCACTAAGCTAGGATAATCAGAATTTTATTACAGGACCAGAGACTTCATATTTGCATGTTTAAAGCAATTATTGAAAAAGATTAAGAGATGCATGTTGGATAGGTTTAAAGTAAAAATGTTTGAAAGTGGAGTCGGAGGACCAGTCCGCAGCCTTCAAAATGTCTTGCAATGGGGCAGACTTCAGAAGTGCTTTAGAAGCGGCCGGTCCTCTAACTGAATGAGCGGAAAAAGAAAGGTCAATTCCAGCCTCGGACATGACCCACTTTATCCATCTAGCAATAGAGGTAGTAGTGACAGGAGCATGAGGAGGAACAAAAGATAACAAGAGTTGGTTGTTAGAAGAATCTCTGAAAGATGCAGTTTTAGATTCATAAGATTTGAGACAAGAAACAACACAGAGGGAAGGTTCAGAGGGAAAATAGGGGTAGAAAATAGAAGAGGATAAGGTCTTAGTTCTACGAGAAATGAGGAAAGTTACACCTTCAGGAGAAAAAGATTTAGAATTGAAATCTAGAGCCCAAACATCAGAAACCCTGCGAAAAGAGATCAGGCAAAGAAGGGTAGCAAGTTTAGCAGAAATTTGTTTTAAAGAGAGAAGATCATTGGAAAGCCAAGATTTAAAGAGAGAGAAAATTAAATATACATCCCAAAAGAAATTATGTTTTGGAGTAGGAGGTCTTTTTAGTCTAATAGCTTTGAGAAGACGACATACTAAAGGATGTTTTCCGATAGGGAGATTGTTAATGAAATCATGTCTAGCAGAGATAGCAGATCTGGAAAAATTGATGGTCCTGTATGCAAGGCCTAGATCAAAGAGGTGAGACAGGAAATTTAGGATTTGAGTTAGAGGTGATGAAAAGGGATCCAGACTCCTAAGCATGCACCAGCTAGACCATCTGGACCATGCGTAAAAATAAGATTTGTGGGTTCCTGGGGCCCATGAATCTCGCATGAGAGATTTAGTTGATTCCGAAAGGTCGAGGAGATTTCTGAGTTCCCCGTAATCGACCATGCTATTAGTCTGAGAGAGTGACTGAGAATGAGAAAATGAGGATTGTCCTCTGGATCTAAGAGGAGATCCGGAAGAACAGGGAGGAGAATTGGGGGTTTGAAAGACATCTCCAGAAGAGAGGGATACCAAGCTTGAGTTGGCCACAGGGGAGTTATGAGGGTTAGAGATAGAAGATTCCTGCGAACTACAGAAATTGTCCGGGCAATCAGAGAAAAGGGGGGAAAAGCGTAAGCTCCTTGATTCGGCCATGTTTGAAGAAAAGCGTCTATTGCCAAAGCTTCTGGGTCTGGACGCCAACTGAAATAGAGAGGAAGTTGACGGTTGAGACGAGAAGCGAAGATGTCTAAAGAGAAAGGACCCAGAAGTGTTTGGATGGATAGGAAAATGATCCTGTGAATTTTCCAATCGCTGGAGTCCCTGAGAAAACGAGAACCCCAATCTGCAGCTGAATTTGAAAGACCTGGAATATATTCTGCCTTGAAAGAGATATTATTGTGTAAACAGAGATGAATAAAATCCTTGGTAATATTCGATAGATTTCTGGATTTTGTGCCACCTAATCGATTGAGATATCTCACAGCTGAGATGTTGTCCATCCGAAGAAGGATAGAGGCAGGGGCCAGAGTTTTTACGAAGCTTTTTTACAGCGAAGGACCCGGCTAGAAGTTCCAGGCAATTTATATGAAGGCCTTTTTCTTCTGCGGACCATTTCCCTCCGGTAATAGATGGACCGCAGCGGGCACCCCAACCCGACAGGCTGGCATCGGATTCTATTATTAAATCTGGGGATTTCCCAAAAATAGCTCTCCCATTCCAGGCTTCCATTTGGGAAAGCCACCATGAAAGCTCCTCTTTGGCTTCCAAGGACAATGGAATGAGGTGAGAATAAGAGAAACCTTTCTGAAGGTAAGAAATCTTTAATCTTTGTAGCTCTCGATAATGAAGGAGGGCCGGAAAGATAGCCTGAATAGAGGATGAAAGTAACCCAACAATCCTGGCTATCTGTCTGACCGAGACAAATTGTTTGTTGAGAGTCTTTGAAATTTCCTTCTTGATGTTCTTTATCTTTGAGAGGGGTAAGCTTAAAGTGGCTTTCACCGTGTCTATAAGAAAACCAAGAAAAATTAGAGATTTAGAAGGAAGAAGGATTGATTTTTCTTTGTTTACTAGAAAACCTAAATTTTCTAAGAGGTTTATTGTCATGGATAACTGAGATTGAAGAGAAGCAAAATCTTGATTCATCAGCAGGATATCGTCCAGATAAATGATCAGACGAATTCCTCTGAGTCTCAGAAAAGATACTACTGGTTTGAAGAGTTTTGTAAATATCCATGGAGCGGATGAAAGTCCGAAAGGTAGACAAGTGAAACTCCAAACTTTTCCCTCCCAAGAGAAAGTCAGGTATTTCCAGTGTTCCGGATGTATGGGAACTGTGAGATATGCATCCGAGAGGTCTAGTCTGACCAGCCAATCGTTGTCCAAAAGACAGTCCCTTCTAGTTTGAAGTGATTGTAAACAACGTAAGCGTTGAGAGTTCTTAAGTTTATAACAGGTCTGAATTGACCGTTTTTCTTTTTTACTAGAAAAAGGTTGCTGAAGAAGGCTAAATGAGGATCTGGATTTGGGGAGATTGCTTCTTTTTGAAGTAGATTTTCTATTTCTTTTTGAACTAGAAGTCTGTCTTTTTGGGAAAAATGAATAGGTTTTGGAAAAGAAATTTGGATAGGGGGAGATAAGAAATCTATCTGAACACCTTCAACTGTGTCTAAGATCCAAGGATCTGAAGATATGAGATTCCAATTGTGAGCAAAGGAGGCTATTCTTCCCCCAACTTTTAGTGGGGAAGAAAGAGGTGTATTGAAAAGAGGAAATTTTACCTGGAGAGGGGCGAGATCGGGTTCTGAAACGTTGACCTCTTTGTTGCCAGGGTCTGAACCGCTGTGGAAAAAAGTTGAAAGCTGGAGAGGCTTCATTGTTGTATCTGAAGTGCTGATACTGAGAGGAGTAGTTTTGTTGGAATTGAGGTCTTGAAATTTGAGAGGAACGGCCGGGAAAGCGACCTCTACCTTTCCCGGCCCTGTCAGAGAAATTCTGAGAGTACATAATTTTTCTCATAGAGGTCTTTACTTTATTAAGGGTGGAGAAGGTGTTAGCATAAAGGTTCAAATCTTTTAGAAAAGCGTCTCCAAAAAGAAGACCATCTTTGTCATATTGTAATTCGTTAACTGCGAAATCGCAGATCTTGGGGTCAATTTTTCTTAAGATATTCTTTCTGCGTTCAATTATAATAGCAGAATTGGCATTACCCACAAAGGAGAGAATGCGTTGAACCCACTCTCTAACGAGGGAAGGGTCCATAAGGGATTCTTGTAATACAGCCTCTTCTGATAACTCAAAGAGCTTTGTAATAGGGCCAATGGTATCAAGGAGTTTATCCTGGCAATTTTTCCAGGCTTTGTCTAATCCTTTTTTAATTTTGTACCCCGGAGAGCCAATAAATTTGAGAACTTTGGGGTCAATTTCAGGGGTAATGTTACAATTTTTGGGAAGAAGGGGCCTGGGGCATTCAGCTCTCATGTTATTTCTAGCCCTTTTCTTTAGGGTCTTTTTAAGTTGAAAATCTATAAAGGATGCGATTTCCATGGGAGGAAACCATTCTGAGGATCTAGGATGGTGTAAGGTGTCCGCATTAAAGCGGGGGTTACCAAGGGCGTCAGTAAAATTAAAGTTATCATCATCAAGATGTTTGGGTTTTTTGGAGCATTTTTTAGCTTTTTTGCGTTTAGGCTCGATTCAGATGAGGAGTCTGAATCATAATTATTGGATGAGGAATTGTTGGAGTCCTCAGACATATTATCTGAATTATATGATGTAGAGGAATCAGAACCTTTTTCTTTGGAAAATATTTCAGGTTTTTTTAATTGAACTCCCTTTTTATTCCCCTTGGGAGTAAGGGGTCTTTTAGCGGATGTTTTACTTCCTTTGCCGCAAGGAAGGTTGGAGTCAGAGTATGCTTGGATTTAGTGACAAGCTTTTTGCTTAATTTAAGAGCACTAGAAGGAGCCTTTCTTTTAATTGTTTTCTTAGGAGGAGATTTTTGCATAAGGGAAGTCATGTGGGACATTAATTTATTTATTGAGTTATCAATCATAATCTGAACAGATTGTTCAGATAAAGGATTGGGAGAAATGTCAAGAGACATACTGATTACTTAAAGTAAAAATATATATTGAAAAACAATTTTTTGATTAAAATTTTTTTTATAAAATATATTTGAACCTTTAGCAACAAACACCTAATTAAATATGCAAAGAATTTGAAAATTTTATTGTAAAATATTTAAAACACATAAACGTTAAACAGAGAAAATTTCTGACAGGAAAAATTTTTTTGACAGGAAATTTTCAGTAAATATATAATAAGCACCACCGGAGGGCAGCAAATACCTAAAAATGAGGTAAAGAGAGAGAATTAGTAGCTGATACAATCAGGGAGAAGAAGAGCCGAAAGAAACAAAATTACTTTGCACGGAGAGGGCAGGAGGCGTCCACAGCACTACTGAGGTAAACAAGAGGCGGGCTGTGACATCGCCAAGAACGCCCACAAGATGGTGCCGAAGCTCGAGATAGAAGGGTAAAACGAGCATGGTAATAAAAACGAGTGCAGGAAGAGGTATAAAATGGAAATAAAAACGGAAATGTAGAAACAAGGAAAAAAGAGAGTATATATGCGTGTAGGAAGAGCACAAAATATGTAAATAAAAATATGTAAATAAAAAATGCTATAACAATGTTAAGGCAATATATTAAATTGACAGTATAATATATGAGAGAACAATTAGCCACACTTATCTGTTGCATGAGCAGAAAAAGAAAGAGGAAGATGGGGTGCTCACTGGTCTGTTTATGGCCAATATGGGTCTTCTGATTGGTCCATTTTCTCTTTTGTCTCTAACCTAGCATTCTCATTGGCTAGTTTTATAGACTCTATATTTTCTGTTTTATTTTAAAAGTTTATGTGTTTTTATGTACTTTAAAAAGCTGCACTTGAGTAGTAAAGAAAGATTATGCAAATATGAAGTCTCTGGTCCTGTAATAAAATCATATTTAAGCAATATTCATATTTAATAAAGTGCTTATTAAGTGTATAATGTAAAAACCATGATATATATATATATATATATATATATATATATATAAAATATTTATATAAATATTTATAAAAATATATTTAAACTAAAATTAGACTATTTTAAAGAGAAGAAAAATGGCACAAAATAGTGACATTAAAAAAGACTGGGAATTCAGCACTCTTTTAAAAAATAATAACAAAACACTTGTTAAGTTTTACTATCAAAAAAGTGGTGTTTATTATGCAGATCGCTGGCCAAGGACCATGTCAGATCCATATGAGCAAGGGCATAAAGTTACACTTATCATAACCAATGCTTTACAAAAAGTGACTGTACAAAAAGAAACTGTGCATCTTATCCAAAATATACAGATAATAAGAAACAAAAACAAAGACTAAAAGGGGCCGGCCCTAATGACAACCTTAGCTGTACTAAGAAAAAGTGCAACAAGACATGAATAGCTAGCAATACAAATGCAATGTGTTGTAAAAGGAGAGAATGTATGAATCAGACCTACATTAGGTTTTAGTGAAAACTGAAACTACCTATTAAGAGAAAACAGTTTACTCCTATTTACAGGACTTGGCATCCAGGATAGATAAATTAATGTTTATACACATATAGCATTAAGCATATCAAGTAAGCAATGCATTGCAGTTAAAGTGCACATATATAAAAACTTGAAAACTTGATTCCGCTTGAAAAAGTTTTTATATGTGCACTTTAACTGCAATGCATTACTTACTTGATATGCTTAATGCTATATGTGTATAAACAGTAATATATATATATATATATATATATATATATATATATATATATATATATATATATATATATATATATACACACAGGAACAGATGTTTGCACTCACAGGTCTTTTTCAAACTTTTAATGTGGAACGTTTTCGGGGTATTATAACCCCATCATCAGCATATATATATATATATATATTGTCCCAGGAGCTCTGCACACACTTTATAAGAAGGTATCCTGCCTGGGGATATATCAAGGAGTTTCATACATAAAGCAATAAAGGAAGCACTCGCCGGGGCTTGAAAATACAGTGTTTAATACATATCTGGTACCGTTTCAGAGATGTTATCTCCGTCCTCAGACCTTACAATAATGACCACATTAGAACAGTTAAGACTTACCCCTCCACCATCAGTCAACACAAAACCGTAAACTGACACAGCGTCCCCAACGCACCACTGCGCAGGTCTGTTGGTTGCCATGGCAACCGGAACTCGCGTCCCTTAAACCAACTAGAACATATAAGTGATTAGAATTGACAGATGGTAAAACAACATCATACAACAATTAAATTACAATTTGCAATATAAACCTCCACAGTATGGGACATGTATAAGATACATTCAAACTGCTCATGTAATAGGGATAAAATTATTTATGGTGATCGTATATGTCAGGTAGATGGACACTCAGTCCGTACAACACAAACTAGTGTACCTGCAATATATCAATCCATAAACTGGATAGGTTATTAGACTGTTTATTAAATGGCGGCTGCATGTTATACCACTCTAAGAGTTAATTATATGTCACTACACTGTATTAAACAACGAGGAGAATGCCATTAATTTTGTTGAATAGTATATACAGTATAAAAGAGCTGTTATAGGAAACAGTGCCAGTCTAAATTGGCATTGAGACCTTTAGGAGCAAGCGTTTTAAGAGTATAAATCCACTTGGCATCCTTTTGCAAAAGTAATTTGGCTCTATCACCCTCCCTACTCAATCTAGGGACATGATCAATGATTACATATCTTAAATTTGCAACCGCATGGCCCGCCAATGCAAAATGTCCTGCGACCAGTTGGTCAGACTCCTTTTTGAGAATAGCCAACCTAATAGCCGGCCTATGGTTGGCCATATGGGTGTGAAGATTATCCACAGTCTTGCCTACATAATATAGGCCACAAGGACAATGTAATTGATATACAATGTACTCACTTGTACAATTGACCCTGTGTTTAATTGTGTACTTCTTACTAGTTAGATGGTGTATGAAAGTCTTGGTATTACTGAGTCCATTGCAGGTGGTACATCCAAGACATCTGTAGCAACCCCATTTCGGTTGATTTAGCCATGTAGATTTTTTGTAGCTCTTGACTGGATCCACTTTAACCAAAATATCTTGGATAGATCTTGATTTTCTAAAACCCACTCTCGGGGGTTCCATGTTAGTAAATGGGAGGGTAGTATCTGAGCTCACTATATGCCAATCCTTTCGTATGGCAGCAGGAAGGTCCTTTTTATTGACCAAATAGGTTGTCAAGTAGGACATCCTTTTTCAGTCTGTTGTTCAGTTCTAGCTGTCAGGGCATATTCCTGTTTGAGGTCCCAGAACTTCTTTAATTGAATATTGATTTGATCTTCACCATAACCTTGTTGTAGACACCTTGTTTTCATCTCCAAGAGTTGTTGTTTCGCTCGTGTAGGATCACTATTATTCTGCACTACACGTTTGAACTGAGAAACTGGGAGGGCCCTTTTTAGGACAGGAGGATGACAACTGGTTGATTGTAGAAGAGAATTTATATCTTTATCCTTGTGGAATAGAGTTGTCAGTAGCTTGTCTTCCTGTTTATAGATTATTTAATCTAAGAAATCTATGGTCTGCTCACTGGACTGTATTTTGAATTGGAGGGTCGGTATAACCAGGTTAAGCTGTTCGAACCATGACTGAAGATCCAAAGATGTGCCATCCCAGATAATGAACAAATCATTGATGTATCTTCAAAAGAATGTTATAGTCTTATGTTGGAATAGATTTGTCATATACTGTTCAAATTCCGCCATGTAAAGGTTGGCATACGATGGGGCCATGCTTGACCCCATCACTGTCCCAGGAGCTGTAGGTAGAATGAGCTTTCAAATCAGAAATAGTTCATGGTTAGGCAGAAGTGTAGGAGTTCCAGGATCTATTCCATGTTGGGTCCCACATAGGGGTATCTGCATAGGTGGTTTCGTATAGCCTCCAGGCCCTGTGTATGTGGGATCACCATATATAAGCTAACCACGTCTAAAGTGACTAGCCATTCAGTCCCTTTTAGTGGATTGATTTACCAAGGCCATAGAATCAAGCAGAAAATAAGGCATGTTGTGAACCATGGGTTGTAATTGAGAGGTACAAATACTATGGAGGTTTATATTGCAAATTGTAATTTAATTGCTGTATGATGCTGTTTTACCATTTGTCAATTCTAATCACTTATATGTTCTAGTTGGTTTAAGGGACGCGAGTTTCAGTTGCCATGGCAACCAACAGACCTGCGCAGTGGTTTGATGAGGACGCCGTTGCAGTTTCTGGTTTTGCGTGGGTGATGGTGGAGGGGTAAGTCTTAGTTTAAACTGTTCTAATGTGGTCATTATTGTAAGGTCTGAGGATGGAGATAACATCTCCGAAACATCACCGGATTGTGCATTAAACACTGTATTTTCAAGCCCCGGCGAGTGCTTCCTTTATTGATATATATATATATATATCAATTTAAAAGTATCACTTGATACATAATAAATACTTGTTGTGAAATACTTGTGCAATGCCGCCCCTGCACATTCTCAGACAATCGGCCGCCAGCAGGGGGTGTCAATCATCCCGATCGGATAGGGATGATTGCAGGTGGCAGACAAGCTAAGGAGCAGCGGTTGCAGTGGAGAAAGCAGAATCCGCTGCTTGTTAAATCTAGCCCATAGTGTAGTAAGATCCCTAACACGGATTGTATGGCTCACTCATACCAATCACTACGCGTGTGACCCACTGAAATAAGTCTGTATCAAGAAAATTAAGTACTGCAAGAAGGTTAATCATACCAGGTTTCACAACCCCATGAGTACAATCAATAGTGCTCAATACTTTAGACATAACAGACATTTAAAAAAAATAATAATTATCTTTACTGTATGCCATTCCTTGGTTGTATTAGGGAAACACACATACGGCTAGATTAAAAGGGGTCCTAACGCTGCTTTTTATCTAATGCTGTTATTACGAGTCAGGCAGGAAAGGGTCTACTGCTCACTTTTTTCCGCGACTCGAGGCTACCGCAAATCCCCTTACGTCAATTGCGTATCCTATCTTTTCTATGGGATTTGCCTAACGCTGGTATTACGAGTCTTGGAAGAAGTGAGCGGTAGAGCCTCTACCTCCAAGACTCCAACCACAAAAAAAGTCAGTAGTTAAGAGCTTTATGGGCTAACGCCGGAACATAAAGCTCTTAACTACAGTGCTACAAAGTACACTAACACCCATAAACTACCTAGGGAACCCCTAAACCTAGGCCCCCCCACATCACAAACCATATAATATAAATTTTTAACCCCTAATCTTCCGACCGGACATTGCCGCCACCTACATTATCCCTATGAACCCCTAATCTGCTGTCCCTAACATTGCCGACACCTATATTATATTTAATAACCCCTAATCTGCCCCCCCCAACCTCGCCGCCACCTACCTACACTTATTAACCCCTAATCTGCTGACCGGACATCTCCGCCACTATAATACATTTTATTAACCCCTAATCTGCCCTCCCTAACATCGCCGCCACCTAACTTCAATTATTAACCCCTTATTTGCCACCCCCAACGTCGCCGCTACTATAATAAAGTTATTAACCCCTAAACCTAAGTCTAACCCTAACCCTAACACCCCCTAACTTCATTTTTTTTAAATAAAACAAATTAAAATTACCATCATTAAATAAATTATTCCTATTTAAAACTAAATACTTACTTGATCAATAATACTAAATAAAATAAACCCTAATATAGCTACAATATAAATAATAGTTACATTGTAGCTATTTTAGGATTTATATTTATTTTACAGGCAACTTTGTTAATAACTATTTAATAGCTACCTCGTTAAAATAATTACAAAATAACCTGTAAAATAAATCCTATCCTAAGTTACAATTACACCTAATACTACACTATCAATAAATTAATTAAATAAATTAACTACAATTAGCTAAACTAAAATACAATTAAATAAACTAAACTATAGTACAAAAAACCTCCACTAAATTACAAAAAATTAAAAAATATTACAAGAATTTTAATCTAATTACACCTAATCTAAACCCCCTAATAAAATTAAAAAAAAAACAAAATAATAAAATTCCCTACCCTACACTAAATTACAAAGTAATCAGCTCTTTTACCAGCCCTTAAAAGGGCTTTTTGCGGGGCATTGCCCAAAAGTAATCAGCTCTTTTACCTGTAAAAAAAAATACAATCCCCCCCAACATTACAACCCACCACCCACATACCCCTACTCTAAACCCACCCGATCCCCTCTTAAAAAAAACCTAACACTACCCCCCTGAAGATCACCCTACCTTGAGCCGTTTTCAGCCAGCCAGCCACCGATGGGCCAGAAGTGGACATCTGGAGCGGCAGAAGTCTTGATCCGATCGGGGCAGAAGAGGTCCTCCAAGCGGCAGATGTCTTCATCCAAGCGGCATCTTCTATCTTCAATCAACCGGAGCGGAGCGCAGCCATCTTGAATCCAGCCGACGCGGAGCCATCCTCTTCTTCCGATGTCCTAAGTCCGAATGAAGGTTCCTTTAAATGACGTCATTAAAGATGGCATCCCTTGAATTCCGATTTGCTGATAGGATTCTATCAGCCAATCGGAATTAAGGTAGGAAAAATCCAATTGGTTGATGTAATTGAAGTTCAATTCGATTTGCTGATTGGATGAGCCAATAGAATTGACCTCACATTCTATTGGCTCATCCAATCAGCCAATCGGATTGAACTTCAATCCGATTGGCTGATTAAATAAGCCAATCTGATTTTTCCTACCTTAATTCCGATTGGCTGATAGAATCGGGAGTACGGCAGTTTAGGGGTTAATACATTTATTATAGTGGCGGAGATGTCCGGTCGGCAGATTAGGGGTTAATAAGTGTAGGTAGGTGATGGCGACGTTGGGGGGGGGGGGCAGATTAGGGGTTAATAAATATAATGTAGGTGTCAGCGATGTTAGGGACAGCAGATTAGGGGTTCATAGGGATAATGTAGGTGGCGGCGGTGTCCGGAGCAGCAGATTAGGGGTTAATAATATAATGTAGGTGTCAGCGATGTCAGGGGCGGCAGATTAGGGGTTAATAAGTGTAAGGTTATTGGTATTGAGAGTTGAAGTGGAGCTAGATTTGGCTCAACGCTCCCTTTTCTGAGGCTAACGCAGCCATTCAGACAACTCGTAATACCAGCGTTGTTTTAAGGGTGCGCTGGAAAAAAAAGGCTTGTTAGCACCGCGGGTCTTTACCGACAAAACTTGTAATCTAGGCGATAGCATGGTAAGATCCCTAACAAGCCTTTTAAAACAAGATGCCTTGAGAAATTTGGCTGACTCATACAATCATTATCGGCTAGATTACTAGTTTTGTGGTAAGATGGGTGCGGTACTAATTTGCATTTTTATCTCACCGCTCACTTGCATACAGCGCTGGTATTACAGGTTTATACAAACCCGGTGTTAAAAGACAAGAAGTAAGCGTAGAGTAAAATTGTGCTTCATAACGCACTCCAATACCAGCGCTGCTTAAGTCAGCGGTGAGCTGGTTGTATGTGCTCGTGCATGATTTCCCCATAGACATCAGTCTAACACCTGCAAAAAAGCAGCGTTTAGCTCAGTAACGCAGGCCCATTGATTCCTATAGGGAAACACATTTTATGTTTACACCTAACACCCTAACATGAACCCCGAGTCCAAACATCCCTAATCGTAACTTATTTACCCCTAATCTGCCGCCCCCGACATCGCTGACACCTACATTATATTTATTAACCCCTAATCTGCCGTTCCGGACATCGCCTCCACATACATTATACTTATGAACCCCTAATCTGCTGCCCCCAACATTGCTGACACCTACATTATATTTATTAACCCCTAATCTGCTGCCCACAACATCGCTGACACCTACATAATGTTATTAACCCCTAATCTGCCGCCCCCAAAGTCACGGCCACTATAATAAACATATTAACCCCTAAACTGCCGTACTCCCGCATCGCAAACACTAGTTAAATATTATTAACCCCTAATCTGCCACCCCTAACATCGCCGCCACCTACCTACATTTATTAACCCCTAATCTTCCGTCCCCAACGTCGCAACCACTATATTATTATATATTAATTAATTTATTAATTAAGTCTAAGTCTAACCCTAACACCCCCTAGCTTAAATATAAATAAAATAAATCTAAATAAAACCTACAATTATTACCTAAGTTATTCATAGTTAAAACTAAATACTTACCTGTAAAATAAACCCTAAGCTAGATACAATATAACTAATAGTTACATTGTAGCTAGCTTAGAGTTTATTTTTTATTTTACAGGAAAGTTTGTATTTATTTTAACTAGGTAGAATACTTACTAAATAGTTATTAGCTATTTACTAACTACATAGCTAAAATAAATACAAATGTACTAGTAAAATAAAACCTAACCTGTCTTACACTAACACCTAACACTATACTACAATTAAATAAATCCGTTAAATTAAATACAATTAACTAAATTCAATAAAATTAGCTAAATTACAAAAAAAAACCCCACTAAATTACAGAAAATAAAAAACAAATTACAAGTTCTTTAAACTAATTACACCTAATCTAATAGCCCAATCACAATAAAAAAGCCCACCCAAAATAAAAAAAAAACCCTAGAACAAACTAAACTACCAATAGGCCTTTTACGGGGCTTTGCCCCAAAGAAATCAGCTCTATTACCTGTAAAAAAAAATACACACAACCCCCCAAACAGTAAAACCCACCAACCACACAACCAACCCCCCAAATAAAACCCTAACTAAAAAAACCTAAGCTCCCCATTGCCCTGAAAAGGACATTTGGATGGGCATTGCCCTTAAAAGGGCATTTAGCTCTATTGTGGCCCAAAGCCCTAACCTAAAAAAAAAAAAAAAAAACAATACACCCTTAAAAAATCCAAACACTAACCCCCGAAGATCCACTTACCGGGAGAAGTCTTCATCCAAGCGTCAAGATGTCCTCAATGAAGCCGGCAGAAGTGGTCCCCTAGATGGGCAGAAGTGGTCCTCCAGACGGGCAGAAGTCTTCATCCAGACGGCATCTTCTATCTTCATCCTTCCGACGCAGAGCGGGTCCATCTTCAAGACATCTGGCGCGGAGCTTCCTCTTCCAATGATGACTACCCGACGAATAAATGTACCTTTAAGTGATGTCATCTAAGATGGCGTCCCTTAGATTCTGATTGGCTGATAGAATTCTATCAGCCAAACAGAATTAAGGTTGAAAAATCCTATTGGCTGATGCAATCAGCCAATAGGATTGAAGTTCAATCCTATTGGCTGATCCAATCGGCCAATAGGATTGAGCTTGCATTCTATTGGCTAAGGTTTTTTATTTTGGGTGGACTTTTTTATTTTGATAGGGCTATTAGATTAGGTGTAATTAGTTTAAAGATCTAGTATTACATTGGTTCTTGTACCTACAAATAACATCAACCATCTCTAAGGTTTTACCCCAACACCCCAGACAAAACTTGACGACACTAGAAAAACTTTGCAGAACTGATTCTCGACAGAAAAAGATAATCTCCACCCTATACATAACACTACAGACAGCTAAGCACACGTCTAAATCTCTCCTAATGGAGAAGTGGGAACGAGATACCAATCTAACACACTCTAAGGAAGAATGGGACGAGATCTTTTATAACTCAGGTAAGGGTATGATCAGCGCAGATTTAAAGGAAAACTGCATTAAGACCACTTTTAGGTGGTATCTAACTCCGATGACCACGTCACACTACACTCAAAACAGAAGTAAAAATTGCTATAGAGGCTGTAAGGAAGTAGGAACATATATTCATATGTGGTGGGAATGCCCTCAGATACAGCAGATATGGATTAACTTATCTAGATTGCTGAGTGACGTGCTCTCAGAAAATATTACCCTGACAAAGACTCAAGCTTTATTAAATGAACGTATAAAACCCTTTAACTCAGCTACAAACACATTTATACACACTTTATGCACAGCTACTAGGATATGTGTGGCGCGTTACTGGGGAGTGGGAATTCCCACATGGGGAGAGGTAATGGGGAAAATTAAGACAATATATAAGCTATCTGAATCAGCCTCATTTATACAAGCCAATCACGAACAATTTTTAAAAGTCTGGAACTATTGGATTTTGAGCGGATACTAGTCAGACATAGCAGGAGAAGATAGACACACTATCACTTTAGCTCTAGGAAATAGACGAGGGAAGACGAGATGACAATCGACTGTAGAAACCTACTTCTGTTTGGAGGGAACGGGGCTCTTCCCTCGGATTGGCAACAGGTGAAGTGAACGAACAGGCAAGTAGTTACCTGATTCTGCATTGAGTGGAGGAGGGGGGAGGGAATTTATTGTTGAATGTTTATTGTTAGAAGTAAAGGGGGGGGAGGGAAAGAGGGGAAAGTTTTAAAAAAATTAAAACAAAGCGATATGAAAGGAATGGGGAGGTTGCCGAAAATGTCATGTCTTCTGTTAATGATTTATTGCATTCCCTAATTAATATCGCTATTAACGATTTAAGTCTAAATCACACTGACTGTTAGAATATTCTGAACTAAATAACCAATGATTTGTTGTTCAAATGCTAGATCCATCTAATGTCGAACTCTGATTACTGAAATATATCAACCATAATAGAATCTCCACTGACGGACTTTTATCAAAAAGCATAAGAGGTGATGATGTATAAATGAAAAATTGTACAAGGTGTGATGCATTTCTTTTCTTTATGTTTTACAATAAAAATTATTTCAACTAAAGATCTAGTATTTTTTTTTTTTCTGTAATTTAGTGTTTGTTTTTTGTAATTTAGCTAATGTTATTGAATTTAGTTAATTGTATTTAATTTTATTAATTTATTTAATTGTAGTGTAGTGTTAGGTGTTAGTGTAAGATAGGTTAGGTTTTATTTTACAGGTAAATTTATATTTATTTTAGCTAGGTAGTTAGTAAATAGTTAACTATTGAGTAACTATTCTACCTAGTTAAAATAAATACAAACTTGCCTGTAAAATAAAAATAAATCCTAAGATAGATATAATGTAACTATTAATTATATTGTAGCTAGCTTAAGGTTTATTTTACAGGTATTTAGTTTTAACTAGGAATAATTTAGATAATAATTGTAGGTTTTATTTAGATTTATTTTAATTATATTTAAGTTAGGGGGTGTTAGGGTTAGACTTAGGTTTAGGGGTTAATAAATATAATATAGTGGCGGCGACGTTGGGGGCGGCAGATTAGGGGTTAATAAATGTAGGTAGGTGGCGGCGTTGTTGTTAGGGACGGCAGATTAGGGGTTAATAATATTTAACTAATGTTTGCGAGGTGGGAGTGCGGCGGTTTAGGGGTTAATATGTTTATTATAGTGGTGGCGATGTCCGGAGCAGCAGATTAGGGGTTAATAATATTTAACTAATGCTTGCGAGGTGGGAGTGCGGCGGTTTAGGGGTTAATATGTTTATTATAGTGGTGGCGATGTCCGAAGCAGCAGATTAGGGGTTAATAATTTTATTTCAGTGATTGCGATGCGGGAGGGCCTCGGTTTAGGGGTTAATAGGTAGTTTATGAGTGTTAGTGTACTTTTTAGCACTTTAGCTATGAGTTTTATGCTACAGCTTTGTAGTGTAAAACTACTGACTTTAAAATGCGGTACGAATCTTGACAGGATAGGGTGTACCACTCACTTTTTGGCCTCCCAGGACATGCTCCTAATATCGGTGCTATGGAAGTCCCATTGAAAATAGACTATACGCAAATTGCGTAAGTTGATTTGCGGTAAGGCCAAAAAAGTGTCCGGTGCCCTAAATCTGCAAGACTCGTAATACCAGCGGTAGTAAAAAAGCAGCGTTATAAGACTTAACGCTTCTTTTTTACTCATAACGCAAGACTCGTAATCTAGCCGTATGTTTGTAATTGACTGAAATGAGCCTCTAGGAAAAAAATGAAGTACTGCAAGAAGTTTAATCATACCAGATAATGCCCTACAAGCTGTTAGAGGTTCTAAGAAGTCACTTATTTCATCTGACTATGAACTCCCTATTCCAAAAGAATCTCATAATCTCCCTATCACTTAAGGCATGCAATCCAATTTTTGGGAGAAATATTCTTGGCACACTTAAGCATCTTTGTTGTAGCTTTTCAAATGCCTCATGCTTGTTTTCTAGTCTTATTTTCCTGCATCGAAGGAGTATTGCAAATGTAAATAAATTTAACATATTCATTCTGAGTAATGTCTTGATAAGATAACAAAGAGGATATAACTAAACAGTTCTCTGTTGGTACACACACTTTTTTATATATTTTTTTTTAACATTGCATTAATATCCTTTTGATTTCTATGGCATTTGCTAGTTCAAAGGTACTCGATTGAAAATCAAAATTGCTGCGTCATTTGTGATGTGAATGTACCAGTTGAATATTTAATAGATTTTAATTTGGCCGAATGGAGTTTTATGTATGATTGGATTAGCATTATTACACTCAAATAACATTGCAAATGATCTACATTGAATGTGTTTTGCTGGTGCAATTTGAGCTATATTTGACAATGTTGGCAGAATGATAACTTGTGGGTGTCAATTTTGTACTTAATTTAATGCATATATTTAGCAATTTAACCGTTGAATCTTTGATACCTCTGAATTAAATGGACATTAACCACAATTTTTTAAATATTTATACAGACTGAATTTATTTTATTATCAAATTAACTTTATTCTCGAGGAATCATTTGTTTAAAAGCAGGTAGGTGGGCTCAGGAGTGTTCATATGTCTGGGGCACTTCAGCAATTCTGCAAAACTGCTATTAACAATGCTCTACATTATGGAAACACTGCTGCAAGTTTCTACCAAAAGTTCTCCAGGTGTGTGCTTCCTACGTACCTACGTATTCTCATTAAACACAAATACCATAAAAACAAAGTCACTTTGAAAATGGAAGATTTCAAACTATCTTAAAATTGTAGGTTCTATTTAAACCATAAAATTTTAACTTTGACTTTAATTAACCTGGAAGGTCATGCAATCTAGTTATATTGTTGTCCATAGGGAACAGGAAGTACATTTTACACTTTTTTTTTTAAATTGTATGCTTTGTCTGTTAGAGCTTTTCTCCTGGAATTGATCTAGATCACTGATTTTCAAACCTGTCCTCAGACCTCCCTAACAGGCAAGATTTTGAAGATATCTGAACAGGAGCACAGGTGAAATAATCAGCTAATTAGTAACCATGGTTATTTCACCTGCTTTCATCCAAGGTAGTCCTGTAATTCTGGCCTGTTGAGAAGGACTGAGGACATGTTTGAAAACCAGTGATCTAGATATAACTCAATATTGTTTCAGACAGTATGAATGAATAGTCTAATGAGACAACATATCTTTCATCCCTAACATCGCCGACACCTACCTACATTTATTAACCCCTAATCTGCCGTCCCCAACGTCGCCGTCACTATTCTAAATTTATTAACCACTAAACCTAAGTCTAACCCTAACCCCCACTAACTTAAATATAATTTAAATAAATCTAAATAAAATTACTATAATTAACTAAATAATTCCTATTTAAAACTAAATACTTACCTATAAAGTAAACCCTAAGCTAGCTACAATATTAATTATAGTTACATTGTATCTAGCTTAGGGTTTATTTTTATTTTTTAGGCAAGTTTGCATTTAGTTTAACTAGGTAGAATAGTTATTAAATAGTTATTAACTATTTAATAACTACCTAGTTAAAATAAAGACAAATTTACCTGTAAAATAAAACCTAACCTAAGTTAAAATTACACCTAACACTACACTACAATTAAATTAATTCCCTAAATTAAATACAATTAAATACAATTAAATAAAATTAGCTTAAGTACAAGAACCCCCACTAAATTACAGAAAATAATAAACAAATTACAAGATTTTAAACTAATTACACCTAATCTAATCCCCCTAACAAAATAAAAAAGCCCCCCCCAAAATAAAAAAGCCCTACCCTACACTAAATTACAAATAGCCCTTAAAAGGGCCTTTTGCGGGACATTGCCCCAAAGTAATCAGCTCTTTTACCTGTAAACAAAATTACAAATCCCCCCCTACATTAAAACCCACCACCCACACAACCAACCCTACTCTAAAACCCACCCAATAACCCCTTAAAAAAAACTAACACTAACCCCTTGAAGATCACCTTACTGGGAGAAGTCTTCATCCAACCAGGCCAAAGTCCTCAACGAAGCTGGGAGAAGTCTTCATCCAAGCCAGGCGAAGTGGTCCTCCAGACGGGCAGAAGTCTTCATCCAGATGGCATCTTCTATCTTCATCCATCCGACGCGGAGCGACTCCATCTTCAAGACATCTGGCGTGGAGCATCCTCTTCCAATGAAGTCTTCTTAATAAATGACGGTTCCTTTAACTGATGTCATCCAAGATGGCGTCCCTTCAATTCCGATTGGCGGAATTATGGTAGAAAAAATCCTATTGGCTGATGCAATCAGCCAATAGGATTGAGCTGGCATTCTATTGGCTGATTGGAACAGCCAATATAATGCCAGCTCAATCCTATTGGCTGATTGGATCAATCAGCCAAAAGGATTTTTTCAACTTAATTTCGGATTGGCTGATAGAATTCTATCAGCCAATCGGAATTGAAGGGACGCCATTTGGATGACGTCACTTAAAGGAACCATCATTTAGTAAGAAGACTTTGTTGGAAGAGGATGCTCTGTGCCAGATGTATTGAAGTTGGACCCGCTCTGTGCCAGATGGATGAAGATAGAAGATGCCATCTGGATGAAGACTTCTGCCCATCTGGAGGACCACTTCGCCCTGCTTGGATGAAGACTTCTCCCGGTTCCGTTGAGGACTTCAGCCCGGTTGGATGAAGACTTCTCCTGGTAAGGTGATCTTCAAGGGGTTAGTGCTAGGATTTTGGTTTTTTTTTCGAAATAATATTTATTTGTTAAAGTCATCCATGACATATCTTGCATAAATGCAGATTTAACAAGACAAGTCTTGTCTTATAGAAACTGTTGTACAGACATGTGGAACCATGGCCTTCATATAGGCCCTCCATATCAGATGTTACAATATACAACAATATCATCATAATATCAATCATGGCTGGGGAAAATCCCCAGAAGATATCAACCAAGGAAAAAGAAAAAATAACAATTTCCTATTTTTTTATTATTTTATAGATAGATTAAGGGAAGAGACAAAGGAAAAGAAGAAGAAATCTCAGACAGAAAAGAGAGTAATAAAAATGAGAGATTGAAAGCATGTGTCACTCATGGTCAGCCGCATCCGCATCGTGCGTTCCAAATTTCTTACATCATTTGCTTGTATACTCTGTCTATTAGCCATCCTTTGTTTATCTAACCAAACTATCCAGCCCTCCAAAACCTGGAGGATCTCTGTTCTAGTGTTGAGTAAGGTAGAGGAAACCTCTGCTATTTGGTAATATTTAATTTTATTTAGTATCAGACTATAGCCAGGGACTGAGGACTTCCAGTATCTTGCAATCATAGTCTTAACAGCTGTGCAAATTATTCCCACTAACTTTAGTCTAACTTTGGAGAGGCCCATAATTGGGAAATGTAGTAGAGCTTGTTCTTTATTTAAAATAATTTGTCTATCAAAAATTTCAGCAAGAAGTTTACTGGTTTGTGTCCAGATTTTCTGGAAATCTGGACAAGACCACCACATGTGTGTAGGAGCCTAATTTCGTACAACCTCGATAACAATTTTTGGAAGTTTTATCTCTCCATTGTACTCTGCTTGGGTGTAGGTACCATCTATATGCTACTTTAATATAACTTTCTTTTAAGTTAGCACTGACGGAACAGGCCTGTCCCAGCTTTAAAATATTGGACCATTCCAATGGTTCTTTTGTAAATTGTCCTTCTTCCTCCCATTTCTCAATAATTTGCTGCTTGAACTACCAGCATTTAACAAATTATTTAAAATAGTGATAGTTACCCTAGTTCTGGCTGCTGAGGTGCATAGTTTTTCAAAAGGTGTGTGTTCTGAGTATTTAGGCGGTATTCCCACCTCCCTCACCCGAGATGTTAATTGTAGACAATGCATCCAGGAATCTGGTGAGACCGGCTGGATAGAGTTATATTGCTCAAAGGAAATGATGTTTGAATTTACCCAAACATTGGCAATGCGATATAATCCCTTATTAGCCCAAATATTGCTTATTAAATTAGTAATCCTGACAGCGGGTATAATTAGTGGGGTTGCTATAGATCTAGCCGTATGTATCTTAAACTTCAACTGTATAGCATCCCATATCTTAATAATATGTGCTATCATTAGGTAATGCGACCATTTCAGTGGTCTATTTCGTTTGGGTGTCCATAATATCTGATAAATTGGAGATAATCGTAACATGTCACTTTCTAGCTGTACCCATAATATATCCTCACCTTCGACGTTCAAGAGCGAGGTTTGCGCTAGTCTAGCTGCCCAGAAATAATTTTGAAGGCCTGGCACCCCTAGCCCTCCATGTTCCTTAGTCTGTAGAAGTGATTTCCTATTAATTCTAGCCTTTTTGTTAGCCCAGATGAATTTTAGCATGCATCTCTGCATATCATTTATGTCCTCAGGAGAAACATTAATAGGCAACACTCGGAATAGATAGAGTAGTTTAGGTAATATTATCATTTTAGTGATAACTATTTTCCCATAAAAATAAACTTAATAAGATGACCAGTTTGTCATTTCTCGTTTCAGATGTGTAAACATTTTTTTATAATTTAGTTTATATAAATTATCTAGGTTATTTGGTATAGCAATTCCTAAGTAGGTAGCGGCAGAGGATGCCCACTTAAAATCGAAATTTATCTCAAGCAATTTTTTTGTTGGTCCTGGGAGATGAGCCTCTAAGGCCTCACACTTGTCATTATTGATCTTATATCCAGATAGTCCTCCAAAGTCTGAAAGGAGTCTATAAAGTGGGGGAAGGGACAGCATAGGCTTAGTAATAGTCAAAATAACATCATCGGCAAACAATGCAAGTTTATGCATTGTCTTACCAATTTGAATTCCCGAAATGTCTCCCCTATTTCTAATAGTTGCCTGCAGCGGCTCTATACAAAGGGCAAAAAGTAATGGGGAAAGGGGGCATCCTTGTCTTGTACCGTTTTGAATCCTAATCATTTTAGATTGGTACCTGAAAGTCTAATAAATGCCGAAGGTGTTGTATTTAGTGCTTGGATAGCTTTTAGAAAATTTCCCTTTATCCCAAACTGCTGCAAAGTTAAAAACATGTAATCCCAAAAAACTCTATTGAACTCCTTCTCTGCGTCCGAGGATAGGAACAGAGAAGGCGCTCCCTCTTTGTTTGCATAGTCTAGTAGATCAATTATTTTCCTAACGTTATCTGGAGCTTCTCTTCCCCTAATGAAGCCTACTTGATCAGGCGTAATCAGGCCATTCAACAGGGGGTTTAACCTGTTGGCCAATATCTTAGTAAAAAGCTTAAGGTCTATAGTTATTAGTGATATAGGCCTATAATTCTTGCAGTGAAATTTATCTTTACCCGGCTTGGGTACCACACAAATTCTTGCTGACAAGAGTTCTGACGGGATGAATCCACCCTGCATAATATAGTTAAAGCAATCTACTAAATGTGGGATTAATTCTAGGGAGAATTTTTTGTAGAACCCTCCAGAGTACCCATCTGGTCCCGGGGCTTTGTTACTTTTAATTTGTTTAATTGCAATCATGACCTCTCAAGGCGAAATTGGGGTATCTGATTTGTGTGATCTTCAGTAAGCTGGGGGATATTGCTCTCTATTAGGAAAGTTTTCATTTGTGCTATTCTATCTTTAGACGTATTAACCTTGAGATTATATAAGGACTGGTAAAAATCTGCAAAGGCACTAGCTATTTGTAAAGGGTCATTAAGGAGTCTGCTCTCTTGTGATTGTAGTTGGGGAACAGAAGAAGTTCTAGTGATATTTCTAATTTTCCTTGCGAGCATACGATCAGGCTTATTTGCATATATAAAATATTGTGCCTCAACAATTCTTAGAGATGATAATGCCTCCTCATTTAGTATGGTATCCATTTCTGCTTTTTTAGCTGTAATTGCTCTAAAGCAAGCTTCAGTTCTGTTATGAATATGGAGTTTCTGCAGTCGCTCAAGTTCAAATTTTTTTTGTTGGAGAATATCCCTTTTATTTTTGTTTATATGAGCCTTTTCTTGAATAAGTATACCTCTGAGGTATGATTTGAATGTCCCCCCAAGCAAATAGCGGATTATCCGTAGATCCTTTGTTTATTTGCCAGAAGTCTTTGATAGACTTAGTTAGTTTTTGACAGACAACTTCATCTTTTAACAGATGGATGTCAAGTATCCAATTCCGTTTTCGTGAATGGTCAAAAAAAACCCGCAGGGAGATATCTACAATGGAGTGGTCAAACCAGGAGGTTTGAGATATGTTTGTGTCTGCTAGCAATGGACATAGGATTTGACTAATAAAGATGTAGTCAATCCTAGAGTAGGACTGATGTACAGCTGAATGTGTTAGGTTTTTTTTAAGGGGGTATTGGGTGGGTTTTAGAGTAGAGTTGGTTGTTTGGGTGGTCGGTTTTAATGTTGGGGGGGGATTTGTAATTTATTTTTACAGGTCAAAGAGCTGATTACTTTGGGGCAATGCCCCGCAAAAGGCCCTTTTAAGGGCTATTTGTAATTTAGTGTAGGGTAGGGCTTTTTTATTTGGGGGGGGCTTTTTTATTTTGTTAGGGGGATTAGATTAGGTGTAATTAGTTTAAAAATCTTGTAATTTGTTTATTATTTTGTGTAATTTAGTGGGTTTTTTTTGTATTTTAGCTAATTTTATTTAATTGTATTTAATTGCATTTAATTTAGGAAATTAATTTAATTATAGTGTAGTGTTAGGCATAACTTATGTTAGGTTTTATTTTACAGGTAAATTTGTATTTATTTTAACTAGGTAGTTATTAAATAGTTAATAACTATTTAGTAAATATTCTACCTAGTTAAAATAAATACAAACTTGCCTTTAAAATAAAAATAAACCCTAAGATAGCTACAATGTAACTATTAGTTATATTGTAGCTAGCTTAGGGTTTATTTTATAGGTAAGTATTTAGTTTTAAATAGGAATAATTTAGTTAATGATAGGAATATTTATTTCAATTTCTTTTAATTATATTTAAGTTAGGGGGTGTTAGGTTTAGGGTTAGACTTAGGTTTAGGGGTTAATAACTTTAATATAGTGTCGACGACGTTGGAGGCAGCAGATTAGGGGTTAATAAATTTAGGTAGGTGTCTGCGATGTTAGGGACAGCAGATTAGGGGTTAATAATATTTAACTAATGTTTGTGATGCGGGAGTGTGGCAGTTTAGGGGTTAATATATTTATTATAGTGGTGGCAATGTCTGTTTCGGCAAATTAGGGGTTAAAAAATTTATTTTAGTGTTTGCGATGTGGGGGGGCCTCGTTTTAGGGGTCAATAGGTAGTTTATGGGTGTTAGTGTACTTTTTAGCATTTTAGTTAAAGGGACAGTGTACACCTGAATTTTTATTGTTTTAAAAGATAGATAATCCCTTTATTACCCATTCCCCAGTTTTGCATAACCATCACAGTTATATTAATATACTTTTAACCTATGTGATTATCTTGTATCTAATCCTCTGCAAACTGTCCCTTTATTTCAGTTCTTTTGACAGACTTGCAGTTTGGCCAATCAGTGCCTGCTCACAGATAACTTAACGTGCACGAGCACAGTGTTATCTATATGAAATACATGAACAAACACCCTCTAGTGGTGAAAAACTGTTAAAATGCATTCTGAAAAGAGGTGGCCTTCAAGGTTTAAGAAATTAGCATATGAACCTCCTAGGTTAAGCTTTCAACTAAGAAAACCAAGAGAACAAAGCAAAATTGATGATAAAAGTAAATTGGAAAATTGTTTAAAATGACATGCTCTATCTGAATCATGAAATTTTATTTTGGCCTAGACTGTCCCTTTAAGAGTTTTATGCTACGGCGTTGTAGTGTAAAACTGTTAACTACTGACTTTAAAATGCGGTACCAGTCTTGACAGGAGAAAGTCTACCGCTCACTTTTTGTCAGACTCAAAATACCGCCGCTATGCAAGTCCCATTGAAAAAAGAGGCGGCTAAATTACGAGTTGTGCGTTATGCGTAAAAAGCAGCATTGGCTGCTCCTAACGCTGCTTTTTAACGCTCGCTGGTATTACGAGTCTTGAAAGTACAGGCTTACCGCTCACTTTTTTGGCCAGACTTGGAATTACTGCAAAATCACTTACGTAAATTGCATATCCTCTTTTTTCAATGGGACTTGCATAGCGCCAGTATTTTGAGTCTGACAAAAAGTGAGCGGTAGACCCTCCCCTGTCAAGACTGGTACTGCATTTTAAAGTCAGTAGTTAACAGTTTTACACTACAATGCCGTAGCATAAAACTCTTAATTAAAGTGCTAACTAGTACACTAACACCCATAAACTAAATTATTAACCCTTAAACCAAGGCCCCCCACATCGCAAACACTAAAATAAAATTTTTAACCCCTAATCTTCCAAACCGGACATCGCCGCCACTATAATAAATATATTAACCCTTAAACCACCGCACTCCCACATTGCAAACACTAGTTAAATATTATTAACCCCTAATCTGCCGTCCCTAACATCGCTGACACCTACCTACATATATTAA
Source organism: Bombina bombina (assembly GCF_027579735.1). Classification (NCBI taxonomy): domain Eukaryota; kingdom Metazoa; phylum Chordata; class Amphibia; order Anura; family Bombinatoridae; genus Bombina; species Bombina bombina. Next base: position 456,888,180 of record NC_069500.1, on the reverse strand, counting down.
CCCCTAATCTGCCGTCCCTAACATCGCTGACACCTACCTACATTTATTAACCCCTAATCTGCCACCCCCAATGTCGCCGCCACTATATTAAAAGTTATTAACCTCTAAACCTAAGTCTAACCCTAAACCTAACACCCCCTAACTTAAATATAATTAAAATAAATCAAAATAAATATTCTTATCATTAACTAAATTATTTCTATTTAAAACTAAATACTTACCTATAAAATAAACCCTAAGATATTTACAATATAACTAATAGTAACATTTGTATCTAGCTTAGGGTTTATATTTATTTTACAGGCAACTTTTGTATTTATTTTAACTAGGTAGAATAGATACTAAATAGTTATTAACTATTTAATAACTACCTAGTTAAAATAAATACAAATTTACCTGTAAAATAAAACCTTACCTAAGTTACAATTACACCTAACACTACACTATAATTAAATTAATTCCCTAAATGAAATACAATTAAATAAAATTAGCTAAAGTACAAAACCCCCCACTAAATAACAGAAAATAATAAACAAATTACATGATTTTTAAACTAATTACACCTAATTTAATCCTCCTAACAAAATAAAAAAGCACCCCCAAAATAAAAAAGCCCTGCCCTACAATAAATTACAAATAGCCCTTTTGCAGGTCATTGCCCCAAAGTAAAACCCACCACCCACACAACCAACACTACTCTAAAACCCACCCAATACCCCCTTAAAAAAACCTAAAACTTACCCATTGAAGATCACCTTAGCGGGAGAATTCTTCATCCAACCGGGCCGAAGTCCTCAACGAAGCCGGGAGAAGTCTTCATCCAAGCCGGGCGAAGTGGTCCTCCAGACGGGCAGAAGTCTTCATCCAGACGGCATCTTCTATCTTCATCCATCCGGCGCGGAGCGGGTCCTTCAAGACGTCCGACGCAGAGCATCCTCTTCCAACGAAGTCTTCTTACTAAATGACGGTTCCTTTAAGTGATGTCATTCAAGATGGCGTCCCTTCAATTCTGATTGGCTGATAGAATTCTATCAGCCAATCGGAATTAAGGTTGAAAAAAACCTATTGGCTGATGCAATCAGCCAATAGGATTGAAGTTCAATCCTATTAGCTGATCCAATCAGCCAATAGGATTGAGCTGGCATTCTATTGGCTGTTCCAATCAGCCAATAGAATGCCAGCTCAATACTATTGGCTGATTGCATCAGCCAATAGGATTTTTTCTACCTTAATTCCGATTGGCTTGTAGAATTCTATCAGCCAATCGGAATTGAAGGGACGCCATCTTGGATGATGTTACTTAAAGGAACCGTCATTTAGTAAGAAGACTTCATTGGAAGAGGATGCTCCGCTCTGGATGTCTTGAAGATGGACCCACTCCACACCGGATGGATGAAGATAGAAGATACCGTCTGGATGAAGACTTCTGCCCATCTGGAGGACCACTTCTCCTGGCTTGGATGAAGATTTCTCCTGGCTTCGTTGAGGACTTCAGCCCGGTTGGATGAAGACTTCTCCCGGTAAGGTGATCTTCAAATGGTTAGTGTTAGGTTTTTTTAAGGGGGTATTGGGTGGGTTTTAGAGTAGGGTTGGTTGTTTGGGTGTTGGGTTTTAATGTTGAGGGGGATTTGTAATTTGTTTTACAGGTAAAAGAGCTGATTACTTTGGGGCAATGCCCTGCAAAAGGCCCTTTTAAGGGCTATTTGTAATTTAGTGTAGGGTAGGGCTTTTTTTATTTTGGAGGGCTTTTTTATTTTGTTAGGGGGATTAGATTAGGTGTAATTAGTTTAAAAATCGTGTAATTTTTTATTATTTTCTGTAATTTAGTGGGGGGTTTTTGTACTTTAGCTAATTTTATTTAATTGTATTTAATTTATGGAAATTAATTTAATTATAGTGTAGTGTTAGGTGTAATTGTAACTTAGGTTAGGTTTTATTTTACAGGTAAATTTATCTTTTTTTGAACTAGGTAGTTATTAAATAGTTAATAACTATTTAATAACTATTCTACCTAGTTAAAATAAATACAAACTTGCCTGTAAAATAAAAATAAACCCTAAGGTAGATACAATGTAACTATTATTTATATTGTAGCTAGCTTAGGGTTTACTTTATAGGTAAGTATTTAGTTTTAAATATGAATTATTTAGTTAATTATAGTAATTTTATTTAGATTTATTTAAATTATATTTAAGTTAGTGGGGGTTAGACTTAGGTTTAGGGGTTAATACATTTCGAATAGTGACGGTGACATTGGGGGCGGCAGATTAGGGGTTAATAAATGTAGGTAGGTGTTGGTGATGTTAGGGACGGCAGATTTGGGGTTTATAATTTTAACTAATGTTTGCGATGCGGGAGTGCGGCAGTTTAGGGGTTAATATGTTTATTAAAGTTGCGGCGACGTTGGGGGCAGCAGATTAGGGGTTAAGAAGTGTAGGTAGGTTGCAGCGACATTGGGGAAAGCAGATTAGGGGTTAATAAATATAATGTAGGTGTCAGCGATGTTGGGGGCAGCAGATTAGGGTTTCATAAGTATAATGTAGATGGCGGAGGTGTCCGAAGCGGCAGATTAGGTGTTAATAATATAATGTAGGTTGCAGCGATGTCGGGGGCAGCAGATTAGGGGTTAATAAGTGTAAGATTAGGGGTGTTTAGACTCGGGGTTCATATTAGGGTGTTAGGTGTAGAAATAAAATGTATTTCCCCATAGGAATCAATGGGGCTGCATTAAGGAGTTTTACACTGCTTTTTGGCAGGTGTTAGACTTTTTTTCAGCCGGCTCTCTCAGTTAATTCCTATGGGGAAATTTTGCATGAGCATGTTACACCAGCTCACCGCTTACGTAAGCAGTGCTGGTATTGGAGTGCGGTAATGAGCAAAATTTTGCTCAACGCTCACTTCTTGTCTGGTTTGTAAAAATTCGTAATACCAGCGCTGTCTGTAAGTGAGTGTTGAGCATAAACTGCTCGTTAGCACTGCACAGCCTCTAACGCAAAACTCATAATCTAAGTGAGGATACGCAATTCACATAAGTGGATTTGCAGTATTTCCAAGTCTGGCCAAAAAAGTGAGCGGTGAGCCTGTACCTTCAAGACTCGTAATACCAGCGGGCATTAAAAAGCAGCGTTAGGACCGACCAACGCTGCTTTTTAAGTCTAACGCACAACTCTAGCTGTTTGTTTCTAATTTGTATCCACTGTTAACTTCTTACCCTTTCTTACTTCATATCCCTTACACATTTTTCCTTTTCTTCCCTTATTACCATTTTTTAGTTACCCAAATTCGCATCTGTCTTGGACCTTGCCCCTAATGTCCCTTAATTTTACTTTCACTTGGAGCTGTCATCATCCCACTATCCTTATTTTTTTCTACCCTTTAATCTATCTTTTGCCTTTTTTCCCTTTTTCCTTCTATATATGTTGTGTTTGTGTGCACATGTGTGTATTTTGCTCAAATAGCCAAAAGGCAGAGTCCATGGTTTACAGTTAGCAACACAAGATTCTAGAAATATGCTTTCATTGTGTAACTAGTATGGTGTATATTGAAACAGGCCTATTATTCTCCATGTGCTACTCTTTTACCTCAATAAATTATGTGCTGTATCATACCTGAAAAAAGCCATTTTGAACAGAAGCAATATTCACAATTGGCAGTTAGCTTGCTCTTAATTTAAAGAAAATATCAAAATGGATTACACTTCTAAGTTTGACATGTTTTTCTGCAGGTTTTTTTCTTACCAGGTGTCAAATACCAAATGTAAAATGAAGTTTTATATTTAAGGGCAAACTATAGATTCTCTGATACTAGATTAACCTTTTGAGCAAATGTTATGATGTTATATGGGTCACATTCCTCAGAGTGCTTTAATATTCTCTCATCCATATGTAAGAGTGGCATTTAAAAGTGTAGTTTTTGTGTGAAAAAAAGTATTAAAGACTCAAGGTTTTATTTAAATATACCAATATTAGGTGGGCAGATGAGCATTAACAGAAAGAATTTCGCTTAAAATGCATTTCAGTCAATAATAAGGAAGTATTCAATTGATGTAGTTTTATTAGTGTGAACTTAGATGGTAAAATGTTTGATATAATGCTCAGTAAATATTGTGGAAGGTAAGTAATCCATGTGTCTCAAACACTATTTAAATATTAAAGGGACATGAATCCCAAAAGGTTTCTTTCATGATTCAGATAGAGAATTATAAACCTAACTTTTCAATTTACTTCTATTATCGAATTTGCTTCAATCTATTGGTATCCTTTTTTGAATAAACAGCAATGCATTACTGTAAGCTAGTTAATGCATTGGGTGAGTCAATAACATCAGGCATATATGTGCAGCCACCAATCAGCAACTTCTGAGCCTACCTAGGTATTCTTTTCAACAAAGGATATAAAATAAATTAGAAACTATAACTAAATTTGAATCATGAAAGGAAAAATTTGGTTTTATGTTCCTTTTAATATGTTACAAATTGTAATATGTATCTAAATAAGAGTCACTCATAATAAAACTATAGACTGAATGATATATTGATTTTTTAAGTGTTCAAAATGGCCACTTTTTTGTCTTAGTCAAATCCTTGATTCTCTGTGTTCTTTGAGAACATAAATATGCAACTTCCATAAGCTAAGGTTACCACTGAAGCATTGGAGGAACCAGTTGAGGTCCACTTCCTTCCATCAATTTATTTTGTATTATATGCACAATCATTATGTAAGAAAATAAAGAGACCAAGGGGTGTATTTTTCATGCTCCGTATGGAGCTTGATGCCCCTTGTTTCCGGCGAGCCTTCAGACTCGTTGGAAACAGAAGTTATGACAGAAATTATAACAGAAGTTATGAAGCAGTGGTCTAAAGACCGCTGCTCCATAAGTTGTCTGCCTGCTCTGAGGTGGCGGACAGAAATTAACCCGATCGAATACGATTGGGTTGATTGACACCCCCTGCTAGCGGCCAATTGGCTGTGAATCTGCATGGGGCAGCATTGCACCAGCAGTTCACAAACGGATACCAATAGACTGAAAACAGATGAGGAAGCAACTAATAATATTTGAATTAACATGATGTTTGTGCAAGAATTTCAATGCAGTGGACCTACAAGTTCACTTGAAAACCTGAAGTCACTGTCAGTAGTTTAACAAACAGAACATTTCAGGGTGACACCTAGGCAAGGAGACAAGTAGATATCTGAATAAATTAAGCAAAAGTATGGTCCAGATCAATCAGCGGTCCATACACAGTGATATTTACAATTCTAACATTTTGAATTGTATGATGCACACTTCACAAATCTATAAACAGTATATCCCTAATTGGCCTCAGTAGCAATCATCAGATAAGGAATTGCACAACAATGCAAGCTATCGGCTAGATTACGTGTTTTGTGTTAGAGGCTATGTGGTGCTAACGAGCAGTTTTGTCTCACCGCTCACTTACATGCAGCGCTGGTATTACGAGTTTTCAGAAACCCAACGTTAAAATACAAGAAGTGAGTGTTGAGCAAAATTTTGCTCATTAGCGCACTCCAATACCAGCGCTGCTTAAGTCAGCGGTGAGCTGGTGAAACGTGCTCGTGCACAATTTCCCCATAGGAATCAATGGGGAGAGCCAGCTAAAAAAAAGTCTAACACCTGCCAAAAAGCAGCGTAAAGCTCCCTAACGCAGCCCTATTGATTCCTATGGGGAAATTAAATTTATGTCTACACCTAACACCCTAACATGAACCCTGAGTCTAAACACCCCTAATCTTACATTTATTAACCCCTAATCTGTCGCCCCCGACATCGCCGACACCTACATTATATTATTAACCCCTAATCTGCCACTCCGGACACCGCTGCCACCTACATTATAGTTATGAACCCCTAATCTGCTGCCCACAACATCGCCGACACCTACATTATATTTATTAACCCCTAATCTGCCACCCCCAATGTTGCTGCAACCAACCTACATTTATTAACCCCTAATCTGCCGCCCCCAACGTCGCCGCCACTATATTAACGTTATTAACCCCTAAACCTAAGTCTAACCCTAAACCTTACACCCACTAACTTAAATATAATTTAAATAAATCTAAATAAATATTCATATCATTAACTACATTATTCCTATTTAAAACTAAATACTTACCTATAAAATAAACCCTAAGCTAGCTACAATATAACTAATAGTTACATTGTGGCTATCTTAGGGTTTATTTTTATTTTACAGGCAAGTTTGCATTTATTTTAACTAGGTAGAATAGTTAATAAATAATTATTAACTATTTAATAACTACCTAGCTAAAATAAAGACACATTTACCTATAAAATAAAACCTAACCTAAGTTACACTAATACCTAACACTACACTATAATTAAACAAATTAACTAAATTAAATATAATGAAGACTTCTGCCGCTTCCTTGAGGATGGATGTCCAGTCTTCAGAACTGTAAGTCGATCTTCAGGGGGTTAGTGTTAGGTTTTTTTAAGGGTGTATTGGGTGGGTTTATTTTTTAGGTTAGGGATTTGGGCTGCAATAGAGCTAAATGCCCTTTTAAGGGCAATGCCCATCCAAATGCCCTTTTCAGGGCAATGGGGAGCTTATGTTTTTTTAGTTAGTATTTTATTTGGGGGGTTGGTTGTGTGGGTGGTGGGTTTTACTGTTGGGGGGGATGTTTGTATTTCTTTTTTACAGGTAAAAGAGCTGATTACTTTGGGGCAATGCCCCGCAAAAGGCCCTTTTAAGGGCTATTGATAGTTTAATTTAGGTTAGGGGTGTTTTTATTTTGGGGGGCTTTTTTAATATTGATAAGGCTATTAGATTAGGTGTAATTAGTTTAAAGATCTATAATTTGTTTTTTTTCTGTAATTTAGTGTTTTTTTTTGTAATTTAGCTAATTTAATTTATTTAATTGTTTTAAATGTAGTTAATTTATTTAATTGTAGTGTAGTGTTAGGTGTTATTGTAACTTAGGTTAGGTTTTATTTTACAGGTACATTTGTATTTATTCTAGCTAGGTAGTTATTAAATAGTTAATAACTAATAACTATTCTACCTAGTTAAAATAAATACAAACTTGCGTGTAAAATAAAAATAAACCCTAAGCTAGCTACAATGTAACTATTAGTTATATTGTAGCTAGCTTAGGGTTTATTTATAGGTAAGTATTTAGTTTTAAATAGGAATAATTTAGGTAATAATATTAATTGTTATTTAGATTTATTGTAATTATATTTAAGTTAGGGAGTGTTAGGGTTAGGGTTAGACTTAGGTTTAGGGGTTAATACATTTAGTATAGTGGCAGCGACATTGGGGGTGGCAGATTAGGGGTTAATAAATGTAGATAGGTGGCGGCGATGTAAGGGACGGCAGATTAGGGGTAAATAATATTTAACTAATGTTTGCGAGGCGGGAGTGCGGCGGTTTAGGGGTTAATATGTTTATTATAGTGTCGGCGATGTCCGTAGCGGTAGATTAGGGGTTAAAAATATAATGTAGGGGGGCGTGTCCAAGCATCAGACATGGCTGGCAGCAAATTTTTGAGTTCCGTCTTCCTAATGAGCTAACCCATGTCATATCAGGGAATAAACTCTCCATTTGTCATCGGAGAATACAATTTGGGATTCAGAATTTGCTGACGGATCGTTTGATACCATTATGACTTAGATTGAGCTGCCAGGGTGTACACTGCAAGCCGGGTCGAATTCTCTCTAATACTCCCCGGCTTGTCCGGGTAAGCAGTTGCGAGCTCTACCACACTATTTACTCCTCCGGCTCTGAGCTTGCAGAGTGGAACTTTACTGTTACTACACATACATCCTATGGTGAACTCTTGCTGATTCTCTAACTGGAGTGCTAGCCGAGAAATGTGAGAGTGCACCTACCGAATCTAGCTGTTAAAATGGAGGACGTAATTATGTGCGCACTACAGGGCCTAGGGGCTCGCCTGGACTCACACTTTCGAAACCTCAGTGAAACCCTCAAAGAAGAATGGCGTGTATTGAGAGAAGCCTGCAATCCCCTGCAAAGTCAGTCTCTCCCTGGGACAGATCGCATTAAACCTTGCCCTACACCCTATAATCTTGAGCTTGCAGTATCACTTACTGGCGACCCAACGATTGAGGAGGGCTCCTCGAGGTATAGCCCACAGGGGAATCCCAGCCCAGTACAGATTGAGTCGGAGTTAGCAGAAGACACAGTTACACCGCGTGTAACTACTGAGCATAAAAACAACCTCAGGAGGACAACTACCTCATCGAACACAGAGGCCATGTGGGAAACGCATGCAGGTCTAGGGACTCTTGTCAGATCAATGGGCTCTTTACTAGCTACTGAAGCGCACTCAAAACCCATGTCTCTGCGTCACTTTGAGAGGTCTAAACTCTGGCCTGCCGCTATGTTATACTTCAGATCTGCACATACTAAGTCTACTGTCCTGGGAGGATCTACAATCTTTAATACTGCAGGGAAGAATTCCCCACGGTTCCGCTTGCCACTATTGAAAACAGGAGTGGGGTAAATTTCCTTTTAAGACTGCGCCTCCCTCCTCAATTGTTAAAAGAACTAAATACTCACTATTAGTTGTTTACACTCCTTTCACGTTTTGCTTATTGTGATATTTATTATTATTATAGTGGCTTGTTACTGTGCGTATATTGTTTATCTTTTTTCAACAACCCAATGTGTTCTACGGAATCTTAAACTCATAGCAAGGTACCTGATATAACTATTTTAATTGTGGTCATATCTCCATTTTGGATAATATTTCACTGGCAAATGAAAGAGGGTTATGACTGACATGTTTCAGATCTTGGCCAGTAACCCTGATTAAGCACAATCCATTTCAAGTCTACTAAGTAGGGATGTTAGTAAGATTCTCCCCATTTAAAATGGAGCCATTAAGATTATGTTATACTAAGAAACCAATGTATAGCATGGTGCGGCACACTGTCATCTTTCTTGTTTAAATTATATCATACTACTTGTACGTGTGATATGATAGTGATTTCAGCATAAACTTTCATGCCTTTTTTTTTTTTTTTTTTTAAGATATGACACATAACTTATGCTCATGACCTGCAAGCCTGTATGCCAGCATAATAGGGTTACATGCTACAGAGATTGATCTAGCTTAAGGCTATAACTTGGATAAAGATAAGCAAAAGAGGATAAGCAGCACTTGTCAGCCTAGCCAAACAATGAACTCAGTCCAATGTTGTAATGACAGTCCAACTCACAAACACCTATTGGTGTAAGGTGTATAGGGCCCATATAATTGCAAATCAAAAACAAAAGCAAAACACCAACTCCTGAAAGTTCGTTCAAATGGCTCTCCTGTATATACACTCCCCTTACTTTGTAAACAACAGCTTCCTTTCAATAATAAGATACAAGCGCTGCTGCACAAAACCGCATAGTAAAGTCATGTAGATATACACTTGTATTAAGCAGAAATTCTCACCTACACGCTCTGGAAAGGGGATCCGTGCCGGACCTAAGGGCAATAAGGCTTTTGTCCTCTGAGCCTGTGTGCTCCTGGCTGTATTGCAACAGACAGCCTCACGCCCCTCTTTCAGCACGCCATCCAGACAATCTGCGTGTGTGATTCACCTCCTGAGACGCTGTTCTCCCGTGACGTCTTACAAGCAGCGTGTGTTGGGGAGGGCGGAGCCGGGATGTGTTGCGCTCCGTGAGTGGTCCCAATGCGGCAGAAAAATGGACCCAAATGCCACCACTGTAGTCAGTACTCTAAATTCAAATCCACAGGCAATAGAAAAAAGGCAATGGAAGAGCACCGGACTGTTGGTTAAAAAGCGAAACTTTATTCCAGATTTAAAAGTTTACATGGACAAGGCCCGGTTACAACAATTACCGGACAGGTTAGACTTGCGGTGTGGGTAATCACGTACCCCTGGCTGACGCGTTTCGGCTCTTGCCGTAATCGTAGCTAGTGGGTACCTGTATCCACACCTCTTAAATACCATTTAAAAAGTATTGATAGGTTAAGACCAAAACACGTGACCTGTTACCACACCTGTGTATTTAACATTAAGTCAACCTGACTTGGAGATAGGGGAAGAAAGGGGAATGGGGAAAATGAGGAAAAATAGTTAACTACTACCCTGCCATTTTCACAGTGGCTTGACAAATATGTATACAAAATGTCCTGTTACTGACTATCTATATGTATACCTTCAATAAATGAATAAATAAATAAGTCAAGTCACTGCAATAATCCGGGAAAAGAGTGGGACTATTCCATAAACATGCACTGTCAAACATAAGCACATGAACTGCAAGTTATGCAAACCAAACAAATAAATGATCACCCATAAATGACCATCCATAAATAACATAGCTGTTTCATATATTAGTGTAGCTCCGTTTCAGGTTCAATCATGTACAATATAATTTTATACCTGGAATAATGTGTATAATTCATTAAAGTAAACACTCCACACAACCTATACAGAGCAAGACTAAATTTACATGTTGATAGAGCTCCATTCCTGATCCTATCCTATGTTATATGTGATACTACACTTGAGTTGATGTATATAATCACATGGAACTGAGTCCTGAACTCTTCGCTTATTGAGAATGTGTGTACCACGTGTCTTATTAGGAATAGAGACTCATGTATTTGTTTGCTGTGTTTGACTGAGCTAGCTCCCACTATGAATGGAGTGAAGTAAAATAAAATAAAATTAAAATTAAATGAAATGAAATAAGATGAGAATAATAAATGAAAAATGAAAAAGGGGAGGATATAGTGAAGTGTAACAAGCTAAATTTATTCCTATACTAACCATAAAGGGATAAATATGTAACGCCTAAGGTAATAATGTCCTTCAATATTGAACCAAGCTAACTCCTATCAAGAGTGAGTAAATAAGTAAAGCAAGAGCAGATGTTTCATATCTGTAACCTCCCTAGCTTAAGTTCAATTGCAGAATTAATTTAAGCTTATAATATACATATCTTAGAAGAGCATATGCATTATTGACAAAATGTTCTAACTTATAATGTAAGTGATAGTATTGAATAAAAGAGAAAAGTTCCTTGACCAAATTAGATGAGTCATATGAAATAGGGAATATTTTTCCCATATTCATTATATTTATTTAGTTTTATAAGATTAATATTTTAGTTGTTTTTTTAATTTTATTTCATATGACTACCTCCAGTGATTTATGAGGTTGAATTTATGTATATTATAAGCTTAAATTAATTCTGCAATTGAACTTATGCTAGGGAGGTTACAGATATGAAACATCTGCTCTTGCTTTACTTATTTACTCACTCTTGATAGGAGTTAGCTTGGTTCAATATTGGAGGACATTATTACCTTAGGAGTTACATATTTATCCCTTTATGGTTAGTATAGGAATAAATTTAGCTTGTTACACTTCACTATATCCTCCCCCTTTTTCATTTTTCATTTATTATTCTCATCTTATTTCATTTCATTTAATTTTCATTTTATTTTATTTTACTTCACTCCATTCATAGTGGGAGCTAGCTCAGTCAAACACAGCAAACAAATACATGAGTCTCTATTCCTAATAAGACACGTGGTACACACATTCTCAATAAGCGAAGAGTTCAGGACTCAGTTCCATGTGATTATATACATCAACTCAAGTGTAGTATCACATATAACATAGGATAGGATCAGGAATGGAGCTCTATCAACATGTAAATTTAGTCTTGCTCTGTATAGGTGGTGTGGAGTGTTTACTTTAATGAATTATACACATTATTCCAGGTATAAAATTATATTGTACATGATTGAACCTGAAACGGAGCTACACTAATATATGAAACAGCTATGTTATTTATGGATGGTCATTTATGGGTGATCATTTATTTGTTTGGTTTGCATAACTTGCAGTTCATGGGCTTATGTTTGACAGTGCATGTTTATGGAATAGTCCCACTCTTTTCCCGGATTATTGCAGTGACTTGACAGATTTATTTATTTATTGAAGGTATACATATAGATAGTCAGTAACAGGACATTTTGTATACATATTTGTCAAGCCACTGTGAAAATGGCAAGGTGGTAGTTAACTATTTTTCCTCATTTTCCCCATTCCCCTTTCTTCCCCTATCTCCAAGTCAGGTTGACTTAATGTTAAACACACAGGTGTGGTAACAGGTCACATGTTTTGGTCTTAACCTATCAATACTTTTTAAATGGTATTTAAGAGGTGTGGATACAGGTACCCACTAGCTACGATTACGGCAAGAGCCGAAACGCGTCAGCAAGGGGTACGTGATTACCCACACCGCAAGTCTAACCTGTCCGGTAATTGTTGTAACTGGGCCTTGTCCATGTACACTTTTAAAGCTGGAATAAAGTTTTGCTTTTTAACCAACAGTCCGGTGCTCTTGCATTGCCTTTTTTCTATAACTTGGATAGTCTATGTAGGATGCTTTAGGTAACAAGTTAGATAATTTTCCTGTATGATAATTGTTCACTTTATGGGATAGCCAACCCCTATACTATTACATGAACATAACTATCCCTTCATTCTGGCTACTCGCATATTCGAAGCATAGCCTATACTACACTATTTTATCTATGATAGCTCCTGTTTGAGTATCTAGCTATCACGCCACAGAGAGGGTTGAGACATTTTAAGCTCATATCCAGGCTGATCTTGGTTAACATTAAAAACTTTACTTCATTCATTATAATGAAAAGGTCAGCCATGCTTGCTAACCTGTTCCTACACTAACATTTGCACTCTCTGTTATGATGTTGTTATAGTCATCACAGATGTACATATGTTGACTCGTACAAATAACTTAAGTAAAGATCAGATATGGGATTGGCTGAATATAGTTATAATACAGGACTGATACCCCAGTTTGATAACTAGCCTTGTTGATGGGGTCATTGTAAATATGTGCTGACACTAACATTGATATTAGTTGAACCTTAGCATGAGGTCTTTTCAGTTTATCTCTTTATTTTATCTCTTTGTGTTATAACTTGTTTGTGTTACTGAAAAGGGCAGACAACAATAAGTTAGATACTCTGCATGCAATAAGAGATGTAAGATCAATGACGGTTTCCCGATAGCTTTCCTTGATATCTTTTCTTGATGTTTTTATTGAGGTCATATAATCAGGAAACCGGTTTCAATTATTGTGACTTTCTCCTGTACACCCTTAATATATATTCACTCTTTAGTAAATAGCTGTAGTTTTATAGGTTTCTAATTTTGTCAAATGCTGTACCCTACTGGTGCACATCTCACCTCTCTCTTACAAGTTTACCTATGATAGTTATTTAGTCTGATAGCGTGGGCAACATCTCAATACTCAGGTACATCACAAATTAGCTATGGCTACCATTCAGGGTGTCTAGGCTGATACAGAAGAGGTTCCAGTATTCTATATGCATATGATTATTGTATTGTTAGGACTAAACAGCTTGCTTATTATATAACAATGGCTTATGAAATCTCACATGGAGTAGTTAGGTTAAGCTCTACCATAGGAGGGCTAAGGGAGGTAACCCCCAACTCTATCTTTATTGTTTACAGTCTTAGTCAAACTCCGATTATTACTCACACATTGTTTATACCCTAGTTAATACTCTTAAGCAGGGAGGATTATGATGGGTTTCTGAGCATATTGGGATGTTGGTTAATGTTTTAGAAGGGAGCACACATGCCTACCCATATATTGTCTAGATGTGTGTATACAAATCGCTCTAATCATAAAACATGAATTTATGTCATATATGAACTTATGAACAGTGAGGGCAAGCATCACTTTGTAGCTTGGTTGTGCCACCTACGGCCAGGCTGGCGCACATGGCTATATACATATCCTTTTGATCTGTAGCTCCCATGACACATCACTATTTCCCTGCACTAATATGCCTAAGTATCATATTGTCTCATCTCCCCATAGACTATCAAATGCTGTTCTAATTGACACCTCTTCCAAATAGACCTAAAAAAAAATAAAAAAATAAAAAAATAGTATAACTCATTTAGGACCCTTCCTCATATCGTTGTCTCTAATTTAGATATAAAGGTGTCCCTGCCTAGCTTAGTGGGTTCCTGAGCTCTGTCCTCTTTAAAATGAGATTCAACAGCTAAAAATTGGACAGTCAGTTGATGTAAATGAGGACATTTAAAAATCTACATCTGAGAATTCCCTTCTGCTACTTTATCTCATTACCCTCATTAGGCAATGTCTACCTTGTTTATAATGTTTCACCTCTTACTGTATATAGCTATAGGGCTCTTTGAGATATTACAGTGTTCCAGTTTGTATTTTGACGTTCCTCATCTGCCCTCCTAAATATCTAACATTGCAGAGTTCTTCATGGTATCAATTACAGAAACCTACCTACAGGTCGATTCCACATACCCATAAAAGCTGACCTAACATATTTTTAGGATTTGTCCGAACAGATATAATGCAATGGATTTAGATGTACTGTTACCCTATTTATTCTCTGTTTTATGTCTAGTCCCTTATATGTACTTTAAGTTATTTAACATGAACTGAATATTGAACCTAGGTTCCCTATATGTTCTCTCACTAATATGTATAACCCCTTCTAATTTCATGACATTACTTCCTGCTCAATTTGATCTTATAGGAATGACACTGCAGTCCTAACAACAAGAGTATAACACTCCCCCCTTCTTCATAACATTGAACCCCAGTTGTTTGACACATATATATTGTTGAATGTTTACCAGTACCGAGTTCGTAAACATCATATACCGTCTACTATAAACTCTACTCTATTATCTTAGTAATTAATCCCCAGCCAACTCCTCCCTGGTTTACATTATGGTTTACATTATGACTTCTTCATGTGTTGAACCCCACTCACTTAGTTCATAAGTCTGGTAAAACCTAAGAGTTGCCTTAGATATTTTGGGAGGAATTTATGCTTTGGCTGTCCTCTAGCCCATCCCATTAAATTTATAATTAGCCCTATAGAGACCCTACTAAACCATGTCATAGAGACATCACTATACCCCCAAAACATCTGGACACGCCCCCTCTTTTTCCCCTCTCTTTTTTAATCAGAGCGGCTCTTGCCAGCTGAATCCCCTCCCCCCCACCTCAAAAAATAAAACCTGGTTATTAACCCCCATCTTACCACAATACACCCTGAATAGATAAATTGCTCTATGGTTTACATAGTAAGCTGGGGACCATTTCTACTTGTATTAAGTTAAAGGTTATAAAAAGAGGTTATTGTAATATATGTTCCAGTAAACTATCTCTACCATACGCAAGTCTCATCCATATACATTATACATCTTATAATTCACACCCTAGATATACTTCTATGCTCCTCGCCAGAACCTATATTCTTGTTGCTCGAATTGCTGATTTGTTACTTTGTTCTGTTCGAGCTCTTACTCGAAGGAACTTAGTATAGCTCTAGGTTTGACATGGCATTTTTGACGTTATTACTGGCACCTTATTGCTTTAGACCTAGTCTATTTACTACGTTAGAAAGGTAAAGATGTTTGTTTTTTTTCCCTTCTTTCTTTTTCGAAATTTGATTTGTTTCTGGACATATGTACTGTGGCTATGTTATTTTGCATTACCTCAATAAAAAACTTATTTAAATTTTTTTTTAAAAAAATATAATGTAGGTGGTGACGATGTCTGGGGCGGCAGATTAGGGGTTAATAAGTGTAAGATTAGGGGTGTTTAGACTTGGGGTTCATGTTAGGGTGTTAGGTGTAAGCATACATTTTATTTCTCCATAGGAATCAATGGGGCTGCATTACTCAGTTATACGCTGCTTTATTGCAGGTGTTAGACTTTTTCTCAGCCGGCTCTCCCCGTTGATTCCTATGGGGAAATCGTGCACGAGCACGTACGACCAGCTCACCGCTGACTTAAGCAGGGCTGGTATTAAAGTGAGATATGGAGCTAAATTTTGCTCTACCCTCACTTCTTGTCTTTTAACGCTGGGTTTCTGAAAACCCGTAATACCAGCGCTGCAGGTAAGTGAGTGGTGAGAAAAAACTGTTTGTTAGCACTGCATAGCTCCTAACGCAAAACTCGTAATCTCGCTGTATATGTTTGAGTGGCATGTTATTATTTATGCTACTGTAATATATACTGTAGTTTAACTCTCAGAAGGCATGTTTCTAATAGTTGCATAATGGGTAATATATAATATATATAAATAAATATATGCAATATATAGTAACTGTATGTTACAATAGACAAATAAATGTGTTTCATTCAATTTAGTCAGTGTTTAGTTGTAATTTACCATATCAGTATAATGTTTAGGAAAGTAAACACGTAGGAAAACTCAAAGTTTTACAACAAAAATATCCACATTTTGACTTAAAAAGACAGTTTATCCTAAATGTTTCTCACCTTTAATTTGTTCCCAATTATCCATATTACCTGCTGGAGTGTATTTAATTGTTTACAAATCCCTTTACCTTTATATTGGCATTTTAAATAGCTGATTTTGCCAGTGGGATATGCTTTTGCCTGTGGTATCCCTACATATACTGAAAGTTTATATACTTAAGTATAGTCTGGTATGCTTTGTTGAAAGAACAGCTATGCATTGGTGGGAGTTAGATGAACACATTTAGTAAACCAATGGAAAGAGGTATGTATATGCATCCACCAAGCAGCATCTCTGTCAACAATAATTTAATGCTGCTCCTGATCCTACTTAGGTATGCTTTTCGACTAAGGTTGCCATGAGAATAAAGCAAATTAGAAAAAAAGGAGAAAATTGAAAAGTTGTTTAAAATCACATGGTCTGGAGGAGTGGTTTCCGGAGGAGGAGCTAACTGCACACACCTGTGTGTGATTACCTTCCAGTCCTGCAGCTGCTGGTGGAGTTTCTCGTGCCAAACCCAGGGACCTGGGTAGCTTCTTGGATAGCCTGTATCAACGCTCCTGGAACCAGACAGTGGACAGACATCCCACTGTGCTGACATTATTAGTCAGCTTGCAAAAAGCCTATACCTTGGGCTTCCTCTTTTTATATATATTAGAACTTGTGATATAACTTCAAAGAGGAACAGAGTGCCTCCCTCCCCCACCGGTGCTGCGTGGGAGGTTGAGGCTATCTTTATACACTCTCTCTGCTATACTGATAAACTGCCTTGAACCTGGCCCTATTTACCTGCAGGATAACAGCAGATTCTCTCCATACCCTTTCCTCCCCCACCGGTGCTGCGTGGGAGGATAAGGCTATTTACATATATCAACACTGCTGCACTAACAAAGGACCTGATGTTTTTTTCCTGACTCCTGCCCTGAGTACCCACAGCAGAGCGGCGGACCCCCCACATACCTTCCTCTCCCCCACCGAAGTTGCGAGGGAGACAGAAATCATCCGTGAGACTGAGCTGAAGTGTGGTGGCGGAGCCGCATCTTCAAGTCCTGGGGAACACTGTATGGATCCTGGTAAAAATGCTATGGAAGATGGCTGTATAATTAACCCCTCTAATAGGTATCAGCAATTTTGGCATTTTCTCATATTGAAGGCTCTTTCCGCCCACCTACCTGGCTATTAGTTGAACGCTGATGCATAGAATGACCCAGGTAAGGTGACGAGCTGCATACATACAAGAACTGGCTGAACTTTATTAACTATATAAAGGAACTTTTTTTTTTTTTTTTTTTTTTTTTTTCATTGGCTCCTTATATGATTCTTTTTTCTGCATATGATTTGTTTGGTGCATTTAATTTTATTTAACTATATTACTTGTCGCTACAATTTTTGTCATATCAATGTATTGAGCAAATCTAGGCAAAAATGTTAATGCTTAAGAATGTGTAAAATGTGCATAGTATGTAAAAAGACATTGTACTTTCTCCTCTAAAAAGTGAAACATTCTCAGGGGAGAGAGAAGGGAGGGGAGAAGGGGAGGAAAAAAAATCAAAGGTTATTGAGTGTGAATAAGGAATTAATAATTCAATACCAGAGAAATTTACTATAACCTTTTTCAGGATATATTACCCATTATTACTGCTTGGAGGGAAGGGCTATATAGAGATAAAAGATCCTCAGTTATATTATCTAATAACTCTTTCCTAAGAATAAATCTCCTACGTTCCCTGAAAATAAAATACTATCCCTTACTATTGGACAGGGAGAAAGTTTATATAGAAATATAAAGATCATTAGTTAAAACTACCTTATAAATTTTCTTTAAAGAAGAGATATTTTAACTTCTCTGAAAATAAAATACAAATGAAACTGACTGAACCAGGATATAACTAGGTCACTGTGAATATGTTTGCTTACCTATAAAATATACTGTATATAATTGCTGGAATAATATTTTCTTGGATATAAATCTAATTAAGAAATTGCTGTTGCTGCTTTCAGAGATACCATTTCCTTTATTGTGTCTTTTAAAGATTAGCAACAGTAAGACAATTAACAAATTGGCATAAAATTGCCTAACATTAATAACGTCCCTGATCTCTGCATCCCTGGCTGGATCTAAATAACACGATTTAATTCACAGTTTATTATTTTTCCTTTCTTTTTTTTTTTTTTTTTTTTTTTTTTCTCTCTCCCCTTTTCTTTTCCCTCACTTGGTCACAATAGTGCACATCCCTATCCTCACTTGTCTATTTGAGAACGCTTCACCTTCTCAAACTTAACTCTAAAATTAAGTTCACTCCCTGTATTGATCTTCACTTAGATAAATTGCCTCACTTCAATTTTTTTTAATTCTCTTTTCTTTTCTGGCACATGGATAAATTCCTTCACACCTCACCCCGGAATATTTCTCCAGCCATGGCAGCAAGACAGAGAGACAGAAAATTGAAGGGTAATCAGGAGCCTCCCACAGAAGCGCAACCA
Organism: Bombina bombina; assembly: GCF_027579735.1. Lineage (NCBI taxonomy): Eukaryota > Metazoa > Chordata > Amphibia > Anura > Bombinatoridae > Bombina > Bombina bombina. Next base: position 456,869,335 of record NC_069500.1, on the reverse strand, counting down.
ACTATGTTAAATGTACCAGTTGTACAAGAAGTAACCAATATTCACAGCTTAGTCGCTAGTATATCTGATGCGCTCTCTCCTAAATTTGAGGCTCTTAGAGCTGAAATCAAACAAGATTTTCTTTCTCTGACACAAGAGGTTCGTCAATTCTCCAATAGGCTGCAGGAAGCCGAACAAAGAGTTTCGGACCTGGAAGATCTAACAATAACGCATAGTTCTAATCTAGAAGGTATAAATAATAACGTACAGAAAATTCAAAACAAATTAGAAGATCTAGAAAATCGTTCTAGAAGAAATAATATAAGAATTATAGGCCTTCCGGAAGAACAACAATATGACAATCTTGTTAATTTTATATCAGAAACCTTGCCTACAATTTTAAAGATGCCATCTACCCTATATCCCATCCCAGTGGAGAGAGCGCACAGACTTGGTCTACCTCGCTCAGGCAATAAAGATAGAACTAGGCCTAGGCCTGTTATCGCTAGAATATTAAATTTTCAAGACAAACTTACCTTATTCCAGCATTATCGCAAACAACAGCCTGTTAAGGCTGGAGACGCTACAATCCTTATGTTTCAAGATTTCTCCGCTGACACTGCAGCAAGGAGAAGGGAGCTTGCTCCTATTTGTTCCAAACTGATACAAAAAGGGTACCAGGCAACCATAATGTACCCCTACAAATTAAAGGTTAAAGTTGGGGAAGTCACACACTTCTTTGAAGAAGCTCAACTGGCTGAGAGCTTCTATAACACACTGGGTTCCTAAACTTAATAACAGCAATATTGAATATCTGATTATTAGACTGAGTGTAAGCTATAGGTTTTTGCTTATGGGAAAGACCGTGTCTCTTCTAGACGTGAGTCCTAGGACCCAACCCCCACCTGTGCGGAGAAAATTTAGGTGTCTAATTTTAAATTATTATTATTATTTTTTTTTTTTTTATTATTATTATTATTATTTTTTTTTTATTTATTTATTTATTTTATTTATTTTTTTTTTTTTTTTTTCTCTTTCTCTCTTCTCTTTCTCCCTTCTTAATGTATAAATGAATATGCTGAATAAAAATTGTAAAATAGTATCTTGGAATGTAGGTGGTATATCTACCCCTATAAAGAGAAAAGCAATCCTTAATCACCTGCGAAAGATCCAGACTGACATAGGTTTTATTCAAGAAACCCATTTATCAGCTGAAGAATCTTTAAAACTTAAATCAACATGGGTAAAAGAAATCTATTTTGCACCTAGTGTTAAGAGGAAAAGGGGGGTAGCAATTCTAATAGGAAAGAAAATTGATACCGAAGTCACACATTTTGAGGCTGACATCGGGGGGAGATATGTACTACTGAAAATAAAGATTGCCCAGAAGATGTATACATTATGTAATACATACGGCCCTAATGTATTTGATCCAAAATTTTGGAACACTTTGCAGACCAAATTATTATCCTTCACGGAAGGCTCTTTAATTATGGGAGGAGATTACAATATGGCACCACAATGCCCGATTGATAGGCTAAGACATAATGTCAAACAGTTAAAACAAAAAAAAGATAATCTAGAGGGTAAGATGTTTAAAAAAATAATGCAGAACTTAGCACTGCGGGATATCTGGAGACAGCAAAATCCTTCTACTCAAAATTTTACCTGTCTTTCCAAGGCGCATAAGACGCTCTCCAGAATCGACATTTTTCTAATTGATGAACGTATGGTGATGAGAGGGGTAAAAACAGATATAGGACCAATATTTCTTTCAGATCATGCACCGATTGTACTTGAGTTTCAGCTTTCACATTTGTATTCTGCTGCAACACGTTTCTTTTTTCCCTACTATCTGACGACTGAGGTAAAATTCAAGAACTGGCTTATAAATAGATATAAGGAATTTGTACATTTTAATAAAGACTATTTAAACCGCCCTGAAGTATTTTGGGACACTGCAAAAGCAGTAATGAGAGGCGAAATAATTTCATATAGCTCAGCCCTGCATAAGAAAATTCGATCTAGAGAAAGAGAATCATGCCAATGTTTAACTAACACTTATAATCATTATCTGCTTGACAAAACCCCCTTAAATTGGGCAAAATACGTTAAAGCAAAAAATGAAAGGGATACTTTTGTTTTACTGCAAGAAACTCAAAAGGAATTAAAAATGCAGGCTAAGCTATATAAATATGGTAATAAATCAGGTAAGATGCTGGCCAAATTAATAAAAAATGAGAAAAAACAACCAATCATAGACAAATTGTATAATAAAGGTCTTCAGCTTTCTAAAGCCGAAGACATACTAGCTGCATTTAATGAATATTACCAGGAATTATATTCATTTAAAACAAGTGATACGCATACATCTGATGACTTTTGGAGAGATATCACGTATCCTACTGTCACATCAGAAATGGCTGATAGCCTCAATGTCCCTATTTCCATAGAAGAAATAGAGAAAGTAATATCCAAGCTTGCCTCAAATAAAGCAGCAGGTCCAGATGGCTTGCCTAGTGAATTCTATAAGATCCTGATTGGTGAAGCCACCCCACATCTTTGCACGCTCTTTAACAGCTTCTTTATTAGTGGTAAAATGATCCCCTCTTCATTTACCAATTCTTACACAACTTTGATATTAAAAGGCGGAAAAAACCCTGAATACAAGGAATCCTACAGACCAATTGCACTGTTAAATTCAGATTACAAAATTCTTACTGCAATTCTAGCATCTAGACTTCAAAGACCCCTCTCAGAAATTATACATACTGATCAAGCAGGTTTTCTAAATAACCGCAACTCAGCCTCAAAAATTAGGGAAGCCCTATTGGTGACAGAATATTTTGAGGTACTATCTAATTTAACTAGCGGGGGGGAGGACATACCTGACCTTGCTATTATTTCCTTAGATGCTGAAAAAGCCTTTGATTCAATATTTTACGAACATATCAAAACATCGTTAAGACAATTTGGCATCAGAGGTAATTTTCTTGAATTTATCGAAAATCTATATAAACACCCATCTACAAGATTGATAGTGAATAACAACATTTCCCCCTCTATCTTGTTAGGTAGAGGAACAAGGCAGGGCTGTCCTCTTTCCCCGCTCTTATTTAATATTTCCATTGAACCTCTGGCAATTAAAATACGCCATCATTTGGATGGTATAAAAATTCGTAACTGCGAAATAAAAATCGGTCTGTATGCTGATGATCTGCTGCTTTATTTGGCTAACACCAAACTGAACTTACCAAAACTTTTTCAGATCTTGGAACAATTTGGTACATTCTCTGGATACAAAGTAAATATGACAAAATCAGAGATAGTGTGGCTCAGGAAAAATAAAACTTCAATATTAAAAACTCCTTTTCGCCAAGTAAAAGATTCTTTTAAATATCTAGGGATTCATATTCCGACAAGGTCCGTAGATCTCTATACATTGAATATACCCCCAGTAGTAAAAATGATCAAAGAAAAGCTTTTGTTATGGCAAAATCTCCCAATATCACTTTCTGGAAGGATTGCCCTTTTTAAAATGGCTCTTCTTCCAAAACTTTTATATATACTTCAAAATACACCAATAATTCTATTAGGTAAGGATATACGTTCAATCAATACTTCACTTATACAGTTCTTATGGCAGAATAAGAGGTCAAAGATATCTCTTATGAAACTTTCAATACCAAGAAAGGATGGTGGTCTTGCCTTACCAGACATAAGGCTATATAACCTCTCCTTTCTGGCTCGTGTCGTAACAGACTGGATCTCATCTAATAACTATGTCTTGAATAATTATCTCGAGACCAGTGTCTGCTACCCATATTCTCTATCTGCATTAATACACTTAGTACCTAAAGAAATCCCCTCAGAAATTAAACGATTTAAAACAATTCTTAACCCACTTAAAGCTTGGCACAAGATAGTAACCTTTCTTTCAATTAATAATAGTGCTACCTGTCTTTTGCCTATAATAGGTAACCCTATTTTTCAATCAGGATTGCATTCCGAAGTCTTTAGGAAATGGCATAATCGGGGGTTAACCAAGGTATACCAAATAATTGATAAAGAGAGAAAATATATCAAAACATTCCAGGAATTAAAAAGAGATTTTGATTTGCCCAATAAAGACTTCTTTGCGTATTTGCAATTAAGGCATTTTGCACAGGACCTAGTTAAGAAAGCTGGTTGGGAATGGGGACTAGGTAAACTCGATGATTGGCTTGCTCTAACAAGAAATGGTCATATGTCAATTGCACCATGTTATCATCTTCTGGGTACAAATAAAGGAGAACCGGTACTGGCAAAGATTGCCCTCTACTGGAATACAGCAATCCCTCAGAGTAATGTTGAGCCTAAAACTATTCAATTGTCAATTAAAAAAATTGCACAAGTAACGCTCTCTGCAACTTGGAGGGAGGCACATGTTAAGCTCCTTCATGGGGCATATTTTACCCCCGAGAGAGGTTTCAAATGTGTGAATGTAGGGTTTAATAAATGTCCTAAATGTTCGTATCAGGCAGCTGATTTAATACATATGTTTTGGTATTGTCCAAAGATTAAAAATCTCTGGGCTAGGCTCGAATACTGGCTAAAAAAGGTGCTTAAGATAGGCTATGTCTCTTTGACAATATATCAGATAATACTCTGCCTTAAGGAAGAGCCTGGTAAGCAAACTGATGAAAAAATATTAATCTCCGCTATTCTTGCTACCAGGTATTTAATCTGTAAGAAGTGGAAAAGTCATGCAATGCCAAGCATTACTGAAATTAAAAACTGCATGAAAAAACAATGCATTTTAGACCAGAGAAACGCGGATATAAATAATGAACAAGACATTAAAAGGTTCTTTGATAAATGGGCAGCCTTCTTAAAAATCTTTCCGGCTGCAGAAATAGATTATATAATCTTCCCCTTTAGAAATACAGAAATTGTTCTATTAGGGAACTGGTAAAGCTTCAGGAGGAAGAAAGTGATGGTAATTTTTTTTTCTGTTTTCGTTTTTTTTTTTTTTTTTTTTTTTGTTTTTTTTTTTTTGTTTTTTTTTGGGGTTTTTTTTTGTTATGTTTTCTCTTCGCATGGGGGGGGGGAACAAGGGGGGGGGGGGGGGGTTATACTGAAAATCAAAAACTCCAAGCATTGTAGGAAAATAAAATGTTTGTGTTCATTAATGTGATGATTAGCCTAAATTTAACTACATGTATAAATGAACATAGTACTATGTTGTCAAATTTATTGTATCTTTTGATTATGCCATGTTTTCAAAATGGTTGATATTGTTTTTGGACAGTGACTTGGATTATAAATAAAACAATTAAAAAAAAAATCACATGGTCTGTCTGAATCATTAAAGAAAATGTTTGTAATTCATGTCTCTTTAACCCCTTCACTACCAGGACTTTCAGAGAAATAATATATACAAGAGAATTTTCAGCATTTTTGCTATCACTTCATTTAAACAGAAATCAAGCCTTTTTACTTACCTGTCAAAACTATATATATATATATATTTTAAATAGACAACCCAATGTATTGATATAGGACTATTTTGGTATTTTCACTGCTAAATGCGATCAAATATATTTTATGTTATTTTTTTCACAAACTTTTTCATTTCTCACTGAAATTATTTACATATTGCTTGTGCAATTATGGCACAAATGGTTATAAAAGCATCTCTGGAATCCCCATTGTTCAGAAATAGCAGACATATATGGCTTTCCAATTGCTTTTCGGTAATTGCAACTGTGCACCACACATCTATTATTTCCGGCAGTGAAGGGGTTAAATAGGTAGCTTGTAAGGTTAATTTTAGCTTTAGTATAGAGATTACCATCCCACCTGAGACTTCCCACCCCCTATTCCCTACTTGATCACTGCCAAACAGCTCTCTTTACTCCCCCACTGGTCACCCCCATCTTAATTATTGTCACACAGTCTTTGTAATCAGACTTAGTAATCACAGTAATTTTTTTTTTTCAGTGTAGGATCCCCCTAACCCCCCAACTTCCCTGACCCCCCCAAAACAGCTCTCTAACCCTCCCCCCACTAACTGTTGCAACATTTTAGGTAGCTGTCTGTCAGTACCTATAAAACCCCATTTTTTATTTTATTTTTTATATTTTATTTGAATTCTGAATTTTTTTATGTAGTGTAGTGGTCTCAATAAACAAATACAGTTGATCTGTATATAGGACATAGCATTCTTTTATCAGGCCGTAGGGCAGTTGGTTTGGAGCAGGGTGTTTCAGTGATCTTTTCAGAGCGATTTTTCTAAATATAGTTGCTTCATAGATGGTGAAAAAAAAAATCAGCAGAAAAGCAATTTTGTGCCACAGAATAGATTTACAGTCACACAGAGGTGATTACTTTTTATGAGTGTGATTCTTTTGTTTCTATGTATACAAGGACTCCACAACTCGATACACATTTTGATACACCTTTTCTTTTTGGTTTTTACAGTAATCTAATTTTGTCAAGATAGATTAGAGAAAAAAGTAAAAAAATAAATAAAAAAGCAACAACTAATTGATAGATTACTTAAAGAAATCCTGTAGTACTTCCTAAATATATTTATTAACTAAAATGAGAAAGTCAAAGTCAAAAACATAAAAAAACAAGAATACCTAAATTGTGAATATCATGTAGCAGAAAAAAATATTTTTTATACCTCTTAAGGTTACATTACAGTTATTTTTAATTATCATATACATGTGTGAGATTAACCTACTGTTATCCAAATACATCCTGATAACTGGTAAAAAATCAGTAATTTGTATATAGGCATGATAGGCATGTTTGGTAAATGATTGAATTGACATTTTTCTAATCATTGATTGCAAAAACACTTCTTTTTGGGTTTCAAGAGATTTACAGCTCAACTAAAAGAGAACATTACTGGAATTTATTTTCTATTAGAATGAAGAGGCTGTAACTTATCGAATATTGTATTTTAACAGGACACTAAGCACTAAAATTATTTCATGTCCCTCCCTCATTAAAGATGTGGCCATATTGAATATAGTGAAAGATATATTTCAATATAGCAGCACCCATGACTAGTAGGAGGTGGGGAATAACCTCAATACTAAACTTATAAAATATAAACAGAAAAAAGCAGAGTGGCGCTCCAAAAAGGAGCTATAGAGTTATAATATGGATTATACAACAAATAAATCACAATGCTAGAAGTAAATATATATTAAATGTAAAAAAAAAAACACTTTTCAATATCTTCACCTATAATCAATACATGGCAAACTATGGTAAAAATATAATAGACCAAACAAGCAAATGAGATTTTTCACAGTGTGGTTATTTATTCTACTAAAAACAGCAAACAATCCATCAATAAATTAAATTAAAAAGTTAAGGTTGTGGCTACAACATTAAAATAACTGACAGAGTGTAAAAATGTATAAGAAGGTGTTTGAGATTTGCGCACTAACACTTATGGGTTGCCTGTATCCTGAATTAGGAGGCGTTGGTTAAAGCAGTTTCGGATATTTTACTTTAAACTACCTTTGAGTGTTAGAAAATAGTTCTTTAGAGTCTTGTATATATACTTTCCAAATAGGAACGATAATTTAATTAACACAAGCGCCTTACCGGACCTCTGATAGGACCCTCAGCTGCTTGGGGTAAGCAGTGGTATCTTGCTGCTCTTGGTCTTATGGCATCTCCTGGTTGCCGACTGTTATCGCTACTCACGTGACCCTCAGTGGTCCTGTTGGGTAACCGGTATGTCGAAGGAGGGTCTAATTCGAATATCCTTCACTTTGCTGCTTTGTGGTTGTTAAAGGAACACTGTACTCAAATTTTTTCTTTTGTGATTCAGATTGAGCATGAAATTTTAAGCAACTTTCTAATTTACTCCTATTATCAAATTTTCTTCATTCTCTTGGTATCTTTATTTGAAATGCAAGAATGTAAGTTTAGATGCCGGCCCATTTTTTGTGAACAACCTGGGTTGTCCTTGCTGATTGGTGGATAAATTCATCCACCAATCAAAAACTGCTGTCCAGAGTACTGAACCCAAAAAAAGCTTAGATGTCTTCTTTTTCAAATAAAGATAGCAAGAGAACGAAGAACAATTGATAATAGGAGTAAATTAGAAAGTTGCTTAAAATTGCATGTTCAATCTGAATCACAAAATAAAAAATTCGAGTACAGTGTCCCTTTAAAGGTTTATTGCTTACAATAGCAATAATAGTTGATATAGTTGTAATCCACGGTCCTGCAGGGGTAGTTTAAAGGAGTCTCTTATACGTGTTTCGGCTTGGAAGCAAGCCTTTATAAAGATGACTCCATTTGGCTCCTTAGCTATATTTATAGCACTTTGATTAGTGGTTTGCACAAAACATGTGTAACATGAGCAATCGTCTTTGAGACACCTAGGCATTAGGGCATTCATAATTGCAAATGTTATTTATTGGAAATGACTTGCAAATAATTTGCAAATAGTAACGCTATCAAAGCACTATATCATAATTTATATAGGCAAGATATAGGCAAGATATAAATCTCATGTTCAAAAATTGCGATTTTAGAAATTACATTCATGTTCTTTTATATTTAACATTTAATATACTCTATCTTTATAATAGATTCTTTAGTCAAGTCTGATACTAACAGAAGGCTTTCAATCTTAAAACAAATGTATCACTATCTTATTTATTATATATTATTTACAGAAGAAAATATTTATCTATTTCAAAACTTCACATTAAAAGTTATAAAAAATTTTAAAATGTTATTAAATAATTTATGATAGTGCATAATAAAATCGATCAGTAGCACACACACACACATATTTATATATATATATATATATATATATATATATATTTATTTTTTTTTTTTTACTGTTAATGTTAAAACTTACACTCAGGAAATATTTTACTATAGTAATTCTGATTATTAATTGATTTAATTAAAACATTTTTTTTTTTAAATTAAAAGGGTTTACATCCAGCTCTGCATTGAGACCTTTGGGGGCTAATGTATTGAAGTTCACTATCAGTTCTGCCTCCGCAAATAAAAGATCCTTTGTAATGTTGCCTCCCCTATGTGGTGTGATTTTCTTTAGACCCCAGTATAGGAGCCCATCTGTCTTTTGGTTGTGGTGTTATTTAAAATGTCTTGACAATAAGTGGTCTTCAAAGCCCCATTCTATATTTAACTGATGCTGTCTAATTCTATCCCATAGGGGGTGACTCGTTTGACCCAATACTGCTTCTTGCAAGGGCTATGAATTAAATAAATAATATTAATGTCAGTACATCTTATAATTTTTTTATTTTTTTTACTGGAATTAATCATTTTTTATTTATTGCTAAATTACACACCTTACAACTAATACAGGGGAAGACATTTTCTATTTTATTTCCTTCTAGATCAATATAATTTCCTCTTCTATTCTTTTTTTTAAACTTGTTAGGTGCTAAAATATTTTTAAAGTTTTTGGCTTTTTTGTATATAATTTTTGGTTTATAATCTAACATTTCACTAAGATATGGATCTTTTTTAATCACATGCCAATGTCTGTTTATACTTTTCTTTACTAGTTTGAAATCAAAAACTTTTATTGTATTATATTAAAATCATACAGACACATTGATCCTAATGCCCATATACCCTGATGCGTTTCACACCGAACCCGTGCTTTATTTTGATAAAGCACGGGATTAAAAAAGATCCATATCTTAGTGAAATTTTAGATTTTAAACCAAAAATTATATACAAAAAAAGCCAAACACCTTAAAAATATTTTAGCACCTAGCGAGTTTAAAAAGAAGCATGGAAGATGATATGATATTGATCTAGAAGAAAATAAACTAGAAGGTTTCTTCCCCTGTATTAGTTTGTGTACCTTTTGCAATAAATAAAAAAATATTAATTCCAGTCAAACAAATTTTCAATTTAAAATTAAAGACATTATAATATGTACTGACTGCAATATTATTTATTTAATGCAATGCCCTTTAAAGAAACAGTACTTGGGTCAAATGAGTCACCCCCTATTGGATAGAATTAGACAGCATCTGTTAAATATAGAATGGGGCTTTGAAGAACACTTAATGTCAAAACATTTTAAAGAACACCACAACCAAAAGACAGATGGACTACTATACTGGGGTCTAAAGAAAATCACACCACATAGGAGAGGCAACATTACAAAGGATCTTTTATTTTCGAAGGCAGAACTGATAGTGAACTTCAATAAATTAGCCCTCAAAGGTCTCAATGCAGAGCTGGATCTAAACCCTTTTAATTAAACATTTTTTTAATTAAATAAATAAATAATCAGAATTAAAATATTAAAAAATGTGTGTGTGTGTGTGTGTGTGTGTGTGCAACTGATTTTGATTTTGACCTGTTTTGGATACCGCGTGTTTTATAATTTGACAGTAAAGTTTTCGCTTCCCTGCTAAACTGATGTGTTCAAAAAGGGTGAACTTACAAAATTGTGATAGCTTAATATATTCGCCCAAAGACTTCAATGGAGCCTACTAATGCCAAAACCCAATCACATTATCTAAACTGGGCTAATCCGACATGTAATATTAATAGAACAAAAAAGAAGAAGGCACTCCAATGGCGTATTATCTCCGAAGTGAGATCCCCCAACTTGATACTAGAATCCCCCCTTAAGAAAACAGAATTTATGCTTACCTGATAAATTACTTTCTCCAACGGTGTGTCCGGTCCACGGCGTCATCCTTACTTGTGGGAATATCTCTTCCCCAACAGGAAATGGCAAAGAGTCCCAGCAAAGCTGGCCATATAGTCGCTCCTAGGCTCCGCCCACCTCAGTCATTCGACCGACGGACAGGAGGAAAATATATAGGAGAAACCATATGGTACCGTGGTGACTGTAGTTAGAGAAATTAATTCATCAGACCTGATTAAAAAACCAGGGCGGGCCGTGGACCAGACACACCGTTGGAGAAAGTAATTTATCAGGTAAGCATAAATTCTGTTTTCTCCAACATTGGTGTGTCCGGTCCACGGCGTCATCCTTACTTGTGGGAACCAATACCAAAGCTTTAGGACACGGATGAAGGGAGGGAGCAAATCAGGTTACCTAAACGGAAGGCACCACGGCTTGCAAAACCCTTCTCCCAAAAATAGCCTCCGAAGAAGCAAAAGTATCAAATTTGTAAAATTTGGCAAAAGTGTGCAGTGAAGACCAAGTCGCTGCCTTACATATCTGGTCAACAGAAGCCTCGTTCTTGAAGGCCCATGTGGAAGCTACAGCCCTAGTGGAGTGAGCTGTAATTCTTTCAGGAGGCTGCCGTCCGGCAGTCTCGTAAGCCAATCGGATGATGCTTTTAAGCCAAAAGGAAAGAGAGGTAGAAGTTGCTTTTTGACCTCTCCTTTTACCAGAATAGACAACAAACAAAGAAGATGTTTGTCTGAAATCTTTTGTAGCCTCTAAATAGAATTTTAGAGCACGGACTACGTCCAAATTGTGTAAAAAACGTTCCTTCTTTGAAACTGGATTCGGACATAAAGAAGGAACAACTATCTCCTGGTTAATATTCTTGTTAGAAACAACCTTTGGAAGAAAACCAGGCTTAGTACGCAAAACCACCTTATCTGCATGGAACACCAGATAAGGCGGAGAACACTGCAAAGCAGATAACTCAGAAACTCTTCTAGCAGAAGAAATAGCAACTAAAAACAAAACTTTCCAAGATAGTAACTTAATATCTATGGAATGTAAAGGTTCAAACGGAACCCCTTGAAGAACTGAAAGAACTAGATTTAGACTCCAGGGAGGAGTCAAAGGTCTGTAAACAGGCTTGATCCTAACCAGAGCCTGAACAAATGCTTGAATATCTGGCACAGCTGCCAGTCTTTTGTGTAGTAAGACAGATAAAGCAGAGATCTGTCCCTTTAGAGAACTTGCAGATAATCCTTTCTCCAAACCTTCTTGTAGAAAGGAGAGAATCTTAGGGATTTTTATCTTATTCCATGGGAATCCTTTGGATTCACACCAACAGATATATTTTTTCCATATCTTATGGTAAATCTTTCTAGTTACTGGTTTTCTGGCCTGAACCAGAGTATCTATCACAGAATCTGAAAACCCACGCTTTGAAAGAATCAAGCGTTCAATCTCCAGGCCGTCAGCTGGAGGGAGACCATATTTGGATGTTCGAATGGACCCTGAACAAGAAGGTCCTGTCTCAAAGGTAGCTTCCATGGTGGAACCGATGACATATTCAACAGGTCTGCATACCAAGTCCTGCGTAGCCACGCAGGAGCTATCAAGATCACCGAGGCCCTCTCCTATTTGATCCTGGCTACCAGCCTGGGAATGAGAGGAAACGGTGGAAACACATAAGCTAGGTTGAAGGTCCAAGGTGCTACTAGTGCATCTACTAGAGTCGCCTTGGGATCCCTGGATCTGGACCCGTAACACGGAACCTTGAAGTTCTGACGAGACGCCATCAGATCCATATCTGGAATGCCCCATAATTGAGTCAGTTGGGCAAAGATCTCCGGATGGAGTTCCCACTCCCCCGGATGGAAAGTCTGACGACTCAGATAATCCGCTTCCCAGTTTTCCACACCTGGGATGTGGATCGCAGATAGATGGCAGGAGTGTTCCTCCGCCCATTGTATTATTTTGGTCACTTCTTTCATCGCCAGGGAACTCCTTGTTCCCCCCTGATGATTGATATACGCAACAGTCGTCATGTTGTCTGATTGGAATCTTATGAATCTGGCCTTTGCTAGTTGAGGACAAGCCCTGAGAGCATTGAAAATCGCTCTTAGTTCCAGAATGTTTATCGGGAGAAGAGACTCTTCCCGAGACCATAGTCCCTGAGTCTTCAGGGATTCCCAGACCGCGCCCCAGCCCACTAGACTGGCGTCGGTCGTGACAATGACCCACTCTGGTCTGCGGAAGCTCATTCCCTTGGATAGATGGTCCAGGGTCAGCCACCAACGGAGGGAATCTCTGGTCTTCTGATCAACTTGAATCATTGGAGACAAGTCTGTATAGTCCCCATTCCACTGTTTGAGCATGCACAGTTGTAATGGTCTTAGATGAATTCGTGCAAAAGGAACTATGTCCATTGCTGCAACCATCAACCCTACTACTTCCATGCACTGAGCTATGGAAGGACGTGGAACAGAATGAAGAACTTGACAAGCGCTTAGAAGCTTTGATTTTCTGACCTCTGTCAGAAAAATCCTCATTTCTAAGGAATCTATTATTGTTCCCAAGAAGGGAACTCTTGTTGACGGAGACAGAGAACTTTTTTCTACGTTCACCTTCCATCCGTGCGATCTGAGAAAGGCCAGAACAATGTCTGTATTAGAATGTCGTCCAGGTATGGTACTACTGCAATGCCCCTCGGCCTTAGAACCACTAGAAGGGACCCGAGTACCTTCGTGAAAATCCTTGGAGCAGTGGCTAACCCGAATGGGAGGGCCACAAACTGGTAATGTTTGTCCAGAAAGGCAAACCTTAGGAACTGATGATGTTCTTTGTGGATAGGAATATGTAGGTACGCATCCTTTAGATCCACGGTAGTCATAAATTGACCTTCCTGGATAGTGGGTAGAATCGTTTGAATGGTTTCCATTTTGAACGATGGTACCCTGAGAAATTTGTTTAGGATCTTCAGATCCAAAATTGGTCTGAATGTTCCCTCTTTTTTGGGAACTACGAACAGATTTGAATAAAATCCCATTCCCTGTTCTTTTATTGGGACAGGGTGTATCACTCCCATTTTTAACAGGTCTTCTACACAATGTAAGAACGCCTGTCTCTTTATTTGGTTTAAGGATAAGTGAGACATGTGGAACCTTCCCCTTGGGGGTAGTTCCCTGAATTCCAGAAGATAACCCTGAGAAACTATTTCTAGTGCCCAGGGATCCTGAACATCTCTTGCCCAAGCCTGAGCAAAGAGAGAGAGTCTGCCCCCTACTAGATCAGGTCCCGGATCGGGGGCTACTCCTTCATGCTGTCTTGTTAGCAGCAGCAGGCTTCTTGACCTGCTTACCCTTGTTCCAGCCTTGCATAGGTTTCCAGGCTGGTTTGGGCTGTGAGGCATTACCCTCTTGCTTAGAGGATGCAGAATTAGAGGCCGGTCCGTTCCTGAAATTGCGAAAGGAACGAAAATTAGACTTATTCTTGGCCTTGAACGGCCTATCTTGTGGAAGGGCGTGGCCCTTTCCCCCAGTGATGTCTGAGATAATCTCTTTCAATTCTGGTCCGAAGAGAGTTTTACCTTTGAAAGGGATGTTAAGCAATTTTGTCTTGGATGATACATCCGCTGACCAAGACTTTAGCCAAAGCGCTCTATGCGCCACAATTGCAAACCCTGAATTTTTCGCCGCTAATTTAGCTAATTGCAAGGCGGCATCTAAAATAAAAGAGTTAGCCAACTTAAGTGCGTGAACTCTGTCCATAACCTCCTCATATGGAGTCTCTCTACCGAGCGACTTTTCTAGTTCCTCGAACCAGAACCACGCTGCAGTAGTGACAGGAACAATGCACGAAATGGGTTGTAGAAGGTAACCTTGCTGTACAAAAATCTTTTTAAGCAAACCTTCCAATTTTTTATCCATAGGATCTTTGAAAGCACAACTATCCTCAATAGGAATAGTAGTGCGCTTGTTTAAAGTAGAAACTGCCACCTCGACCTTAGGGACTGTCTGCCATAAGTCCTTTCTGGGGTCGACCATAGGAAATAATTTCTTAAATATAGGAGGGGGAACAAAAGGTATGCCGGGCTTCTCCCACTCCTTATTCACTATGTCCGCCACCCGCTTGGGTATAGGAAAAGCGTCGGGGTGCACCGGAACCTCTAGAAACTTGTCCATTTTGCATAATTTCTCTGGAATGACCAAGTTGTCACAATCATCCAGAGTAGATAACACCTCCTTAAGCAGTGCGCGGAGATGTTCTAATTTAAATTTAAATGTCACAACATCAGGTTCAGCTTGTTGAGAAATTTTTCCTGAATCTGAAATTTCCCCATCTGACAAAACCTCCCTCATGGCCACTTCAGATTGGTGTGAGGGTATGACAGAACAATTATCATCAGCGCCCTCCTGCTCTTCAGTGTTTAAGACAGAGCAATCGCGCTTTCTCTGATATGCAGGCATTTTGGATAAAATATTTGCTATGGAGTTATCCATTACAGCTGTCAATTGTTGCATGGTAATAAGCATTGGCACGCTAGATGTACTAGGGGCCTCCTGCGTGGGCAAAACTGGTGTAGACACATTAGGAGATGATGTAGTATCATGTCTACTCCTCTCATCTGAGGAATCATCTTGGGCAATTTCATTATCTGTGGCAGTACTGTCCTTACTTTGTTTGGACGCTGTGGCACAATTATCACACAAATTTAAATGGGGAGACACATTGGCTTTCATACATATAGAACATAGCTTATCCGAAGGCACAGACATGTTAAACAGGCTTAAACTTGTTAATAAAGCACAAAAACCGTTTTAAAACAAAACCGTTACTGTCTCTTTAAATTTTAAACAGAAACACTTTATTACTGAATATGTGAAAAACTATGAAGGAATTGTTCAAAAATTACCAAAATTTCACCACAGTGTCTTAAAGCATTAAGAGTATTGCACACCAAATTTCAGAGCTTTAACCCTTAAAATAACGGAACCGGAGCCGTTTACAAATGTAACCCCTATACAGTCCCAGCTACAGCTTTTGCTGAGATCTAACCAAGCCCAGAGGGGAATACGATACCAAATGACGCCTTCTAGAAACTTTTCCAGCTATTTTCAGGTCCTCACACATGCATCTGCATGTCTTGCTCTCAAAAACAATTGCGCAGTAATGGCGCGAAAATGAGGCTCAGCCTACAACTGGGAAGGCCCTCCCTGACTGGAAAAGGTGTCTAACATAGTGCCTGCCGTTAAAAAACGTTCCCCAAGCTTATAAATGTGAAATATCAGCATAAACATGTATAAAATGCCCAAATAAAGCAATCGATTTAGCCCATAAAAGTGTCTACCAGTTTTATAGCCCATATTAAGCCCTTTATTCTGTTTAAGACTAAGAAAATGGCTTACCTATCCCCATGAGGGGAAAAATGACAGCCTTCCAGCATTACACAGTCTTGTTAGAAATATGGCTAGTCATACCTTAAGCAGAAAAGTCTGCTAACTGTTTCCCCCAACTGAAGTTACTTCATCTCAACAGTCCTATGTGGAAACAGCAATCGATTTTAGTTACTGTCTGCTAAAATCATCTTCCTCTCACAAACAGAAATCTTCATCTTTTTCTGTTTCAGAGTAAATAGTACATACCAGCACTATTTTAAAATAACAAACACTTGATAGAAGAATAAAAAAAACTACATTTAAACACCAAAAACTCTTAACCATCTCCGTGGAGATGTTGCCTGTGCAACGGCAAAGAGAATGACTGGGGTGGGTGGAGCCTAGGAGCGACTACATGGCCAGCTTTGCTGGGACTCTTTGCCATTTCCTGTTGGGGAAGAGATATTCCCACAAGTAAGGATGACGCCGTGGACCGGACACACCAATGTTGGAGAAAGGTACTCACAGATTCCAAGCATTTATCTCAAAGTACAATATTAGACAGTCTGGGTATTTTGGAGATTGCCAGATATCTCACACTCGGTATAAGCGGTAGTGCTGGTCTCCCACAGTGTTCATCAAGCACCATACAGGATAGCAGAAACAAAAGAACAAACACTTCAAAAAATTTCAGTAAGAAGTGATTTATTAAAAAGTGATAAAACACTAAAATACAGCTGGACCCGTTTCACAAGCTCAAACTTGCTTCCTCAAGCAGCCTACTTAAAACAGCTTATACAGGAGTTTAAATAAAACAGAATATGCACTTAATCACATTGAATTGCATACACATGGTAACATCAAAGGTAACGTAAATACATTCACCCATGAACACACAAATCTCAAAAGCACATAAATGAGAATTCATCCAGTGTAGGCTGCCAATACATGAATCAAGCGCTGTCACACTTCTCGCATGAGAAAAACAAATCATGGCTATAACACGCAGAAATACTTGCGTAAATACGTGTTGAGCAAACAACAAAACATTGTCATGACTACATCAAATTCCATGAATCCAGAGCCAGAGACAGCGCTGGAGAAACTGACAGCTGATAGCTAATGTTAGTCACATGAATCCCAGCATACACCAGAATTATATATAAATAAAAGTGACATACAATAACATATACATCATATGATTAACATAAAAAAATATACGTATGATACATAATTTATATATATAAAAAAAAAATTTAAATAAAAAATCTATACAAAAAAAATCATATACCATCTTTGGAATGTGAATGGCTATAAATACCATAACTTCATGACACCCAAAATAAATCTGATATAAGGGTACATAAATACAACATAAAGGGAAAAGTGAAAGACGTGAGTAGTCTAAATCAGGAAACAGTTCACCTTGTGTAAATGATCCACTATGTAAGAGCCACTTAAACCTGATATAGCCCCAAGGAAAGCAATGCCTCAATAGGCCTCCTCCAAATCCCCTGCTGCTGAAATAGGTATATGAGTTGCTGCATAAAATTTATACCAGGTCACTGTGTAAGCCAGGGTGCAGAGATCCTTAAACAACTAAATGCTGCTGTGCCGACTATGTCGATTACTCTCACCCTCTCTCTCTCGGCGTGCAGTCCCATCAGCAGGCAATGAGTTCTCCCATCAACGATGATGTCACAATAAGCGAAGATAAAAGGATGAACGGAGTAGGTACGGATTCTGCAGTGGAAGTCCACACAAACAAGAAATCCTTCTGGTGGTAACAAGATCAAAGATAAGACGGTTGGAGTGTTTGTAAAAGTAAAAATCTTTATTCCATCGTTAAAAGACGATACATGGAGAAACTAGAACAAAAGTAGGTGAGCTTAGCACAGGTGGCTTACGCGTTTTGGCTGAGCGCCGGCCGTATTCATAGCCTATAGTGCTATGCTTAACACAGGGTTTAAAAAGGCAACAGTAACATTTCATTGGACAAAAGCAAAAAACACCCATCATGCTAACAGCCCTAAACGGCACTGAAATCAAAAATGTAACAGGTGAGGGGAAAGAACAATTAAAACATACATCGCAAGCAACAATTTAACATGTTTAAATATTATTATTATTATTATTATACTTTATTTATGAAGCTCCAACATATTCCGCAGTGCTGTTCATGGATACAATTCTTTTAAAAAAACAATACAAGACTTGTAAGAGACAGGACAAAATTTACAAACACATACAGGAGGGATTGAGGGCCCTATTCCCGTGGGAATTTACATTCTAGAAATAATAATAACAATAATGATTTGTGCAGTATGTACAGTATACATAGTATTTAAAAGAAAAAAGAAAAAAGTAATGAATCTTAGAAAAAATAGTGAAAGTAGAGATATCACGGATACCTTGTATTTACACAGTAAAGTTGCAGAAATTAATAAAGAGTGCATAATATTATGTATAGGAATATATATGCAAGAATTGACTCCTCATAAAAACAATTGAAAAGTTAATACTAAGATATAGTGTGGTTGATTAAAAAATGGATGAGATGCAAATAACCCATAAATAATCACATGCTGAAGGTTGCAGCAACAATAGGGAGCACATGATATTATTTGTATGAATAAGGAAAGCTTGCTCCTCATAAAAGCAATTATGAAAATCATTAACACTTAAAGGGACACTGAATCCAATTTTTTTCTTTCATGATTCAGATAGAGCATACACCTTTAAGCAACTTTCTAATTTACTTCTATTATCAATTATTCTTCCTTCTCTTGCTATCTTTATTTGAAAAAGAAGGCATCTAAGCTAAGGAGCCAGCAAATGTTTGGTTTCAGAACCATGGACAGCACTGGTTTATTGGTGCTGTCCAATCAGCAAGGACAACCCAGGTTGTTCACCAAAAATGGGACGGCATGTAAACTTACATTCTTGCTTTTCAAATAAACATACCAAGAGAATGAAGAAAAATTGATAATAGGAGTAAATTAGAAAGTTGCTTAAAATTGCATGCTCTATCTGAATCACAAAATAAAATTTTGGGTACAGTGTCCCTTTAATAATAGTATAGTTGATAAACATATGAATCTCAAGCAGCCCATATACACATATAAAATAACATCAAAAATAATAATCAAACCAAAGACGGGGGAAGAGAGGATAATTTATTCCCAAAAATGTATCAGATCATATTTTGAATTAAGCACTACTCTGCAAGTTGACCCAAAGCACTTACATAGTTATACTTACCCAAAAAAAGGTACTTTCAGAGAGATATATATTAACGTTCCTTATTAGTACTCAATTTGCATATTTGGAATTAAGCCTATTTGGAATTCTAGTACCTAATTTAAAAATCCAAAACATTTCACATTTCGCTAGAAGTAAATCTATATCACCGCTAACTTATGAGGTCTCACCTTTTCAATAGCACACCATTTAAATGTGTCCAATTTGGAATTATGTTTAATGGCAAAATGTTGCACTAATGGAGTGGACGATCTACCCATAGAGATGGTGGAGAAGTGTTCCCTGATTCTGGAATTTATGATTCTGCTCATGAGACCCAAGTATTGAATGTCACAATGGGTACATTGAATTAAGTATATTACTCCGGTAGAGGTACAATTCAAACATGATTTAATGTCATACGTGGCCCCGCCCACAGAAGACTTAAAATATGTGGTAACATTGACAAAATTACAGGGTTTACACCTTCTATATCCACATCTAAACATGTCTAGATGTCAAAGCCTTGAGCTGGTGGGTTCATTTATCGGTTTAAGTAGTGTAGGTGAAAGAATAGAACCCAAGGTACGACACTTCCTATATAAGCACCTGATGCCCTTCTTTACCACAGAGGTTAGGCCTTCGTCTGCTCCTAAAATAGCAAAGTGTTTCTTTACAATAGCACAAATTTCTTTATATTAAGTGCTATAGTTTGTAATGAAGTGAACCCAATCAAAATGAGACCTAGTTCTTAGGACATTTTTATCCCTTAGTAAGGTTTCTCTGGATTGTTCCCCTTTTACTAAGGGGATATTTACTGACCCTGAGTCTATGTTCCAGCTCATCAGCCTCAGTCTGATAATCTCCAGGGTCACTACAGTTACGTTTTACTCTGGTGAACTGTCCCTTTGCAACAGCAAATGTGACATGGTGGGGGTGGCAACTGGAGTCATGTAAGAGAGTATTTCCCGATATAGGTTCTACATCTTAGAGACAATGTTACCCTCATCACCACCTTTAAGGGTGAGATCCAAAAAATTAATATGTGTTTTATTGTACTCAAAAGTGAATGACAGACCCAATTTGTTGTTGTTTAAATAATCCACAAAAGGCTGAATCAAATCTATAGGTCCCAACCACACAAGCAAGAGATCATCTTTAAAGCGCTTCTAAAGACCTATATACGGTCTGAAGGGATTTCTATCCCCAAAGACTATATTAGTATAGTTGATAGTATCAACTATACTATTATTAAGTGTTGATGATTTTCATAATTGTTTTTATGAGGAGCAAGCTTTCCATATTCATACATATAATATTATGTGCTCCCTATTGTTGCTGCAACCTTCAGTATGTTATTATTTATGGGTTATTTGCATCTCTTCCATTTTTTAATCAACCACATTTTAACTTAGTATTGATTTTTCAATTGTATCTATGAGGAGTCAATTCTTGAATTTATATTCCTATCCATAATATTATGCACTCTTTATTCACTGCTGCAACTTTACTGTGTTAATACAAGGTATCCGTTATATCTCTACTTTCACTATTTTGTCTAAGATTCATTACTAAATACTATTCAAAATAGTGAAAGTAGAGATATAACAATTTAACATGTTTAAATAATAATAACACACAAATCATTATTGTTATTATTTAAACATGTTGTTAAATTGTTGCTTGTGATGTATGTTTCAATTGATCCTTCCCCTCAACTGTTAAATTTGTGATTTTGGTGCCGTTTGCAGGCTGTTAGCATGATGGGCATTTTTTGCTTTTATCCAATGAAATGTGCTTTTATCCAATGAAATGTTACTATTGCCTTTTTAAACCCTGTGTTAAGCATAGCACTATAGGCTATGATTACGGCGCTCAGCTGCTTTTGTTCTAGTTTCTCCATGTATCTTCTTTTAACGATGGAATAAAGATTTCTACTTTCTACTTTCTTACATAAATACAACCACATATTAACATATATTGAATAGACAAACCCTAACATTAAACATGAGAATAAAACAGTAGAGTGACATCCAAAAATAAAAATAACCCTAATACTAGAGACACAAATAAGAGAGACACAAATAAAACCCCAAGAAGCATACCCTCACTTAAAGGAAGCTAAATACAAGTTGTCATTTAATCCCTCTGGAGCTAAAGCTCTTAATTTCCAGATCCAGAAGGTTTCCCTCTGCCTCCACCTGGTGAACCTATTATACTGATTGGAAGGGGGAATAAACTCAGTCGGTCTAATTTTGAAAACACCTTTTTTACCTTGGTGTTTACATACACTATGTAGAGAAACACTATGTTTGAGGAATTTATTTGTAATATTTCTCAAATGTTCACCCCAATGGGTTCTAATAGATCTACTTGTTCGGTCACAATACTGCATTCCACATATGTAATCAACCAAATATACTACATAGCAACTATCACAGCTTAACCTATTTTTATAGGAAATGTTTCATTGATTACATTGGACATTACATTGGATTACATTGGACATAAATTCAGTACATCAGTATTATCCAGAAATATGCAGATTCCACATCTGGATTTCCCACATTTAAAGACCCCCTTGGTGATCCCTGGGAAAAATATATAATTATTTTTCCTCTGTTTACTTATGTTAGTGGAAACCACCTTAACTGGGTGCCAAAGAATTCTTCAGGGTCGGTGCCCTCTTAAATACACATATCAGTTTTTCTTCATTACAATCCTTAAGAATTGGATCCAGAGACAGAATTGACCAATGTCTATTTAAAATTTTAATGATCTCTTTTTAGTTACTATTAAATTTGGTGATGAACTTGGTGGAATTACCAAATCTATTATCAGCTCTACTGGTATGGACTTTCCTTCAAATTTTTTTTTTATCTATTCAGTGCCAGTACCCTTTCTTTACTCTCAGTAATAGATCTAGCATCATGTTTCTTATCTAAGAACCTTTTCTCTAATATAGGGGTGGGCAGACTTTGTAAGGCAAGGGGTACCTTTAATTTTATTCCAAGTGACATGGTCACCTAACTAAAAAAAAAAAAAAAACACCATTTGCTGGTTGAAAATTGTATTTTTGCCTCAAATAGGACCTGCTGGCTGAAAATTGTGTTTTTGCCACAAATAATACAGCTTTAAAAATCAGCCGCACTCTTTAATAATAAATACAGCTGTGCTCTATACGTACTGTGAGAGTTCTCTCTTTAGGTCACGCTGGGACCATCAAGCAACCTTATCTGTGTAACATGCCTGTGTATGAATAAGTAGTCTCACAAAAAAGACGGCTCGAGTCTAGGGCTAGCAGAGTAGTCAAGCATGGAACACATGGGAAACCTACAGCTCAGGTACAATGATGACAATGAACTATTCACAGCCAATCATAGACAGACTTATTCTACAATGTAATTTTATTGGCTGGACGCCATGTCAGGTTGATTAGGGGGCAGGTCCTGTTGGCTGCTTTCAATCCGTCCCCTACTAGCTGAAGACTACTGCAAATAGTTGGGACAGTGACAGCGGCAGGATCTGCAGGCTCTGTACCGCTTAAAAAAGTAAGCAGAGACAGCAGCAACAGCACTGACCTGCACAACTTGGTGACAACAAATTCTGGGGACAGAAAGCTGCAGAAAATATCACAAAGTACAGCTAATATTAGTGTGTCAGAGAAAGTATCATAGAGCAGCATCAAAGGCTGGTACAGAGAAAGTAAAAGAACCTGAGGGGGAGTAACAGACCCTGGGAAAAACAACAACACCAGACCATTCACCCACCGGGCCTGGTGACAATTAATGGAGGACAGAACTAGAAAGTAGCAGCAGAATATCAGACAGAGCAAGACCTGGAACTGCAAAACCCAGCAATACTGAGCAGCATCTCAGCCTGGTGCATTAAGAGTCTGTACTATGGACTGACCGCTCTTGAGACAAAAAGAAGGAGAGTTTGGGACAGGCAGTAACCAAAGCAGGGACAGCAAGTTCAGCTACAGCCGCGTCGCACATGCTGAAGTACACATACCGCCATCATAGACTCATAGCTGATTTCAAAAGTCTGTATAAGAGAAACATTTCTAATACATCTACAGTGGTGAGGATCTTCACTCAGAATATAGATGTGTGAGAAATGTTTCTCTTATTATGCAGACTTTTGAAATCTTCCAGGCGGTCACCTCAAAATTCACTTGCGGTCCACTGGTAGACTGCGATCTACCTCTGGCCCACCCCTGCTCTAATATCTTATATTCACCCAAAAAAGGTTCAACATTGGTACAATTGCACCTAATGCATCAAAATTGACTGAATGGTATATTGTCCAGCCACTTCGGATGGTGATTACTATGACGGTTAATATAACTATTATGATCCACCTGTTCAAAATAACTAGTGGAAATTAATTTACCATCATTTCTCCATTTTAATGTTACATCTAGGAAATTGATAATCTCCTTTTCAATCAAATGAGAGAAAGAGATACCCCACACATAGGAATTGAGGTGTGTAACAAAATCCAACGCCAATTCCGTATGACCCTCCCAAATAAACAGTAATTCATCTATGAAACGGCCATAGAAAACAATGCTTGCCCAAAACTTAGAAGTGAACAAAAAGCTCTGTTCAAGAGCTTGGGGCAAAGCATGTTCCCATGGCCGTTCCACAGATCTGGAGATAAAATGTATCTAAATAAAAAAAATAATTATGAGTTAAAATAAACTGGATGTAGTCCAGTAGGAAATCACATTGGATTTTAGGGAAAAAACAATCTGTTTTAAGAAAATGGTTGACTGCCATTAATCCTTAATTATGCTGGATATTAGAGTAGAGCGCAGTGACATCACAGCTAATCCACAACCTTTCTTTATTAGTGATAGGCACTTTACTCAGTTTATCGAGGAGATCAGTAATATCTCTTATATAGGAATCAAGGTTGATCACATACCTTTTTAGGAACCAGTCAATATACCTAGAGAGATTACTGGTGAGGCAATCCACACCGGAGATGATTGGTCTCCCCGGAGGATTCCCCAAACTCTTTTGAATCTTTGGTTGATGGTAATAGTAGGCTACCCCAGACTTATCTGGGAGAAGAAAATTCCTTTCTTTTTTAGTAAGAATTCCCTGGAATAGCCCACTATCAACCAATTTTATAATTTCTTTGTTATATTGCAAGGTTGGGTTGTTTTCTAAACTCTATAATAGGATTTATCCTTGAGTATGTGATTAGCCTCCTCAACGTAATCCATTTATTTTGGATCACCACTCTCCCTCCTTTATCGGATATTGGTATCCATCATTAATTTAGAAAGGGCCCTCCATTCATAAATGTTTAGATTCCTCTTTTCCAATTTAAAAGGGTAATTTTTTTCCAGATCATTAAGAACTACTTTTTAAAAAAATATCCAGATGACTATTAGTCTGTACCTGTGGGGTGAAGTTGGAAATAGGCTGGTAATCAGAATGTAGTACTCCTTCATATAATTATTCTATCAAGAGATCTGGGTCAAACAAATATTAACTGATTCAACTCTCTCAGGCATAGTATCAGTGAGAATAGGTTCACAATTGGATCCTTTTAATTTTTTAGCAGCAAATCATCTTTGCATAGATAGTTTTCTTACAAATGTATTGGTGTCAACAAACATATCAAAGATACTATGCGAGTTAGAGGGTGAAAAAATTAAAGCTCTATTGAGCACCCTCAACACGTATTTACGCAAGTATTTCTGCGTGTTATAGCCATGATTTGTTTTACTCACACGAGAAGTGTGACATCACTCTGTGCATCGCTAGCTATGGGCAGAACGCTTGTTTCATGTATTGGCAGCATACACCGGATGCATTCTCATTTATGGGCTTTTGAGATTTGTGTGTTCATATAGCCATTATATCCATTATGTGAGGTATATTGAATGTCTCCAGGTGACATTGAAGGGGGGTTATCGCCTTGCAATTAGGAGAATGTATTTACGTTACCTTTAATGTTACCATGTGTATGTAATTTAATGTAATTAAGTGCATATTCTGTTTTTATTTAAACTTATGTATAAGCTGTTTTTAGGTATGCTGCTTAAGGAAGCAAGCTGTATTTTAGTGTTTTATCACTTTTTAATAAATCACTTCTTACTAAAATGTTTTGAAGTGTTTGTTCTTATGTTCCTGCTTGTCAGGGTTTTTTCCCTGCTTTTTTTGCCATGTGCTGCTGGCAGCCATTTTACTCACCTCTCGCTGACTCTGGTGCTACTGTGTGATGCTGCTCATTTCCTGCACTTCCTTTTATGACCAGACTGGTGTGCATCATCCGTGTGAGACAGGATGCAGTCTCAGAATTGTGATGTCATCACTTATTATTTAAAGGGCCTCTGTTCAGTATGCTTTGCCCTTGCGTTGTCTCAGATCTGTTTGTGAGAGCTCCTGTGTATTACCTGGTTGTCTGAGGTCCCTCCTGGTTGCTGATCTCTGGTTTTTATCCTGACTCTGCTGTTCTCCTTGTTCCTGATTCCGACTCATCTGACTACTCGCTTTGGCTTCTGACTCAGCTCGTCTGACTATTCGCTTTGGCTCCTGACTCAGCTCGTCTGACTACCAGCTCTGGTTTTCCTGGCTTGTTATTTGACTTGTGGACTTTTTATTATTTTTTGCTATTAATAAAGGTGTTATTATTTTTGCACTTCTTGTCTCAGTCTGATTCCTGGCACCCTGACATTACGCAAGGGCCATGAATCCTGATGGTGCTAATAATCCACCTTTACCTGGCATAATTTCCAGGATGGATGAACAGGATCACTGCTTGGATCAATTTGCACTAGCCCTGCTAATCCTGCTGACTCGCACTGCACATTTGGACCAAAGTGTCCTGCAAGTTATGGCTGCTCCTGTTTCCGCTGCTGCACCTAGTCCTACCAGGAGCATGTCTGGTTCTGCACCTCTACCTCAGCGATATGGAGGTGATCCTAATCAGTGCAGAGGGTTTTGAACCAGGTGGGCATTTACTTTGAGATGTTACCTCAGGCGTTTCCCTCTGACAGAGCTAAGGTGGGATTTTTCATCTCGTTACTCTCTGACACAGCTCTTGCCTTGGCTAATCCGTTGTGGGAGACTAATAAACCTGTGATTTCAAATTACCCTGAATTTGTGGCCTCCTTTTGAATGGTATTTGATGTTCCGGCTCTCTCCTCCTCTGCTGCTAAACAACTCATGTCCATTCAGCAAGGTATGAGATCTGTTGCTTAGTATGCCATTGAGTTCCGTATGCTTGCTGCAGAGGAAGGTAGGAACAATGAAGCCCTTGTTGCCACCTTCTTTCATGGGCTCTCTGATGCGATTAAAGACGAAGTTGCTGCCAGAGATTTACCAGAAGATCTCGAGGCATTGGTGTCTTTTTTTATCCTAATTGACATCAGACTAAGTGAGAGGCCATCTTTCAAGGAGCGCTTGCAGAAGCCTCCTGTTCCATTGTCTCCTACGTGTTCGTTCCCACCCATGCCTCCCTCTCCTCCCATGCCTCCTGGTCCCAAGTCACCAGGTACTGCTGAGCCGATGCAGTTTGGAATCATGTGTCTCTCCACGGCGGAGAGGGCCTTTAGGAGGAGGGAGGGGCTCTGTCTCTATTGTGGGTTACAGGGCCACCTTTTGAAGTCTTGTCCTACACAGCCGGGAAACGCTCACACCTAAGGGCCTGTCAGGGGCAGACCTTGGGTGGTTTATCCTTGTCCCTGGAACCGCTAAAGGAGAAACCTATGGTCACGGTTGTCCTTTCCTGGGTGGACTTCTCCATATTCACCCAGGCTCTTGTTGACTCCGATGCTGTGGGTTAATTCATTGACATGGCTTTTGTATCAAAGCACTCCATTCCTGTTTTGCCTCGGTCCGTTCCGCTTGCTATTGAGGCCATTGATGGCAGGTCCCTTCAGCCCGCACTCATTACTCACTAAACTGCATCGTTATCCATGGCTGTTGGGACTCTCCATTTTGAAACCCTCCAGTTCCAGGTGATAAAGTCTCCGCATTTTCCGGTTGTTCTGGGTTATCCCTAGCTCCACAAGCACAATCCCAGTCTCGACTGGCGCAGGTCTGAAATTTTGTTGTGGTCTCTGCAATGTATTTCCACTTGTCTTCGGAAACCAGTTAAAGTCTTGTGCACTTCTTCGGTATCTCAATTGCCAGAGGAGTACCGAGAGTTCCTAGACATTTTTGACAAGGGGCATGCCGGTACGTTGCCTCCTCACCGGTCTTACGATTGTGCCATAGACCTGCAACCCAGAGCCATTCCTCCTCAGGGCCAGGTCCTCTGTCTGTTGCATAGAATTGTGCTATGGAGGAGTATTTTGCCGATGCTCTGTCACGGGGGATCATCCGCAAATCCTGCTCTCCTGCAGGGGCTGGCTTCTTCTTTGTGAAGAAAAAGGGTGGCGAGTTAAGACCATGCATCGATTATAGGGATCTTAATCGTCTTACCATTAAGAATGCATACTCTATTCCGCTCATTATGGAACTCTTTGACCACCTCAAGGGAGCTACGGTCTTTTCTAAACTTGATTTGAGAGGAGCGTACAACCTTGTTAGGATCAGGAGAGCCACGAATGGAAAACAGCATTTAACACCAGTAGCGGGCATTATGAGTATCTCTTAATGCCTTTTGGCCTATGTAATGCTCCTGCTGTTTTCCAGGAATTTATTAATGATGTTCTACGAGATATGTTGCAACAGTGTGTTGTGGTGTACTTAGACAACATCCTCATACACTCACCCACACTTGAGGCTCATCGTTCTGATGTTACACGGGTTCTTCAGAGTTTACGTGAGAATGGCCTGTTTTGTAAACTCGAGAAATGTGAGTTCCATCAGACTCAAGTAACCTTCCTAGGTTATGTTATCTCCGTTGCAGGGTTACCCATGGATCCTGACAAGTAATCTGCAGTTCTGTAGTGGCCTCGCCCAGTTGGTCTTCGGTCTATTCAATGTTTTTTGGGGTTCCCCAATTACTATAGAAAGTTTATTAAAAAAAATTATTCTGGGGGGCGGAGCTAGCCAGTGCCCAAGATGGACGCAGGTAGATAGAGCTCCAAATTTTGGTCAGCACAAACATATGATTATAGCCAGGAGAACAGGAGTATCTCACTCCAAATAATGGACACTGGTTTGTGACAGCTAGCAGACAGTATACAGGCAATACCAGTATAGTGTAACTGCTCCGCAATCACGCGATAAGAGTAGCTACGTCACAACGCCTTAGGCCTACCCGAAACGGCTGGAGCTGAAATCAAGTTAGAGACTCCCACAGCGGGGTGATAGGTGGCTGCTGAGTGTCATCGCTAAACACATACAGCGCAACAGCGCCTCTGGAATACCAGACACGAGAGATTGCTGAAGGGGGCAAAGAATACAGACCTCAGTTTCACTCACCATGTGGAGACAGCCTTGTTTCTACAGCAGTTTAAGTATGTGAGTATGGAGCTTTTATTTCATCACCGCATAACCCAGACCTCAGGATCTTACTGATGACAACATATGCAAATTATATTATCACTTATTAAGGGCCTCAGCAATCACTAAGAGACATAGCATTCCTATCATATATTCCTGGAGACATTTTGCCTCTTATATATCTCCTGCTGTTGCATGTACACAAATAGATGGCTTGACATATGAGTCTAGTGAGTGTTACTAGTCACCTATCACCACAACTTGTTTCAAACTACACCTGCATAAAGTCCTTGGTCTATATATCTACACTGCACTGTACTTGTGTATTAGGGGGTGACTGAGCCACCTGCACAGCGATACTATGACAAGGAGGACTACAAGACCTGACAAACCCAACAAAGGGCTGGCCTCAGCTACATCTGGAGTGCATGCCTTTTTTAAAGCTGTAGATACCTCCACAGTAGAATCTGCTGACAAGCTGGAAAAGGCACAATCAACTATAATAGATCAAGAGATAGAATCTGAAGGAGATACGCCGATAACCAAGGCAGACTTTGCCCTCCAAGGAGGATTTTTCTACCTTTATCATGCAAGTCAGCAACATGATCAAGAGCAGTTTTTCTGAATTGAGGAAATAAATCAGTGAAATCGGGAATTGAAAAGTGCATTTGGAGGAGGAGGTAGAACAGACAGACAGAATTTTGGGGACACAGATCCACCAAAACACTCAGAACTCTGCCATGATACAGCAGTTGCAGGATCAGATCAAAGATCTTGACAATAGAGGGAGACGGCAGAATATAAGGATTTGGGGTATTCCAGAATCTGCTAAAACACCAGACCTGCTTCCTTACCTCCAGAGACTGTTCAATAAATTGTTGGATACTGTTGAAGAGACTGAATTCCCCTTAGACCGCTACCATAGGGATACCAAAGGAATCGGCACCACCGAGAGATGTCATCCTTAAATTTGTCTGTTTCAAAGACAAGGAAAACATATTTGCAGCTGCACACAAGAAATCGCCAGTCCATCAAGAAGGATGTCAATTACAACTTTATGCTGACCTCAGTCAACTAACTCTAGCCAAGAGACACAAAGCTAAATATCTCACCTTGCATCTTAGAGAATTAGGTATCTCTTACAGATGGGGATTCTCCTTCTGCCTAAAAGTAGTGAAGGATAATAAAATTGCTACCTATAAAACACAGGATGACTTAGACACCTTTTGTTCTCAACTGCAAATAAAGAAACTAATTCCACCAACTCTCAGGGATAACACCTAGGAAACAGGATCTTCTAATCCTCAGAGGCAGGAGTGGACAAGAGTCTCTCACAAAAGGAAAGACAGAAGCTCAGGGAAACCTACAGTAAGCATGTCACTCGAAGAACATGCTTCGCCTACTTGAAGCAACCCCAAATGGGAGGAGAGGTTTGCTCATCAGTTGCTCTGCATTAGAAACAGACTCAGGTGAACCATCAGACGTTGAGATATCTGTGCTTGAAATTGTGGAAAAAACTCTTGCCTTGCAATACTGGATGACCTAGTATCTACAACCAAGAGAAGCATAGCATTATTAGAAACAAGTTTGAGCAATGGCACTACACTTAGACACGCTCCCCAATATATCTATAGTGGTCAATAATAATTACTTATTGTGAAGTCATTCTATGCTGTTTGAGGGAGGGGTGCTACCGCACAAAAATAGCATTCATACAAGGAGTGGAGGTGATAAAGTCACTTCCACGAAAGAATGCGGATAAAGCACTCACTGTCTTAACCTCTTGTGTGGCGTCAACTTCCAGAGTATAAAACTTAACTTTTATTTATTTGGCTAAAATAATTAGAGAAGGGGGAAAAAAGGGGAAACATAAACAATTAAAAACCTAAGATAGAGTAGTCCTGTATATATTCTGTTATATACAGTAATTGTGTAAATAGGCCTTTGGGGTACGATAGCCCAAATAATAGTATTACAGTATAATCTATACAGAAATCGGTGTGGCACACCGGCTCAATTGAATAAAGCTGTATTGCTGTTGTGTAGATTATTATAACGCTACCCAGTGGGGGATTACTTCAGCTCAGCTGAGTTAGAAATTGTGGGTATTCAGCAATAGCAAGGATATCCCATACAACAAGTAATCAGTTTAATGCTGACATAATATGTTTATGTATACATATTGCTGTCATCCATATTATGAGGTTGTTATTTATTTGAAATGATCAATCACATATAGGATAATCTACACAAAAATTTGCTAGATTTGTATGGGTTGACCAGTGAGGGAAACAATACTTATGTTATAGTGTTGGGCTTCTTCTATTCTCTAAGATACCAGAGATAAGATAACTACCAGTTTTAAGGTTCAGTTATTCATTATTGTATCAGTGTAAATCATTTGATACCGACAGAGTTATTACTGCTGTTGTCTATCCATTCACTCACTTTATTATTTACTTATCGTAGGGTTAATGTCAAGTAAATTTGTTTATTTGCATTATAATGTCCTAATACCACTTATGTAATCACATTTGACCCTCTGGTCTGGAATGGTTTTGTGTTGAGAATAAACTGGAATTTAGTGTTATCAAGCTGTTATTGTTTCAGGCTTAAATGTAACCTCTTGAATCTATATTCTTATTCTGTTTCCTAATAGCTGAGTGTGCATTGAGGAAGTACTGAGTATTTCATATTGTCACGTCAGTATAGTGGTTTGGTATTAGATATAACTGCACAAAGTAACTTTATTTATGTTCAGCAGAAATCATGTTACTGTGCTGTTCATATGCAAGCCCCACTAAAGTGTTATATACTATCACTGGTTGTTGGCGTGGTTAGACCAGCATATTTTGGTGCGGTAATACCACTACAAAATGTTAAGTATTTGGGTTCAGTTTATTGCACTGTAGTTCCTAAAGTTCATTGAGCATTAACGGTACTGCTTGCAGTGTTGTACAGCACCTGCAGTGGGTGTTATAGTGAGTTAGAATTCACTGAGTTATAGTTCAATGGTCATAGGTAATATCCCTTTAATAAGATCACAGTCAGTGTTCAAATATATAGTTTTGTTACAGAAGTAAAGCGTAATGTAGTTAATTTTAGTTTTTTAGGCAGCAATAATGTACCTGCCAAAAAATCGCTACTTGTGACTCAGTGCCCTGTTAATATGTACACTTTAGCTCACTTCTGTAATACAGTTAGGTGCTATTATGGATGCTGTTTTCTTATTCTCAAAATAGTATTGAGCTGCCGGAAGGCAGTATCTTCTGTTAGACTACTGTTTGTGAATCTATCTCTCTATTACTTGCCTGATTTTTACAGTAATTCCTAATAATTTAGGTTTTACTAGTACCCTAAATTAGCCCAGTTACTCGCATAAATGCCCCATATTAGATATAGCCGTATTGTATCTTTCAACCTTTAACATATTACTGGTTACGCTATAAAGAGGTCATGAATTTGAGCTTGTGTTATAAGCGATATTAGTCAGTGGATGTCCCTCTAAGTATTGTATCCTAAGTGGTGTACCACGCTGACACCCTATTGATGCCGGTGAGCCACAGTACAACGTAACAGACTACTTTCTCTTAATTTTAAAAAAGAGCTAAACAGTGCTCTGTATCTACACCTAACGCGTTTCGCCCGTTTAGGGCTTTATCAAAGGCGGCGGGCCGCCCGTCTCTGAGAAATTTAAACCCGGTACAAACCGGAAGTTCCACCTTAGACATTTTCTGATTGGGCAAATCTTTGTGTCAATCCATGTTGACATTTTTTTTCACCCTGTTGTGGGTCCCGGATGTTATTAAGGAGGATTTGTATGTATCAACTTAAGGTGGAATATGTTTAATTAAGATCAATATAATGTATCTTTGTTATTATGTACATGAACGGATCTATCATTCCGTTCAAATATAATGCCATCCATAGCAAGTTTGTCCAATTATATCTTAAGTAATTTTAGTTACTTGTATTTATTCCACGTAATAGTATATATCTATCTCTTTATTAAGCTATATGTATTAAGTTTGAAATGTGATTTTCAGATGGTATATCTTTTCCTGTATTTATAGTGTTTTGATGAGGGTACCAGTTCAGAGGTTAAATAGTTTAGTGATGTAACCTCGTGAATCTTATCCTAAGGTGATCATATCTGTATTAATTATTTAGTTGTTTGTGAGTCTACAGGATTTTACTAGATCTTTGTATTTGGGTTTAGAGATCTTAAGGGACTAATCAAGTAATGATTTTAAATTTAAAATCAACTATTCAGATTTATGATGTTCTCGTTCTTGCTTCCACTGTTCTGAGAGATTTATTTCAGGGAGGTAATTGATGAAATGAAATGAGAGTAAGTAACACGAGAATCTATGCTAGCATAAGAAAGTCAATGATTTATTATATATTTTTTTCTGTTCCAGGATTTTCTTTATTCTATGAAGGCATGTGACTGGTGACTTTATAAAGAATAATAATGTTAAGTGTGGTGACCATGTGTGCTATTAATGGCTTAATGGTGTATGATAAAGTGTGAATGGTGAGCAGTGTGCTGTGTTTTAAACAATTGGAAACCACAAAAAGAAAACCCAAGATCCCATGAAACAACAAAAGAAACCATAAAATTATAAAAGAACAATTGCTAAGTGAATGGTGAGGAAAGTGGGAATGTTCTATTCCAAAATATTTTATTACTCCCAAGAATATATTTATTGAATTTTAATGGTGAGGTATGACGTGTCTTAACGTGTTATGATGAGTGTATATATCATGTGATGAGTGAATGGTGCAGTGATATAAAGTGATAAAAGAAATATTATTCTCCTGTTTTTATTTTAAGAGAGGAGAAAGTGAAATTATTATACTTGTGTAGCGTGAATTAAAGTAATAATGATTTAATATACACAATGTTCCCTTTGTGGGGGTTACTTGTATAAAAGTAAACGGTTGGGTGTTGGTGATAATTTGGTGCCAATTGTGACAATACTCAGTTTATTGTCATTGTATTGAGAAGTTCTTATTGTCATGCATAACACCTGCATAAAGTCCTTGGTCTATATATCTACACTGCACTGTACTTGTGTATTAGGGGGTGACTGAGCCACCTGCACAGCGATACTATGTCAAGGAGGACTACAAGACCTGACAAACCCAACAAAGGGCTGGCCTCAGCTACATCTGGAGTGCATGCCTTTTTTAAAGCTGTAGATACCTCCACAGTAGAATCTGCTGACAAGCTGGAAAAGGCACAATCAACTATAATAGATCAAGAGATAGAATCTGAAGGAGAAACGCCGATAACCAAGGCAGACTTTGCCCTCCAAGGAGGATTTATCTACCTTTATCATGCAAGTCAGCAACATGATCAAGAGCAGTTTTTCTGAATTGAGGAAATAAATCAGTGAAATCGGGAATTGAATAGTGCATTTGGAGGAGGAGGTAGAACAGACAGACAGAATTTTGGGGACACAGATCCACCAAACCACTCAGAACTCTGCCATGATACAGCAGTTGCAGGATCAGATCAAAGATCTCGACAATAGAGGGAGACGGCAGAATATAAGGATTTGGGGTATTCCAGAATCTGCTAAAACACCAGACCTGCTTCCTTACCTCCAGAGACTGTTCAATAAATTGTTGGATACTGTTGAAGAGACTGAATTCCCCT
Source organism: Bombina bombina (assembly GCF_027579735.1). Taxonomy (NCBI): domain Eukaryota; kingdom Metazoa; phylum Chordata; class Amphibia; order Anura; family Bombinatoridae; genus Bombina; species Bombina bombina. The sequence goes on along the minus strand of NC_069500.1, from coordinate 456,834,997 downwards.
TAGACCGCTACCATAGGGATACCAAAGGAATCGGCACCACCGAGAGATGTCATCCTTAAATTTGTCTGTTTCAAAGACAAGGAAAACATATTTGCAGCTGCACACAAGAAATCGCCAGTCCATCAAGAAGAATGTCAATTACAACTTTATGCTGACCTCAGTCAACTAACTCTAGCCAAGAGACACAAAGCTAACTATCTCACCTTGCATCTTAGAGAATTAGGTATCTCTTACAGATGGGGATTCTCCTTCTGCCTAAAAGTAGTGAAGGATAATAAAATTGCTACCTATAAAACACAGGATGACTTAGACACCTTTTGTTCTCAACTGCAAATAAAGAAACTAATTCCACCAACTCTCAGGGATAACACCTAGGAAACAGGATCTTCTAATCCTCAGAGGCAGGAGTGGACAAGAGTCTCTCACAAAAGGAAAGACAGAAGCTCAGGGAAACCTACAGTAAGCATGTCACTCGAAGAACATGCTTCGCCTACTTGAAGCAACCCCAAATGGGAGGAGAGGTTTGCTCATCAGTTGCTCTGCATTAGAAACAGACTCAGGTGAACCATCAGACGTTGAGATATCTGTGCTTGAAATTGTGGAAAAAACTCTTGCCTTGCAATACTGGATGACCTAGTATCTACAACCAAGAGAAGCATAGCAACTTACCATTACAGTCACTGCACCTAAGGAGCAAATGCAGGCTTTCTTCTTATGGAAGTATAACATCGTGAGGGAAACTGTACAGTTATATCCTTATTGTCCCCCACTCCCCCCTCTCCTCCCCTCCTCCTTCATCAGTTACTATACAGACTTTCAATGTCGCTATGGACTATGCGGACTGCATAAACATTATTTTCAAGAAAATCTCTGTTCCCTTCCACTTTCCTTCCCCCCCTTTCCCCTCCATGTTCTCGTCATTTATATTTAGCCAACCTGCTACCATAAGTTGTAGCTATTATTTTTACCCCTCCTAGTCATATCTTCCTCTTATGGAAGTTTATAAATGTTAAGTTTATTGTTTGTTTAAGTATATGTTTTGATATGTTTATGTTAATCTGATGTTGCTCTAGCTTTAAAGGTAACTATGAAGTGGACTGATGTCCCACTGGCCCCTTTCATATGAAGGCTAGATGATGCAATGCTGAAGAATCCCATCCTTACTAAACGATTATCAGAACATATCACTGAATACTTCACACTAAACAACTTGCCGGAAATCTCCCCTCACACACTATGGGAAGCACATAAACCAGTTATCCGGGAAGAATTAATTAAATATAAAGCTTTCTTAACCAAACAATATAGAGTAGCTTATACAGAATCTCTGAGTACCATTCGCGCTCTCGAGACTCAGCATAAACTAAACCCCTTAGATAACACTATAGCCATGGGTCTGCGCAGGGTGCGAGGAGAGCGTAACCATCTTTTATACAAGGAAGCTCAAAAGAAGGCTCTTTACCTTAAAAAAGTATATTTCTCCAACTCCAACAAGATAGGGACATCACTAGCTAGAATGCTTAGGCAATGGAAAAATAGCTCATACATACATGTACTTGCGAATTCTAATGGACATAATTTGATGGGCAGCGATCAGATCACGGAGCAATTCAGATCCTTCTATAATAAGCTATATAATCTCTCCTCTCCACCACGAGCAGACAAACAATCCAATAGCAAACTTTACATAGCAGAGGCACAGCTCCCCACACTACCAGTCGAAATAGCCGACTCCTTGGACGAACCTATAACTATCCAAGAAACTTTAGCAGCTATCAAATAATTACCCCTTCATAAAAGTCCAGGACCTGATGGATTCACCAACACTTATTACAAACATTTTGCAGCACTCCTAACCCCACATCTAACATCTCTTTTTTGTTCTATTGATGATAAACATATATGGTCTAGGCAAATTCTGGAGGCCCATATAACTGTAATTCCAAAAACAGATAAAGACCCAATAAAAACTGAGAATTATAGGCCTATATCACTTCTTAATTCTGATATAAAACTATATGCCAAAATGTTAGGTTCATGTTTGAATAAAGTGCTGCCCCAGCAAAAGAGAAGCACAGGACAACACGATAAAGGTCATACACCTTATAGACCATGCCAGCCGGTCGAAACAATTTTCGATTTTAATCTCAACTGATGCTGAGAAAGCTTTGGACCGGCTGGACTGGAACTTTTTGAAGCTATTTCTGAATGCAATGGGCATAGGTCCCAAAATGAAACATCGCATTTTTAGTTTATACTCTCAACCCTCAGCCAGGGTCAAAGTCAACGGTACCTTGTCAAATAGCTTTAATATTCAGAACGGTACAAGACAGGGCTGCCCATTGTCCCCGCTTCTTTTTGCAATATCTATGGAAGTGCTGGCGTCACACATTAGACATAATGCAAACATGGAATTCAACTAGGCCCCTGCACACACAAAATCACATTATACACAGATGACGTGCTAGTCCTCCTCACCTCCCCACAGTCATCTCTCCCCCATCTATTATCTGAATTTTCTACTTTTGCGGATTACTCAAACTTCTTAATTAATGCACGGAAGTCAGAAATCCTTAATAGTCTAAAGTTTGACAAAATTAAATACCTAGGAATTTATTTGACCTCATCAAATAATAAGTTATTTAAACACAATTATCCCCCCCTTTTGCACAAGCTACGTGAAAGATTCTGATAACTGGAGTGACAAGCCTCTATCCTGGTGGGGACAAATCCAGGCGATTAAAATGACTATACTTCCTCAAATTCTCTACATACTTCAGGCAGTTCCCATTCACCTGCCCGCTTCATACCTCAATCAATTGAAATCATGAATTAATTCTTTTATCTGGGGAAGCATCAAACCCTGTATTAGCAAAAAGATACTGTTCCAACCTCTAGGCAAAGGAGGTATGGGGCTACCACATATTTTGCAATATTATAAAGCAGTGTTCCTTCAGAGAATATTAGAGTGGCACAACCAGCCATATTCCAAAATATGGACGACAATAGATGCATATTTATTACATTCTTTTACACTGGGCCCGCTCTGTTGGATCAAGCACTTTAATAGACCGGTTCTGATTGCACAATCCCCATTGTACACACATATCTTTAAGACATGGGACCAAATATGCGCGAAGAGGAAGGACATAACATCAGTTTTCTCCCCAATTACACCAATACCCACAAATGCAGAGCTGACGGGAGGCCTTATCCCTAAAGAGCTTGCGGGGCGGGGTTTAGGAAACACTATCCCACTTGCCTGCCTAACAGAGAAGGTTAAACTCAAGGATCGCACCCACTTAGCAGAAATTGCGAGAGGCGCCTTTACACCTTTGCTCAAGTACGCCCAATTGGCTCATTTGGTAGGGACGTACCCCCAAAGGCAGGAACTTCTTAGAGAACCCACAAATTTTGAGCGCTTATGCCTGGTGAATGCACTACCCCAGGGGTCTCTGTCAATGGTTAAGAAACTTTTAGACAACTCATCCATACCCCCACTACCACTATTTGCATCATCTTGGTGCACAGAGTTGGGGATTCTATTAAACAAGAAACAATGGAATAATATATTTCACCACACACACAAATCATCCTTCTCTCCGAAAATACTTGAGTTGAATCATAAAATCTTGTTCCGTTGGTATCTTACACCGGAAAGGATTACGTTTATATATCTTGGGGCCAGTTCCTCCTGTTGGAGAGGCTGCGGATCGCCTGGTACGATGTCGCACATATGGTGGCAATGTAAATTTGTATCCCCCTTTTGGAGAGACATAGAGGTCTTTTATAAAAAATTACTAGGAAACACTTTCACTTTAACACCTATTACTGCCCTTTTCAATTACAAACTGGGGAAACAGTGTAAAATCAAGTGGAAACTGTTGCAAATGGGCCTAAATAGTGCCAGATTGTTGATAGCGAAGAAGTGGAAATCCTCCTCAATATCCATGTTGCAAGAGTGGAAGCTCAGTACATCAGAGCTCCTCTCTTACGAGGCGTTCTCATATTTTAGAGTGGGGTGGACGACCTTCTTTCAGGAGGTCATGTTTTACTGGGAATCTCTTAACCACACATCCTCAACACAGTAATGATCTTTTTCCCCCTCTCACGATACCCCCCCAGCCGGGCCAGGTACTTCAATTCTTTTCTTCTGCCCCCCTTCTTTCACGACAGTAGATCATTAAATGGATGTCCTTCCTTCTCCTCTTAGACCTGATTCTTGACTCGTGTGCTAGTCTGCCGGGACACGTTAACACCATTGAGCATATATTGTTTAATTGCTTTTGCTGAGCAGGGGTCCATTTGGTCAGGTGTTGCTGGCGTGATCGGCACTTGTCAGGTTCCAACACATGTCCTTGTAGGACTTCCATGGGAGACTTTTCATTGTGTGTTTTATGTAAGCTCTATGTATACAACCATATCAGAACTATAAAGGAGAATCTGTGTGCCTTTGAGAAATTTGGACTCGCTGATTATCACAGGATTATGATTCCTATTGTGTAACATGATAAAATATACACGCTTTTGTAGTTTCAATATTTCTCAGTTTCATGTTGTATTATATATGATTTACCAATAAAGCTTTTAAAACTTTAAAAAAAACAAAAAAAAATTTTTTCTTCCTTTGTCAAACCTATCACAGACATGACCCGTACAGAGAATGATCCACTCCATTAGTCACCTACTGCCATTAAGGCCTTTGATAGTCTTAAGACTGCCTTTGCTGCTGCTCCAGTTCTGGCTCATCCTAACCCTGTCCTGCCTTTCGTTCTTGAGGTCGATGAGACTGGAGTAGGTGCCCTCTTGTCTCAACGCCCTACGCTTGATGGTTCCTTGCATCCGTGTGGTTTCTTCTCTAAGAAATTGTCTCCAGCGGATGGGAATTATGAAATTGGCGACAGGGAATTACTGGCCATAATTTTGGCCCTCAAGGAATGGAGACATCTTCTCGAGGGTACTAGCGTGCCAGTGCTCATTCTTACTGATCACAAGAATTTAACTTATCTATCTAAAGCAAAATGTTTGTCTCCCCGACAGGCCAGATGGGCGCTATTTTTGTCTCGGTTTAATTATGTGGTCTCCTACCTGCCTGGTAGTAAGAATGTTAGGTCTGATGCCCTCTCTTGACAATTTTCGCCTCTGTCCAAGGAGGAGTCTGTACTTACTCCAGTTAAACCTCCTGACCATATTTTGGCTACCATATGTACTAATTTGACTTCTCCCTTTGGGGGAGGAGATCCTGGCTGCACAAACCAATGCAACTCCTGAGAAACCTAGTGGTAATTGTTTTGTTCCTGAGAATCTTTGAACTAAATTTTTGCACACTTACCAATATCCTAAAGTCGCAGGTCACCCAGGCAAGAACCAAATGATCTGGTGGTCAGGTCTTCATTCTGATGTTGCTGTGTATGTTGCCTCCTGCTCAGTTTGTGCACAGAATAAGACTCCTCGATGTCTTCCTGTGGGTCTTCTTCAACTTATTGCTAATGGTGAGTGTCCTTGGACACATCTTTCCATGGACTTCATTGTCAAGCTCCCTGTTTCCAATGGCAAATCTGTTATCCTTATGGTGGTTGACCATTTTTCTAAAATGTCACATTGCATTCCTTTGAAGAAGTTGCCTACCGCTCAGGAGCTTGCTTCAATTTTTGCCTGGGAGGTCTTCCGTTTACATGGGTTACCCAAGAACATAGTAGCCAGTTTGTCTCCAGATTTTGGCATTCCTTTTGTGCTCAAATGGGGATCCAGCTTTCCTCCTCCTCGGCATATCACCCTCAATCCAATGGGGCTGTGGAATTGTCTAATCAAGCTCTGGAACAGTTTATCCATTGCTATGTCTCAGATCACCACAATAATTGGTCTAAACTGTTACCTTGGGCAGAGTTTGCTCGTAATAGTGCTATTAATGCTTCTTCCAAGTTATCCCCAATTCATGGCGATTTTGGGTTTCAACCATCCTTGTTGCCCGATTCATTCATGTCTCAGGGTATTCCGGCTTTGGAGGAGCATCTCTGGCAACTCCGTTCCATGTGGGTGCAGATTCAGGATTACCTTCATTGTTCTATGCAGTGCCAAAAGTTCCAGGCTGATCGTAGGCTTCTGCCCGCGCCTTCCTACCAGGTTGGTGAGAGAGTTTGGTTGTCCTCCCACAACTTGAACCTTTGTGTGCCTTCCAATAAACTGGCTCCCCGTTATGTTGGTCCTTTTTGAATACTCCGACATGTCAATCCTGTGACCTATGCTCTTGACCTTCCTCCTGAAATGCGCATCTCCAATGTTTTTCATGTCACCCTCTTGAAACCATTGGTTTGTAATCGGTTTACCACTGTGTTGCCTCGTCCCTGTCCTATCTTTGTTGACAACCATGAGGAGTATGAGGTCAGCAGCATTATTGACTCTCGTATGCCCAGGGGCCATGTACAGTATTTGGTTCACTGGAGGGGCTACGGTCCTGAGGAGCATTCATGGGTTCCCTCCTCTGATGTTCATGCTCCCGCCCTCCTCCATGCCTTCCATGCCCATTTCCCCAATAAGCCTTTTGTCCTCCCGCGGGGGAGGGGTCGTTGAGGGGAGGGTACTTTCAGGGTTTTTTCCCTGCTTTGTTTGCCATGTGCTGCTGGCAGCCATTTTACTCACCTCTCTTGCTGACTCTGGTGCATACTGTGTGATGCTGCTCATTTCCTACACTTCCTTTTATGGCCTGTTATTTGACTTGTGGACTTTTTATTATTTTTTGCTATTAATAAAGGTGTGATTATTTTTGCAATTCTCGTCTGATTCCTGGCACCCTTACACTGCTATCCTGTATGGTGCTTGATGAACACTGTTGGAGACCAGGACTACAGCTTATACCGAGTGTGAGCTATCTGGGGAGACATAAACACATACTATGACTCATGGTTGGCCACACCCACTATCCATACGGGTGTTGTTTGTAGTCTTTGATCTAGCATGATAGCATGACTTGATCGGTAATGATGTCGCGAACCTCCATTGAATTCAATAGGCAGGTGAACTTTAAAACCTACAAGGACTCTTTCTGGCCACAATAGTGATGGAAAAGTTGTTTCAAGGGTACTAACACCTGGACTGTCGCATGCTGGAGGGGGATCCCTGGCAAAACTCCCATGGAAAATTACATAGTTTATGCAGAGTCTGCTTTTAAGCCATAATGGGCCTAAATCAACTAACATTCCCAAATTGTTTGCAATAACGTGCTTTAAAACATCAGTTATGATGTCGTATCTATCAGGTAGTGTAAGGGTTACGGCCGCATCACAGTGACAGAGCAAACTCCAAGTATTACGCACCGCAATCAACCGCAAACAATCCACTTGCACAACCACGAGATAGATTTGATAGATAGATACATAGATAACATAGCTCAATCGATGCAATATACATATGATCGATACACTGTACATAGCTCAATAGATGCAATATACATTCGATCGATACGAATTACATCGATCAATAGATGCAATATACATTTGATAGATAAGAATGTTATTGAATCAAAGATGCAATATACATTTTATAGATACGAATGACATCAACCAAAATATGTAATATACATTTTATAGATACGAATTACATCGATCAATAGATGCAATCTACATTTGATCGATACGTTTGATAGTTTGATCGATTTGATATATAAATAAATGGATTTGAAATATATATAATTTCCCTGACAGAGTACAACAATAAGACATGCGGTCTGTGACCCGTGGTGTGTTAAGTAGTACTATTCTTAACATTTTACTACAACCTGTTACTCCCCCTATCAGATGAGGTCTATATGGCCTTCATTTGTGGAACCGGGAGATGGAAGAAGATGATTGTTCTGTCCTCCTACTTCAAATTTGTCAGAAACACAAGTGGCTGTCTCAAAACATCCCGGACAGAAGATAGATTGATAGATAGGATAGATAGATATACATAGATTGATAGTTAGATAGAATCGATAGAAGAGAAATAGATATATTTGTTAGATATATAATTACCCTGATAAAGTCTAATAATTAAACATGCGTTCTTGGACCCAACTAGGTTGTGTTAAGTAGTACTATTCTTCGCACTTTCAGCCCTGTAACTCCCCCTATTGGTGGAGGTCTATATGGCGGTTATGATTACCCTGACAAAGTATAACAACAAGACACGCGGTCTGGGACCCATGGTAATTTTGTTGTGTTAAGTAAAACTTTTCTTATCACTTGAATCCCTCTTACCCCCCCCTTTTGTTGGAGCTCTATATGGCCTGCATGATTAGCCTGACAAAGTATAATAATAAAACATCTGGTCTTGGACCCATGGTAATTAGGTTGTGTTTAAGTAGTACAATTCTTATAACTGTAATCCCTGTTACTCCCCCTATCAAGGGAGGTCTATATAGCCTGCATGATTACCCTGACAAAGTATAACATCAAGACACACGGTGTTGGACCCATGATAACTAGCTTGTGTTAATTAGTACTTTTCTTAGCACTTTAATCCCTGTCCCCCCCCCCCTATCGGGGGTATTCTATATGGCCTGCCTGATTACCCTGAAAAAATATAATAAGACATGCGGTCTGGTACCCATTTTAACTAGGTTGTGTTTTAAGTACTACCATTCTTATCACTTTAATCTCTGTAACTCCCCCTATTTGGTGAGGTCTATACGGCCTGGATGATTACCCATACAAAATATAATAATAAGACACCTGCTCTTTGTCTGCGACCCATGGTAACTATGTTGTGTTAATTAGTAATGTCCTTCGCATTTTAATAGCTGTTACTCATACTCACCCTATCGGTGGAGATCTATATGGCCTGCATGATTACCCTTACAAAATATAATAACCAAACATATGCTCTGGGACCCATGGTAAGTAGTTTGTGTTAAGTAGTACTGTTCTTTGCAGTTTAATACCTGTTACAACACCAAATGGTGGCAGGTCTATCTGGCCTTGATGATTAGCTGCACCCAAACCAAAAAAAAAGCTGAGTGGTCTTAGACTTACACCCATGGCTAACTCGGTTGTTTCAATTAGTACTATTCTTAGCACTTTCATCCCTGTTATGGGTGGTCTACATGGCCATCATGATTAGCCAAACAAAATACTACAATCCAACCTTTGCTCAGTCTTCATAGGCCCTTCATTGGCTGTATTTTGATAGTACAGTTCTTATTATTTTTATAGCTGATACAACACCGAATGGTGGCAGCTCTATATGGCCTGCATGATTAGCCGCACCCAATACAAAAATAAATCCAAGCGGTCTTGGATTAACACCCATGGCTAACTCTGTTGTTTCAAGTAGTACTATTCTTAGCACTTTCATCTCATCATCCCTGTTACTTCCAAGACTCTCGGTGGTGGTCTACATGGCCATCATGATTAGCCTAACCAAATACTACAATCCAACCTTGGCTCAGTCTTCATAAGGCCCTTCATTGGCTGTATTTTGGTAGTACTGTTATTATTAGTTTAATACCTGATACAACACCGAATGGTGGCAGATCTATATGGCCTGCATGAATAGCCGCACCCAAAGCCAAAAAAAAGCCAAGCGATCTTGCACTAACACCCATGGCTAACTCTGTTGTTTCAAGTTCTACTATTCTTAGCTCTTTCATCTCATCCCTGTTACTTCCAGGACTCTCAGTGGTGGTGGTCTACATGGCCATCATGATTACCCTCACCAAAATATAACAACAATACGTGCATGCAGGGAACCATGGTAAGGTTACTTCCTTTCGCAAACTCGAGTATAACAGGGACAGGCAGAGGTTCTGACCCTGCATTATGGATGCACCTCTCCCTAAAAGAGGCATGCGTTGCAGAGTCTGTGGGCATGTATGCAAAGAGCTGGCCTGTCTAAAAAGAGGAGCAAGGCTGTACAGGTTGTTCTCCTTCAGCCATTTTATACGCTGTCCCACGGCCACGACCCTCAACAACCACAACAGAATGAAACACCACATATGCCATCCTTTTGAACAACAGAGTACAGGTATGGCATTGATTTTAGTTACACAGCGATATTTATTATGAACCGTGAAATTGAAAACAAAAACATAATTGGACACCCAGTACAGTACAGGTCATTCTCCTTCGGCCTTTTTAGAATAGTGTTCCGGACACCCAACAAAAACAACAGCAGGAAAGAGGACATATGGCATCCTTTTGAACAATAGATGACAGGTAAGGCATAGATTTTACAAAGCCATAGATAATTTTTTTGCAACTGTGAAATAAAAAAAAACATTGATTGGACACCCAGCACACTTCTTTATCCTTAGGCCTTTTTATAAGAGGCTCCCGGAGCCTCAACAGAAACAACAGCATGAAAGAGGACATATGGCATCCTTGTGAACAATTGATTACAGTTAAGGCATTGATTTTAGAATCCCAGAGATCATTTATATGACCCGGGAAATAGAAAAAAAACATTGATTGGACACCCAGTACACTTCTTTATCCTTAGGCCTTTTTAATAAGAGGGTCCCGGAGCCTCAACCGAAACAACAGCATGAAAGAGGACATATGGCATCCTTTTGAATAATAGATTACAGGAAAGGCATTGATTTTAGAAACCCAGAGATCATTTATATGACCCGGGAAATAGAAAAAAACATTGATTAGACACCCAGTACACTTATTTATCCTTAGGCCTTTTTAATAAGAGGGTCCCGGAGCCTCAACCGAAACAACAGCATGAAAGAGGACATATGTCATCTTTTTGAATAATAGATTACAGGAAAGGCATTGATTTTAGAAACCCAGAGATCATTAGTTGCAACCGGGAAATAGAAAAAAACATTGATTAGACACCCAGTACACTTATTTATCCTTAGGCCTTTTTAATAAGAGGGTCCCGGAGCCTCAACCGAAACAACAGCATGAAAGAGGACATATGTCATCCTTTTGAATAATAGATTACAGGAAAGGCATTGATTTTAGAAACCCAGAGATCATTAGTTGCAACTGGGAAATAGAAAAAAACATTGATTAGACACCCAGTACACTAATTTAACCTTAGGCCTTTTTAATAAGAGGGTCCCGGAGCCTCAACTGAAACAACAGCATGAAAGAGGACATATGTCATCCTTTTGAACAATAGATTACAGGAAAGGCATTGATTTTAGAAACCTGGGGATAATTTGTTGCAACCGTGAAATCTAAAAAAACATTGATTAGACACCCAGTACACTTATTTATCCTTAGGCCTTTTTAGCAGAGGCTCCAGGACCCTCAACAAAACCAGCAGCAGGAAAGAGGACATATGGCATCCTTTTGAAAATTAGATTACAGGAAAGGCATTGATTTTAGAAACCTGGGGATAATTTGTTGCAACCGTGAAATCTAAAAAAACATAGATTAGACACCCTGTACACTTCTTTATCCTTAGGCCTTTTTATAAGAGGCTCCCGGAGCCTCAACAGAAACAACAGCATGAAATAGGACATATGGCATCCTTGTGAATAATAGATTACAGGAAAGGCATTGATTTTAGAAACCCGGGGATAATTTGTTGCAACCGTGAAATCTAAAAAAACATAGATTAGACACCCAGTACACTTCTTTATACTTAGGCCTTTTTATAAGAGGCTCCCGGAGCCTCAACAGAAACAACAGCATGAAAGAGGACATATGGCATCCTTGTGAATAATCGATTACAGGAAAGGCATTGATTTTAGAAACCCGGGGATAATTTGTTGCAACCGTGAAATCTAAAAAAACATTGATTAGACACCCATTACACCTATTTATCCTTAGGCCTTTTTAGCAGAGGCTCCAGGACCCTCAACAAAACCAGCAGCAGGAAAGAGGACATATGGCATCCTTTTGAAAATTAGATTACAGGAAAGGCATTGATTATAGAAACCCGGAGATTATTTGTTGCAACCAAGAATTTGAATCAAACAAATGATTCGATGGACACCCAGTACACTTCTTTCTCCTTCGGCCTTTTTATAAGAGGGTCCAGGACCCTCAAAAAAACACCAGCAGGAAAGAGGACGTATGGCATCCTTTTGAACAATAGAGTACAGGTACAACATTGATTTTACAAACCCAGAGATAATTTTGGTCAAATGTGAAATAGAAAAAAAAATTGAGTGGACACCCAGTACACCTCTTTCTCCTTAGGCCTTTTTATAAGAGGGTCCAGGACCCTCAAACAAAATACCAGCAGGAAAGAGAACATATGGCATCCTTTTGAACAATAGAGTACTGGTACGGCATTGATTTTAGAAACCCACAGATAATTGTTTGGAAAAGTGAAATAGCCCCAAAAACCATGCTTGGACTCCCACTCCAGGTCGTTCTCCTTCAGCCTTTTTATAAGAGGGTCCAGCACCCTCAACAGAAACAACTGCAGGAAACACCACCACATATGCCATCCTTTTGCACAAGCGAGTACAGGCATGGCATCCATTTTAGAAACCCAGAGATAATTGAGAGGAACCAGGAACATTTTTCTAAAAATTTGATGGGGCACCCATTACAGGTCATTCTCCTTCAGCATTTTTATACCATGGGCCACGACCCGCAACAGGCACAACAGCATGAAACACCACATATGCCACCCTTTTGCACAATAGAGTACAGGTATGGCATAGATAGAACACGGAGATAATTTAGAGCAACCAAGAGACGGATAAAGATGCTTGGTTGGTCCTCCTCCTTCAAATTTGTGGCATTTTGCATTCAATTTAATGGTCCACCAGATATGAGTGGTGTGCTAAGTTGTACAATTCGTAACAGTTTAATCACTAGTGTTATGTGCCTTATTTTTATTATTTGAGTTTTGTACCCACAGAGCTGCACCAGAGGCCAGAAAAATTAGGAACGTACAAATGACTGAAAAATTTGGGTATTGTTGTAGCAACTGCTGTAGCAGCGGCCAGAAAAATTGATGTTTGTAAAACATTTATAAAGTGCCCTAAAAGCTTGTGGCTTGAACACTAGTTGTTGGCGGATAAGTCAAGCAAGTCCTCCGGCTTTATAAAAAAAAAAAAAGGCCAGCCTGTGTACCAGTTGTAGCCCAAGCCAGCTCATCTCATCATCAGGTCTTTTTAATTCAAATGTATCGCCCAATGTCAGTCCCTTCGGGATCCAGCCCTCATTAATTTTTATAAAAGTGAGATAGTCAAGGCTTTTTTGACCCAGGCGACTTCTCTTCTCAGTGACAAAACCTCGTGCTGCACTGAAAGTCCTTTCGGAAAGGACACTTGAAGCGGGGCAGGCCAGAAGTTCCATTGCAAATTGGGATAGCTCAGGCCACAAGTCCAGCCTGCACACCCAGTAGTCAAGGGGTCCATAGCTCCTGAGAGTTTCGAGGTCCGCAGTTAAAGCTAGGTAGTCTGCTACCTGTCGGTTGAGTCTTTCTCTAAGGCTGAATCCCGAAAGGCTCTGATGGTGCATGGGAGTTAAAACGGTACGCATGTCCTCCATCAACAAGACGTCAGGAAAGCTTCCTGTCCTTGCCGCCGTGGTCGTGGGAGGAGGAGGATTAATTTCATCTCTTCCCCTGTTACATTCCCGTGGTGCTGTGACATCACCCTTATATGCGGTGTAAAGCATAGTTTTTAATTTATTGTTAAAATGCTCCATCCTTTCTGACTTGTGGGAATTTGGTAACATTTCAGGCACTTTATGCTTATACCGGGGGTCGAGGAGCGTGGAGACCCAGTACAGGTCGTTCTTCTTCAGCTTTTTTATACGAGGGTCCCTCAACAGGCACGACAGCATGAAAGAACCCATTTGAACAAGGTTGGATGCCAAGCTAATCATGTCCCGTTCCTCCTCCTCACTGATCTCACTGATGGTATCTTCTTCCCCCCAGCCACGTACAACACCACGGGTACCAGAGAGGTGACAACAACGAGCACCCTGGGAAGCCTGTTGTGCTCGGTCTTCCTCCTCCTCCTCAAAGCCACATTCCTCCTCTGACTCCTCTTCCTCACAATCCTCTTCCTGCGTTTCCGCAGGTCCAGCAAGCGATGCTGATAAGGCTGTTTGTGGGGGTGTTGGACACCACAACTCTTCCTCTTCCTCTTCACGCTCATCTACTGCCTGATCCAGCACTCTTCGCAGGGCACGCTCCAGGAAGAAAACAAATGGTATGATGTCGCTGATGGTGCCTTTGGTGCGACTGACAAGGTTTGTCACCTCCTCAAAAGGACGCATGAGCCTACAGGCATTGCGCATGAGCGTCCAGTAATTTGGCAAAAATATCCCCAGCTCCCCAGAGGCTGTCCTAGCACCCCGGTCATACAAATACTCATTAACAGCTTTTTCTTGTTGGAGCAGGTGGTCAAACATTAGGAGTGTTGAATTCCACCGTGTCGGGCTGTCGCAAATCAAGCGCCTCACTGGCAGGTTGTTTCGATGCTGGATATCGGACAAGTGCACCATGGCTGTGTAGGAACGCCTGAAATGGCCACACACCTTCCTGGCCTGCTTCAGGACGTCCTGTAAGCCTGAGTACTTATGGACAAATCGTTGTACAATTAGATTACACACATGTGCCATGCACGGCACATGTGTCAACTTGCCCATTTTCAATGCCGCCACCAAATTACTTCCATTGTCAGAAACAACCTTGCCAATCTCCAGTTGGTGCGGAGTCAGCCACTGATCCACCTGTGCGTTCAGGGCGGTCAGGAGTGCTGGTGCGGTGTGACTCTCCGCTTTCAGGCAAGTCAACCCCAAGACGGCGTGACACTGCCGTACCCGGGATGTAGCATAGTACCTGGGGAGCTGGGGGGGTGCCATAGATTTGGAGCAAGACGCAGAAGTTGAAGAGGACTCAGCCGAGGAAGAGGATATGGAAGAGGATGGAGTAGGAGGAGTAGAGGAGGTAGCAGCAGGCCTGCCTGAAAGTCGTGGCGGTGTCACCAACTCTTCTGCAGAGCCACGCATTCCATGCTTGTCAGAAGTCAGCAGGTTTACCCAATGCACAGTGTAGGTGATATACCTGCCCTGACCATGCTTTGCAGACCAGCTATCCGTGGTCATATGGACCCTTGCCCCAACGCTGTGTGCCAGACATGCCATAACTTCCTTTCTCACAACAGAGTACAGGTTTGGGATTGCCTTTTGTGAAAAGAAATTTCTGCCAGGTACCTTCCACTGTGGTGTCCCAATAGATACAAATTTTTTGAAATCATCAGACTCCACCAGCTTGTATGGTAAAAGCTGGTGGGCTAAGAGTTCAGACAAGCAAGCTGTCAGACGCCGGGCAAGGGGGTGACTTTGAGAAATTGGCTTCTTATGCTCAAACATGTCCTTGACAGACACCTGACTGTGGGCAGATGACCAGGAACTGCTACGTAAGAGAGACTGAGTGGAGGATGGTTGAGAGGGGGCAAGGAGGACAGCACTGGTTGACGTGGCTGAAGATGCTGGAGCAGGAGGAGGAGGGCGGCTTTCACTTAGTGTGCTGCTTCTACTCATGTGTTCTTCCCAACGGCGTTTGTGATGGGAGACCATGTGCCTTCGCAAAGCAGTTGTACCTAGGTGGGTGTTGGACTTCCCACGACTCAGTTTCTTTTGGCACAGGTTGCAAATGACATCGCTGTTGTCAGAGGCAGACACACAAAAAAAATGCCACACTGCTGAGCTCTGCGATGACTGTATTCTGGTGGTGGCAACAGCATGCGTTGATGGGCGTTGGCGTGCTGTCTGGCAGACCCCTGGTGACGATGCATGCTGTCTGACTGTGCCACTAGCTCCTTGAGACGACCTCCCCATGCTTCCAAATAGTCCTCCTCCTCCTCCTCCTCTCTGTCTCCCCATCTGAACTTTCCCCCTCTTCTTCTTCTCTTCTAGCAGGCACCCACGTGACATCCACCGACACATCATCATCAACCGCTTCACTTGTATCTGAAACATCAAGAAAGGAAGCAGCAGCGGGTACAACATCATCATCACACCGTACCTCCATGTCGGTAATGCTGCCTGACTGAGACTGATCACTATTATCTACATCCTCTGTCAATGATGGTTGCGCATCACTCAATTCTTCCAAATGATGTGTCAATAACTCCTGTGACAGATCAAGTGAAGCGGCTGTGGTGCTAGTGTTGGTGGTGGCGACAGGCGGGGGAGTGGCACTGGTCACTTGAGACCTGCCCAAAGCACAGCTGGACTTAGATGGTGCGTCAAGTTTAGGAGGACTAGCAGCAGAAGCTGAAGAAGATTGGGTGTCCTGTGTTAGCCATTCAACTAGGTCCTCCTCAGAAGTTTTCGCGTCCCCCCTGGCACCCGGCATCTGAACAATGTGCATATTTGTAGGGTCTAAAGGAATCACAGCACCATGACCATGACCACGGAACCTGCGGGGTGGCCTGCCTCTGCCTGTCATTTTTTTTTAAATGGACACTAACAATACTATTACACCAATTGAGTGGTGGCACTGTGAAAGTGGGCACAGTATACGCTCTGAGACTGACAACAACAAAAAAGACAGATGTTTTAAAAATCACAAATTGTTAATTTTTTAAAATATTACAAGTACTGTGACAACAAATATGATTGTTTGGCACTAGTTGGCAAATGGGCCTGTCTGGCACACACGCTGGGAGAAAGGAAACTGCAATTCAATGGCACTAGGAGACTGAAGAATCACAGTCAAAACAGTTATGATTAACAAAAATTCCAATCCTGTTACAATAAATATGATTGGTGGCACTAATTGGCTAGTTGGGACTGGCACACAGGCAGGCAGGCAGGAGGAAAATGCAATTCAAGGGCACTAGTAGACTGCAGATTGACAGTCAAAACAGTGATGATTGACAAATTTTGGAATACTGTTAAAAGAAATATGATTGCTGGCACTAATTGGATAATTGGGCCTGGCACACAGGCTGGCAGGCAATAGAAAAGTGCAATTCAATGGCACGAGCAACCTGAGGATTAAGATCAACAATCAAATTTTTTTTAATTTTAATTAGTAACTATACTGTGACAACAATTATGATTGGTGTAAATAGTTGTCAAGACGGCCTGGCACAAAAGGCTGGCAGGCAGGAGGTAAATGCAATTCAAGGACACTAGGAGACTGAATACTGACAGTCAAAACAGTGATGATTGACAATTTTTGCAATACTGTTAAAAGAAATATGATTGCTGGCAATAATTGGCTAGGTGGGCCTAGCACACAGCAGGATTCAAGGCAGGAGGAAAGTGCAATTCACTGGCACCAGCAAACTGAGGATTCACAACAACTATTAACAAAAATTTTAATTTTTAATTACTAAGAATACTGTGACAAAAAATATGATTGGTGTAAATATTTTTCAAGTAGGCCTGGCACACAGGCTTGGAAGGCAGTAGAAAAGTGCAATTCTAGGGCACAAGCAAACTGAGGATTAAGATCATCAACAATCAAGATTTTTTTAATTTTAATTAGTAACTATACTGTGATAAAAAATTATGATCGGTGTAAATAGTTGGCAAGACGGCCTGGCACAAAAGGCTGGCAGGCAGGAGGGAGATGCAATTTAAGGACACTAGGAGACTGATTACTGACAGTCAAAACAGTGATGATTGACAATTTTTGCAATACTGTTAAAAGAAATATGATTGCTGGCAATAATTGGCTAGGTGGGCCTGGCACACAGCAGGCTGCAAGGCAGGAGGAAAGTGCAATTCAATGGCACCAGCAAACTGAGGATTCACAACAACTATTACCAAAAATTTTAATTTTTAATTATTAAGAATACTGTGACAACAAATATGATTGGTGTAAATATTTTTCAAGTAGGCCTGGCACACAGGCTTGGAAGGCAGTAGAAAAGTGCAATTCTAGGGCACGAGCAAACTGAGGATTAAGATCAACAATCAAGAATTTTTTAATTTTAATTAGTAACTATACTGTTACAACAATTATGATTGGTGTAAATAGTTGGCAAGACGGCCTGGCACAAAAGGCTGACTGGCAGGAGGTAAATGCAATTCAAGGACAATAGGAGACTGAATACTGACAGTCAAAACAGTGATGATTGAAAATTTTTGCAATACTGTTAACAGAAATATGATTGCTGGCAATAATTGGCTAGGTGGGCCTGGCACACAGCAGGCTGCAAGGCAGGAGGAAAGTGCAATTCAATGGCACCAGCAAACTGAGGATTCACAACAACTATTACCAAAAATTTTAATTTTTAATTATTAAGAATACTGTGACAACAAATATGATTGGTGTAAATATTTTTCAAGTAGGCCTGGCACACAGGCTTGGAAGGCAGTAGAAAAGTGCAATTCTAGGGCACGAGCAAACTGAGGATTAAGATCATCAACAATCAAGAATTTTTTAATTTTAATTAGTAACTATACTGTGACAAAAAATTATGATTGGTGTAAATAGTTGGCAAGACGGCCTGGCACAAAAGGCTGGCAGGCAGGAGGTAGATGCAATTCAAGGACACTAGGAGACTGATTACTGACAGTCAAAACAGTGATGATTGACAATTTTTGCAATACTGTTAAAAGAAATATGATTGCTGGCAATAATTGGCTAGGTGGGCCTAGCACACAGCAGGCTGCAAGGCAGGAGGAAAGTGAAATTCAATGGCACCAGCAAACTGAGGATTCACAACAACTATTACCAAAAATTTAAATTTTTAATTATTAAGAATACTGTGACAACAAATATGATTGGTGTAAATATTTTTCAAGTAGGCCTGGCACACAGGCTTGGAAGGCAGTAGAAAAGTGCAATTCTAGGGCACAAGCAAACTGAGGATTAAGATCAACAATCAAGAATTTTTTAATTTTAATTAGTAACTATACTGTGACAACAATTATGATTGGTGTAAATAGTTGGCAAGACGGCCTGGCACAAAAGGCTGGCAGGCAGGAGGTAAATGCAATTCAAGGACACTAGGAGACTGAATACTGACAGTCAAAACAGTGATGATTGACAATTTTTGCAATACTGTTAAAAGAAATATGATTGCTGGCAATAATTGGCTAGGTGGGCCTGGCACACAGCAGGCTGCAAGGCAGGAGGAAAGTGAAATTCAATGGCACCAGCAAACTGAGGATTCACAACAACTATTACCAAAAATTTTAATTTTTAATTATTAAGAATACTGTGACAACAAATATGATTGGTGTAAATATTTTTCAAGTAGGCCTGGCACACAGGCTTGGAAGGCAGTAGAAAAGTGCAATTCTAGGGCACAAGCAAACTGAGGATTAAGATCAACAATCAAGAATTTTTTAATTTTAATTAGTAACTATACTGTGACAACAATTATGATTGGTGTAAATAGTTGGCAAGACGGCCTGGCACAAAAGGCTGGCAGGCAGGAGGTAAATGCAATTCAAGGACACTAGGAGACTGAATACTGACAGTCAAAACAGTGATGATTGACAATTTTTGCAATACTGTTAAAAGAAATATGATTGCTGGCAATAATTGGCTAGGTGGGCCTGGCATACAGCAGGCTGCAAGGCAGGAGGAAAGTGCAATTCAATGGCACCAGCAAACTGAGGATTCACAACAACTATTACCAAAAATTTAAATTTTTAATTATTAAGAATACTGTGACAACAAATATGATTGGTGTAAATATTTTTCAAGTAGGCCTGGCACACAGGCTTGGAAGGCTGTAGAAAAGTGCAATTCAATGGCATGAGCAAACTGAGGATTAAGATCAACAATCAAATTTTTTTTAATTTGAATTAGTAACTATACTGTCTGTGACAATAATTATGATTGGTGTAAATAGTTGGCTAGACGGCCTGGCACAAAAGGCTGGCAGTGGCAGGCAGGAGTTAAATGCAATTCAATGGCACTAGGAGACTGAATATTTGCAGTCCAAAAAATTATGATTTTTTTTTGTTATATACTGTTACAAGAATTATGATTGGTGCCACTAATTGGCTAGTTGGGCCTGGCACACAGGCTGGCAGATATGAGTCGTGGATGGTAGGTAGGGCAGCAATTTAACACAGTATGCTGTATAAGTGACAAAAACACAGGCCTGATAGAAAATTAAGTTAGATTACACTAGCAAAATATTTTAAAATTTTAGATTTTAATATTAAAATTATGTTAAGAAGTGCAATGCACATATGATTCTATGAGTGGTCGCACTGGCTGGCTGCTACATAGGGCAGCAATTAACAACAGTATGCTGTGTAAGTCAGATAGACAGTTAGACACAGGCCTGATAGAAAATAAAATTAGATTACACTAGCATAATGATTTAAAGACTTTTTTGAGGGAATTTAAAGAAAAAGGTTAAGCACATACATATGAGTCGTGGCTGATAGCCTTGGAAGGGCAGCTATTAAAAACAGTAGGCTCTGTAAGTCAGATACACACACGCCTGATAGAAAATACTATTAGATTTCACTAGAAAAATGATTTAAATTATTTTTTGGGGGGGGGAATTAAAAAAAGGTTAAACACATATGAGTCGTAGCTCATAGACTAGGGAGGGCAGCAAGTAAACACAGTAGGCTCCGTATGTCAGCAAAACACACAGGCCTGATAGAAAATTATATTAGATTACACTATCAAGCAAATGTAAAAAAAAAATTTTTTTATATTTAAATTAAGGTGAAGAAGATATGAGTGCTGGGTGGCTGCCTGGCACAGACCAATTAACCAAAAGACTGAAAAAAATGAGGTATATTAATGCTGAGTGAGCCTGACAGACACAGGCCTGATAGTAAATGTAATTAGATTACACTAGCAAAATATTGTGCTGTGCTTGCAGCAGAGATGAGTGGAGTCCTTCTGGACTGTAGTGGACACTAAATACACTAGCCTAGCTATGTTTTTCCTATTAATGTCAGGAGCAAAAACACAACACATCCTCTCATTAAGAAAGCAAGGTCGTTATGAGTCTAAAATGGCGGATTCCGAGTAGCTGGGAGGGTCTGTGAGGGAGTGTCTGATGTTGATTGGCTCTAATGTGTCAGACGGCTGTGACATAAAGGGTCAAAGTTTCCTCAATGATGACACATCGGGGCGGATCGAACATCGCCATGTGTTCGCCCACAAACGCGAACGCGAACAAGCTATGTTCGCTTTGAACCATTCGCGGGCGAACAGTTCGGGACATCACTATTAATCGGTTCTCTTATAGTATTTGCAATACAATGGCACCTTGTAGACACACCTAGCATGTTCACATTTTTGCTCGATGTTTTTCTTATTACACACTTGTCATGAACTTTGGTGCCTGTGACATCATTATTCTTTGATTGGCTGTATGGGCCTATGATGCACTCTGGGCTCTGGTTAGCCTCGCCCATTGTTCACATGAGTTGCGTTCTTCGGCTTTTGATTATGCTATGACTGGGCTACAGGTTTGTGTCTTTTAAAAATTCTTATGTCTTGCTTGGTGATGAACTTACACGTATGACTTTGTTGTTAGGAAGTAATTCATATTTATGTATAAAGTGAAATGAAATGTTTTGTTAAAGTGAACTTTTATTACGATAGTAGCTTTCAGGCATATATGAAAGAGCTCCACATTAATGTATTAAGATATATTCACAATAATGGTTATCTCATTTGTTTATCTCACCCCATGATTCTAGAATTTGTATGTTTATCCACATGATCCAGACCAGTATTTGTCTGACATTCTTAATTTCACATGATGATGCTTATAGGCGGGTCTTCTCTGAAGAGGGGTGGGGTTAGCACCTGTAATATACTGGTTGCTTTTTTTCACAAATTCACTTAGTCTGATGAAGGGGTGATTGATCCCCGAAACGTCACTGTTTTTCCTGTGTGCCATTAAAGCACCTTTTGTATAAATCCAACGAGTGCTTGCTTCTTGGGGACTGTACTATTTTTTGCCTGCATTTTTAGCGCTCTCTTGTGGATATATATATATATATATATATATATATATATATTTGATACTATTTATGTAAAATACGTATCTATATCTATATATCTAAAGCAATAGATATACAGGTATAGTTAAATATACACATTTTGTTTGTCTAAAAACTGAGCTTTCATATTTTTGAGCCCATATAACTTTTGTATGCATTTTTTTTATAATTTTTATTAGACAGTGTCATTATGAGTGTAACTGTACTTTTAAGTTAACCAGAGCTCTGAAATTATCATCATTATCATTTATTTATATAGCGCTGCCAAATTCCGTAGCTGAAGTTAAACTGAAATTGCGCTAAACCGATGCACGTTAAATTCAATTGCGCCCAAGCAAACAAGTTTACTTTTGATTAGTAATTTACCTTATACTTCCGAAGTGCAAACACCTGCAATAACATAATTTATGTAAGAACTTACCTGATAAATTCATTTCTTTCATATTAGCAAGAGTCCATGAGCTAGTGACGTATGGGATATACATTCCTACCAGGAGGGGCAAAGTTTCCCAAACCTCAAAATGCCTATAAATACACCACTCACCACACCCACAAATCAGTTTAACGAATAGCCAAGAAGTGGGGTGATAAGAAAAAAGTGCGAAAGCATAAAAAATAAGGAATTGGAATAATTGTGCTTTATACAAAAAAATCATAACCACCACAAAAAAAGGGTGGGCCTCATTGACTCTTGCTAATATGAAAGAAATGAATTTATCAGGTAAGTACTTACATAAATTATGTTTTCTTTCATGTAATTAGCAAGAGTCCATGAGCTAGTGACGTATGGGATAATAAATACTCAAGATGTGGAACTTCCACGCAAGAGTCACTAGAGAGAGAGGGATAAAATAAAGACAGCCAATTCCGCTGAAAAAATAATCCACAACCCAAAATAAAGTTTTAATCTTATAATGAAAAAAACTGAAATTATAAGTAGAAGAATCAAACTGAAACCGCTGCCTGAAGTACTTTTCTACCAAAAACTGCTTCAGAAGAAGAAAACACATAAAAATGGTAGAATTTAGTAAAAGTATGCAAAGAAGACCAAGTGGCTGCTTTGCAAATCTGATCAACCGAAGCTTCATTCCTAAACGCCCAGGAAGTAGAAACTGACCTAGTAGAATGAGCTGTAATCCTTTGAGGCGGAGTTTTACCCGACTCGACATAAGCATGATGAATTAAAGATTTTAACCAAGATGCCAAAGAAATGGCAGAGGCCTTCTGACCTTTTCTGGAACCGGAAAAGATAACAAATAGACAAGAAGTCTTTCGGAAACCTTTAGTAGCTTCAACATAATATTTCAAAGCTCTAACTACATCCAAAGAATGCAACGATCTTTCCTTAGAATTCTTAGGATTAGGACATAATGAAGGAAACACAATTTCTGTACTAATGTTGTTAGAGTTCACAACCTTAGGTAAAAATTTAAATGAAGTTCGCAACACCGCCATATCCTGATGAAAAACCAGAAAAAGAGATTCACAAGAAAGAGCAGATAACTCTGAAACTCTTCTAGCAGAAGAGATTGCCAAAAGGAACAGGACTTTCCAAGAAAGTAATTTAATGTCCAGAGAATGCATAGGTTCAAACGGAGGAGCTTGTAAAGCCCCCAGAACCAAATTCAAACTCCAAGGAGGAGAGATTGACTTAATGACAGGTTTGATACGAACCAAAGCCTGAACAAAACAATGAATATCAGGAAGATTATCAATCTTTCTGTGAAACAACACAGAAAGAGCAGAAATTTGTCCTTTCAAAGAACTTGCAGACAAACCTTTATCCAGACCATCCTGAAGAAATTGTAAAATTCTAGGAATTCGAAAAGAATGCCAGGAAAAATGATGAGAAGAGCACCAAGAGATGTAAGTCTTCCAGACTCGATAATATATCTTCCTAGATACAGTTTTACGAGCCTGTAACATAGTATTTATTACGGAGTCAGAGAAACCTCTATGACTGAGAATCAAGCGATCAATCTCCATACCTTCAAATTTAAGGATTTGAGATCCTGATGGAAAAAAGGACCTTGCGATAGAAGGTCTGGTCTTAACGGAAGAGTCCATGGTTGACAAGTAGCCATCGGAACAAGATCCGGATGCCAAAACCTGTGAGGCCATGCTGGAGCCACCAGCAGAACAAACGAACGCTCCTTTAGAATCTTGGAAATCACTCTTGGAAGAAGAACTAGTGGCGGAAAGATATAGGCAGGATGATACTTCCAAGGAAGAGACAATGCATCCACAGCTTCCGCCTGAGGATCCCTGGATCTGGACAGATACCTGGGAAGCTTCTTGTTTAGATGAGAAGCCATCAGATCTATTTCTGGAAGTCCCCAGAATTGAACAATCTGAAGAAATACTTCTGGGTGAAGAGACCATTCGCCCGGATGTAATGTTTGGCGACTGAGATAATCCGCTTCCCAATTGTCTATACCTGGGATGTGAACCGCAGAAATTAGACAGGAGCTGGATTCCACCCATACAAGTATTCGAGATACTTCTTTCATAGCCAGAGGACTGTGAGTCCCTCCTTGATGATTGACATATGCCACGGTTGTGACATTGTCCGTCTGAAAACAAATGAACGACTCTCTCTTTAGAAGAGGCCACGACTGAAGAGCTCCAAAATGTTGATTGGTAATCTCGCCTCCTGAGATTCCCAAACCCCCTGTGCTGTCAGAGACCCCCATACAGCTCCCCAACCTGTCAGACTTGCATCTGTTGAGATCACAGTCCAGGTTGGAGGAAAAAAAGAAGCCCCCTGAACTAAACGATGGTGGTCTGTCCACCACGTCAGAGAGTGTCGTACATTCGGTTTTAAAGATATTAATTGTGATATCTTTGTATAATCCCTGCACCACTGGTTCAGCATACAGAGCTGAAGAGGTCGCATGTGAAAACAAGCAAAGGGGATCGCGTCCGATGCAGCAGTCATAAGACCTAGAATTTCCATGCATAAGGCTACCGAAGGGAATGATTGAGACTGAAGGTTTCGACAAGCTGAAACCAATTTCAGACGTCTCTTGTCCGTTAACGACAGAGTCATGGACACTGAATCTATCTGGAAACCTAAAAAGGTTACCCTTGTCTGAGGAATCAACGAACTCTTTGGTAAATTGATCCTCCAACCATGTTCTTGAAGAAACGATGCAAGTCGAATCGTATGAGATTCTGCTAAATGTGAAGACTGAGCAAGTACCAAGATATCGTCCAAATAAGGAAATACCACAATACCCTGTTCTCTGATTACAGATAGTAGGGCACCGAGAACCTTTGAAAAAATCCTTGGAGCTGTTGCTAGGCCAAACGGCAGAGCCACAAACTGGTAATGCTTGTCTAGAAAAGAGAATCTCAGAAACTGAAAGTGATCTGGATGAATCGGAATATGCAGATATGCATCCTGTAAATCTTTTGTGGACATATAATGCCCTTGCTGAACAAAAGGCAGAATAGTCCTTATAGTTACCATTTTGAATGTTGGTATTCTTACATAACGATTCAATATCTTTAAATCCAGTACAGGTCTGAAGGAATTCTCCTTCTTTGGCACAATGAATAGATTTGAGTAGAACCCCAGACCTTGTTCCAGAACTGGAACAGGCACAATTACTCCAGCCAACTCTAGATCTGAAACACATTTCAGAAACGCTTGAGCCTTCACTGGATTTATTGGAACGCGAGAAAGAAAAAATCTTCTTGCAGGAGGCCTTATCTTGAAACCTATTCTGTACCCTTGAGAAACAATGTTCTGAATCCAAAGACTGTGAATCGAATTGATCCAAATTTCTTTGAAAAATCGTAATCTGCCCACTACCAGCTGCGCTGGAATGAGGGCCGCACCTTCATGTGGACTTGGGAGCTGACTTTGGCTTTCTAAAATGCTTGGATTTATTCCAGACTGGAGATGGTTTCCAAATTGATACCGTTCCTGTTGGGGAAGGATCAGGCTTTTGTTCCTTATTGTTACGAACGGAACGAAAACGATAGCAGCCCTATATTTACCTTTGGATTTTTTATCCTGTGGTAAAAAAGTTCCTTTCCCCCCAGTAACAGTTGAAATAATAGAATCCAACTGTGAACCAAACAATTTATTACCTTGGAAAGAAAGGGAAAGCAAAGT
Source organism: Bombina bombina (assembly GCF_027579735.1). Taxonomy (NCBI): domain Eukaryota; kingdom Metazoa; phylum Chordata; class Amphibia; order Anura; family Bombinatoridae; genus Bombina; species Bombina bombina. The sequence continues at coordinate 456,809,014 of NC_069500.1, read as the reverse complement.
TGACTTAGAAGACATATCAGCATTCCAAGTTTTAAGCCATAAAGCTCTTCTAGCTAAAATAGCTAAAGACATATACCTGACATCAACCCTAATGATGTCAAAGATGGCATCACAAATACAGTTATTAGCATGTTGAAGAAGATTAACAATGCTATGAGTATTATGGTCTGTCACTTGTTGTGCTAAAGCCTCAAACCAGAAAGTTGAAGCTGCAGCAAAATCCGCCAAAGATATAGCAGGCCTAAGAAGATTACCTGAACATAAATAAGCTTTTCTTAGAAAGGATTCAATTTTCCTATCTAAAGGATCCTTAAAGGCTCTAATCTGTCAGATGGCACAGGATATAATTTCTTAAACCTTTTAGAAGGAGTAAATGAATTACCCAGATCATTCCATTCCCTGGAAATTACTTCAGAAATAGCATCAGGGATGGGAAAACCCTCCGGAATAACTACAGGAGGTTTAAAAACCGTATTTAAACGTTTAGATTTAGTATCAAGAGGACCAGAATCCTCTATTTCTAATGCAATTAAGACTTCTTTAAGTAAAGAACGAATAAATTCCATTTTAAATAAATATGAAGATTTATCAGTGTAAATCTCTGAACCAGACAAATCATCATCAGAAACAGAATCAGAAAGATGTTGTTCATTTAAAAATTCATCTGGAAAATGAGAAGTTTTAAAAGACCTTTTACGTTTACTGGAAGGAGGAATAACAGACATAGCCTTCCTAATAGATTTAGAAACAAAATCTCTTATATTAACAGGAACACCCTGAGTATTAGATGTTGACTGAACAGCAACAGGTAATGGAACATTACTAAAGGAAATATTATCTGCATTAGCAAGTTTATCATGACATTCATCACAAACAACAGCCGGAGGGACAGTTACCACAAGTTTACAGCAAATACACTTAACTTTGGTAGATACAGCATCAGGCAGCGATTTTCCAGAAGTAGCTTCTGATTCAGGGTCAATCTGAGACATCTTGCAATATGTAATAGAAAAAACAACATATAAAGCAAAATTTATCAAATTCCTTAAATGACAGCTTCAGGAATGGGAAAAAATGCCAATGAACAAGCTTCTAGCAACCAGAAACAACTAGACTTAAATAATGTGGAGACAATAATGACGCCCAAATTTTTTATAGCGCCAAAAAAGACGCCCACATTATTTGGCGCCTAAATGCTTTGGCGCCAAAAATGACGCCACATCCGGTGACGCCGACATTTTTGGCGCAAAAAAAAGTCAAAAACATGACGCAACTTCCGGCGACAAGTATGACGCCGGAAATTACAAAGAAAATTTTTGCGCCAAAAAAGTCTGCGCCAAGAATGACGCAATAAAATGAAGCATTTTCAGCCCCCGCGAGCCTAACAGCCCACAGGGAAAAAAGTCAATTTTTAAGGTAAGAAAAAATGTTTTAATTCATATGCATTATCCCAATAATGAAACTGACTGACTGAAAAAAGGAATATTGAACATCCTGAATCAAGGCAAATAAATGTTTAAACACATATATTTAGAACTTTATATAAAAGTGCCCAACCATAGCTTAGAGTGTCACAAAAAATAAGGCTTACTTACCCCAGGATACTCATCTACATGTAGTAGAAAGCCAAACCAGTACTGAAACGAGAATCAGTAGAGGTAATGGTACATAAGAGTATATGGTCGATCTGAAAAGGGAGGTAAGAGAGGAATCTCTACGACCGATAACAGAGAACCTATGAAATAGATCCCGTAGAAGGGACCATTGAATTCGAATAGGCAATACTCTCTTCACATCCCTCTGACATTCACTGCACACTGAGAGGAAAACCGGGCTCCAGCCTGCTGTGAAGCGCATATCAACGTAGAATCTAGCACAAACTTACTTCACCACCTCCATGGGAGGCAAAGTTTGTAAAACTGATTTGTGGGTGTGGTGAGGGGTGTATTTATAGGCATTTTGAGGTTTGGGAAACTTTGCCCCTCCTGGTAGGAATGTATATCCCATACGTCACTAGCTCATGGACTCTTGCATGAAAGAAAAACCCAATATCGCTCACGTGCAACAATTAGCAACCCATTCGTAATCTAGCTCTTAGTTGGAGCTGCTGTGATTCAAAGTCATTCAGACATCTTTTGGAATTACTAATTTATCTCATTTTCGTGGTGTGACTGATGCAAATAACATTGGCTGTTTTTTGTTTTTAATAAAATCTGTGTTTTGGGTACTGAGTGGCCTGTTGAGTAAACCCTGCTTTCAGGAATTTAACCAATTACCTATTTGCTTGGGCCATAATAAGAAATAAAGATTTTACCTTTTAATATGAATACATTACCCAAACCAAGGTGATGAAATCTAAGACATAAACTGGGATTTTGAAGCAATGAATATTGTGGAAATATATTTTAGATTTTTACTTTTCCGTCCTACCTTTGATAATTTCTTGTATTGCTTGGTTCCTCAGACTATAAATATAAGGATTAAGAAGTGGGACTATGACTGTGTTAAGGACAGCCACTTTTTTGTCATAGCCTAAATCTTCACTGTAACTTGGCCTCATATACATAAAAATAAAACTGCCAAAAAAAAGAGTCATAACTATTGCATGGGAAGAGCATGTTGAAAAAGCTTTCTTTCTTCCAGTTGTTGAATCAATTTTAAAAATAGTCTGCACAATTTTAGTATATGATATGACAGTAACTAAAAATACTATTAAAAATAATAAAGAAGAACTTATAAAAATCAGAAACTGTACGGCTTCTGTATTAGAGCAAGAGTTCCGTAGAAGGGGTGCAGAGTCACAGAAAAAATGGTCTATTTCTTTAAAGCAAAACGTTAGTCGCATAGTTACAATGCTGGGTATAATTGACCAGGAAAATGATGCTAAATATGCTCCAGCTACAAGTTCTATGCATAACATATTGTGCATAATGGTGGGGTAATGTAACGGACGGCAAATAGCTACAAACCTATCAAAAGACATGACAGCCAATAGAAAAAATTGTGTTGCCCCAAATAAAAAATATAAATAACACTGCATTATGCAGCTAGTCACAGAGATAATCTTACCCTCTATGAAGAAGCTTCTAAGAAAATTTGGTAAAATTGCATTAGTGAAACAAATGTCCAGAAATGCTAAGTTGGACAGAAAGAAGTACATAGGGGTGTGTAGTCTCTGAAAAGTGATGACTAGTACAAGGATAAGAATGTTCCCTATCATACTTAGTATATAACATAGTAATAACAGAAAAAAGAAAGCTGTAGAGTTGTTAGATGAATAGGAGAATCCCAACAAGATGAACTCTGTTACAGTGCTCATGTTCTTCAAACCACTGAGTGTCATTCTGATGGAAAGAGACAGTAACAACAAATAGACATTATAATGAACAGATTTAGACCTAATTTGTGCATTTAAAACTGATTTCACTATGGTCATAACATTTCTGTTACAGAAAAACAAAAACAAAAATTAAAAAATGAAATTTGCATAATGCAATTTTTTGGAACATTTTGGATGCATTTACACAGAAAACATTAAAAGCTGGTATAATGTAACTGAATGTTGTTGGCTAATAATAGCATGGGACGAATAAAGCAATATCACTGGACCACGCCAACATTAGCTTGCAACTTGGTATTACAAGTCTATGGTAAATCCCATTTACTAGAGAAAAGTTAGCATGACTGACATCACTCTAGCACAACCTATACTTTCAATGGATATAGCAACGTTAAAAATATTGCTCTTATTACAAACTTTAAAGTTATAGGTTGTGATAGAACAAAAGTCGAAGCTAAACTAGAATATTTAGTGTGACTTCAGAACACATCCAAAACATATTAAAGTATTACACTGATATATACATATATAATTTTAATATTGATAAAAAAAGTTTTAAAAAGGTTAAACATGGATATGTTACATGGCAAAGTGTTTTACCGGAAAGGTATATATAAATATATATATAAGATACCAAAAATAGAAGTTGCGCTCAAAGTATCAGGAAGACCTTGAAAGGAATATTCTCCAGGCAGAGAGTCTACGTAAAACCAACTTTTATTCCAAGTATTAAAAAGGACATGTAACAAACTGTCCTACGATAAAGCCAGCAGTGACTCTAGCAATCAGGTTAGCGAGCTGATCCTCATGCAGACATGTTTCGTGCGCATGCACACTTGATCACTGCTTACCTGAGGATCAGCTCAAACACCTATTTAAAGCTGAACTTTCTTGTAATGTCACTATAATCTGGTACCTGATTGGATACCTAAATCCACAAGACAAAACTAGCATAGTTCAATACACATTACTAACTAGTGATAATATAAATTAAATATCTCATAGAATTTATAGGGTATTTACAAAGGACAAATAGTTATGACAGCTGTTCTGATAGTAACACTTAAAGGGACAGTCTACACCAGAATTGTTATTGATTTAAAAGATAGATAATCCCTTTATTATCCATTTCCCAGTTTTGCATAACCAACACAGTTATAATAATTTACTTTTAACCTCTGTGATTATCTTGTATCTAAGCCTCTGCAAACTGCCTTTTTTTAGTTCTTTTGACAGACTTGCAGTCTAGCCAATCAGTGCCTGTTCACAGATAACTTCTCGTGCACGAGCACAGTGTTATCTATATGAAATACGTGAACTAACACCCTCTAGTGGTGAAAAACTGTTAAAATGCAATCTGAAAGAGGTGGGCTTCAAGGTCTAAGAAATTAGCATATGAATCTCCTAGGTTAAGCTTTCAACTAAGAATACCAAGAGAACAAAGCAAAATTGGTGATAAAAGTAAATTGGAAAATTGTTTAAAATTACATGCTCTATCTGAATCATGAAAGTTTATTTTGGCCTAGACTGTCCCTTTAAGTGCTTACCTGTAAATTTTATATACAGAAAGAAACAGCATAATTTGTAATAGTTTTTCGAGCAAAGATCGCATCTGAGAGAGAAAGCCTAAGTCACAGTATAGATACTTAATACCATATCTGAGCATCTTTGTTTCAAACATCCTTATCTGAATTTTTTTGGAAGTTATAAAAACTTAAAATATCAGCAATACCACATATATATGAGCTATGTTAACAATATCAAAAGTTTAAAAATATAAGAAAAAATATTTAAGTGAACACATCTAGGTCACGTCTAATGTTCAGTCCCTCAGGTTCACTAATTTGTAGTGTAAACATCAAAAAAATGTATTTTTCATTTTGTAATGTTTCCCTATTGCCTCCTCTTTTCCATCTGTTTATATGGTCAATACCCTGTATTTTAAAGATGAAACATCTGAGTTGTGTTTTGTTTTAAAATGTCTTGATATAGGAGTGTCACTATCCTCATCCTCAATTGACCTAAGATGTTGCAGAAACCTGTCTTTGAGGGACCTTTTAGTTTTCCCTGTATATTGTAATTTGCAAAGATCGCAGGTAAGGAGATAAACAACATGTGTTGTAGCACAATTGATAAAATATCTGATGTCATATTCCATGTTTGTTGTGCTAGAGAGAAATTTATTACCCTCATTTTCAAAATTGCATGTTTTGCAGATCGGTCGTCTGCATTTAAAACAGCCCTGTTTTTGTTTAAGCCAACATTTGTTTGTTGTAGGTTTTATATCAGAAGGGGATAAGTAATTTGCTAAAGTTTTAGCTCTCTTGGGAATGAAGTCTCATCCTGATGTTAAAATTTCTTTGATAATAGGATCTTAATACAAAATGGGAAGTGATTCTTTGATTATTGCACATATTTTAGTGTATTCCAGACTGTAGGTGGTGATAAATTTAATTTTGGAGGTTTCATCTTTCTTAGTTCTTGTTTTATTTGATTTATACTGGAGCAGCTGTTCTCTAGGAATCTGATCTACATTATCCTTTGCTTTTAAGAGAAGATTTTCGCGGTGACCGCACTGCTTAAATCTATGTGTAGCCTCACTAGCCTGTTTTTGGTATTCTTCTTCTTTGGTACAATTCCTCTTTATGCAAATGTATTCCCCCTTAGGTATAACCCTTAATATGTGTCGGGGATGACATGATTCAAATTTCAATAATGTATTACCTGCTGTTTCTTTTCTATACATTTTAGTCTGAATTAGAGACCCAATTTCACCACCCTGGATGGTGAGGTCCAAAAAGTTCACACTATTTTTGCTGTGAATGCCAGTGAACTCAATGCCATGCTGGTTGCAATTGAGATATTTGCAGAAAAGATCTGCTTTAGTTTCGGCACATTCCAGGATGAAAAATAGATCGTCGATATAGCGATAATAATGAACTATCACATCTTTAAACGGATTACCATCTCCAAAAACGTGGGACAGCTCCCACCAACCCATAAATAGGTTGGCATAGGAGGGGGCAAATTTAGCCCCCATAGCTGTCCCACGTCTCTGGAGATAGTAATCCGCTTGAAACATAAAAAAATTGTGTGTTAACAAATACTCAATTGCTTTAAGTAAAAAAACTTTAGTAGCTTCCTCAAATTCACAGGCAGAGTTAATGAAAAATTATATGGCAGTAAGGCCTTTAGAATGTTCAATGGATGTACATAAAGAGGTAACATCCACTTCCATTAGTCTGTAGTTAGGTTTCCATTCGATTTTGGCAATTTTATTAACAAAAGAGGTAGTTTCTTGAATATAACTTGGTAATTGACACACCAAAGGCTGTAAAAAGGTGTCAACCAATTCAGAAAGAGCTTCATTTAAGGACCCTATGCCAGCAATGATTGGTCTGCCAGGCGGTGATAAGGGATTTTTATGCAGTTTTGGAAAATGATGAAAAATTGGTGTGACTGGATGTGAAACTATCAATTTTTCCTCAACAGACTGTGTAATGATATTATTGTTACAAGCATATTTGATGATGTCTATAATTTCCTTCTGAAATTTGTTAGTGGGATTATCTTTTAATCTGATGTATACATTTTTTTGGCCTAATTGTTTTTTTGCTTCTGCAATGTAGTCATTTCTGTTAAGAACGACTACATTGCCACCCTTATCAGATGGCCTGATTATGATGTCTTCTTTTTGAGACAATTCCTTAAGGGCTAGTTTCTCTTTATGTGTTAAATTAGTGTTTTTTTTTAAATGTTTTTTCTGACACTGTTTTTTCTAGATCACATAGTTTAATTTCCACCGTTTTTTGAAAGATGTCAATCACTTTTGATCATGTTTTAAAGGGATAAAAAGTACTTTTGTTTTTAATATGTTTCAAAGAAATGTTACTCTCTTGTAGGCAATAATTTTTAATGTCATCCCCTTCTTGCAGAAGTTGATCTAAATCTCTCAAAGTATTTAATTCAGAAAAGTTAAGGTCAGATTCAAGTTCTATGTTATGTGTAACTACCTCATGATCTATATCTAGGTCAGGTTCATTTTCTGCCTCCCCATCTTTTCTGAAAAAATGCTTTTGCAGCGTGATTTTTCTAGCAAATCTATTAATATCCAAGATAGTTTCAAAGATATTGAAATGATGGGAAGGCACAAAATTAAGACCTTTGGACAACAAATCCACCTGTGCAGGAGTTAAAGTTACAGAAGACAAATTAACAACATTTTTATCATTTATGCATATTTCTTCATTTCCTTCTGCGATCTGGTTTTGTATAGAGTTCTCTGATTTTTCTGAGTTTCCCTTGGTTCTTTTGCGACCCCCGCGACATCCTCTGTGTGTTTTTTTCTTACTTCCTGCGTGGCCAGTTCCTGTCCATTTTTTGACTGAGTAGTGGAATTGTCACTATACTAAGGAGCATCATTCGCCTGAAATACTGCTGCTGTTACTTCTGTTTCATTACCATCACCGTCTGAGGAGTCACATTCGTATTCAGTGTCGGAGAATGTGACAACTCTTTCCCTTTTTGTTCCCCTTCCAATTTATTTGTTTATTTTTATTTTTTGTATTTCTCTTATATCCCTTTCTGAAAGTATCTTCCTGTGTCCATCTGTAAACTTGGTTAGAGTCATAGTCCCTCTTGTCACGAGTCATCTTTCTAGATTTAAATTGCCAAAGTTCCCTTTTAAATGTGTTCATCTTTAAATCAAACTGCTTGTCATACTTTTTGAAGTCAGGGTCATGTTGGTAATTCTTTAGTAATACCTGGGTATCTTTAATCTCCCTCATTAAAGCTGTTCTTTGCTTTTTTTTTTTGTATATTACTAGTAACTCTATTAGAGCGAAAGAACATGTGTCCAGGACAGAGTTCCATTTTTCTATGAAATCTGAGTCAGTTACAATAAATGATGGAAATTTTCTTATGCGCAAACCCCTGGGTATGCGTTTATCTTGTTTGTATAACATAAAAGATTTTATATCCAAGTCTAATTTGATATCTCTCTTTCTGAGAGCATCCATATAAAAAAACAAGCTGTCCAGGGTGTGTATAATTTCATTGTATATTTTATTCTAATTTGGTGTGACTGGATGTGAAACTATCAATTTTTCCTCAACAGACTGTGTAATGATGTTATTGTTACTAGCATATTTGATGATGTCTATAATTTCCTTCTGAAATTTGTTAGTGGGATTATATTTTAATCTGATGTATACATTTTTTTGGCCTAATTGTTTTTTTGCTTCTGCAATGTAGTAATTTCTGTTAAGAACGTCTACATCGCCGCCCTTATCAGATGGCCTGATTATGATGTCTTCTTTTTGAGACAATTCCTTAAGGGCTAGTTTCTCTTTATGTGTTAAATTAGTGTTTTTTTAAATGTTTTTTCTGACACTGTTTTTTCTAGATCACGTAGTTTAATTTCCACCGTTTTTTGAAAGATGTCAATCACTTTTGATCGTGTTTTAAAGGGATAAAAAGTACTTTTGTTTATAAATGAAATTTCTCTCTAGCACAACAAACATGGAATATGACATCAGATATTTTATCAATTGTGCTACAACACATGTTGTTTATCTCCTTACCTGCGATCTTTGCAAATTACAATATACAGGGATACTAAAAGGTCCCTCAAAGACAGGTTTCTGCAACATCTTAGGTCAATTGAGGATGCGGATAGTGACACTCCTATATCGAGACATTTTAAAACAAAACACAACTCAGATGTTTCATCTTTAAAAATACAGGGTATTGACCATATAACCAGATGGAAAAGAGGAGGAAATAGGGAAACATTACTAAACAAAAAATAATTTTTTTGGATGTTTACACTACAAACTAGTGAACCTGAGGGACTGAACATTAGATGTGACCTAGATGTGTTCACTTAAATATTTTTTCTTATATTTTTAAACTTTTGATATTGTTAACATAGCTCATATAAATGTGGTATTGCTGATATTTTCAGTTTTTATAACTTCCAAAAAAATTCAGATAAGGATGTTTGAAACAAAGATGCTCAGATATGGTATTAAGTATCTATACTGTGACTTAGGCTTTCTCTCTCAGCTGTGATCTTTGTTCGAAAAACTATTACAAATTATGCTGTTTCTTTCTGTATATAAAATTTACAGGTAAGCACTTAAGTGTTACTATCAGAACAGCTGTCATAACTATTTGTCCTTTGTAAATACCCTATAAATTCTATGAGATATTTAATTTATATTATCACTAGTTAGTAATGTGTATTGAACTATGCTAGTTTTGTCTTGTGGATTTAGGTATCCAATCAGGTACCAGATTATAGTGACGTTACAAGAAAGTTCAGCCTTAAATAGGTGTCTGAGCTGATCCTCAGGTAAGCAGTGATCAAGTGCGCATGCGCACGAAACATGTCTGTATGAGGATCAGCTCACTAACCTGATTGCTAGAGTCACTGCTGGCTTTATCGTAGGACAGTTTGTTACATGTCCTTTTTAATACTTGGAATAAAAGTTGGTTTTACGTATACTCTCTACCTGGAGAATATTCCTTTCAAGGTCTTCCTGATACTTTGAGCACAACTTCTATTTTTGGTATCTTATACATTGTTCTTGTTTGGGGGGGGTGTGGCAGACATGCCTGAAGCTGCAGCCTATCTTCTGGATCCTTGCAGGGGGTGTGTCCCCCGCCCACTCTCCATTGTGCCTGGTAGTGTTTCTACACATCGGACACTCGGGGGGAGTGCAGTATACAGTGAATAGTTTATATATATATATATATATATATATACAGTATATATATATATCTATATATATTTATATATAGTTAAACACACAGATAGAATCAGCGCTAAACAGGTTACAAACACACACCACTCTTGTGATATTAGTCGCTGTCCTTCCATATATTAAAATAGTCACTCTTGTTATGAAAGGGTGAAGACAGTCCAAACATCTTCTGCAGCCCAAATTCCTTAAGAGCTCAGAGGCGACCAAGAGGAAGTTTCAGCAGAATCTATGGAAACAGAAGAAGAGAAGGGGCGCACAAAGAATCCGGATCTGGGTGTAGTATATTCAGATTCCACAAATATCAGCTAAATAAATGCCAAATTTGCACTCACTTGTTAACACCTCAACTATATGAGGTATGAAAATTGCATGGAGGCAGGCCTGACGATCTCCTTGGTTGCTGTTAATCCTGGAGTAAACATTTCTGTTGTATATGCCTCAGCCCGTTCACAAATCCTCCAAGCCCTTGGTTATTGTTGCCAAGCACAGCTGGGCTGTATGATCTTATAAAGGGGGGGGTGATAGCGATTGGGGCAATACAACTCCTATATGCTTGCAATTAGCAAGACTCTGTGGGGTTAAGAACAATTTATTATCACATTAAACACCACATACATGTAAAAACATTCAATATTCAATACAATTATAGGAGTAAAATAATAAAAGACTAAAAACCACTTTAATTTGTTCTGGCACGAGTCAATCTGTGCTGAAAACAGAAGCTTAACCGCAGACAGCTGATTAACTTTGTTGCCGGTATACCAGAGTGTGTATGAGTCGGGGGCGGAGCCTGACGCATTTCACAACATGATTGGTTGCTTCTTCAGAGGTGCCCCCCCTTTATAAGATCATACAGCACATCTGTGCTTGGCAACAACAACCAAGGGCTTGGAGGATTTGTGAATTGGCTGAGGCATATACAACAGAAAAGTTTACTACAGGATTAACAGCAACCAAGGAGATCGTCAGGGCTGCCTCCATGCAATTTCCATACCTCCTGTAGTGTGAGGTGTTAACAAGTGAGTGCAAATTTGGCATTCATGTAGCTGATATTTGTGGAATCTGAATATACTACACCCAGATCCGGATTCTTTGTGCGCCCCTTCCCTTCTTCTGTTATGTGTGTGTATATATATATATATATATATATATATATGTATATATATGTGTGTGTATATATGTGCAAATATATATGTCTATGTGTATACAGTACATGTGTATTTGTGTGTTTGTATGTGTAAATATATATTTGCACACATAAATACATATATACACATACAAAGACACACGCACACGCATTCTAGTGAAAAAATACTTGAATTTCCTATTTAGAATAAATATATTTTTTTTTAAATATATATTTCTATGTTTTTCTGTATATACAATAATATCTCTCTATATATCTATTTATTTATATATTAATGTAGAAATAAAGGTATAGGTATATATATTTATTTATTTTTCAAATGGTGAGTTACCCCTTGAGAACAGCCATTTTTTAGCCCAACTATGCTTTTAACAGAAGTATATCAGTTTGATCCAGCCTAACTAGGTCAATCAAATCCAAAAATACCAGGCAATCCTCCTCTGAACAAGGGACATGGCAACCTGAGACAATATTTTCAGCCTTCTTTGGGCCTCGTCAGTGAGGTGCAGCCATATTCCTCTAAGCACATTGGGCAAGGAGTCCCCCATAACCCTTGGAGCGACTTTCCCAGAGTCATTATGCAAATGTAAACAGAAAGAGAAGCACTCTATTTCATGTTAACATTCTTAACTTTTTTTGTAAATTTTAGAAGAAAGTTAGAAAACTATATATAAAAAATATATAATGGGAACTCTTACCTAATGGTATAAAAGACTTGTTTCACACAGTAGCTTGTTCTATGGCAAGTTACCACCTGGGATACATGTCAACTTAGAAATAATGCAATTATTGTGAAATAATACAGTTTTGAATCATTTGGTACTTAAGTGATATTGCACAGGGGTGCACTCACTTCTGTTGTCTACTCTCAATTCAACATAAATCAATACACCTGTGATCCCCGACACACATTAGAAAACATGTGATCACAAACACAAAATTGAGTACACTACAGGGAGTGCAGAATTATTAGGCAAGTTGTATTTTTGAGGATTAATTTTATTATTGAACAACAACCATGTTCTCAATGAACCCAAAAAACTCATTAATATCAAAGCTGAATAGTTTTGGAAGTAGTTTTTAGTTTGTTTTTAGTTATAGCTATTTTAGGGGGATATCTGTGTGTGCAGGTGACTATTATTGTGCATAATTATTAGGCAACTTAACAAAAAACAAATATATACCCATTTCAATTATTTATTTTTACCAGTGAAACCAATATAACATCTCAACATTCACAAATATACATTTCTGACATTCAAAAACAAAACAAAAACAAATCAGTGACCAATATAGCCACCTTTCTTTGCAAGGACACTCAAAAGCCTGCCATCAATGGATTCTGTCAGTGTTTTGATCTGTTCACCATCAACATTGCGTGCAGCAGCAACCACAGCCTCCCAGACACTGTTCAGAGAGGTGTACTGTTTTCCCTCCTTGTAAATCTCACATTTGATGATGGACCACAGGTTCTCAATGGGGTTCAGATCAGGTGAACAAGGAGGCCATGTCATTAGATTTTCTTCTTTTATACCCTTTCTTGCCTACTTGGACGCGTGTGATGGAGCATTGTCCTGCATGAAAATCATGTTTTTCTTGAAGGATGCAGACTTCTTCCTGTACCACTGCTTGAAGAAGGTGTCTTCCAGAAACTGGCAGTAGGACTGGGAGTTGAGCTTGACTCCATCCTCAACCCGAAAAGGCCCCACAAGCTCATCTTTGATGATACCAGCCCAAACCAGTACTCCACCTCCACCTTGCTGGCGTCTGAGTCGGACTGGAGCTCTCTGCCCTTTACCAATCCAGCCACGGGTCCATCCATCTGGCCCATCAAGACTCACTCTCATTTCATCAGTCCATAAAACCTTAGAAAAATCAGTCTTGAGATATTTCTTGGCCCAGTCTTGACGTTTCAGCTTGTGTGTCTTGTTCAGTGTGTGTCTTGTTCAGTTGACGTTTCAGCTTGTGTGTCTTGGCCATGTCTCTGAGTATTGCACACCTTGTGCTTTTGGGCACTCCAGTGATGTTGCAGCTCTGAAATATGGCCAAACTGGTGGCAAGTGGCATCTTGGCAGCTGCACGCTTGACATTTCTCAGTTCATGGGCAGTTATTTTGCTCCTTGGTTTTTCCACACGCTTCTTGCGACCCTGTTGACTATTTTGAATGAAACGCTTGATTGTTCAATGATCACGCTTCAGAAGCTTTGCAATTTTAAGAGTGCTGCATCCCTCTGCAAGATATCTCACTATTTTTGACTTTTCTGAGCCTGTCAAGTCCTTCTTTTGACCCATTTTGCCAAAGGAAAGGAAGTTGCCTAATAATTATTCACACCTGATATAGGGTGTTGATGTCATTAGACCACACCCCTTCTCATTACAGAGATGCACATCACCTAATATGCTTAATTGGTAGTAGGCTTTCAAGCCTATACAGCTTGGAGTAAGACAACATGCATAAAGAGGATGATGTGGTCAAAATACTCATTTGCCTAATAATTCTGCACTCCCTGTATATAAATACACACAAACCATGAAAATTGACTTCACTCCCAAACTGGACTGGATACACTTCCCATGACTCTGCAAAACTCACAGCTCTGAATGCTCACCAGCAGTCACGGATGGCTGCACAGCTTTCAGTGATCCAGGCAGGTAAACCCATTCAAGCCTAGGTGCAATGCCTATAGGGAAATTTGCAAAACGCAATTATTAACACAACACATAGAAAGTCTGGCACCCTCTTGCAAACACCCATCTAAATTCAAAGCAAAATGGATGAGTTAGCTACAGCATATAGCTAATTTCCTCCCTGTGTCCCTAACCTACAACCATACAATGCACACCTTCAACCACACACATTAAGATAAAAACAGGAGGGACACAGGCCCTTTGTAATTTTGCTAGACACATACAAAACATGCTGCACTCTTAATTACTGGGTACACATCACCAGCACTTTTATCAAAAGATATATGGATTTTGCGCTAGTGGGTATAGGCTCCTTTCACTATTAGAAGCTTCCTCTATGCTCACCAGCACAGCTTTCATTGACAGTTGGCAGTTAACTGCAGACAAGCCTGGTACAATTACAAAACAAAATTATTAACACAACACTTTGAAAGTCTGGCATTTTCTTGAAAGCACACAGCTAGATAAAAAAGTAAAATGAGAGAATTAGTTACAGCTAGTGATGTCGCGAATAGTTCGCCAGCGAACATAGTATGTTCGCGTTCGCCGCGGCAGGCGAACATATGCAATGTTCGATCCGCCCCCTATTCTTTATCATTGAGTAAACTTTGACCCTCTACCTCACAGTCAGAAGACACATTACAGCCAATCAGCAGCAGACCCTCCCTCCCAGACCCTCCCACCTCCTGGACAGCATCCATTTTAGATTCATTTGGAAGCTGCATTCTTAGTGAGAGGAGGGACAGTGTAGCTGTACCTGCTGCTGATTTAATAGGGAAATCGATAGCTAGGCTAGTGTATTCAGTGTCCACTACAGTCCTGAAGGACTCATCTGATCTCTGCTGTAAGGACAGCACCCCAAAAAGCCCTTTTTAGGGCTAGAACATCAGTCTGCTTTTTTTTTTTTTTCCTGTGTAATCTAATTGCAGTTGCCTGCCTGCCAGTGTGTGTGTCAGGCTCACAGCGTATACTGTGCCCACTTGCCCAGGGCCACCACTCATATCTGGTGTAACAGTAGTGTACATTTAAAAAAAACAACACTTTTTTGACTGTGAAATAATAGCAGACAGCTGCCAGTACCCAAGATGGCCGCCAATAAGGCAGATGGGGAGGGTTAGAGAGCTGTTTTGGGGGGGATCAGGGAGGTTGGTGGCTAAGGGGGTATGCTACACCACAGCATATGTAAATATGCTAAAAAAAAAAATTAAAAAATTTAAAAACCTTTTATTTTAGTACTGGCAGACTTTCTGCCAGTACTTAAGATGGCGGGGACAATTGTGGGGTGGGGGAGGGAAGGGAGCTGTTTGGGAGGGATCAGGGGGTCTGATGTGTCAGGTGGGAGGCTGATCTCTACACTAAAGCTAAAATTAACCCTGCAAGCTCCCTACAAACTACCTAATTAACCCCTTCACTGCTAGCAATAATACATGTGTGATGCGCAGCAGCATTTAGCGGCCTTCTAATTACCAGAAAGCAACGCCAAAGTCATATATGTCTGCTATTTCTGAAAAAGGGGATCCCAGAGAAGCATTTACAACCATTTGTGCCATAATTGCACAAGCTGTTTGTAAATAATTTCAGTGAGAAACCTAAAATTGCGAAAAAAAATGTTTTTTTTTAAATTTGATCGCATTTGGCGGTGAAATGGTGGCATGAAATATACCAAAATGGGCCTAGATCAATACTTTGGGTTGTCTACTACACTACACTTAAGCTAAAATTAACTCTACAAGCTGCCTACATGCTCCCTAATTAACCCCTTCACTGCTGGGCATAAAACACGTGTGGTGCGCAGTGGCATTTAGCAGCCTTCTAATTACCAAAAAGCAACGCCAAAGCCATATAAGTCTGCTATAATGGCATGTCTGGCACACAGTGTTGGGGCAAGGGTCCATCTGACCACTGATACCTGGTCTGCAAAGCATGGTCACAGGGCAGTTATATCCCCTACACTGCGCACTGTGAAGCGGGCGTAACCCTTACACTACCTGATCGATACAACATCATACCTGATGTTTTAAAGCACGTTATTCCAAACAATTTAGGAATGTTATGTGATTTATGCCCTTTATGGATTAAAACCAGACTCTGCATCAACTATGTAATTTTCCATGGGAGTTTTGCCATGGATCCCCCTCCGGCATGCCACAGTCCAGGTGTTAGTCCCCTTGAAACAACTTTTCCATCACTATTGTGGCCAGAAAGAGTCCCTGTGGGTTTTAAAACTTGCCTGCCTATTGAAATCTATGGTGGTTCGCCCGGTTCGCAAACATTTGCGGAAGTTCGTGTTCGTCATTCGCAAACCGAAAATTTTAGGTTTGCGACATCACTAGTTACAGCATTTAGCGAAAGGGTGATATGCCTAGAACCACATCAAGGTATCTTCCTCCCTGGTTCCCAAACCTACAGCCACACAATGCATGTCTTTAACCAAACACATTGAGTTACAAACAAGGGTGACATAGGCCTTTTTTAATTTCCCTAGACAAATACAAAACATAGAAATGGACTGAACTCTCAAACTGGACTTGGTACACATCCCATGACCCTGCAAAACTCACAGCCCTGAGTGCTCACCAGCACTCACAGAGAACTGCATAGCTTTTAGTGACTCAGGCAAGTAACGCTAGTCAAGTCTGGGTGCAAAGCCCATAGAGGAAATTACAAAAGAAATTAATCAGCAAAACACACAAAAGTATAGCAAGATGAGTACGTTAAAGCATCTGGCAAAATTGGTTAAGCCCAGGACCAGATCAAGGTTCATTCCCTCCTTGGTTCCTATCTACAGCCACACAATGCAAGCTTTCAATCAAACAGACTGAGATATACACAAGGGTGCACAAACTTCATGTAATTTCCTTAGACACATAAAAAACATGGAAATGGACTGCATTCTTAAACCATCAAAGGTGATGTTATAAACAGTATTGTAATATATATTTTGTTCCAATGTAATTTCTCAGATGTGTAGCATGTTATCATGTGTTATGATGCTACTGATGCCATTGATGATGTCATAGGTGATGTCTCTAGTGATGTTATGGATGATTTAGAAAATATAACTGCTCCAATCTGTAGGATAATGTCATCTGTTATGTCCCTGGTGATGGCATTGATGAAGTCATAGGTGAGGACATGAGTGATGCCATTGATGATGTCATCAACAATGTCATGTGTGATGTAATCAGTTATTTATCATGTCATACAAAGCACCCAGGGTGGGGGCAGTTTAAAGGGGAAGTCTAGAACCAATACTTATTATTTATTACTTAATGTTTCATACCAGACAAGCAACTTGCAACGGGTTCCACATCTATAAGCTTGTGAGAAGTACATAAAACTATTAAATATTCATTGTTTGTTAGCAGCAGAAACTAGCCGCCAATCTTCACTCACAGCTTTCTTCTTGTCCTGTCAACTATTTTCTTGTATGAAAGTTTAGCAGTGCACGTTTAATATTTTTCAGTTAGCTATCTCAAATTGCACATATACAAATCAGTGTATGTGAGTAGAAAAACGTGTTCACAAATCGATTATGATTGGAGAAACTTTACATATCAAAATATACACCAAATTTCGGGTGGAGCTGGGTTGACATTTTCGGCTCTGAACAAATAATGAATGGTTATGGGCCTTCTTAAAAGAGCTAAATGCCTATACAAATGCCCCTTTAATGGGAAAGGGTAGTTTAGGTTTTTTAGTGTTAGGTTAATTTATTTTGTTTTTGTTTTTTTACTGTTAGAGAGGGGACTTAGTATTTTTTTTTAAGGAAAAGAGCTGAATTATTTAGGGCACTGCCCTACAAAAGGCCCTTTTAAAGGCTATTGGTAGTTTAGTATTAGATAAGGGGTGTTTTTATTTTGGGGGGCTTTTTTACATTTGTTATAAGTTCTGATGTGGGTTTGATGAAGGATATAGGGGTTTTACGTGTCGGGTTTATTTTTGGGAGGCGTGTTAGACTTTTACGAGAGATTTTATGTTTTTTTTCTTTTTTCTTAAGCTCCGGAAGTTTCTAAAGTGCCGTAAGTCACTGGCGACTCCGGAAATTTGTATTTACGCTTATTTCTGGACATCGCTAGTTTATCCGACTTATTGCACTTTTTGAACTGCCGGCAACGTGTATGTAATACCTCAATGTGCAAGGTGAAATTACGGGTGACGTGGGCTTTAGCGCTTCCGCTGAAGCCTGCGCCGTATATATAATCTAGCCCTGGGTATTAATGTAAGTTTTTTGCCAAATAATATCCTTGTTTTTTCAATTTTCTTGAAAAAGAAATCACAAACATATGCACCATGAAAATGTTTATACATTAAGAAAATATACATAATAAATCTACATATAAAACACACAGGAAAAGAATGATCAAAAAAGTATTAAGATTAAACAGCAATTAGTAATAAGTGAAACCCATAACTATCAAATTAATCTTAAATACAACAAACACCACTAAAAGCTTATTAATATCTAGAACTGAGAAATAATCACACCAATTTAGAATATTTAGAAAAAAATTCTAATAAAAAAATACAAAATTAAAGTACATTATATAATCCTTTAACAATTTTGATTTAAATAATTTCCTAAATATATAACACAGAGAGTGAGAGAACAAGTGAGAGAGAAATAATGATAGAAAAAGAGACAGAAATGCAAAGACAGGAATGCAAAAAGTGAGACAGATATTGAAAGAATTTCAACAACTACATAAAATTAACAAACTGTTAACATTCCCCAAAAACATGAAATTAAGCTAAAACTTGAAGGGTTAATAAATCTGTGCCTCACTTCCTACCAACTTACTTACAAATATAGCACTGCTGTGTCACGTAAATTCTCTACCGATCAAATTCTCTCACACAAACAAAATGTCAGAAAATATATCTCAACAACACTGATAACTAAACCCAAAACTTAAAATTATGTTATTAGCTGTGCACATATTAAAACCTTCACTATCTCCGAAATCAGCTACCTCTCTACATAGTGCTTAAAGAAGAGAGTAAAATCCTCTCTTTTATTTATAAAATGGTGCCTGCTTCTCTCCAAATTTTCTCTTCCTATGTGATACAAACAAAATATCAGTCAATATATATAAAAAAAATCTTTAAACTATTTTAAATAAACAACTACTTTTAACTTTCCCCAAAATTTTAAATTCATTTTCCCATTTGCTTGCACATACATACTTTGGGGCATATGTATCAAGCTCCGTATGGAGCTTGATGCCCCGTGTTTCTGGCGAGCCTGCAGCTCTCAGCAGGCGGATAGACATCGCCGGAAATCAACCCGATCGAGTACGATCGGGTTGATTGACATCCCCCTGCTGGCGGCCCATTGGCCGTGAGTCTGCAGGGGGCGGCATTGCACCAGCAACTCTTGTGAGCTGCTGGTGCAATGCTGAATACGGCAAGCATATTGCTCGCTGTATTCAGCGAGGTCTGGTGGACCTGATCCGCAGTATCAGATCAGGTCCGCCAGACCTTAATAACTAGAGGCCAATGTCTCTTGTGTTCCTGTAGCTGCCTCTATACAAAGTAACTTCCCCTATCTAGAATAGCTAATTTGCTCACTCTGAATTTGCTGTAGTAGTTTTACCTTTCTACACAGACCTGCAAATTGTGGAAAATTTTTAACAGCTTACATATATACCAGTAATCAGAGCCGCAGTGGCTGGCCTCCTAAAATGACGCCACAGACTGTGCTCTACTTGCACAATTTAGCTCTGCAAAACAGACAAAACTGCAAGATTATACTTTGCTAAAAAAACATAAAAATTAGCCTGATAAATATTGGAAGCATAAATATTGGAAACATTAAAAGAAGCCTGATACATATTGGAAGTTAAACTTGTTCATATAAGATGGGGACCAGAATGTTTAATGTCAACCTGGACAGGACTACAACAGTGAATGCATAGTCCCAACAGTGAAGAACAATGGTGGGAATGTGGGGCTGCATGAGTGCAAAAAGATGTTGGAGAGATGACATGTATAGATGGCACCATTGTTGCCTGTGGATATACCAAAATAATGGCTGACAAGATGACTCCCAGTCTACAGAAGCTTGGCAGAAGAGTAATATTCCAAAATGATAATGATCCAAAACACACTTCCAAAATCACAAGTTTCTAAAGAATAAAAATTTAAAAAGTATGACCTGGCCAAGTTTGTCGCATGACCGGAATCCAATAGAACGTTTGTGGAATTTTAAAGAGATAGGTAGAGCAACATAATTCCTCCAGCAAAAAGCACCACCTGAAAAAAAATTGCCTCTGAAGAATGGCAGAACATCTCTCCAGAAATTAGTGTGACACTGGTATACTCCATCCATACTTAGGAGGATTTAGTCTGTCATCAAAAATAATGGTAGACAATTGAAAAATTTGAAAAAATAAAAGATTGGAACCTCAGTAATGAAAGGTGTACTGACATTGAGGAGTCCCTATTGTGGAGTCTGTTTTTTTTATATAGTAAATCTAAACTGTTAGTTTTTAATTTTACATAAGAGCAAATTTCCTACTGTTCAAATTAGAAGTAATTAGATTACTGTAAGGTTAGACAATTTTAAACCATTTAATATTTCTGTGATATAGCCCAGGGGTGTACCCACTTCTGTTGTATACTGCAGTGTATATATATATATATATATATATATATATATATATATATATTATATAAATATATGTATATATATATATATATATATATATATATATATATATATATACCCAAAAGGGTTCTTTTTTTCAACAGCACTCAGTTGACATTGCTGTTTATATATTACTAGTAACCTGAGTAAAAATTAAAAGGATTTTAAATAATATTAGCTAAAGGGCCAGATTACAAGTGCTGCACTAAATAACTTTTTCGCTTGCAAGCTAACTGTGTTCAAAGAAAAATGTTAACTTGGCTTGGTTAGCTCACGTATTACAAGTTAAAATTAAAAAGGTTAGCATGAGAGCAAGTCTGATGCACGGTAACTTCAGGACTTTGGACACTGCAACCACACTAACTTCTTTTCCTCATAAACTTCAATGGGGCGAGATATCGCTTGCATGCTATCTCGACTCTGCGTTAGAAATGGGTGTCCACAGCGGAGGCAATGAGGACAACCCCTCCACTATGCGGTGTGTGCATGTGCTGTGAGCCATGTAGGGGGGTTCCCTCTCCCACCATCTTTTTAAAAGCAGAAAAGAATAGATATATGATAGATAGATAGATAGATAGATACAAATATAGATAGATAGATAGATAGATAGATAGATAGATAGATAGATAGATACAAAGATAGATAGATAGATGATAGATAGGAACATCTATTTACAAATACTTAGAACATATGTGCAGAATATTAAAAAGTGAAACATTTAGCATAAACACACAGTATAACACTTTATTAAAAATGAATATTGCATAAATATATGTAAATATGTATACATATTTATGTGTCTATATGTTTATATGTGTCTGTAAATATATTTATAGACATATAAATACATAAATACATATGTACACACACATATACTGTATATATATATATATATATATATATATATATATATATATATATATATACAAAAATGTACATCTTTCAACATGTGTATGTATGTATCTTTATGTTAATGCCCTTTGCCTACATTTTTGTTTCTCACAACTGAGACCTCATAGCTTTAAACCCTTATAACTTTTGTGCTTTTTAAAAAAAATAATTTTATTAGATAGAGTGTAACTGTACTTTGTAATTGTTTTAAAGTGGTATTAAAGTTTAGCTTACTATTCATTGACTCTAAAATGAATAGTGTACTAGTAAACTAGGGCCTAGATTTAGAGTTTGGCGGTAGCCGTGAAAACCAGCGTTAGAGGCTCCTAACGCTGGTTTTAGGCTACCGCCGGTATTTGGAGTCACTGAAAATAGGGTCTAACGCTCACTTTTCAGCCGCAACTTTTCCATACCGCAGATCCCCTTACGTAAATTACGTATCCTATCTTTTCAATGGGATCTTCCTAACTCCGGTATTTAGAGTCGTTTCTGAAGTGAGCGTTAGAGCTCTAACGACAAAACTCCAGCCGCAGAAAAAAAGCAGGAGTTAAGAGCTTTCTGGGCTAACGCCGGTTCATAAAGCTCTTAACTACTGTACCCTAAAGTACACTAACACCCATAAACTACCTATGTACCCCTAAACTGAGGTCCCCCCACATCGCCGCCACTCGTTTTTTTTTTAACCCCTAATCTGCCGACCGCAAAGCACCGCCACCTACATTATAGCTATGTACCCCTAATCTGCTGCCCCTAACACCGCCGACCCCTATATTATATTTATTAACCCCTAATCTGCCCCCCTCAACGTCGCCGACACCTGCCTACACTTATTAACCCCTAATCTGCCGAGCGGACCTCACCGCTACTATAATAAAGTTATTAACCCCTAATCCGCCTCACTAACCCTATCATAAATAGTATTAACCCCTAATCTGCCCTCCCTAACATCACCGACACCTAACTTCAATTATTAACCCCTAATCTGCCGACCGGAGCTCACCGCTACTATAATAAATGGATTAACCCCTAAAGCTAAGTCTAACCCTAACACTAACACCCCCCTAACTTAAATATAATTTACATCTAATGAAATTAATTATCTCTTATTAAATACATTTTTCCTATTTAAAGCTAAATACTTACCTGTAAAAGAAATCCTAATATAGCTACAATATAAATTATAATTATATTGTAGCTATTTTAGGATTAATATTTATTTTACAGGCAACTTTGTATTTATTTTAACCAGGTACAATAGCTATTAAATAGTTAAGAACTATTTAATAGTTACCTAGTTAAAATAATAACAAAATTACCTGTAAAATAAATCCTAACCTAAGTTATAATTAAACCTAACACTACCCTATCAATAAATTAATTAAATAAAATACCTACAATTACCTACAATAAAACCTAACACTACACTATCAATAAATAAATTAAATACAATTCCTACAAATAACTACAATGAAATAAACTAACTAAAGTACAAAAAATAAAAAAGAACTAAGTTACAAAAAATAAAAAAATATTTACAAACATCAGAAAAATAATACAACAATTTTAAACTAATTACACCTACTCTAAGCCCCCTAATAAAATAACAAAGACCCCCAAAATAAAAAAATGCCCTACCCTATTCTAAATTAATAAAGTTAAAAGCTCTTTTACCTTACCAGCCCTGAACAGGGCCCTTTGCGGGGCATGCCCCAAGAAAATCAGCTCTTTTGCCTGTAAAAAAAAACATACAATACCCCCCCCCAACATTACAACCTACCGCCCACATACCCCTAATCTAACCCAAACCCCCCTTAAATAAACCTAACACTAAGCCCCTGAAGATCTTCCTACCTTGTCTTCACCTCAACAGGTATCACCGATCCGTCCTGGCATCCGGTGCTGAAGAGGTCCAGAAGAGCCTCCAAAGTCTTCTCCCGACGAATGACGGTTCCTTTAAGGGACGTCATCCAAGATGGCGTCCCTCGAATTCCGATTGGCTGATAGGATTCTATCAGCCAATCGGAATTAAGGTAAGAATATTCTGATTGGCTGATGGAATCAGCCAATCAGAATCAAGTTCAATCCGATTGGCTGATCCAATCAGCCAATCAGATTGAGCTTGCATTCTATTGGCTGTTCCGATCAGCCAATAGAATGCGAGCTCAATCTGATTGGCTGATGGAATCAGCCAATCAGAATCAAGTTCAATCCGATTGGCTGATCCAATCAGCCAATCAGATTGAGCTCGCATTCTATTGGCTGTTCCGATCAGCCAATAGAATGCAAGCTCAATCTGATTGGCTGATTGGATCAGCCAATCGGATTGAACTTGATTCTGATTGGCTGATTCCATCAGCCAATCAGAATATTCTTACCTTAATTCCGATTGGCTGATAGAATCCTATCAGCCAATCAGAATTCGAGGGACGCCATCTTGGATGACGTCCCTTAAAGGAACAGAAGAGGATGGATCCGCGTCGGCTGCTTCAAGATGGACCCGCTCCGCACCGGATGGAAGAAGATAGAAGATGCCTCTTGGATGAAGATGTTTGCCGGTCCGGATGTCCTCTTCTTGCCGGATAGGAGGAAGACTTTGGAGACTCTTCTGGACCTCTTCAGCACCGGATGCCAGGACGGATCGGTGATACCTGTTGAGGTGAAGACAAGGTAGGAAGATCTTCAGGGGCTTAGTGTTAGGTTTATTTAAGGGGGGTTTGGGTTAGATTAGGGGTATGTGGGTGGTGGGTTGTAATGTTGGGGGGGGTATTGTATGTTTTTTTTTATAGGCAAAAGAGCTGATTTTCTTGGGGCATGCCCCGCAAAGGGCCCTGTTCAGGGCTGGTAAGGTAAAAGAGCTTTTAACTTTATTAATTTAGAATAGGGTAGGGCATTTTTTTATTTTGGGGGTCTTTGTTATTTTATTAGGGGGCTTAGAGTAGGTGTAATTAGTTTAAAATTGTTGTAATATTTTTCTGATGTTTGTAAATATTTTTTTATTTTTTGTAACTTAGTTCTTTTTTATTTTTTGTACTTTAGTTAGTTTATTTCATTGTAGTTATTTGTAGGAATTGTATTTAATTTATTTATTGATAGTGTAGTGTTAGGTTTTATTGTAGGTAATTGTAGGTATTTTATTTAATTAATTTATTGATAGGGTAGTGTTAGGTTTAATTATAACTTAGGTTAGGATTTATTTTACAGGTAATTTTGTTATTATTTTAACTAGGTAACTATTAAATAGTTCTTAACTATTTAATAGCTATTGTACCTGGTTAAAATAATTACAAAGTTGCCTGTAAAATAAATATTAATCCTAAAATAGCTACAATATAATTATAATTTATATTGTAGCTATATTAGGATTTCTTTTACAGGTAAGTATTTAGCTTTAAATAGGAATAATTTATTTACTAAGAGATAATTAATTTCGTTAGATGTAAATTATATTTAAGTTAGGGGGGTGTTAGTGTTAGGGTTAGACTTAGCTTTAGGGGTTAATCCATTTATTATAGTAGCGGTGAGCTCCGGTCAGCAGATTAGGGGTTAATAATTGAAGTTAGGTGTCAGCGAAGTTAGGGAGTGCAGATTAGGGGTTAATACTATTTATGATAGGGTTAGTGAGGCGGATTAGGGGTTAATAACTTTATTATAGTAGCGCTCAGGTCCACTCGGCAGATTAGGGGTTAATAAGTGTAGGCAGGTGTCGGCAACGTTGAGGGGGGCAGATTAGGGGTTAATAAATATAATATAGGGGTCGGCGGTGTTAGGGGCAGCAGATTAGGGGTACATAGGGATAATGTAAGTTGCGGCGGTTTACAGAGCTGCAGATTAGGGGTTAATAATATAATGCAGGGGTCAGCGATAGCGGGGGCGGCAGATTAGGGGTTAATAAGTGTAAGGTTAGGGGTGTTTAGACTCGGGGTACATGTTAGGGTGTTAGGTGCAGACGTAGGAAGTGTTTCCCCATAGGAAACAATGGGGCTGCGTTAGGAGCTGAACGCTGCTTTTTTTGCAGGTGTTAGGTTTTTTTTCAGCTCAAACAGCCCCATTGTTTCCTATGGGGGAATCGTGCACGAGCACGTTTTTGAGGCTGGCCGCGTCCGTAAGCAACTCTGGTATCGAGAGTTGCATTTGCGGTAAAAATGCTCTACGCTCCTTTTTTGGAGCCTAACGCAGCATTTTTTTGGACTCTCGATACCAGAGTTATTTTTATGGTGCGGCCAGAAAAAAGCCCGCGTAGCTAACGCACCCCCTTGGCCGCCAAACTCCAAATCTAGCTGTAGGTTTTTAAAAAAATATATATCTATACCTATATATGTATTTGAATATACACAAATACACACACACACACACATATATATATATATATATATATATATATATATATATACATACATACACATACACATATTCAGACATATCTACATAATATACTAGAGTGTGGAGAGAGAAAGAAAACTCCACAATAGAATGCAAATATAGCACTGGCGTCAGGGGTGGTGGGAGCTTATTGGGGCTCCTTTTTAGCTATGAGGAAGAGTGTTCATAACATAGAATATTTCAGCGCAATATATGCACTAAGCAACTAACCACATATGTATTATTTGTCTATAACGGCTCTCAAAATACCTTTCACTAGTATTAGGAATATGCGAAGTAATTTGATGTTTCCTATTTTGTGCAACTAGAATGTCATATATACATTAATCGAGCAACTATATGCAGATTGCCTATAACAACTCTGAATATAGCTACTATCAGCAACCTCTTAGCAATGTAAACTGACCTATATATATCATCATACTAGCTGTTTTACATATTAACAAACCATTTTTAGGCTTACTAGTTACAATGGCTTAAATATAGCAAGTACCAGCAGCCTCTAAATATCACAAACTGATTAGAGGTTTGTCCAATTGATAATAATATATTGCAAGGTATATATTGATTACTGATTTGGATGCTAACTGCCTGTGATGGCTTTGAACACAGCTCCTACTAGCAGCCTTTGAAATAAACAAGCCAACTAATGTATCACTAAATATTAGTTGATCTATACATTCATTTACCGTATTCATACACACAGCTGATATCGGCTTTACATATAGTTAATAGTAGCAGCATTTTAGCAATACAAGCTGAATTATTTCCATCAGAATATAAGCTCATTTTTTTACTAACTGGCCACTGAAATGCCAATCACTTACAACGACTTTGAATACAATTACTACCATTAGTTGTACGCTGGCAGTACAAACTATCCAAACAGGGTTAACTTTGAACTGGGGCAATCTCAAATTTAGTTGCATAATATTGGAACCGTCATGTATATCCATTACTGATTAATCTGGGCAGCTTGCCAATGAGGCATATAACAACTGTTGCAATCCCAATGGATACATTATTGCTATAAACTGAACCTTACATGTGTATAAACATAACACACATTTCATGTTTGCGTTTTGTGTACCTAGTTGGGACCCCACTTTATAGTGGCAACATGACCAACCATTATTAATATGAATCAAATATATTGGAGCAGTTACCATTATTCCAGACTGATTACCACTTACAAGTGCACTCACTTTAATTTTATAATTACCATTAGTGCACTCTAGTGCCATCAAACTACATTTTGGGTCAACTTCCCAAGTCTGCCGATCTCAATAGTTACCTGGACCTGTTATGTCACTAAGAAACCCCAGCAGTGAATAATCGTGATACACCATTATCACAATTCTAGTGCGTTATTTGGCACAAGTACAATTTCAGAAATATTATCACACACTAGTGGTATTACATCTATCGCTGCAATCACATTCTTGTGGACCATACAGACCAAGAATTTCAGGCTTAACCTTATACTTCTTGGAACCACAAGATCATATTGATATGCACACTTGTTCCTCATATTTTAACATTACAATTTTCAGATTTTTAACCTGTTAATAAAAGCTATGTTTTATATATACCAGTTATTTCTTCCTTCATTCATAGTCTGGGCATATAGTGCTGTATTTGCATTCTTTTGTGGAGTTCTCTTCCTCTCTCCACACTCTAGTAGTGTTTAATTTAATGCAAAGCACCAACACCAAATAATTATAGATATCAATAACCACCTTCAACTGTATATTCTTAATTAATTAAGGGAACTGCCTTTTATAGTGCCATTGTTTATTTGCCCACTGATATCTACATACTGTAGATTGGGTCAATTTCCAGTCAAACAACTTGCCAAATACCATATCCCTTTTTAAACCCTTTAAAACATATTTAATAATATTAAAATTATATATTTTTATTAAAAAGTATTTATATATATATAAAATATCCAGTAGGCCAGCGCTCACGGTTTGAAGTAAACAGCTATCCAGGGTGCTTCCACGGTGTAGATAGAATCAAGCAAAGAAAGGATGCACTTGCCTGGATTTTCTTTGTTACCTTTTAATGTAACATTTCAGTGTTTTACGCCCTTCATCAGACAAACAAAATAACCAATTTTGTTTGTCTGACGAAGGGGGCAAAACCTGAAACATTACATTAAAAGGTAACATTGAAAATCCTGGTGAGTGCAGTGACGTTAGAGGCTGGTGAGGCAGTGGCTATGATACACCATCATTCTTTAGATATCCTTTGTTGAAGAAATAGCAATGCACATGGGTGAGCCAATCACATGAGGTATCTATGTGCAGCCACCAATCAGCAGCTACTGAACATATTTAGATATGATTTTCAACAAAGGATATCAAAAGAATGAAGACAATGAGATATTAGATGTATATTGGAAAGTTATTTAAAAGTGCATGCTCTTTCTAAATCATGAAAGAAAACATATGGGTTTCCTGTCCCTTTAAATGGTGTCTTGGAAAACTGGTCAACTTAGTAACCATCTGATTTTAGTCTTAAGGATTGTAACAGAAACTCTTGCCAGATAACAAAAGCTTGCTCTGATTATGAGATCTAGAAATCCAGACCCATTAAAATATGTTTAAAACATACTTTTTACTTTAATGCTGCAAATTATGCTTATAGATTCTTTCATTATTCAGTAAATATAAAAATGTCTTGATCCAGTGGCGGCTGGTGAAATTTAAAGATGTTGGGGTGCTTGACCCTAACCCTTTAAATAAAGCCACACCATCAGATGGCACTACCAATTCATTAATTAAAGAAAGAAAAGGTAGACATAAACACAGAAAAGCACTTGGGGGAAGAGGGAGAGAGAGACGGGGGGAGAGAGACACAGAAGGTTAGAGAGAAAGAGAGAGAGACACAATCACACACAGAGGGTTAGAGAGATAGAAAGAGAGAGACACAATCACACACAGAGGGTTAGAGAGAGAGAGAAAGAGAGACACAATCACACACAGAGGGTTAGAGAGAGAGAGAAAGAGAGACACAATCACACACAGAGGTTTAGAGAAAGAGAAAGAGAGAGAGACACAATCACACACAGAGGGTTAGAAAGAGAGAGAGAAAGAGAGAGAGACACAATCACACACACAGAGGGTTAAGGAGAGAGAGAAAGAGAGAGACACAATCACACACAGAGGGTTAGAGAGAGAGAGAAAGAGAGAGAGACACAATCACACACAGAGGGTTAGAGAGGGGAGAGAGAGAAATAGAGAGAGACACAATCACACACAGAGTGTTAGAGAGAGAGAGAAAGAGAGAGAGATACAATCACACACATAGGGTTAGAGAGAGAGAAAGAGAGAGAGACACAATCATACACAGAGGGTTAGAGAGAGAGAGAAAGAGAGAGAGACACAATCACACACAGAGGGTTAGAGAGAGAGAAAGAGAGAGAGATACACAATCACACACAGATGATGAGAGAGAGAGAGAGAGAGAGAGAGAGAGAGAGAGAAAGAGAGAGAGACACAATCACACACAGAGGGTTAGAGAGAGAGACACAATCACACACAGAGGGTTAGAGAGAGAGAGAGAAAGAGAGAGAGAGAGAGAGAGAGAGAGAGACACAATCACACATAGAGTGTTAGAGAGAGAGAGAGAGAAAGAGAGAGAGACACAATCACACACAGAAGGTTAGAGAAAGAGAGAGAGAGAGACACAATCACACACAGAGGGTTAGAGAAAGAGAGAGAGAGAGAATCACACACAGAGGGTTAGAGAGAGAGAAAGAGAGAGAGACACAATCACACACAGAGGGTTAGAGAGAGAGAAAGAGAGAGAAAGAGAGAGAGACACAATCACACACAGCGGGTTAGAGAGAGAGAGAGAAAGAGAGAGAGAGACACACACAATCACACACAGAGGGTTAGAGAGAGAGAAAGAGAGAGAGACACAATCACACACAGAGGGTTAGAGAAGGAGAGAGAGATACAATCATACACAGAGGGTTAGAGAGAGAGAGAAAGAGAGAGAGAGAGACACAATCACACACAGAGGGTTAGAGAAAGAGAAAGAGAGAGAGACACAATCACACACAGAGGGTTAGAGAAAGAGAGAGAGACACAATCACACACAGAGGGTTAGAGAAAGAGAGAGAGACACAATCACACACAGAGGGTTAGAGAGACACATAAGGGATGAGAGAGTCAGAGGGGGAGGAAGAGAGACAGAGAGAGAAAGAGACCATGGGGGAGAACGACACATAAGGAGATAGATGGATAGATAGATAGATAGATAGATAGATAGATAGATAGATAGAGAGAGAGAGAGAGAGAGAGAGAGAGACACACACAAGGGGGGGGGGGAGAGGGACCACTGCATTTTTAAGTAATAAAACAGCAGAGCTACAGCAGAAAGTGAGACTATAAATTAGTGTGAAGTACAGAGGCAAGCTGCTAAGGTAGTGGGTGGGTGTAAATTTTGAGTAAACAAAATACAAAAACGACCCTTAAACTGCTGTAAAAGAGTAAAAAAACAAAAAACACTAAACCTCATTCATTAAATTATAATTTCTACTAACAGAATCCCTTTCAGCAAAATCTAAGGTTGCAGAACTTACTTCAATAAAATGTGGCTAAAACACTGCTCTGAGTCTCTTCCTGGCTGCTCTGTAAGGAAGTGACAGTGGCACATTCCACTGCACTTGGAGGGGTAGTACAGAACTCTCTTTTTCACTTTAGCAAAGCTGGCAGCTTCACAGGACAGCAACAAAATAAATGAAAGTTGTTTTTTCCATTTTTGTTTTGTTTTATATAATTTAACACCCAGCCCCAACCCTAAGTTCCACTTACTAATGCCTCTCACTGGATTGGGTCAGCCCAAATAGGACTGCCTCAAATAAGCAGTTATGTGCCATGCAATGATCTTAACCACTTTCATCCAGTAGGTGGCGCAGCATGTTGTGTAATGGTGGGCAGACCTGCTTGTGCCTCTCCATTGCACAACATGTAGCTGTGAAAAAAAAATGCTGGGGAAAAAAAAATATATATATATTTTTGCCCATATGAGAGGTGAAGCTCTGCCTCATCTGCCTCTAGTTACTGCATATATATAATACATTATTTTAATATGTTTTACATGCTATGTGCAACTTTTTTTTAACCCTTATAGTTTAATTCAGGTCTGAAGTTGCGCTAAATATTATAGCACAATCCACTTGTAATCTAGAAAAAAAAAGCATTACGTGTAGTTATAAAAAAACAACTTTGCAATATACTTTAATTATTTATTTTGTCTCATTTTCCTGTAATTGGATGCTACCATGTCTGAACTTAACCCCTTAAGGACCACAGCAATTTTCCATTGTCTGACCATTTAGGACCAAGGCTATTTTTACATTTCTGTAGTGTTTGTGTTTAGCTGTAATTTTCCTCTTACTCATTTACTGTACCCACACATATTATATACCGTTTTTCTCACCATAAAATGGACTTTCTAAAGATACCATTAGTTTCATCATATCTTATAATTTACTATAAAAAAATATAAAATATGATGAAAAAAATGTAAAAAAAGACACTTTTTCTAACTTTAACCCCTAAAATCTGTTACACATCTACAACTACCAAAAAACTCCCATGCTAAATAGTTTCTAAATTTTGTCCTGAGTTTAGAAATACCCAATATTTACATGTTATTTGCTTTTTTTGCTGAAATTATTAACAAACAGCTTGTGCAATGATGGCACAAATGTTTGTAAATGCTTCTCTTGGATCCCCTTTGTTCAAAAGTAGCAGACTTATATGGCTTTGACATTGCTTTTTGGTAATTAGAAGTCCGCTAAATACCACTGCGCACCACACATGTATTATGCCCAGCAGTGAAGGGGTTAATTAGGGAACTTGTAGGGGTAATTTTAGCTTTAATGTAGTGTAGTAGACAACCCAAAGTATTGATCTAGGCCCATTTTGGTATATTTCATGCCCCGCCAAATGCGATCAAATAAAAAAAAATTGTTACATTTTTCACAATTTTAGGTCTCTCACTGAAATTATTTACAAACAGCTTGTTCCATTATGGCACAAATGGTTGTATAAGCTTCTCTGTGATCCCCTTTGTTTAGAAATAGCAGACATATATGGCTTTGGTGTTGCTTTTTGGTAATTAGAAGGTCGCTAAATGCTGCTGCGCCACACTTGTATTATGCCCAGCATTGAAGGGGTTAATTAGGTAGCTTGTAGGGTTAATTTTAGCTTTAGTGTAAATATCAGCCTTCCACCTGACACATGGTAGGCTTTGTCTGTATCACAAAAGAACATTTTGGGGTTTCAAATCCATATAAGTTTTCACCTTACATCACTGTCCTTTTGGAAACAATTAGGCACAAATATAAAACAGACAGTAAAATCAACTATACAGACAAGGTTTTATGGGTTTCCTCACAGCCTTATTTACACAAACTCTACTTTATTGCCTGGTTATAAATAATTCCCTAATTGTTGTTAGCAGAAGACAGAGATAAATAGAAAACCAGTTCAAACACTGTATCACACCCTATTACTTTATAGAATATAAAGTACTTTATAGAAACTAAAATATTTACTTATATCAATATTTAAATATATAATATAACGGTAAAAATACACATACATATTATTCTAAGGCTAATCTTTGCTTTCAATAGACATTTTGTATATCTTTTATTTAGGGGTAAATTTATCAAAGCGTCAACTATGTTGCATTCGCTGGCCTCAATACGCTAGCGAGACATCTCTGCCTCAGATCTGAATACGATCTCCTTATTTATAAAAAAAGCTGTCAAAAACACGCTCGTCAAGTACGGTGCGAAGAGCATCAGACTGGTGTTAACTAACAGACATCAATGTCGCGGTTATTCAGGTTTTTCCCAACTTTATTTATTCCATTTCATTACAAGCACATTTCTCTTAAGCTAATCTTTTATTTTTCATAAGTTAATGTCCAAGAAATAGATTGATTTATACCTCAACAAACAATATCTCATAGAAAGTTATTTTTATATTAATGTGTTATATGATACTTTCACATAAATTAATGAGCATTTGTATTTCTAGAAGTCATATTTTTTATTTATTTTTTTAAATTATTATTAATGCTCAAATTTGTACATATATCCTTGCACATACTTGTGTGTATATATATATATAATTATGTGTGTGTGTGTGTGTGTGCGTTATGTCAGAAATCTTTTGCATGTCCCTAAGTTCCTTTTTTTGTTCTAAGCAAGGTTGTCTGCCATATCTCTGTTTTTATATATACCACTATATGTATATATTGTAAATGTATTTTTATTCTGAGCAGGAATAATTGCAAATACAACATGTAATCAGAGTATCATATGTATTTATTTGCAATCAATGGATATTTTAAAGGGATGGGAAAGTAAACATTTAAGTTGCATGATTCAGATAGAGCATGTAATTTTTAAACACTTTAAGATGCACTTCTATTTTCAAATGTGATTTGACTCTTGGTATCCCTTGTTGGAAAAGAATACGCACATATCCTACACTAGTTGGAGCTAGCTGCTAATTGGTGCCTGCACACATTTGTCTCTTGTGATTGGCTAAATAGATATGTTCAGCTAGCTGCCAGTAGTGCAATGCTGTTCCTTCAGCAAAGGATAACAAGAGAATTAAGCAAATTTGATAATAGAAGTCAATTTGAAAGTTGTTTAAAATTGTATGTTCTATCCAAATCATGAAATAATATTTTGGGGTTTCCTATCTCTTTAAGAGCTGGGCCAGTTTTCTCTCTGCACCTGTCTTACTCCTCCTGATTGCAATCTAGTTTTAAAAACCACCCCTACACAAGTGTTATAAAATGGGCTGGCATATAAGATGACATTTCTTACTGAAAAAGAAATTCAAGAGAAGGAAGAAATACACTGAAAATAGCATGCCAGTAAAAGGTAATTTTAATTTCTGCTGTATCTGAATCATGACAGTTTAAAGTTAGGTGGGCTATCCCTTTGAGCTTTCAGCTTAAAGGGACACTGAACCTAATTTTTTTCTTACATGATTCAGATTGAGCATGAAATTTTGAGCAACTTTCTAATTTACTCCTATTATCAAATTTTATTCATTCTCTTGGTATCTTTATTTGAAATGCAAGAATGTAAGTTTAGATGCCGTACCATTTTTGGTGAACAACCTGGGTTGTCCTTGCTGATTGGTGGATAAATTCATCCACCAATAAAAAAAGTGCTGTCCAGAGTTCTGAATAAAAAAAAAGCTTAGATGTCTTCTTTTTCAAATAAAGATAGCAAGAGAACGAAGAAAAATTGATAATAGGAGTAAATTAGAAAGTTGCTTAAAATTGCATGTTCTATCTGAAAAGAACAAATTTGGGTTCAGTGTCCCTTTAAGATTATATTGAATCAAACATCAATTTGAATTTTAAAATCCTTGTCTAAAATATTACACTGTGTGTACTAATGTCAACATCAATGTTTATCTTTAATACTAATTTCACATATACATTCTTTCAAAGTATAATACACAAAGTAACAATACACAATGTAACAAATGGCACTTACAAGTTCTGATGAGCGATCAATGACACAAGTATCAAACCATTTGATTAGTTAGTGATAGTTTATAATGTATATTTAAATTAGATTGGCTGATGTAATAAATCAGGTGATTATGCATATTCCAATCAAAAGTTGTGGAACAATTCACTAGTGTGTGGGTTGTTTAGGAATTTGCGTCATAATTAGTGCAAAAAGTGTTGAGTCAAATATGGCGCGAAGTGGAGAGTGGGACTTGTATTACATGGCTTAAACATGGTGCACATAGATTTTTCCAAAAAATAAAAAAGAAGTTAGCTATATTATGTTGTGTATTTATTTCATTTTTATCTCTATATCTATTAGTGCAGCAAGTTTGGGGCAAAAATTTGCAACAAATTTGTAGAAATAATATTGTCCCCTTGCTTTGTAATGAGAGACAAAGTTGTAACATAATCCATAATTGTTTATCCCTATATCTACTAGTGCACCAAATGTGGAGCAATAATATTGTTTGATTTAGAAAGGGTATACAAATTTAATAAAGTTTCTAATGTACTTTTATTATGTCATATGCTTCATTCTCTTGCAGCATCGAACATAAGCTTTCTGTGTTTTAAGACTCCAATTGAGGTCTATGGCATCCACGACTTTAAGGGTGGTGGATTGAAAACTAGGTACGCTGAGTCGGAAAAGATGCAAATTTTTGATAACTTCGTGAGAGCTTCAAATAGTGTCGATTAGGAGGGCGAATGAACACAATTCTGCTTGAATACCACGGTTTTCAACTTGCATCGATCTGCATCGGATTGAGATTGCGGGATCTTATTTTACGTCACACATTTCAACATTTGCCGATCTTGACGCTTTGATAATTACGGCGGATCAATATCGTGACAAATACGACGCGTAATTCCAGTGTATTTTCAGTTAACGCTTTGTTAAATAGGACCCTTTATCTTTAATATTCCTTTAATATGTAACAGGTCCTATTTTTTTTTTCCAAAGGAGTTGTAAAAAAACAAAACAAAAAAAATTCTACTTCCATTATATGGCTAGTGCAAATAATAATTTTTGGAAGGCATTTTAGTGATTGCATTTATATTTATTTACTATTTCCACCACCACCTTAAAAACACTAGAAAATGTGAGTCCAAGCATGGAACGTGTTGAGAAATGAGTATATATAACACTATCCCAACTCGCTAGCTAAGCCTCAAAACATGTTTCTAAAGACATAGTCAAAAAGATAAAAAGGTCACTTGCAGTCCAAAAGCAGGGTCAATAAAGTCATGGCATACGCCGTCCTGAGTGTACCAAAATAAATGTAAAAATCCAGAAGACAAACAGGTAAAGCAGGAACTGGAATTCGGAATACAGATAAGGGCACAACACACCCATGATATGGATGATCAAAAATAGGTAAAACAAAACAAATCCATGTCATAAATAGTCACAAATTTGGTGCCAAAAACACATGCAAAATAATTCTTAGCAGTAAAGCAATGATACAGAATATGTAGTTGAAAAATGGAAAAATGGCATTCAATATACAGAAAGAGCTTAAAAACCAAGTAATATGTGACACAACCTAGAGGGTGGCAAGTCATTGAGATATACCCAAATAATTAATTATTGATTGCAAGTCAATATATTTTTAAGGAAAGTTTTAAATCAGGAGTAAACAATAGTTTTTTTAGACAATGCATATGAATATATGAAGACATGAGGTCCACTGATAGTAACTGTAAAATAAATGTTTAAAATGCCATCTATAATAATATATTATTGTATCAGTTAAGGGACAATATATTTTTATTTTTTTTCTCCAGTCTAATGTTTCTCCAATGATTCATTTTACCTGGTAAAGTGTATTAAATTGTTTAAAAATAGATATTTTACCTTTATTTTGTTAAATATATACTAGTTATAGAAAAAATATGTAGCTAAGAATATTTAGAAGAAATTACACATCCAATGGATGGTGGGTGAGATAAAACATTAATTTTCTATTGTTAACTCTAAGGGGCCCATTTATCAAAGCTTTATCTGTGAATACGCTGTAATTCAGCGTCAAATTAGACACTAAATTGATACGCCATAGTTAACACTCCGTCATCATTGTAAAATGTAAAACAGTCTGACGAAACATTCGCTCCCGCAAGATTACTTCGCCCTCACATACGACTCTATGTGCACAAATTAGAAATTTATCAACCATTCAACACGTGCACTCACTTGTATTCCAACTCAGCCTACCTAACTTTAGATCCACCACCTTTCAGCATGCGAATGCCATAGAAATCAATGGGATGTTATGGTATAAGAAAAAGGGGTGTGTGATAACACAGAAAGGTTGAATTTGATGCTGTTTTTTGTCACAAACAGTCATTAACATTAATTAGCATTAATACTCCTTTAAAAAAAAAAAATGAGTTAAGCATATCATGATTTTTAGAAATACAAATAAATTTTAATCTATGTGAAAATATCATATATCAGATTTTTCGTCTAAAAAAAGAAAAAGTAAAGTACATTTCTATGATATTTATTGTCTGTTATAAATCTAGCTATTTCAAGGACATTAACAGATGAAAAATAAAAGATTAGCTTTGAAGAAATGTGCTTGTTCGTGGACAGGAATAAAATGGTATAAATAAAGTTGCAAAAAGAAGGCAAAAATGTCTTCATTTTCATGGACATTCAGGGTAGATGATTTGATAAATAAGTATATCCTCGACTTCGATGCTTCTCATTTATCAACTGTCCGATGCTATTCATACCGGATTTGACGCACGTGAGTTTGACAGAGGTGTTGATAAATAAGACCATCGAATGTAGATTTGCGTCATCGATGTCTGGCGAGCGTATTGACCGCAGCGAATGCGTCTAGGTTGATGGATAAGGAGGATTTTGTCCATTTAATACTTACCTCTTTCAATTTTTATCCAGCCGTCTGTCTTTAAACAATTTTTTTTTTCTTTACTGACTTGGCTGTACCACTCTCACTTAAGACTATGGGCGCCATGTACTAAGCTTCGAAGTGACCGTCCGTCTGTATTTCCGCATCAAAATTCGCTCACGATCTGCTTCTCGTATGTACCAATCTGCGATCGGGTGGAAAAACCACTATTTTCATCATCAATCATAATTTTACACAATTGATCATTCAGAATCCTTTTTCCACTTACTACATGTTCGATCGCACGTAAATTTGCTATAATCGGAAATTATGAATGTTACTACTAATCCGTCCGCTCCAACTTTCACTGTAACGTCGCGTGATTTGCTTTGCGACCATTTAGGTAGCGAATACAATAGAAAACTATAGGGCGTATCAACCTGACGCCAGGTAGAAGTACTTAAGTGAAAGGACTAGACTACTATTGTATCATTATTGGTTTTTGGATCACTGAATGAAGATGGAGACACTTTTACACATGTTTCTTTTCCGATTGATTCAATTACGAGGAAGAAGGGCTATACAGGCATCGGTTGACAACAATGGATTGCAAAGCTATAAGTGTCTGTGTACAGTAAATTACGAGCGCCTGGGGTTTGCTTGACTCGACTACCATAAATATTGTCATAATATTCGAGTACTAGATCAACAAGTACAACATTCTGTTGATGTGAGAAGTTAGGGTTGCGAGTCTTCTTAGAAGTAGCAGAATCTCCGGAGCAAGCCATCTTGTCAAAGTGAATACCGAAAAGTAAATAAACAATATTCTAAGATTTCTGGGAAAATGCACATTCTTATACATGTCAGCAGCCAGACGTTGCCACTTGACGATTATGACATCTAGATCGTCACGTGGGTAAAAAACTAAACCAATCAGGTCGCAGACAGCTTCTTAACTTTGCTCTTTCGCCCCAAACGAAGCTTCAAAGTTATCAATAATCCGATTGTCTTCGACACACAATAGACGCAAAATTTTACGGTTTGGTTTTTAGTACATTCATGTAACGAAGTGCCATCCGCATGGTGCGAATGCCGGCGGGTTATTTCGATATGGTCTGTGCGAAAAAATTGACGCCTTAGTACATGGCGCCCTATAATGGCAACAGGCACCATGGTCTCCGAATTACAGTATCTGACACCATTACAGTCAATTACAGGGGCAGTACAGCCACGGTAATAAATAAAAATGAAAAGGGGTTGTTGGTTTCAGAATAAAAGAAAATGTAATTATCTTCAAAATGTAATTTTCAGTTGAGAATGTAATTATAATATAAGGTATACAAAATATCCTTGTATGTAAACTAATTCTAGACATGTGCGTTTCATTCCAAATCGAAATTCGGACAAATTTGTCAAATTCGGAGCTTCGGATAGATTCGAATTTCTGAATTATTCTAGCAACGAAACTATAGACTAATCACAATTACACTAGTATTGTACAGTATATTAGGTTATATCACTCTGCTAGCTCTGTGCAGGGCACATTATGTAGCTGGTACCTGTGAGGTTGGTTTCTTAGGTGGGATGTGCTGTGTATTACACTAGTATGATGTACTGTATATTAGGTTATATGCCTCTGCTAGCTCTGTGCATATTGTGTAGCTGGTACCTGTGAGGTTGGTACTTATGTTGAATCAGATGGGTTACACCTAATATACAGTACATAATACTAGTCTAATACACAGCGCATCCCACCTAACACATACTGAACTTCCGAATTTATGAATCAAATCCGAACTGAATACATCTGAATACACCCGAATTTATTCAAATCTAAATGAATCCGAAACGAATACATTCAAATGCTTCTGAATTCGAATCGATCCGAAAACGAAATAAAAAAAAAATCTGAATCGGTCCTAATGAACCAAAACAAATTTTTCCACTGCGCACAAGTCTATCTAATTCTAGGACAAAAAAGACTGTAATAGAACATTGCACAAAATAATAGTTGCTCTCTACAGAGTGTGCACTTAATATAAAACACATTTTTATTGAAAAAATCTTAAAATTTATACAAAGACAGAAAAGTATAATGAAAGTAAAGGTCTGACATGTTTCACGCTAACCAGTGGCATAACGTACAAATAATTTTGAAAATGGAATCTTATATACTTTTATTGCAAAAATATAAAAAATGGCACCAATGCAATCTTCCGATCCCTTGTTATTAACTTCTTTTTAATTACCTGAATTAAGCCAAAACAATGAGTTTGAACGTTATATTTTGATTAAGAAAACAATTTTGGTTAATAACTAGCAGCTCAATTATTTGATATTAAATAACTTTTCATTCATTAACAAATATGTTTTATTTTTCTGCAATCATATATTTGTACTTTAGTTAGCCATTTAAAGAGTTCAGCCATAAATTTCACAACACGTTTGATATTTAGTTACATTTACTATAAATTGTCTGTATAAAGAAACAACGATTGTTTTTTCTATATTTTGCATGACACAGGATTGTTTTTTAAATATGTTTGTCATACAAAAATACTAGTAGATATTTCAAAAATGAAAACATAAAGTTTACAGATTTAAATAAATAAATACAAATCTTAAACTCACCTAAGAGAATAGCAAAAACAAATACAAAGGTAAGGTCAAATCTGTTAACACAAAGGAGATTATTTTTAGTGTATTAGTAATGGAAATACAAACATCTGACACTAAAGAAGAAGACTTTGTTTTAAAATAAAAAAAAAACATATACAGTAAATATTTTCAGAATATCTAAAGCATGAATATACAAGTTCACTCATCAACCTCACTTACCTTTCCTTGAGGGATGGTCTAGAAATTAGATTATATTTGAAACTACCAGTTTCTTGGTTCTCTTAAATGCTAAAAAAGTTTATAAGGTTGCTATTTAAAATTGATTAATATGTGTAATGACAAAAATATCTTCCACGTTCTTTATTCAAACTGTTCTACCTCTGGTGGTCAATTAAAAGCTAAATTATATTATGCTTGGGGATTTTAATTATCTTTTAATATGTCAGGCTATGGGATTTCAGTCTTAAATTGTTTAAAAATATATTCTTTATTTTTTCCTAATAAAAAATGAACCATTTAATGGATTCACTAGACAAAATAATTTTATAAGTTCTGAAATGGATAACCTCTTTAAAAGGACCATACACATACAATCCTATGCAAACATCT
Organism: Bombina bombina; assembly: GCF_027579735.1. Taxonomy (NCBI): domain Eukaryota; kingdom Metazoa; phylum Chordata; class Amphibia; order Anura; family Bombinatoridae; genus Bombina; species Bombina bombina. The sequence continues at coordinate 456,768,498 of NC_069500.1, read as the reverse complement.
ACCGAATCAGTATTCGTTCAAGCAAAATCTACATATCTGAAAATATTTATTGTAACAAAACAAGAAAATCCTACATAGAAAAGAGTATTAGTAAAATGGTCACAGAGACAATTGTAAGATGAAAGAAGATGTGGTTCCAGTTCAGAGTTGTAATATCCTAGGTCAGCTGAGAAATGTAATGAGAGTGGAACAGCATGGGCCAGTTTAGATTTTTTTTTTTAGTGGATGTTTATTTATGAAGTTATGACAAAAGGGGCAATGACAAAAAGGCCTTAGATCATAGCCTGCTATACACTTTATGAATAATTAATTTACAATGACCTTGTAAACTTTGTCAAAATTGTGTTAATTATGCTATTTAAATGTAAAGTAGAATAAATCATATTGAAGTATAGCAGCAGAAAGAGTCACATGATCCTCAGGTGTTAAACAATCCTAAGCATGAAGCTAGGAGAACAGCTGTAGGGTCCTTTTCCGATATTCCTATTTGTTCACAATGTCTATGTTGGAACTAATATTTCATATATTATTACGTATCAAAAAGACTAGGGTTTTCAGGGATGAATTCAATGATCAATCCATAAAAGTCCACCATAGATTTCAAAGCCATCCTTTTCAAGGCTCAGATAAAACCCTACATTAACAAATAGATCAATTTGCAAACGTATTACATCTTTTGACATTTATTACATTTTTTGACAAATATGTATCAGGCCTGCAGAGAGATTCCACTTATCACCCCAGTTGCTTGGCCAGTAGTCTTCTTATCCAGTTGTCAGATAAAAATATAAGCAGGAAATCCCACAAAATGGAATATCACAATAACCCAGATAAGGAGATTGAAAGATAAAATGTATGTCTCTACAAGGCCAAGGGCTGTAACAGGCAGACAGGTGAAACATAGAAACAGGGATAAGCAATTTTCTCTGGATAAGAGACAGGTACGCAGAATATCAAAGTACCAAGGGTAAAATAGATCAAGGTCAGCAACAATTATCAGATAGCAGAGGTACCAGAGAATAATCCAAGTGCAGGTGAAAGGTCAGCAACGAGTAATCCAATGAACACCAAGAAAGCACCCCCAGGTAGCACAAACCTATTCACGGTTAAAGTAAAGGAAGCAGGAAGAACCTTATATACGAAAAAAAGGTGTTAAACACAAATTAGCCCTAATGCACTAATAGTGCACCTGAGTATAAAGTAATAGTGCCAGTGTGAAAACAGCATAACCCTAATAGTGGGTCAAATTACAAGTGGCACACTAACAGTTATTTGTGAGTGAAAAGATGTTTTTCATGGATGTTTGCATCAGGTTTAGCGCTCGTATTACAAGTTGAAAGTAAATGTGAACTTGTGAATGCAATCGGGATTTATGCTAGAGGGATTACCTCATCCTCAGAGCTCTTGTTAACTGTTTTGCGAAGTGTCACAAAACACATCAAAATACTTTACAAAGTATAGTTACACTCATAACAACACTATCTAATAAAAATTATTAAAAATATTGTTGCAAAAAAAAGTTATAAGGGCTCAAAGATATAACTTCTCAGGTGTTAGATAAAAAAGGCAGGCAAAGGGTTTTAATATAGAGATACATACATATATATGTATAAATATACAGGTGTGTGTATATATATATATATATATATATTTAGATTAAGAAATAAAAGTAAGCCTTTTCCAGCACTGCACATAAAGTCACAAAATTAAGTTCACACAATGAATCTGTGAGTCACTTAAAGCTTGACTCAAACATGGTTGTCAAGATTCAACAATTAAATTTATTAAAGAAAGAATATGTGCTAATGTTACAATAAATTTGATGCAATTCATCAACTGAATAATAAGCATGCTAGTGCATTCATTACCCCTCACACAAACAAAGGCTCTTTTTCCATAGAGTTAGTTGCAGTGCGTCCACTGAGAAAAAACCACGGTTTAGCAGTTAGTAATAAATGATTCCACTGAAGCTATATGACAAGCTGTAAAGTTAGTTGTGCTTAAAGGGACAGTTCACCCAAAAACTTTATCTCCTTTAAATTATTCCCAATGATCCTTTTTACCTATCGGTTGCAAGTAGCTCCTTTACTCATATTTCAGCATTTGAAATAGCTGATTTAGCTTGTGGTTTCCCAACCTATACTGAAAGTTTCTATACTGGAGTATATTCTATTGAATAGCCTAAGTAAATACAGCCAGCAGAAGAGATTACACCCTCAGTGGGGTGCAGGATAGTTAAGTAATAAAATGATAATTTTCCATTGTTCTCTCTATGTATTGAGCTTTGATGTTCCAGACAAATATAAGATAAGGAAGCAAGTCTGTGTACATAAAGTGATAACATAATGAGATCTGATATTACCTGAAGCTCAACCCATTGTAATAGGCTGTGGTTTCAAAGCACAAAACCAGCTACTTCAGATACACAAATAAACCCGAAAATGCAATTTCTCAAATATTTTATACTCTGCAGTTGATATAACAAGTCATTTAAAATACATTTATTTAAAAACAATTTTACAAAGTACTGTCCCTTTAAGCTGTATTAATATGCAATGCACTGCAGTGAAAGCAAATATCCTCTTGTGCTGTGTTATTGACACGGATATGAAATGCAGTTCAATTGGTATAGAGGTATTCAGGTGGCGTTAAATAACATTCTCGGGGCTAATAAAATATACAGAGTCCCTGAAAATACGTCCCCACCACTCACTCTAAGTTGGAGCAAGCTGAACAGTTGCCAGAGGGGCCGAGAGAATCACTCAGCAGGGATAACTAGTCGTATACTCCTCACAGGTATGCGCTGTCTGACATAGTATTATGCCAAAAAATACAGCTAGTTTACCTGAGTCCTGAAAACGGATACGGTTCTTCACCCCTATGTTAAATATAACAGCCACCGCTCACCACATCATCTTAGGACATCCTCCTTCAATGCAAAGAGATCCGGTCAGAGGTAGTTCTTCATCCATAAACATATGCTGTAATTTCAACCAGCATGGATGGTTAAACTGTTGCTACACGTGTTTCACCCTACATTAACAAGGGCTTTCTCAAGCTGAATAGATATCCAGTATAGGAATGCAGCTGCTATTTAAACACTGACCCACAGGTGAAATGGAACAAAATATAATTAGCACATATTCTTGCCACATTCAGCTGTTGCTTACTGGTTTAAAGTGAAAAGAAAACCATTTTACCATAATTTACTATTTGACAACCGTGTTATGGCATACAATTCCACTATATAAAAAAAGAGAAACATAATCTTATTAAATTTACAATTACCAAATATGTATACTTTAATGAGGATTCAATGGGCAAAACAACGCAAGCTCAGCTATATAGCTGTAAATTAGAACATTACCTATATTTGAATAAAATAAATTTCACTCTCAAACATTTGTTAAGTATAAATGCCCACAAGAAACAGAAATATAAATCTTAAAAGTATACATACTAACAACATTGACATCTAATATGATGAATAGTTGTCATAAGTCATGAGAGAGAGAGAGAGAGAGAGAGAGAGAGAGAGAGAGAGAGAGAGTATTGATCTAGGCCCATTTTGGTATATTTAATGCCACCATTTCACCGCCAAATTCGATCAAATTTAAAAAAAACTTAAATTTTTTCGCAATTTTAGGTTTCCCACTGAAATTATTTACAAACAGCTTGTGCAATTATGGCACAAATGGTTGTAAATGCTTCTCTGGGATCCCCTTTGTTCAGAAATAGCAGACATATATGACTTTGGCATTGCTTTCTGGTAATTAGAAGGCCGCTAAATGCTGCTGCGCATCACATGTGTATTATGGCTAGCAGTGAAGGGGTTAATTAGGTAGTTTGTAGGGAGCTTGCAGGGTTAATTTTCGCTTTAGTGTAGAGATCAGCCTCCCACCTGACACATCAGACCCCCTGATCCCTTCCAAACAGCTCCCTTCCCTCCCCCACCCCACAATTGTCCCTGCCATCTTAAGTACTGGCAGAAAGTGAAGGGGTTAATTAGGTAGTTTGTAGGGAGCTTGCAGAGTTAATTTTAGCTTTAGTGTAGAGATAAGCCTCCCACCTGAAACATCAGACCCCCTGATCCCTCCCAAACAGCTCCCTTCCCTCCCCCACCCCACAATTGTCCCTGCCATCTTAAGTACTGGCAGAAAGTCTGCCAGTACTACAATAAAAGGTTTTTAATTTTTTTTATTTTTTTAGCATATTTACATATGCTGTGGTGTAGCATCCCCCCTTAGCCCCCAACCTCCCTGATCCCCCCAAAACAGCTCTCTAACCCTCCCCATCTGCCTTATTGGCGGCCATCTTGGGTACTGGCAGCTGTCTGCTATTATTTCACATTCAAAAAAGTGTTGTTTTTTTAAAATGTACACTACTGTTACACCAGATATGAGTGGTGGCACTGGGCAAGTGGGCACAGTATACGCTGTGAGCCTGACACACATGCTGGCAGGCAGGCAACTGTAATTAGATTACACAGGAAAAAAAAAAAAGCAGACTGATGTTCTAGCCCTAAAAAGGGCTTTTTGGGGTGCTGTCCTTACAGCAGAGATCAGATGAGTCCTTCAGGACTGTAGTGGACACTGAATACACTAGCCTAGCTATCGATTTCCCTATTAAATCAGCAGCAGCTACACTGTCCCTCCTCTCACTAAGAATGCAGCTTCCAAATGAATCTAAAATGAATGCTGTCCAGGAGGTGGGAGGGTCTGGGACTGCTGCTGATTGGCTGTAATGTGTCTTCTGACTGTGAGGTACAGGGTCAAAATTTACTCAATGATGACGAATAGGGGGCGGATCAAACATTGCATATGTTCGCCCGCCGCAGCGAACAAGAACATGCTATGTTCGCCGGGAACTATTCGCCGGCGAACTATTCGCGAAATCACTATAAATAGGTACACTTCCTATTCAAATATGGGAATCAGACATTTAGACAAGTGCTGGGGACACTAAAAATATATGGCTAATGAATTAGACAGAGTAACATACCATGTTAATGCTACTTCCCTAAGTAATATATCAGACATAATTATTAAACATGTATTCATATAAAAACATTTATTCATAAAAAAACAATGCCAATCGATACTTGCCTTAAGTCCCCTTGGATGGATAGTGTCCAATTTATGTATCCAGCGAGCCTCAACCTGTAGTAATCATTTATTCCATAACCAACACGAGACAGTGGCGGAACATGATCAACCAGCTGGAATCTTAGGTATTTCACCATGTGTCCTTTTTGTGCAAAATGTCTTGCTACAGGTTAGTCGCTGTCTCCCTTTTCTATAGCTGTGCGGATGGCACTCCGATGGTTCGCCATCCTCTTCTTTATGTCATCTGAGGTCTTGCCCACATACAACAACCCACAGATACAGTTCAACAAATAAAACACAGATGGAGTTATGCACATTAGGTAGTACTTTATAGGATATCTTTTGTTGGTGTGGGGGTGTCTAAAACTGCTTCCTTCAACCATGGAGTGACAGGTGACACAACTGAGAAATCTATATGACCCCTTCTTGATGGATTTAAGCCATGTTTCTTTAGTATAGCAGTGTTGTGGATCTGTCAATACCAGTAGGTCACGTAAGCTCTTTCCATGTTTGTAGCCAAACCTTGGTGGTGCATATTCCTGGTATGGCAATGATGGATCACTCTGAATAATGTGCCATTCTTCGGTCAATATTTCACTCATTTTTCTTAGCTGTGGTGTATAAGTGGTAGTGAAATTCATGCTCTTAGTTGTCATCATAAGATCCTTTTGTGTCACTTGTGTGGCCTCCATTTTGGAAGTTCGGATGTCCTCATTCCTATAACCTCTTGCGGCAAACTTTTCTTCCATTTTTTGTAGCTGTATAATTTTCTGTTTATCAGATGAGTTGTTTCTCACTAGCCTCAGCATCTGTGACCTTGGTATCATTCTCACTAGTGATCTTGGTTGACTACTACTAGCATGTAGTATTGAGTTTCTGTCAGTCTCCTTATAAAACAGAGTTGGGCCAAGTCGACTATCATCCTTGATATATATATACCCCTTAAAATATATAGGTATAGAAATACATTGTACCAAAATTCCATCAGAAATATGTATTTATGAATAAATAGAACATATTCTGCTATGTGAAGAATATTTGTATGTTAAATATTCATATTTTGGGGGGCGGAGCCAACTGCCGAAGCAGAAAGACACATCTCTCTGGAGCTCCTGCTGTCTGTCTAAATATGCTACTATTCTGAGCACATTAAGGAACCCTACAGTACACTCTGATTCTCACAAAGCCTGGAAGAGTGCGTTGACTGTTTTTATGGTGGTGAAAAACGCATTGTTAGAGACCTTCTCGGCATAGGAATCTTTCTGGCCTGCTATGTTGCCTATCTGAGGTGATACGCCATTTTGAGGATTAACCACACATAAATACTTATACAGAGGAGTCATCTATATACTAAGCTATGGCGAAGCATATTATGTCCATGTTGCATAATTTAATGCTCACTTTAGATGTCCATCAGGATGAACTGATAGAGGTGCTTAGAGCAGCTATGAATGGGTCCCAGGTTATGCCGACAATTAGCGGGGCTGTTGAGACAACCAGAGGATATACACCGACCATTCTACACATGAGCTGCGATACTCCTCTACACCCAGAGACTGTTCAAAGCGATGATACCAGTGGCCCTGAATCCCAAATAGCGAAATCTACGAACCTGAGCACGCAACTAAGCCCCCAACAGCCAATTACCTCTAAAAAGGAAAAAACCTGTTCTAAACAGCGAGAGGCTGGGCCTTTATTAGCCCCAACAGCTGCTTCCACGGGCAACAATGCAGCGGATCCGCCAGCAAAGTTATGGTCAGAGCCTCAAGAATTTTTGTCCCAAGAACTTGCTCTCCCTGCCGTCAGCTCTCGGGCTACAGCAGGCCTGTTCACTGATGCTACATATATGGGCTGCAAGGTTCCGCTGACTGCAACGTATGAAGGGGCCACGGCTGGATTTACCCCTATGATCGGACAGCCAGTTTGGTTTAGCCAGCGACATTCTAGCTATGTGTACTGTAGCACCTGCAGGCCGGCCTATACTTACCATCCTCAAAGTAATAGCCTGATTCCTGGACGGAAAAACCTTTTTATCTGGCTATGCAGTCCCTTTACCGCAGCACAATCAGCAAGAAGTGGAGTCATCATGGCTGCAGGCATTGGGTAATAGACAGTCTTCACAAGTAACCACGAGTGTCCTTTCATCATAAACTGTTTTTTTCTTTTTTTTGGTTGCTCCTGATATTTACTTGATGTCTTTGGAACTGGGGCTAATTAGTATTAATATTAACTTTATTGTTATTCACAAATATAAGCTTCTATCTACTATTCCCAAGTTTTAGCCTGTATTCTGTGAGACTCTGGCATTGTCTTACGTAAGACAACCCTTCATGAAGGTAGTTGTTATATGTTTAGATAAGATTGGAATTGCTCATACCCCCTCAAATACCGATGTATAGCTCACCCTGTTATGCTATTTATCAGTTCCTTTATTGCACACCCTCTTTAATGTATGAAGTACCAGAGTGCTTTCTATTACAATATATTTACTCACTAATGTGAGTTTTAACTACATGGTCTAGATAAGGAGTGCCACCTATATTAACTATCTTCCTCCTTATTGTGCTAAAAAATGCTATTATATTCAGATATAGGAAGGTATGGTCTTATAGTTAACTATTATTTGATCCTGTTACAGTTGTGTGTATTAACCCTAGAGTTTTTTTCCTTAAAGCCTCTCATGACATAAGTTGCTGTTGCTTTGTAATTGTGACATAACAATTATGGGGTATGTTTATTTAACTCAGCTACAATGTGAAAGTCGAATGTATATATATGATTGGCAGCCCCACTGTTTGGTAACATTAGCATACTTACATATGTTCATAACTTGCAGTTGGATGTTGTTTATGCTTCCCATGTCAAAGCAGCGATAGCTGTTTATTTCTCATCTCCTTTCCTCACGCCATAAATATGTTTATCGGTAACCCCTTGATACCCCCTAGGTATATAAGTTAAAATTACTACTAGCTGCTGTACCGGAGTCTTTTGTTTATCCATTTGAATAATATAGCCATACAACAGATTTCTATAGCCCCTATCATTTTTATAGTATATGTACAGCTCCTCGCCCTCATATGCACTTGCAAAAGTATCAAACTCCTAAACCACTAGAATACTCATAGGGCTTTTCATATATTGCTAAACAAGAGCAGACTGTTTTTTTTCTTATACTGTCACACTATATGAAAGGTCTTAATATAATATTATTATTAGTAATCTTAGTTAGTGAACATTATAGGTAAGCACTTCCTCTAATATATATATTTGCAGGCACGGCTATGATGCCCACTTACCCTACAACCTGAGACCGCCAAGTTTCAGCCGGGCACTTATAAGCCCATACATTGCAGCAATATTTTAAAAATAATTTTAATGTATACGCAAAGGTATCAGTGGCCACTACTATTAAACCTCCTAAGTATTGACATGACGTTTAAGCTATCTGTTATGGGTACTGCAACTACTATAGCTCCAGATTCTTTATTGTTTATGCCTTTTAATTTCCTTACTGCGAGCTAAGGCTATAATAGCACTATCACACGAGCCCAGACTGGATCTCAGTCTTAATAAGTGGGCTTGATATCTATGTTTGACATTTAGCAACACCCAATTGTTCACAATAGAAGACTAAGCTATACTCTCACCTCTACATCCCTGTAAGAAGGCTATATTTGCTCCATGTGAGTACATTTGAAGGGGTATGTGACAGAGTTTCTCTAACAGGTTAAGTTTAGATTTGGAGTTACTCTGCTACAAATGTTAGGTTATAGAAGGTTAAGAAATGGTATTCAACTGATAAAGTTTTCATATATACGTGTGTGTTAACTTGCCAAACTCCATATGATTATTAGTGTTGCTTTTTCATACAGGTAAAAAACTGGAGAGTTACCCCCCATGTTCCTTAGTTGACCTATATATGTTTATATGTATGTGGCTCCGCCCTCCTCCCTTTCCCTCGCATGCAGAGCGGTGCTTACCCGCTGGATATCCCCCCCCCTACTATATGCATATTGTCTCATTTCTTGCAGCCCCTAAGGAGCTGCTTACTGGACCATCAGTTATTTCTCCTACAATTCTGGTCTATTGGGCCTAAAATTATATTTCTAATTGGCCAGTCATCTTTGCTAGTTTATTGAAAAATTGAGGTTTCATTAGCCTACCATTAATGTTTTATATAACTGTTGAAATGTTATACTTAGTCATGTCTGTATCTTTTTCTCTTATCAAAAAGGCGTATTATGTTTTATGTTTAATATGCAAAACCTCAATAAAAAATATTAAAAAAAAAAAAAAAATCATATTTTCATGTCAGGTTAGCACACGTGAATATGTGAGCGGGTTTGCACATGAGTAGGGTTATTTTCCCTCTTTTGACTTTTATGGGGGAATTCGTTAACGTGATCATGATATTTGAAGCTCTCCTTTCTGCACACATTGGGTTAACGTGCAAGTGAAAACTTTATACTTTCAACTTGTAAGAAGAGTGCTACCTGACATGCACAAGAAGCTTACTTCTAGCAGAGATTGCATACGAGCAGGAGCATTAGATAATCCTCCACTTGTAATCTGGCCCAGTGTGCCCATGCCAACTAGAAAAATTGCACTCCTAAAATGAAAAGAGTGCCTGCACTGAAACAGTATGCCAGCAAATACAGCAAATACAATAAGTAGCACAACACACACACACACAGCACACCTGCATTTAAATCACAGTGCACCATCGTTCATATCAACAGCGCAGACTCACTAAGGGCTTGCTGATAAAAACCTCAACCACTTTTGGGGACTTTTTTGAGCATTATATTGCAAAGTATTTATCACTCATTCACACCCAGAACTCTGCATAGAGAGATAAACAATTCTCAAGAAAAAAAATGTCTTTACAGTACTGACGACAAAAAATGTCTTTACAGTACTGACGAGACATCTTAGATCATCTTGTCAAAGCAGAGAGCTTTAGCTCATTAGGCCCTAAGTCTCATAGCACGTCACACGATGCAAGAGAAAAGCTCACCTGTAGTGACTCGGCGGCGCAACAGTGCTTCTAAAAACAGTGCACCCTAACTCTGCACTCTAGGCTTATTTAGATTTAATGTTTTTTGTGAAGTGCATGGAAGAGTTGCAGGGTCTCTACTTTATGGGCTGGTACCCATGACCTCTCTGCTATAGAATAAGCATTCCATTCCATGAGATATTGCAACTGTCTGCCCTTATGTCTAGAATCAAGAATTTGACAAACCTCATACTCCAGATGACTCTCTATAGATACGGGAGTAGGACAACTTGTAGGTTGAGAAAAACAATTCTTGTAAAAGGGTTTGAGTAAGGATAAATTAAAGGTATTAGGAATCTGAAAATGTTAAGGCAAACTTATGACGAGCAATGAATAAAACAATGAGACTACTAATTGTGGTTTTCTATTATATATTATATTGAATTTGATTGTTTGATGATAATTATTCCATTAAGTAAACTAATCTAACAAGGGGAACAGGTGCTGTATACTTATAGAGTGCTAGTTAAGTCAGTGCTTTACACTGACTTAACCAGTTTTGAAAGGCTTTAAAGGACATGAAACCCAAACACCTAGATTATGAGTCTTGCGTTAGCCTTAAAAAGCAGCTTTGAGAGGTCCCAACGCTGCTTTTAAAAGCCCGCTGGTATTACGAGTCTTGCAGGTACAGCTGTACTGCTCACTTTTTTTCCGCGACTCGATCATACCGCAAATCCACTTACGTCAATTGCGTATCCTATATTTTCAATGGGATTTTCCTAATGCCAGAATTACGAGTCTTGGAAAAAGTGAGCAGTACAGCCTCTCCTGTCAAGACTGTTACCGCATTTAAAAGTCAGTAGTTAAGAGTTTTATGGGCTAACGCCGTAACATAAAACTCTTAACTAAAGTGTTAAAAAGTACACTAACACCCATAAACTACCTATTAACCCCTAAACCGAGCCCCCCCCACATCGCAAACACTTAAATTAAATTTTTAACATCTAATCTGCCGAACCGGACATCGCCGCCAGTTTTTTAATAAATATATTAACCCCTAAACCACCGCACTCCCGCCTCGCAAACACTAGTTAAATTTTATTAACCCCTTAATCTGCTGTCCCTAACATTGCCAACACTTACCTACATTTATTAACCCCTAATCTGCGGCCCCCAACGTCGCTGCCACTATATTAAATGTATTAGCCCTAAACCTAAGTCTAACCCTAACCCTAACACCCCCCTAACTTAAATATAATTTAAAAAAATCTAAATAAAATTACTATTATTAACTACATTATTCCTATTTAAAACTAAATACTTACATGTAAAATAAACCCTAAGGGCTAGATTTAGAGTTTTGTCGGTAACGACCCGCGTAGCTAACACTGGCTTTTTTCTGGCCGCACCTTTAAAATAACTCTGGTATTGAGAGTCCACAGAATGGCTGCGTTAGGCTCCAAAAAAGGAGCGTAGAGCATATTTAACGCAACTGCAACTCTCGATACCAGAGTTGCTTACGGACGCGGCCAGCCTCAAAAACGTGCTCGTGCACGATTCCCCCATAGGAAACAATGGGGCTGTTTGAGCTGAAAAAAAACCTAACACCTGCAAGAAAGCCGCATTCAGCTCCTAACGCAGCCCCATTGTTTTCTATGGGGAAACACTTCCTACGTCTGCACCTAAGACTCTAACATGTACCCCGAGTCTAAACACCCCTAACCTTATACTTATTAACCCCTAATCTGCCGCCCCCGCTATCGCTGACCCCTGCATATTATTATTAACCCCTAATCTGCCGCTCCGTAAACCGCCGCTACTTACATTATCCCTATGTACCCCTAATCTGCTGCCCCTAACACCGCCGACCCCTATATTATATTTATTAACCCCTAATCTACCCCCACAACGTCACCTCCACCTGCCTACACTTATTAACCCCTAATCTGCTGACCGGACCGCACCGCTATTATAATAGAGTTATTAACCCCTAATCCGCCTCACTAACCCTATAATAAATAGTATTAACCCCTAATCTGCCCTCCCTAACATCGCCGACACCAAACTTCAAACATTAACCCCTAATCTGCCCACTGGAGCTCACCGCTATTCTAATAAATGTATTAACCCCTAAAGCTAAGTCTAACCCTAACACTAACACCCCCCTAACTTAAATATAATTTAAATCTAACGAAATTAATTAACTCTTATTAAATAACTTATTCCTATTTAAAGCTAAATACTTACCTGTAAAATAAATCCTAATATAGCTACAATATAAATTATAATTATATTATAGCTATTTTAGGATTAATATTTATTTTACAGGTAACTTTGTATTTATTTTAACCAGGTACAATAGCTATTAAATAGTTAAGAACTATTTAATAGTTACCTAGTTAAAATAAGTACAAAATTACCTGTAAAATAAATCCTAACCTAAGTTACAATTAAACCTAACACTATACTATCATTAAATTAATTAAATAAAATACCTACAATTACCTACAATTAAACCTAACACTACACTATCAATACATTAATTAAATACAATACCTACAAATAACTACAATGAAATAAACTAACTAAAGTACAAAAAATAAAAAAGAACTAAGTTACAAAAAATAAAAAAATATTTACAAACATTAGAAATATATTACAACAATTATAAAATAATTACACCTACTCTAAGCCCCCTAATAAAATAACAAAGCCCCCCAAAATAAAAAAAATGCCCTACCCTATTCTAAATTACTAAAGTTCAAAGCTCTTTTACCTTACCAGCCCTGAACAGGGCCCTTTGCGGGGCATGCCCCAAGAAGTTCAGCTCTTTTGCCTGTAAAAAAAAACATACAATACCCCCCCCCCCAACATTACAACCCACCACCCACATACCCCTAATCTAACCCAAACCCCCCTTAAATAAACCTAACACTAAGCCCCTGAAGATCTCCCTACCTTGAGGTCTTCACCCAGCCGAGCCAAATTCTTCATCCAAGCGGATCAAGAAGAGGTCCTCCATCCGGTAGAAGTCTTCATCCAAGCGGGGCAGAAGATGTCTTCCATCCGATTGAAGTCTTCATCCAAGCGGAATCTTCTATCGTCATCCATCTGGAGCGGAGCGGCAGCATCCTGAAGACCTCCGACATGGAACATCCATCCTGGCCGACGACTGAACGACGAATGACGGTTCCTTTAAATGACGTCATCCAAGATGGCGTCCCTCGAATTCCGATTGGCTGATAGGATTCTATCAGCCAATCGGAATTAAGGTAGGAATATTCTGATTGGCTGATCGAATCAGCCAATCAGAATCAAGTTCAATCCGATTGGATCAGCCAATCGGATTGAACTTGATTCTGATTGGCTGATTCCATCAGCCAATCAGAATATTCCTACCTTAATTCCGATTGGCTGATAGAATCCTATCAGCCAATCGGAATTCGAGGGACGCCATCTTGGATGACGTCATTTAAAGGAACCGTCATTCGTCATTCAGTCGTCGGCCAGGATGGATGTTCCGCGTCGGAGGTCTTCAGGATGCTGCCGCTACGCTCCGGATGGATGACGATAGAAGATCCCGCTTGGATGAAGACTTCAATCGGATGGAAGACCTCTTCTGCCCCGCTTGGATGAAGACTTCTACCGGATGAAGGACCTCTTCTTGCTCCGCTTGGATGAAGAATTTGGCTCGGCTGGGTGAAGACGACTCAAGGTAGGGAGATCTTCAGGGGCTTAGTGTTAGGTTTATTTAAGGGGGGTTTGAGTTAGATTAGGGGTATGTGGGAGGTGGGTTGTAATGTTGGGGGGGTATTGTATGTTTTTTTTTACAGGCAAAAGAGCTGAACTTCTTGGGGCATGCCCCGCAAAGGGCCCTGTTCAGGGCTGGTAAGGTAAAAGAGCTTTGAACTTTAGTAATTTAGAATTGGGTAGGGCATTTTTTTTATTTTGGGGGCTTTGTTATTTTATTAGGGGGCTTAGAGTAGGTGTAATTAGTTTAAAATTGTTGTAATATATTTCTAATGTTTGTAAATATTTTTTTATTTTTTTGTAACTTAGTTCTTATTTATTTTTTGTACTTTAGTTAGTTTATTTCATTGTAGTTATTTGTAGGTATTGTATTTAATTAATTTATTGATAGTGTAGTGTTAGGTTTAATTGTAGATAATTGTAGGTATTTTATTTAATTAATTTATTGAGAGTGTAGTGTTAGGTTTAATTGTAGGTAATTGTAGGTATTTTATTTAATTAATTTAATGATAGTATAGTGTTAGGTTTTTATTTTTTTGTAACTTAGTTCTTATTTATTTTTTGTACTTTAGTTAGTTTATTTCATTATAGTTATTTGTAGGTATTGTATTTAATTAATTTATTGATAGTGTAGTGTTAGGTTTAATTGTAGATAATTGTAGGTATTTTATTTAATTAATTTATTGATAGTGTAGTGTTAGGTTTAATTGTAGGTAATTGTAGGTATTTTATTTAATTAATTTAATGATAGTATAGTGTTAGGTTTAATTGTAACTTAGGTTAGGATTTATTTTACAGGTAATTTTGTACTTATTTTAACTAGGTAACTATTAAATAGTTCTTAACTATTTAATAGCTATAGTACCTGGTTAAAATAAATACAACGTTGCCTGTAAAATAAATATTAATCCTAAAATAGCTATAATATAATTATAATTTATATTGTAGATATATTAGGATTTATTTTACAGGTAAGTATTTAGCTTTAAATAGGAATAAGTTATTTAATAAGAGTTAATTTATTTCGTTAGAATAAAATTTTATTTAAATTAGGGGGGTGTTAGGGTTAGGGTTAGAATTAGCTTTAGGGGTTACAATTTTTATTAGAATAGCGGTGAGCTCCGGTCGGCAGATTAGGGGTTAATTATTGTAGGTAGCTGTCTGCGACATTGTGGGGGGCAGGTTAGGGGTTAATAAATATAATATAGGGGTCGGCGGTGTTAGGGGCAGCAGATTAGGGGTACATAAGGATAACGTAGGTGGCGGCGCTTTGCGGTCGGCAGATTAGGGGTTAATAAGTGTAGGTAGGTAGCGGCGACATTGTGGGGGGCAGGTTAGGGGTTAATAAATATAATATAGGGGTCGGCGGTGTTAGGGGCAGCAGATTAGGGGTACATAAGGATAACGTAGGTAACGGTCGGCAGATTAGGGGTTAAAAAAATTTAATCGAGTGGCGGCGATGTGGGGGGACCTCGGTTTAGGTGTACATAGGTAGTTTATGGGTGTTAGTGTACTTTAGAGTACAGTAGTTAAGAGCTTTATGAACCAGCGTTAGCCCAGAAAGCTCTTAACTCCTGACTTTTTTCTGCGGCTGGAGTTTTGTCGTTAGATTTCTAACGCTCACTTCAGACACGACTCTAAATACCGGAGTTAGAAAGATCCCATTGAAAAGATAGGATACGCAATTGACGTAAGGGGATCTGCGGTATGGAAAAGTCGCGGCTGAAAAGTGAGCGTTAGACCCTTTTTTTAATGACTCCAAATACCGGCGGTAGCCTAAAACCAGCGTTAGGAGCCTCTAACGCTGGTTTTCACGGCTACCGCCAAACTCCAAATCTAGGCCTAAGATAGCTACAATATAACTAATAGTTACATTGTAGCTAGCTTAGGGTTTATTTTTATTTTAAAGCCAACTTTGTATTTATTTTAACTAGGTACAATAGTTATTAAATAGATATTAAATATTTAATAACTACCTAGCTAAAATAAGTACAAATGTACCTGTAAAATAAAGCCTAACCTAAGTTACAATTATACCGAACACTACACTATAATTAAATTAATTACCTAAATTAACTACAATTAATTACAATTAAATAAAATAAAGTATGAAAAAAACACTAAATTACAGAAAATAATAAAATAATTACAAGTTTTTTTAAACTAATTACAACTAATCTAATCCCCCTAATAAAATAAAAAAGCCCCCCAAAATAAAACAAATCCCTACCCGATACTAAATTACAAATAGCCCTTAAAAGGGCTTTTTGCGGGGCATTGCCCCAAAGTAATCGGCTCTTTTACCTGTAAAAGAAAACAAAATTCTATCAGCCAATCGGAATTAAGGTAGAAAAAATCCTATTAACTGATCCAATCAGCCAATAGGATTGAGTTTGCATTCTATTGGCTGTTCCAATCAGCCAATAGAATGCAAGCTCAATCCTATTGGCTGATTGGATCAGCCAATAGGATTTTTTCTACCTTAATTCCGATTGGCTGATAGAATTCTATGAGCCAATAGGAATTGAAGGGACGCCATCTTGGATGATGTCACTTAAAGGTACCATCATTTAGTCGTCGGATGTCATTGGAAGAGGATTCTCCGTATCGGATGTCTTGAAGATGGACCCGCTCCGGATGGATGAAGATAGAAGATGTCAGCTGGATGAAGACTTCTGCCCGTCTGGAGGACCTCTTCTGCCCGAATAGGATGAAGACTTCTGCCCGTCTTGAGGACCACTTCTGTCCGGATAGGATGAAGACTTCTGCCTGTCTGGAGGACCTCTTCTGCCCGGACAGGTAAAAGAGCTGATTACTTTGGGGCAATGCCCCGCAAAAAGCCCTTTTAAGGGCTATTTGTAATTTAGTATAGGGTAGGGATTTTTTTTATTTTGGGGGGCTTTTTTATTTTATTATGGGGATTAGATTAGGTGTAATTAGTTTAAAAAACTTGTAATTATTTTATTATTTTCTGTAATTTAGTGTTTGTTTTTTTCATACTTTAGTTTATTTTATTTAATTGTAATTAATTGTAGTTAATTTAGGTAATTAGTTTAATTATAGTGTAGTGTTAGGTGTAATTGTAACTTAGGTTAGGCTTTATTTTTCAGGTAAATTTGTATTTATTTTAGCTAGGTAGTTATTAAATCGTTAATATCTATTTAATAACTATTGTACCTAGTTAAAATAAATACAAAGTTGTCTGTAAAATAAAAATAAACCCTAAGCTAGATACAATGTAACTATTAGTTATATTGTAGCTATTTTAGCGTTTATTTTATAGGTAAGTATTTAGTTTTAAATAAGAATAATGTAGTTAATAATAGTAATTTTATTTATATTTATTTAAATTATATTTAAGTTAGGGGGGTTAGGTTTAGGGTTAGACTTAGATTTAGGGGTTAATAACTTTATTATAGTGGCGGCGACGTTGGCGGAGGCAGATTAGGGGTTAATAATTGTAGGTAGGTTGCGCCGACATTGGGGGCGGCAGATTAGGGGTTAATAACTATAATGTAAGTGTCAGCGATGTTGGGGGAGACAGATTAGGGGTTCATAAATATAATGTAAGTGGCGGCGGTGTCTGAAGCAGCAGATTAGGGGTTAATAAGATTATGCAGGTGGTGACAATGTCGGGGGTGCCAGATTAGGGGTTAATAAGTGTAAGATTAGGGGTGTTTAGACTCGGGGTTCATGTTAGGGTGTTAGGTGTAGCCATAAAAAGTGTTTCCCCATAGGAATCAATGGGGCTTCGTTAGGAGCTGAACGCTGCTTTTTTGCAGGTGTTAGGTTTTTTTCAGCCGGATCTGCCCCATTGAGTCCTATGGAATCGTGGACGAGCACGTTTAGCCAGCTCACCGCTACCGAAAGCAGCGCTGGTATTGAGGTGAGATGTGGAGCTAAATTTTGCTCTCCGCTCACTATTCTGTGGCTAACGCCGGGTTTGTAAAAACCTGTAATACCAGCGTTGTTTGTAGGTGAGCAGTGAGCTTAAACTACCGACAAAAATTCGTAATCTAGACGAAAATGTTTTTATCATGAGACAGATGCAGCATACAATTTCAAACAACTTTCCTATTTACTTCTGTTTTCTAATTTGTTTTGTTCTCTTTGTATCCTCTGTTGAAAAGGCTCAGGAGCAAGCCACTAATTGGTGGCCTCATATCATTGGTTTACCAAAGTTTTAAGCTAGCTCCCAGTAGTGCATTGCTTGCTGCACCTTTAAAAAAGGATACTAAGAGAATGAAGCAAAATTGATTATAGAAGCAAATTGAAAATTGTTGTAAAATTACGTGCTCAATAGTGATGTCGCGAATAGTTCGCCAGAGAATAGTTCCCGGCGAACATAGCTTGTTCGCGTTCGCCGCGGCGCGTGAACACATATGCGATGTTCGATCCGCCCCCTATTCGTCATCATTGAGTAAACTTTGACCCTGTATCTCACAGTCTGCAGACACATTTCAGCCAATCAGCAGCAGACACTCCCTCCCAGACCCTCCCAGCTCCTGTACAGCAGCCATTTTAGATTCATTCTGATCTTGCATTCTTAGTGAGAGGAGGGATAGTGTAGCTGCTGCTGATTTTATAGGGAAATTGATAGCTAGGCTAGTGTATTCAGTGTCCACTACAGTCCAGAAGGACTCATCTGATCTCTGCTGTAAGGACAGCACCCCAAAAAGCCCTTTTTAGGGCTAGAACATCTTTTTTTTTTTTGCCTGTGTAATTTTGACTGTGAAACATCAATCTGCTAGTGTAATCTAATTGCAGTTGCCTGCCTGCATTGCCACCACTCATATCTGTTGTAACAGTAGTGTAAATTTTGTAAAAAAAAACTTTTTTGACTGTGAAACATCAGTCTGCTAGTGTAATCTAATTGCAGTTGCCTGCCTGCCTGCCAGCGTGTGTGCCAGGCCTACTTGCCAACTAGTGCCACCACTCATATGTGTTGTAACAATAGTGTAAATTTAAAAAAAAAACTTTTTTGACTGTGAAACATCAGTCTGCTAGTGTAATCTAATTGCAGTTGCCTGCCTGCCAGCATGTGTGCCAGGCCCACTTGCCAACTAGTGCCACCACTCATATCTGTTGTAACAGTAGTGTCAATTTTTTTAAAAAAATGTTTTGACTGTTTAACATCAGTTTGCTAGTGTAATCTAATTGCAGTTGCTTGCCTGCCAGCGTGTGTGCCAGGCCCACTTGCCAACTAGTGCCACCACTCATATCTGTTGTAACAGTAGTGTAAATTAAAAAAAAAAAACTTTTTTCACTGTGAAACATCAGTCTGCTAGTGTAATCTAATAGCAGTTGCCTGCCTGCCAGCATGTGTGTCAGGCCCACTTGCTAAGTGCCACCACTCATATCTGTTGTAACAGAAGTGTAAATTTAAAAAAAAAAAAAATTTGACTGTGAAACATCAGTCTGCTAGTGTAATCTAATTGCAGTTGCCTGCCTGCCAGTGTGTGTTCCAGGCCCACTTGCCAACTAGTGCCACCACTCATATCTGTTGTAACAGTAGTGTAAATTTAAAAAAAAAACACTTTTTTGACTGTGAAACATCAGTCTGCTAGTGTAATCTAATAGCAGTTGCCTGCCTGCCAGCGTGTGTGCCAGGCCCACTTGCCAACTAGTGCCACCACTCATATCTGTTGTAACAGTAGTGTAAATTTAAAAAAAAAAAGTGATTGCACGCACAGTGACATCAGTGAGGACAAGGAATGGGACATGGCTAGCTTGGTATCCATCCTTGTGCAAATGGGGAGTTTGCGGTTGTGCAAATGGACTGTTTGTGGTTGTTTGCAATGCGTTAAATGGGGAGTTTGGTCTGTCACTGGGAATCGGGCGTAACCCTTACACTACCTGAACGAAACAACATTATACCTGATGTTTTAAAGCACGTTATTCCAACAATTTAGGAATTTTAGGTGATTTATGCCCTTTATGGATTAAAAACAGACTCTGCATCAACTATGTAATTTTCCATGGGAGTTTTGCCATGGATCCCCCTCCGGCATGCCACAGTCCAGGTGTTAGTCCCCTTGAAACAACTTTTCCATCACTTTTGTGGCCATAAAGAGTCCCTGTGGGTTTTAAAATTCGTCTGCCTATTGAAGTCAATGGTGGTTCGCCCGGTTCGCCCGTTCGCAAACTTTTGCGGAAGTTCGCATTCGCTATTTGCGAATGCAAAATTTTAGGTTCGCGACATCACTAGTGCTCAATCGCAATCTATTGGAGGTCGTGTTGGTATAGCTATACCGCAAGCATTTTAGCCTGTAATGCAAAGTCAATCCAACACTCAAAAAAATTGCGTTTTTGTGTGGGATTTCCCCCTAAACCTCCATGTTCCCACATAGCAAACTCTAAATTAAACCTATTAACCCCTAATCTGACAACCACCCACATTGCGGCTATTATTTAAATATGTTGACCCCTTAACCGCCACTCCCCGACATCGATGCCACTATAATAAAGTTATTAAGCCCTATTCAGTCGCTCCCAGAGATCGCGCCACTAAATAAAGTTATTGAACCCTAAACCTCCAGCCTCCCACATCTCCGCCACTAATAAACCTATTAACTCCTAAACCACCGGCTGTCTTGAATTTGAAGAATAAAATCAGCCAATAGGAATGCACAGGACGCCATTTTGAAATGGCTACCTTGCATTTAACTTTAGTGTACGGTGGTGACCGTATGAAGAGGACATTCTGCACAGTATGGGATCAGCTTACTGTTGATGCAGAGCAGAGCCATCCTGGAAGTCAATCCCATCCTGTGCAGAGCTGTATTAGGGACTCAGGTATGTGGAAGAGACCTTAACGTGGTACCTGGGCTTGTCCCATTTGGCCAAATGTGGTAACTAACTCTTCCAGTTTTGCTTTTAATCCTAGCTGAGAGCTTTTGAGCAAACAAAGCTGAGCCTGTTTATGGGTCATGGGATGTGTACCCGGTCCAGTCTGGATGTGCTGTCCTTTCTCCTTGTTTTGCTTACGCCCAGTGTGATTACATAAGTGTGTGAACCCTGACTTGTTCCCAGTTTGTTTGATTATTAGCTTGCATTTGTGCGCATGGCTGCAGTTGTGTGGCTGTATTAGGGACTCAGGTATGTGGAAGAGACCTTGACGTGGTACCTGGGCTTGTCCCATTTGGCCAAATGCATTAACTAACTCTTCCAGTTTTACTTTTAATCCTAGCTGAGAGCTTGTGAGTGAGTGCTGGACTTTTTTATGTGTGTGATGCAGTGTCTGTTTCTGTAATTCACCCTATGGACTTGCCCCCAGGCAGGCCTAGGGTTAACTGCCTGGGACTCTGTAAATAGTGTAGCTTTATGTGAGTGCGATAGCAACCAAAGTTGAGCCTGTATATGGGTCATGGGATGTGTACCCGGTCTGGTCTGGATGTGCTGTCCTTTCTTTTTGTTTTGCTTATGCCCAGTGTGATTACATAAATGTGTGAACCCTGACTTGTTTCACAGCTTGTTTGATTACTAGCTTGCATTTGTGTGCATGGCTGCAGTTGTGTGGCTGTATTAGGGACTCGGGTATGTGGAAGAGACCTTGACGTGGTACATGGGCTTGTCCCATTTGGCCTAATGCATTAACTAACTCTTCCAGTTTTGCTTTTAATTCTAGCTGAGAGCTTGTGCTGCAGTGTCTGTTTCTGTAATTCACCCTATGGACTTGCCCCCAGGCAGGCCGGGGATTAACTGCCTGTGACTCTGTAAATCGTGTAGCTTTATGTGAGTGCGATAGCAACCAAAGCTGAGCCTGTTTATGGGTCATGGGATGTGTACCCGGTCCGGTCTGGATATGCTGTCCTTTTTCCTTATTTTGCTTATGCCCAGGGTGATTACATAAGTCTGTGAACCCTGACTTGTTCCCAGTTTGTTTGATTACTAGCTTGCATTTGTGTGCATGGCTGCAGTTGTGTGGCTGTATTAGGGACTCGGGTATGTGGAAGAGACCTTGACGTGGTACCTGGGCTTGTCCCATTTGGCCTAATGCATTAACTAACTCTTCCAGTTTTGCTTTTAATTCTAGCTGAGAGCTTGTGCTGCAGTGTCTGTTTCTGTAATTCACCCTATGGACTTGCCCCCAGGCAGGCCGGGGATTAACTGCCTGTGACTCTGTAAATCGTGTAGCTTTATGTGAGTGCGATAGCAACCAAAGCTGAGCCTGTTTATGGGTCATGGGATGTGTACCCGGTCCGGTCTGGATATGCTGTCCTTTTTCCTTATTTTGCTTATGCCCAGGGTGATTACATAAGTCTGTGAACCCTGACTTGTTCCCAGTTTGTTTGATTATTAGCTTGCATTTGTGTGCATGGCTGCAGTTGTGTGGCTGTATTAGGGACTCAGGTATGTGGAAAAGACCTTGACGTGGTACCTGGGCTTGTCCTATTTGGGCAAATGTGGTAACTATCTCTTCCAGTTTTGCAATTAATCCTAGCTGAGAGCTTGTGAGTGAGTGCTGGACTTTTTATGTGTGTGCTGCAGTGTCTGTTTCTGTAATTCACCCTATGGACTTGCACCCAGGCAGGCTCGGGGTTAACTGCCTGTGACTCTGTAAATAGTGTAGCTTTATGTGAGTGCGATAGCAACCAAAGCTGAGCCTGTTTATGGGTCATGGGATGTGTACTCGGTCCAGTCTGGATGTGCTCTCCTTTCTCCTTGTTTTGCTTACGCCCAGGGTAATTACATACGTCTGTGAACCCTGACCTTGTTCCCAGTTTGTTTGATTATTAGCTTGACTTGGTACCTGGGCTTGTCACATTTGGCCAAATGTGGTAACTAATTCTTCCAGTTAAGCTTTTAATCCTAGCTGAGAGCTTTTGAGCGAGTGCTGGACTTTTTTATGTGTTTGCTGCAATTTTAATTTAATGTTAGGGGGGTGTTAGGTTTAGGGGTTAATAGTTTAATTTAGTGTTTTCCAATGTGGGGGCTGGCAGTTTAGGGATTAATAGGTTATTTAGTGGTGGAGATGTGGGAGGCCAGAGGTTTAGAAGTTAATAACTTTTTTTAGTGGCAGCGATGTTGGGGAGCAGCAGAATAGGGGTTAATCACTTTATTATAGTGGCGGCAATGTCGGGGAGCAGCAGAATAGGGTTTAAAAACTTTTATTAGTGTCAGTGATGTTGGGGGTGGCAGATTAGGGGATAATAACTTTATTTAGGTGTCGGCGATGTCTGGGGCATCAGATTAGGGGTGTTTAGACTTGGGGTTTATGTTAGGGTGTTAGGTTTAAGCGTAACTTTTTTTCCCCATAAACATCAATGGGGTTGCGTTACGGAGGATTTTCATTCTTCAGTTTAGGTGTTAGTTTTTTTCTAACACTCTCTCCCCATTGATGTTTATGGGGGAAAGCGTGCACGAACACGTCAAAGTAGTCCTTGGATTTTGTGCGATATGGAGCTTAACACCACCATATCACAGGCACAAGGAGACTTTTCAGAAACTCGTAATGGCAGCTATATGGGGGGGGGTAGTAGCTTTTATTTGTGGCAGCGATGTGGGGGCGTCAAATTAGGGGTTAATAATGTTATTATAGTGGCAACAATGTTGAGGAGAGGCGGAATAGGGGTTAATAACTATATTATAGTGGCGGCGATGTCGGGGAGTGACAAAATAGGGGTTAATAACTTTTATTAGTGTCAGTGATGTTGGGGGTGGCAGATTAGGCGATAATAACTTTATTTAATTATCGGCGATGTCGGGGGCAGCAGATTAGGGGTGTTTAGACTTGGGGTTTATGTTAGGGTGTTAGGTTTAAGCGTAACTTTTTTTCCCCATAGACATCAATGGGGTTGCGTTGCAGAGAATTTTCATTCCACACTTTAGCTGTTAGTTTTTTTCTAACACTCTCTCCCCATTGATGTTTTTTGGGGAAAGCGTGGCATTAAGCTCCATACCGCAGGCACAAGGAGGCTTTTCAGAAACTCGTAATGGCAGCGATATCGGGGGGGGGGGTGAAATAATGCAACTTTTGTTTTGTAACTCGTAATCAGGTGACAGATTAATCATTTGATTGGATTTAATATCCCGAAGAAAGAGAGTTTTTAATGCCCAGCTATTTACATATTTACTAATAGCTCTCAAAATAATTTATGCAATTTGAGGACTTAGAACTGAGACAATTTCTTCAAGGATAGTATATAAACAAATTAAATTCTCAACAAAGAATATTACCAGATTTGGAGCTGTAGGTAGCTTTTTCATAGGAATAAATTGAGTGCCTGGTTGGAGAATTGTTTAACAACTATCCAGATTATTCTATTGCCCTTTGAATCATAGAGATAAACTATAAAGTTCATACTTACATGAGTCCATGGAGTGTGAGGAATTAATATTGGTTGAAGTAAGCATTGAGGAACTGAACAAGATGTCTTAATGGCCTTACAAACAGAACAAGCCTTAACAAAAGTGAAGAAATCTTGTTTTGTTGTGGGCCACCAAACAATAAATTCCAAATATCCATTAGCTGATTGCAGTACCATTAGATAGTTTATCATACAATCTGTGATCTTAGATGCATTGAAGAAATGTGTGTACATGAAGACAATGGTCCTTTAAATCTTTGCAATGGATCCTAATATCATCTAGGTATACAATAACATAGGATTGTTGGAGATCCCTAAAGACATTATTGAAGAACTCTTGAAACACAGCATTGACAGAAGCTAAATAGCATTGCTAGGTACTCATAATGCCCTGCACGTGTGTTAAATGCAGTTTTCCATTTGTATCCAGCCTTGTTTCTGATACGGTTGTATGCCACTTGAATATCCAATTTAGTAAAATTCTAGGATGCCTTGACATGATTAAACAAGTCATGGATAAATGGAAGAGGATACTGTTTTTTACTATATTGCTGATGCGTGCTCTGTAATCAATGCAGTGATTAAGACCTCCATTTTTCTTCCCCACAAAGAAAAACCCTAGTTGCATAGGTGAGGAGGAAGAATGAATGAAACCATAATTGAGGCTATTTTGATTGTACTCCTCCATCATCTTAGTCTCCACAGGATTAAGATGATCATTTCACCCTTTTGATAGAGGAGCTCCTGGAAGCAATTTGATTGCACAATCATGAGGCCAATGTGGAGGAAACCTTTTAGCCTCTGTTTCAGACACACATGAGCAACATCTGAATAAGCAGCAGGCATCCTGGTTTCAGTAGATACTGAATTAATAGGCACAGAATTTTATGTAATCTTTATTAGACAATCCATTTGAATGTAAGAGCTCCAAACTGAAATTTGTCCAGACCTCCAATCAATGATGTGGTTATTTTTGCACAAAGGTACCCCAATATCACATTATGTCTAGGGGACAAAATTACGTAAAAGGACAGACCTTATTGGTGAAGGGCACCTAACAGAACTAAGATAGCACCCAAAGGATCATCTCCTAATGTGGTGACAAAGAGAGTAGAATATTTCAATACAATAGGGATCTGAAGTCCTTGTACAAGATCCAGATCACAGAACATACCTAGAGCACCAGAATCCACAAAAGCCATAGTAGAAAAGGATTGGTTATTCCAACAAAGTAACAGGGACTATCATGAGAAATCCTTGAGTAGACAGGCTTATAAGGGCTCCTTGGTCTCCTAATAAGCCTTATAGTTTCCAGGCTGAACAGGACACTCAAGTAGAAAGAGCCCTTTTTAACCACAAAAGATGCAGAGCCCCTGGGTATCTACCATTTATATGCAGAACTCTATTACTTATAGAGCCACAGATTGTTGTCCCTGTTGAATATCAAGGATGTTTGCTTCTGCAGCAGAAAGCTAACCTGGGGTGTCAAAAGTAATTTTGAAAATTTAAATAAAGGCACTTTTTCTGTCTAGGTGATTCCTTCTCTAGTAAGGGCTGATGCCCAAGATAACACCTTTCACTTAAGCAAACAAATTATAAAAGTTATCTTGCCATGAACGGTAGAGAAAACAGATACTTGATACTTGAAGTGCAAATGGCAGTGGTTAAGAAATCAGAATAATTACCACAACATTTTTCTGTGAGATTACCAGGTGTGATTCCAAGAGAAGTAGTAGACAGCATGGCAGCGATGATCTCAAGTTTATAATCCAGAGCTTGCATATAATGAGCATGGTCTCCCAGTAGTTGACCTTGATGCATGAGTGCATGCACAATCTTATTGGGATCCACAAAGACAAGAGGAGACAGAAGCGCCACATGGCCCAATATTGTTTGGTCCAAAAACAGATTGATATGTATACAGGGAGTAAACTCACATTTGTGAAAGCACCTCAATTAGTGCTATGGAGATAGCCTGGGATCTATTACAGTCAGTAGAATCAAAAAAGTGGAAAACAGCACACCAATTACCTCTTCCAGTGGGGCACGGAGTAACAGACTTGCCAAGTCTCACCAATGTCCATAAAATTCAAGAAACTCCAGCCACCAATTTCTTTTAAAAGACCTTTATTCTTTAGTCATGGGTCCCATTGATATACAACGTTTCAAGCCAGCATTAGGCTCTTAGTCATGTACACTTTAGCTATACAGGTTTCTGTTACTTATACCTGCACCTGTTAATCACTCACCTGATGTTAATTAACCCATTCCATAAGGAACACAACCATTGCTGTTGCAACAGTGACATCTTGTGGATGAAAAATATAGTACACCACTTGTTTATATTCTGAATTTTTTAGTGTTCCTTCATGGGATGGATGAACACCATCACATATTCTTAAAACCACATAAAACCTATATACAATTTAAAAAGAGGAGCATAAAATCCCAATATCTATAGAGCCACAGTAATGTGAATCAATGTACATAATACATTCTCATTATCATAAATTTCAAACAAAAAATTATCATACAGAAAAATTTAAAGAGATATATCTTTCCAAAAGCACCTGTTTTCTCAAAAAAAGATCTCAGATCTTATTTGACCATATTTGACCAGTTATTGCTATCCTTAAATATTAATATCTATACCATTAATATGTTTATTAGTTGACTTATCCATATACTACATAAATGATCCATATGCTACATAAATGATTAGAGGTCAACAAAACAGACTCCAATCAAAATCTTTATTTAGACCCCTAGGGGTCAGGCAGTCCAGTTTGTGGATCCAGAACATCTCCCTCATTTTGAGGAGATGTTCCCTGTCACCACCCCTTCTTGGGTGGTGACCCTTCTGGTCAAATATGGTCAAATAAGATCTGAGATCTTTTTTTGAGAAAACAGGTGCTTTTGGAAAGATATATCTCTTTAAATTTTTCTGTATGATAATTTTTTGTTTGAAATTTATGATAATGAGAATGTATTATGTACATTGATTCACATTACTGTGGCTCTATAGATATTGGGATTTTATGCTCCTCTTTTTAAATTGTATATAGGTTTTATGTGGTTTTAAGAATATGTGATGGTGTTCATCCATCCCATGAAGGAACACTAAAAAATTCAGAATATAAACAAGTGGTGTACTATATTTTTCATCCACAAGATGTCACTGTTGCAACAGCAATGGTTGTGTTCCTTATGGAATGGGTTAATTAACATCAGGTGAGTGATTAACAGGTGCAGGTATAAGTAACAGAAACCTGTATAGCTAAAGTGTACATGACTAAGAGCCTAATGCTGGCTTGAAACGTTGTATATCAATGGGACCCATGACTAAAGAATAAAGGTCTTTTAAAAGAAATTGGTGGCTGGAGTTTCTTGAATTTTATGGACATCTATTACAGTCACCCAGGAGACCAACTTCTGGTAGTGATGTGGTGTCTGTATCAGAACGACAAAAAGAAACACAGGTGCCTATATGGCCTAGTATTGCCTTAACACAGGTGAATCAATGTGGTAGAAGGGAATGGTACTCACAATAGTTGTAGCATCTCCTTTGATGCTATAGAGGCAGGATGGGATCAATGTAGTCACCCATCAGACTTAATCATAGGCCAACCGGACACAGATGGAAATCCAGAAAACACCAATGGTAAGGATAGACCAAGGAAAGTTCCCTCTCAGCCAGAGGGATAAGTAGCAAAAAAGATGGTAGCAAGTGTTCAAGATATAAAATTGCTTTATTAAAATAATATTTATTTTTTTTTTTTTTATTTTTTTTTTAATTTTATTATTTTAATAAAGCAATTTTATATCTTGAACACTTGCTACCATCTTTTTTGCTACTTATCCCTCTGGCTGAGAGGGAACTTTCCTGGGTCTATCCTGATCATTGGTGTTTTCTGGATTTTCATCTGTGTCCGGTTTTAAATCATTTTGCTAGTGTAATCTAATTAAATTTTCTATCAGGCCTGTGTCTGTCAGGCTCACACAGCATATACTTAATTTTTTTTTAAGTCTTTTGGTTAATTGCTCTGTGCCAGGCAGCCACCACTCATATCTGCTTCACCTTATTTTAAATTAAAAAAAAGAGCATACTGTGTTTAATTGCTGCCCTCCCTAGTCTATGAGCCATGACTCATATGTGTTTAACTTTTTTTTAAATTCCAAAAAAAACAAAAACTTTAAATCATTTTTCTAGTGTAATCTAATTGTATTTTCTATCAGGCGTGTGTATCTCACTTACACAGCCTACTGTTTTTAAAAGCTGCCCTTCCGAGGCTATCAGCCACGACTCATATGTGCTTAACCTTTTCTTTAAATTCCCCCCAAAAAACTTGAAATCATTATGCTAGTGTAAACTAATTTTATTTTCTATCAGGCCTGTGTGTAACTGTCTATCTGACTTACAGAGCATACTGTTGTTAATTGCTGCCCTACGTAGCAGCCAGCCAGTGTCACCACTCATATGTGCACTGCTTAACATTATTTTAATATTAAAATATAAACTTTTAAATTATTTTGCTAGTGTAATCTAACTTAATTTTCTATCAGGCCTGTGTTGTTCTCACTTACACAGCATACTGTGTTAAATTGCTGCCCTGCCTACCAGCCACGACTCAAATCTGCCAGCATGTGCGCCAGGTCCAACTAGCCAATTAGTGCCACCAATCATAGCTGTTGTAACAGTATTGAAAACATTGTAAATCATTACTTTTTTGACTGTGAATCTGCAGTCTAGTAGTGCCATTGAATTGCAGTTCCCTCCTGCCTGCCAGCCTGTGTGCCAGGCCCAACTAGACAATTAGTGCCACCAATCATAGTTGTTGTAACAGTAGTGTTAATCTTTAAAATTACAAATTGTTCAATTGTGATTCATCAGTTTGCTTGTGCCATTGAATTGCACTTTCCTCCTGCCTGCCAGCCTGTGTGCCAGGCCCAACTAGCCAATTCGTGCCACCAATCATAGTTGTTGTAACAGTATTGTTAATATTTAAAATTAAACATTGTTTGATTGTGAATCATCATTTAGCTTGTGCCATTGAATTGCACTTTCCTCCTGCCTGCCAGCCTGTGTGCCAGGCCCAACTAGGCAATTAGTGCCACCAATCATAGTTGTTTTAACAGTATTGAAAAAATTATAAATCATCACTTTTTTGACTGTGAATCTGCAGTATAGTAGTGCCATTGAATTGCATTTCCCTCCTGCCTGCCAGCCTGTGTGGCAGGTCCAACTAGCCAATTAGTGCCACCAATCATAGTTGTTATAACAGTATAGAAAACATTCTAAATCATCACTTTTTTGACTGTGAATCTGCAGTCTAGTCTAGTAGTGCCATTGAATTGCAGTTCCCTCCTGCCTTCCAGCCTGTGTGCCAGGCCGACTTGCCAACTAGTTACATCAATCATAGTTTTTGTAACAGTATTGTTAATCTTTAAAAGTAAAAAATTGTTCGCTTGTGAATCATCAGTTTGCTAGTGCCATTGAATTGCACTTTCCTCCTGCCTGCCAGCCTGTGTGCCAGGCCCAACTAGCCAATTAGTTCCAGAAATCATATATGTTGTAACAGTATATAAAAAAATTTAAATTATAAGTTTTTTGACTGCTAATCTTCAGTCTCCTTGTGCCATTGAATTGCAGATTCCTCCTGCCTGGCAGCCTGTGTGCCAGTCCCAACTAGCCAATTAGTGCCACCAATCATAGTTGTTTAAACAGTATTGAAAACATTTTAAATCATCACTTTTTTGACTGTGAATCTGTAGTCTAGTAGTGCCATTGAATTGCAGTTCCCTCCTGCCTGCCAGCCTGTGTGCCAGGCCGACTTGCCAACTAGTTACACCAATCATATTTGTTGTCACAGTATTGTTATTATTTAAAATAAAAACATTTTGGATTTTTATTCTGAATCCTCAGTTTGCTCATGCCATTGAATTGCACTTTCCTCCTGCCTGCCAGCCTGTGTGCCAGGCCCAACTAGCCAATTAGTGCCACCCATCATATTTCTTTTAACAGTATTGAAAAAATTGTAAATCATCACTTTTTTGACTGTGAATCTGCAGTCTTCTAGTGTCCTTGAATTGCATTTTCCTCCTGCCTGCCAGCCTGTGTGCCAGGCTGACTTGCCAACTATTTACACCAATCATATTTGTTGTCACAGTATTGTTAATAGTTAAAATTAAAAACATTTAGATTGTTATTCTGAATCCTCAGTTTGCTCGTACCATTGAATTGCACTTTCCTCCTGCCTGCCAGCCTGTGTGCCAGGCCCAACTAGCCAATTAGTGCCAGTAATCCTATTTCTTTTAACAGTATTGAAAAAATTGTCAATCATCACTGTTTTGACTGTGAATCTGCAGTCTCCCAGTGTCCTTGAATTGCATTTTCCTCCTGCCTGCCAGCCTGTGTGCCAGGCTGACTTGCCAACTATTTACACCAATCATATTTGTTGTCACAATATTGTTAATAATTAAAATTAAACAATTTTTGATTTTTATTCTGAATCATCAGTTTGCTCGTGCCATTGAATTGCCATTTCCTCCTGCCTGCCAGCCTGTGTGCCAGGCCCAACTAGCCAATTAGTGCCAGCAATCCTATTTCTTTTAACATTATTGAAAAAATTGTCAATCATCACTGTTTTGACTGTAATTCTGCAGTCTCCTAGTGTCCTTGAATTGCATTTTCCTCCTGCCTGCCAGCCTGTGTTCCAGGCTGACTTGCCAACTAGTTACACCAATCATATTTGTTGTCACAGTTTTGTTAATAATTAAAATTAAAACATTTTTGATTGTTATTCGGAATCCTCAGTTTGCTCCTGCCACTGCCAGCCTGTGTGCCACTCCCAACTAGCCAATTAGTGCCAGCAATCCTATTTCATTTAACAGTATTGAAAAAATTGTCAATCATCACTGTTTTGACTGTGAATCTGCAGTCTACTAGTGTCCTTGAATTGCATTTTCCTCTTGCCTGCCTGCCTGTGTGCCAGGCCCAACTAGCCAATTAGTGTCACCAATCATATTTCTTGTAACAGTATTGAAATTTTTTAAATCATAACTGTTTTGACAGTGAATCTTCAGTCTCCTAGTGCCATTGAATTGCAGTTGCCTTTCTCCCAGCCTGTGTGCCAGACAGGCCCATTTGTCAACTATTGCCAACAATCATATTTGTTGTCACAGTACTTCTAATATTTAAAAAAATTAACAATTTGTGACTTTTAAAACATCTGTCTTTTTTTGTTGTCAGTCTTACAGCGTATACTGTGCCCACTTGCCCAGTGCCACCACTCATAATTTGTGTAATAGTATTGTCAGTGTTCATTTTTAAAAAAAAATGACAGGCAGAGGCAGGCCACCCCGCAGGTTCCGTGGTCGTGGACACCCAATCTTCTTCAGCTTCCACTGCTAGTCCTCCTAACCTTGACGCACCATCTACGTCCAGCTGTGCTTTGGCCACGTCTCAAGTGACCAGTGCCACTTGCCCGCCTGTCGCCACCACCAACACTAGCACCACAGCCGCTTCACTTGATCTGTCACAGGAGTTATTGACACATCAGTTGGAAGAAATGAGTGATGTGCAACCATCATTGACAGAGGATGTAGATAACAGTGATATGTCTCAGTCAGGCAGCATTACAGACATGGAGGTACGGTGTGATGATGATGATGATGTACCCGCTGCTGCTTCCTTTCTTGATGTGTCAGATACAAGTGAAGCGGTTGATGATGATGTGTTGGTGGATGTCACGTGGGTGCCTGGTAGAAGAGAAGAAGAAGAGGGGGAAAGTTCAGATGGTGAGACAGAGAGGAGGAGGAGATGAGTTGGAAGCATGGGGAGGTCGTCGCAAGGAGCTAGTGGCACAGTCAGACAGCATGCATCGGCACCCGGGGACAGCCAGGCAGCACGCAGACGCCTATCAACGCATGCTGTTGCCACTACCAGAATGCCATCATCGCAGAGCTCAGCAGTGTGGCAATTTTTGTGTGTGTCTGCCTCTGACAACAGCAATGCCATTTGCAACCTGTGCCAAAAGAAACTGAGTCATGGGAAGTCCAACACCCACCTAGGTACAACTGCTTTGCGAAGGCACATGGTCTCCCATCACAAATGCAGATGAGAAGAACACATGAGTAGAAGCAGCACACAAACTGAAAGCCGCCCTCCTCTTCCTGGTCCAGCATCTTCAGCCACGTCAACCACTGCTGTCCTCCTTGCCCCCTCTCAACCATCCTCCACTCAGTCTCTCTTACAT
Organism: Bombina bombina; assembly: GCF_027579735.1. Lineage (NCBI taxonomy): Eukaryota > Metazoa > Chordata > Amphibia > Anura > Bombinatoridae > Bombina > Bombina bombina. The sequence continues at coordinate 456,736,082 of NC_069500.1, read as the reverse complement.
AGCAGTTCCTGGTCATCTGCCCACAGTCAGCTGTCTGTCAAGGACATGTTTGAGCGTAAGAAGCCAATTTCTAAAAGTCACCCCCTTGCCCGGCGTCTGACAGCTGGCTTGTCTGAACTCTTAGCCCGCCAGCTTTTACCATACAAGCTGGTGGAGTCTGATACTTTCAAAAAATTTGTATCTATTGGGACACCGCAGTGGAAGGTACCTGGCAGAAATTTATTTTCACAAAAGGCAATCTCAAACCTGTACTCTGTTGTTCGAAAGGAAGTTATGGCATGTCTGGCACACAGCGTTGGGGCAAGGGTCCATATGACCACGGATAGCTGGTCTGCAAAGCATGGTCAGGGCAGGTATATCACCTACACTGCGCATTGGGTAAACCTGCTGACATCTGACAAGCATGGAATGCGTGGCTCTGCAGAAGAGTTGGTGACACCGCCAGGACTTGCAGGAAGGCCTGCTGCTACCTCCTCTACTCCTCCTACTCCATCCTCTTCCATAACCTCTTCCATAACCTCTTCCTCGGCTGAGTCCTCTTCTGCTTCTGCGTCTAGCTCCACATCAATGGCACCCCCCAGCTCCCCAGGTACTATGCCACATCCCGGGTACAGCAGTGTCACGCTGTCTTGGGATTGACTTGCCGGAAAGCGGAGAGTCACACCGCATCAGCACTCCTGACCGCCCTGAACGCACAGGTGGATCAGTGGCTGACTCCACACCAACTGGAGATTGGCAAGGTTGTTTCTGACAATGGAAGTAATTTGGTGGTGGCATTGAAATTGGGCAAGTTGACACATGTGCCGTGCATGGCACATGTGTGTAATCTAATTGTACAACGATTTGTCCATAAGTACCCAGGCTTACAGGACATCCTGAAGCAGGCCAGGAAGGTGTGTGGCCATTTCAGGCGTTCCTACATGGCCATGGCGCACTTGTCCGATATCCAGGGTCGAAACAACCTGCCAGTGAGGCGCTTGATTTGCGACAGCCCGACACGGTGGAATTCAACTCTCCTAATGTTTGACCGCCTGCTCCAACAAGAAAAGCTGTTAATGAGTATTTGTATGACCGGGGTGCTAGGACAGCCTCTGGGGAGCTGGGGATTTTATTGCCAAATTACTGGACGCTCATGCGCAATGCCTGTAGGCTCATGCGTCCTTTTGAGGAGGTGACAAACCTTGTCAGTCGCACTGAAGGCACCATCAGCGACATCATACCATTTGTTTTCTTCCTGGAGCGTGCCCTGCGAAGAGTGCTGGATCAGGCCGTAGATAAGCGTGAAGAGGAAGAGTTGGGGTGTCCATCACCCCCACACCAGCCTTATCAGCATCGATTGCTGGACCTGCGGCAATGCAGGAAGAGGATTGTGAGGAAGAGGAGTCAGAGGAGGAATGTGGCTTTGAGGAGGAGGAGGAAGACAGAGCACAACAGGCATCCCAGGGTGCTCATTGTTGTCACCTCTCTGGTACCCGTGGTGTTGTATGTGGCTTGGGGGAAGAAGATAACCTCAGTGAGATCAGTGAGGACGAGGAACGTGACATGATTAGCTCGGCATCCAACCTTGTTCAAATGGGTTCTTTCATGCTGTCGTGCCTGTTGAGGGACCCTCGTATAAAAAAGCTGAAGGAGAACGACCTGTACTGGATGTCCACGCTCCTTGACCCCCGGTATAAGCATAAAGTGCATGAAATGTTACCAAATTCCCGCAAGTCGGAAAGGATGGAGCATTTTAAAAATAAATTAAAAACTATGATTTACACAGCGTATAAGGATGATGTCACAGCACAACGGGAATGTAACAGGGGAAGAGATGAAAGTAATCCTCCTCCTCCTCCTCCCATGACCATGGCGGCAAGGACAGGACGCTTTCCTGACGTCTTGTTGATGGAGGACATGCGTACCTTTTTAACTCCCATGCATCCCCAGAGCCTTTCGGGATCCAGCCTCAGAGAAAGACTCAACTGACAGGTAGCAGACTACCTAGCTTTAACTGCGGATCTCAACACTCTCAGGAGTGATGGACCCCTTGACTACTGGGTGTGCAGGCTTGACTTGTGGCCTGAGCTATCCAAATTTGCAATGGAACTTCTGGCCTGCCCGCTTCAAGTGTCCTGTCCGAAAGGACTTTTAGTGCAGCAGGAGGTTTTGTCACTGAGAAGAGAAGTCGCCTAGGTCAAAAAAGCCTTGACTATCTCACTTTTATAAAAATGAATGAGGGATGGATCCCAAAGGGACTGACATTGGGCAATACATTTGAGTAAAAAAGGCCTGATGATGAGATGAGCTGGCTTGGGCTTCAACTGGTAAACAGGCTGGCTTTTTTTTTTTCTTATAAAGCCGGATGACTTGCTTGACTTATCCGCCAACAACTAGTGTTCAAGGCACAAGCTTTTAGGGTACTTTCTAAATGTTTTACAAACATCTATTTTTCTGGCCGCTGCTATAGCAGTGGCTACAACAATACCCAAATTTTTCAGTCATTTGTACATGCCTAATTTTTCTGGCCTCTGCTGCTGCTCTGTGGGTACAAAACTCAAATAAAAAAAATAAGGCACATAACAGTGATTAAACTGTTAAGAATAGTACAACTTAACACACCACTCATATCTGGTGGACCATTAAATTGCACGCGCAGTGCCCCAAATGTGAAGGAGGAGGACCGACCAAGCATCTTTATCCGTCTTTTGGTTGCTCTAAATTATCTTCGGGTTCCATCCATGCCATACCTGTACTCTATTGTGCCAAAGGGTGGCATATGTGGTGTTTCATGCTGTTGTGCCTGTTGCGGGTCGTGGCCCATGGTATAAAAAGGCTGAAGGAGAACGACCTGTAACGGGTGTCGGAGCACATTTTTTGAAAAATGTTCCCGGTTCCTCTCAATTATCTACGGGTTTCTAAAATGGATGCCATACCTGTACTCCATTGTGCAAAAGGATGGCGTATGTGGTGTTTCCTGCAGTTGTTTCTGTTGAGGGTGCTGGACCCTCTTATAAAAATGCTGAAGGGGAACAACCTGTACTGGGTGTACAAGCATGTTTTTTGGGCAATTTCACGGTTACAAAAATTTTTCTCTGGGTTTCTAAAATCAATGCCGTACCTGTACTCTATTGTTCAAAAGGATGCCATATGTCGTCTTTACTGCTGTTGTTTCATATGAGGGTCCTGGACCCTCTTATAAAAAGGCTGAAGTAGAAAGAAGTGTCCTGGGTGTCCAATCATTTTTTTGGTTCAATTTCCCGGTTGCAACAAATTATCTCCGGGTTTCTAAAATCAATGCTTTACCTGTACTCTATTGTTCAAAATGATGCCATATGTCCTCTTTCCTGCTGTTGTTTCTGTTGAGGGTCTTGGACCCTATTATAAAAAAGGCAGAAGGAGAAAGAAGTGTACTGGGTGTCCATCCAATCTTTTTTTTTTATTCAAATTTCTGGTTGCAACAAATTATCTCCGGGTTTCTAAAATCAATGCTGTACCTTTACTCTAGTGTTCACAAGGAAGCCATATGTCCTCTTTCCTGCAGTTGTTTCATATGAGGGTCCTGGAGCCTCTTATAAAAATGCAGAAGGAGAAAGAAGTGTACTGGGTGTCCTGTCCAATCAATGTTTTTTTCTATTTCCCGTTTCCTTATAATTATCTCCGGGTTTCTAAAATCAATGCTGTACCTGTACTCTATTGTTCAAAAGGATGCCATATGTCCTCTTTCCTGCTGGTGTTTTGTTTGAGGGTCTGGACCCTCTTATAAAAAGGCCTAAGGAGAAAGATGTGTACTGGGTGTCCAATCAATGTTTTTGTTCTATTTCACAGTTGCCAAAAATTATCTATGGGTTTCTAAAATTGATGCTGTACCTGTAATCTATTGTTCAAAAGGATGCCATATGTCCTCTTTCCTGCTGGTGTTTTTTTTGAGGGTCCTGGACCCTCTTATAAAAAGGCCAAAGGATAAAGAAGTGTGCTGGGTGTCCAATCAATGTTTTTTTCTATTGCCTGGTTGACAACAATTATCTCTGGGTTTCTAAAATCAATGCTGTACCTGTACTCTAATGCTCAAAAGGATGCCATATGTCCTATTTCCTGCTGGTGTTTTGTTTGAGGGTCCTGGACCCTCTTTAAAAAGGCCTAAGGATAAAGAAGTGTACTGGGTGTCCAATCAATGTTTTTTTCTATTTCCCAGTTGCCAAAAATGATCTCTGGGTTTCTAAAATCAATGCTGTACCTGTACTCTATTGTTCAAAAGGATGCTATATGTCCTCTTTCCTGCTGGTGTTTTGTTTGAGGGTCCTGGACCCTCTTATAAAAAGGCCTAAGGAGAAAGAAGTGTACTGGGTGTCCAATCAATGTTTTTTTCTATTTCCCAGTTGCCAAAAATTATCTCTGGGTTTCTAAAATCAATGCTGTACCTGTACTCTATTGTTCAAAAGGATGCCATATGTCCTCTTTCCTGCTGGTATTTTGTTTGAGGGTCCTGGACCCTCTTATAAAAAGGCCTAAGGAGAAAGAAGTGTAGTGGGTGTCCAATCAATGTTTTTTTTCTATTTCCCAGTTGCCAAAAATTATCTCTGGGTTTCTAAAATCAATGCTGTACCTGTACTCTATTGTTCAAAAGGATGCCATATGTCCTCTTTCCTGCTGGTGTTTTGTTTGAGGGTCCTGGACCCTCTTATAAAAAGGCCTAAGGAGAAAGAAGTGTACTGGGTGTCCAATCAATGATTTTTTTCTATTTCCCAGTTGCCAAAAATTATCTCTGGGTTTATAAAATCAATGCTGTACCTGTACTCTATTGTTCAAAAGGATGCCATATGTCCTCTTTCCTGCTGGTGTTTTTTTTAGGGTCCTGGACCCTCTTATAAAAAGGCTGAAAGAGAAAGAAGTGTACTGGGTGTCCAATCAATGTTTTTTCTATTTCCCAGTTGCCAAAAATTATCTCTGGGTTTCTAAAATCAATGCTGTACCTGCACTCTATTGTTCAAAAGGATGCCATATGTCCTCTTTCCTGCTGGTGTTTTGTTTGAGGGTCCTGGACCCTCTTATAAAAAGGCCTAAGGAGAAAGAATTGTACTGGGTGTCCAATCAATGTTTTTTTCTATTTCCCAGTTGCAAAAATGATCTCTGGGTTTATAAAATCAATGCTGTACCTGTACTCTATTGTTCAAAAGGATGCCATATGTCCTCTTTCCTGCTGGTATTTTATTTTAGGGTCCTGGACCCTCTTATAAAAAGGCTGAATGAGAAAGAAGTGTACTGGGTGTCCAATCAATGTTTTTTTCTATTTCCCAGTTGCCAAAAATTATCTCTGGGTTTCTAAAATCAATGCTGTACCTGTACTCTATTGTTCAAAAGGATGCCATATGTCCGCTTTCCTGCTGATGTTTTGTTTGAGGGTCCTGGACCCTCTTATAAAAAGGCCTAAGGAGAAAGAAGTTTACTGGGTGTCCAATCAATGTTTTTTTTTCTATTTCCCGTTTCCTAAAAATTGTCTCTGTGTTTCTAAAATCAATGCCTTACCTCACCTGTACTCGATTGTTAAAAAGGATGCCATATGTCCACTTTCCTTTTTTTTTTTTTTTTTCTTGTAACAGTATTTTTGATTATTTTAGAACATTTAAAGTTATAATGCAGTTATAAGTTCACTAAGATTATGACTTTTCACACTGCCATTTTCAATGCAGCCTTTTGACATGTCGTGTGATATGAATACAATAATGGTATGTTTTGAATCTGCTGAGCCTAATAATAAAAAAAAAAGATATAATTTAACTGGAGTTACTAACTGAAGCATGATTTACAATAGGGGTTAGATCTATAAGCAGCAGCATAAAAAAAATAAAATCTGCTTCACACAGCAGTTATGCTTAGAAGTTAAGGGGTTAAACACTGATAAAGTATTCCATTAGGGGCACAAAGAGATGGCTAATGACCGGAACACTCCAGAAACTTCCCAAGAGTCGCTGTCTTGTGTTTCGGGTGATGTTGGAGACATCTTTGTAGTGTACAGGGAAACCAAAAATCCTCTCCATCTCTGTGCACCACAGGACGTCCTCCTTGTCACCCATAAGCACAGGAAACTGCTGGCATTTCCCTTACTTCAAGGAGTTCAGTTGTGTGGTGATAGTACAGACTTTACTAAACTTTGGTTTCCGACCATACTCAAGACAATCTGGTAGTTCCAGCTTATGATTTGCTGTGGGAACCAGTGGCCTGTCCATACCAGGAAGATTTCCCCAGAAGTAACGAGCTCTGTTTGCAGGTGACACATGTTTAGCATCAATCATCACAGGGCTTGCGTGCAGAATATGGCAGATGGCCCTCTTCACATGTTTGTCCATAGCCACAACATTTTCAAACAGCAAGAAGAAAGGTCGGTTCTCACAAGCCTTAAGTCGTGCTTCATGTACCAAATGCTGAAAGTAAAAAAATAGACAACCAGTGCCTTCAAAAAGACCTTTGTGATATGGATTCACCAGAGCAAGGTCATTGCAAGGACTTCCCTCGATAACCAAATCAAAATGCCCCAACTCCTCAATCTTCCCTTTCACATTATTATTGTCCCTCCTATGCTCTGCTGCGTGCTGTTGTTTTTGTTGAGGTTCCAGGACCCTCTTATAAAAAGGCTGAAGTAGAAAGAAGTGTACTGGGTGACCAATCATTTTTTGGGTTCTATTTACCGGTTGCAAAAATTTATCTCAGGGTTTATAATATCAATGCCTTACCTGTAATCTATTGTTCAAAATGATGCCATATGTGCTCTTTCCTGCTGCTGTTGTTTCTGTTGAGGGTCCTGGAGCCTCTTATAAAAAGGCAGAAGGATAAAGAAGTGTACTGGGTGTCCGATCATTTTTTGGGTTCAATTTACTGGTTGCAACAATTTATCTCAGGGTTTATAAAATCAATGCCTTACCTGTAATCTATTGTTCAAAAGGATGCCATATGTCCTCTTTCCTGCTGCTGTTGTTTCTGTTGAGGGTCCTGGAGCCTCTTATAAAAAGGCCTAAAGATAAAGAAGTGTACTGGGTGTCCAATAATTTTTTGGGTTCAAATTACCGGTTGACAAAAATTATCTCTGGCTTTATAAAATCAATGCCTTACCTGTAATGTATTGTTCAAAAGGATGCCATATGTCCTCTTTCCTGCCGCTGTTGTTTCTGTTGAGGGTCCTGGAGCCTCTTATAAAAAGGCCTAAGGATAAAGAAGTGTACTGAGTGTCCAATCAATGTTTTTTTCTATTGCCCAGTTGACAAAAATTATCTCTGGATTTATGAAATCAATGCCTTACCTGTAATGTATTGTTCAAAAGGATGCCATATGTCCTCTTTCCTGCTGCTGTTGTTTCTGTTGAGGGTCCTGTAGCCTCTTATAAAAAGGCCTAAGGAGAAAGAAGTGTACTGGGTGTCCAATCATTTTTGGGGTTCTATTTACCGGTTGCAACAATTTATCTCAGTGATTATAAAATCAATGCCTCACCTGTAATCTATTGTTCAAAAGGATACCATATGTCCTCTTTCCTGCTGCTGTTGTTTCTGTTGAGGGTCCTGGAGCCTCTTATAAAAAGGCCTAAGGATAAAGAAGTGTACTGGGTGTCCAATCAATGTTTTTTTCGATTGCCCAGTTGCCAACAATTATCTCTGGGATTATAAAATCAATGCCTTAGTATTGTTCAAAAGGATGCCATATGTCCTCTTTCCTGCTGGTATTTTTTTTTAGGGTCCTGGACCCTCTTATAAAAAGGCTGAATGAGAAAGAAGTGTACTGGGTGTCCAATCAATGTTTTTTTCTATTTCCCAGTTGCCAAAAATTATCTCTGGGTTTCTAAAATCAATGCTGTACCTGTACTCTATTGTTCAAAAGGATGCCATATGTCCGCTTTCCTGCTGATGTTTTGTTTGAGGGTCCTGGACCCTCTTATAAAAAGGCCTAAGGAGAAAGAAGTTTACTGGGTGTCCAATCAATGTTTTTTTTCTATTTCCCAGTTGCCAAAAATTATCTCTGGGTTTATAAAATCAATGCTGTACCTGTACTCTATTGTTCAAAAGGATGCCATATGTCCTCTTTCCTGCTGGTGTTTTTTTTTAGGGTCCTGGACCCTCTTATAAAAAGGCTGAAAGAGAAAGAAGTGTACTGGGTGTCCAATCAATGTTTTTTCTATTTCCCAGTTGCCAAAAATTATCTCTGGGTTTCTAAAATCAATGCTGTACCTGCACTCTATTGTTCAAAAGGATGCCATATGTCCTCTTTCCTGCTGGTGTTTTGTTTGAGGGTCCTGGACCCTCTTATAAAAAGGCCTAAGGAGAAAGAATTGTACTGGGTGTCCAATCAATGTTTTTTTCTATTTCCCAGTTGCAAAAATGATCTCTGGGTTTATAAAATCAATGCTGTACCTGTACTCTATTGTTCAAAAGGATGCCATATGTCCTCTTTCCTGCTGGTATTTTTTTTTAGGGTCCTGGACCCTCTTATAAAAAGGCTGAATGAGAAAGAAGTGTACTGGGTGTCCAATCAATGTTTTTTTCTATTTCCCAGTTGCCAAAAATTATCTCTGGGTTTCTAAAATCAATGCTGTACCTGTACTCTATTGTTCAAAAGGATGCCATATGTCCGCTTTCCTGCTGATGTTTTGTTTGAGGGTCCTGGACCCTCTTATAAAAAGGCCTAAGGAGAAAGAAGTTTACTGGGTGTCCAATCAATGTTTTTTTTTCTATTTCCCGTTTCCTAAAAATTGTCTCTGTGTTTCTAAAATCAATGCCTTACCTCACCTGTACTCGATTGTTAAAAAGGATGCCATATGTCCACTTTCCTTTTTTTTTTTTTTTTTTTTCTTGTAACAGTATTTTTGATTATTTTAGAACATTTAAAGTTATAATGCAGTTATAAGTTCACTAAGATTATGACTTTTCACACTGCCATTTTCAATGCAGCCTTTTGACATGTCATGTGATATGAATACAATAATGGTATGTTTTGAATCTGCTGAGCCTAATAAAAAAAAAAAAGATATAATTTAACTGGAGTTACTAACTGAAGCATGATTTACAATAGGGGTTAGATCTATAAGCAGCAGCATAAAAAAAATAAAATCTGCTTCACACAGCAGTTATGCTTAGAAGTTAAGGGGTTAAACACTGATAAAGTATTCCTTTAGGGGCACAAAGAGATGGCTAATGACCGGAACACTCCAGAAACTTCCCAAGAGTCGCTGTCTTGTGTTTCGGGTGATGTTGGAGACATCTTTGTAGTGTACAGGGAAACCAAAAATCCTCTCCATCTCTGTGCACCACAGGACGTCCTCCTTGTCACCCATAAGCACAGGAAACTGCTGGCATTTCCCTTACTTCAAGGAGTTCAGTTGTGTGGTGATAGTACAGACTTTACTAAACTTTGGTTTCCGACCATACTCAAGACAATCTGGTAGTTCCAGCTTATGATTTGCTGTGGGAACCAGTGGCCTGTCCATACCAGGAAGATTTCCCCAGAAGTAACGAGCTCTGTTTGCAGGTGACACATGTTTAGCATCAATCATCACAGGGCTTGCGTGCAGAATATGGCAGATGGCCCTCTTCACATGTTTGTCCATAGCCACAACATTTTCAAACAGCAAGAAGAAAGGTCGGTTCTCACAAGCCTTAAGTCGTGCTTCATGTACCAAATGCTGAAAGTAAAAAAATAGACAACCAGTGCCTTCAAAAAGACCTTTGCGATATGGATTCACCAGAGCAAGGTCATTGCAAGGACTTCCCTCGATAACCAAATCAAAATGCCCCAACTCCTCAATCTTCCCTTTCACATTATTATTGTCCCTCCTATGCTCTGCTGCGTGCTGTTGTTTTTGTTGAGGTTCCAGGACCCTCTTATAAAAAGGCTGAAGTAGAAAGAAGTGTACTGGGTGACCAATCATTTTTTGGGTTCTATTTACCGGTTGCAAAAATTTATCTCAGGGTTTATAATATCAATGCCTTACCTGTAATCTATTGTTCAAAATGATGCCATATGTGCTCTTTCCTGCTGCTGTTGTTTCTGTTGAGGGTCCTGGAGCCTCTTATAAAAAGGCCGAAGGATAAAGAAGTGTACTGGGTGTCCGATCATTTTTTGGGTTCAATTTACTGGCTGCAACAATTTATCTCAGGGTTTATAAAATCAATGCCTTACCTGTAATCTATTGTTCAAAAGGATGCCATATGTCCTCTTTCCTGCTGCTGTTGTTTCTGTTGAGGGTCCTGGAGCCTCTTATAAAAAGGCCTAAAGATAAAGAAGTGTACTGGGTGTCCAATAATTTTTTGGGTTCAAATTACCGGTTGACAAAAATTATCTCTGGCTTTATGAAATCAATGCCTTACCTGTAATGTATTGTTCAAAAGGATGCCATATGTCCTCTTTCCTGCCGCTGTTGTTTCTGTTGAGGGTCCTGGAGCCTCTTATAAAAAGGCCTAAGGATAAAGAAGTGTACTGAGTGTCCAATCAATGTTTTTTTCTATTGCCCAGTTGCCAACAATTATCTCTGGGATTATAAAATCAATGCCTTACCTGTAATGTATTGTTCAAAAGGATGCCATATGTCCTCTTTCCTGCTGCTGTTGTTTCTGTTGAGGGTCCTGTAGCCTCTTATAAAAAGACCTAAGGAGAAAGAAGTGTACTGGGTGTCCAATCATTTTTGGGGTTCTATTTACCGGTTGCAACAATTTATCTCAGTGATTATAAAATCAATGCCTCACCTATAATCTATTGTTCAAAAGGATACCATATGTCCTCTTTCCTGCTGCTGTTGTTTCTGTTGAGGGTCCTGGAGCCTCTTATAAAAAGGCCTAAGGATAAAGAAGTGTACTGGGTGTCCAATCAATGTTTTTTTCGATTGCCCAGTTGCCAACAATTATCTCTGGGATTATAAAATCAATGCCTTACCTGTAATGTATTGTTCAAAAGGATGCCATATGTCCTCTTTCCTGCTGGTATTTTTTTTTAGGGTCCTGGACCCTCTTATAAAAAGGCTGAATGAGAAAGAAGTGTACTGGGTGTCCAATCAATGTTTTTTTCTATTTCCCAGTTGCCAAAAATTATCTCTGGGTTTCTAAAATCAATGCTGTACCTGTACTCTATTGTTCAAAAGGATGCCATATGTCCGCTTTCCTGCTGATGTTTTGTTTGAGGGTCCTGGACCCTCTTATAAAAAGGCCTAAGGAGAAAGAAGTTTACTGGGTGTCCAATCAATGTTTTTTTTCTATTTCCCAGTTGCCAAAAATTATCTCTGGGTTTATAAAATCAATGCTGTACCTGTACTCTATTGTTCAAAAGGATGCCATATGTCCTCTTTCCTGCTGGTGTTTTTTTTTAGGGTCCTGGACCCTCTTATAAAAAGGCTGAAAGAGAAAGAAGTGTACTGGGTGTCCAATCAATGTTTTTTCTATTTCCCAGTTGCCAAAAATTATCTCTGGGTTTCTAAAATCAATGTTGTACCTGCACTCTATTGTTCAAAAGGATGCCATATGTCCTCTTTCCTGCTGGTGTTTTGTTTGAGGGTCCTGGACCCTCTTATAAAAAGGCCTAAGGAGAAAGAATTGTACTGGGTGTCCAATCAATGTTTTTTTCTATTTCCCAGTTGCAAAAATGATCTCTGGGTTTATAAAATCAATGCTGTACCTGTACTCTATTGTTCAAAAGGATGCCATATGTCCTCTTTCCTGCTGGTATTTTTTTTTAGGGTCCTGGACCCTCTTATAAAAAGGCTGAATGAGAAAGAAGTGTACTGGGTGTCCAATCAATGTTTTTTTCTATTTCCCAGTTGCCAAAAATTATCTCTGGGTTTCAAAAATCAATGCTGTACCTGTACTCTATTGTTCAAAAGGATGCCATATGTCCGCTTTCCTGCTGATGTTTTGTTTGAGGGTCCTGGACCCTCTTATAAAAAGGCCTAAGGAGAAAGAAGTTTACTGGGTGTCCAATCAATGTTTTTTTTTCTATTTCCCGTTTCCTAAAAATTGTCTCTGTGTTTCTAAAATCAATGCCTTACCTCACCTGTACTCGATTGTTAAAAAGGATGCCATATGTCCACTTTCCTTTTTTTTTTTTTTTTTTTTTCTTGTAACAGTATTTTTGATTATTTTAGAACATTTAAAGTTATAATGCAGTTATAAGTTCACTAAGATTATGACTTTTCACACTGCCATTTTCAATGCAGCCTTTTGACATGTCGTGTGATATGAATACAATAATGGTATGTTTTGAATCTGCTGAGCCTAATAAAAAAAAAAAAAGATATAATTTAACTGGAGTTACTAACTGAAGCATGATTTACAATAGGGGTTAGATCTATAAGCAGCAGCATAAAAAAAATAAAATCTGCTTCACACAGCAGTTATGCTTAGAAGTTAAGGGGTTAAACACTGATAAAGTATTCCTTTAGGGGCACAAAGAGATGGCTAATGACCGGAACACTCCAGAAACTTCCCAAGAGTCGCTGTCTTGTGTTTCGGGTGATGTTGGAGACATCTTTGTAGTGTACAGGGAAACCAAAAATCCTCTCCATCTCTGTGCACCACAGGACGTCCTCCTTGTCACCCATAAGCACAGGAAACTGCTGGCATTTCCCTTACTTCAAGGAGTTCAGTTGTGTGGTGATAGTACAGACTTTACTAAACTTTGGTTTCCGACCATACTCAAGACAATCTGGTAGTTCCAGCTTATGATTTGCTGTGGGAACCAGTGGCCTGTCCATACCAGGAAGATTTCCCCAGAAGTAACGAGCTCTGTTTGCAGGTGACACATGTTTAGCATCAATCATCACAGGGCTTGCGTGCAGAATATGGCAGATGGCCCTCTTCACATGTTTGTCCATAGCCACAACATTTTCAAACAGCAAGAAGAAAGGTCGGTTCTCACAAGCCTTAAGTCGTGCTTCATGTACCAAATGCTGAAAGTAAAAAAATAGACAACCAGTGCCTTCAAAAAGACCTTTGCGATATGGATTCACCAGAGCAAGGTCATTGCAAGGACTTCCCTCGATAACCAAATCAAAATGCCCCAACTCCTCAATCTTCCCTTTCACATTATTATTGTCCCTCCTATGCTCTGCTGCGTGCTGTTGTTTTTGTTGAGGTTCCAGGACCCTCTTATAAAAAGGCTGAAGTAGAAAGAAGTGTACTGGGTGACCAATCATTTTTTGGGTTCTATTTACCGGTTGCAAAAATTTATCTCAGGGTTTATAATATCAATGCCTTACCTGTAATCTATTGTTCAAAATGATGCCATATGTGCTCTTTCCTGCTGCTGTTGTTTCTGTTGAGGGTCCTGGAGCCTCTTATAAAAAGGCCGAAGGATAAAGAAGTGTACTGGGTGTCCGATCATTTTTTGGGTTCAATTTACTGGTTGCTACAATTTATCTCAGGGTTTATAAAATCAATGCCTTACCTGTAATCTATTGTTCAAAAGGATGCCATATGTCCTCTTTCCTGCTGCTGTTGTTTCTGTTGAGGGTCCTGGAGCCTCTTATAAAAAGGCCTAAAGATAAAGAAGTGTACTGGGTGTCCAATAATTTTTTGGGTTCAAATTACCGGTTGACAAAAATTATCTCTGGCTTTATGAAATCAATGCCTTACCTGTAATGTATTGTTCAAAAGGATGCCATATGTCCTCTTTCCTGCCGCTGTTGTTTCTGTTGAGGGTCCTGGAGCCTCTTATAAAAAGGCCTAAGGATAAAGAAGTGTACTGAGTGTCCAATCAATGTTTTTTTCTATTGCCCAGTTGACAAAAATTATCTCTGGCTTTATGAAATCAATGCCTTACCTGTAATGTATTGTTCAAAAGGATGCCATATGTCCTCTTTCCTGCTGCTGTTGTTTCTGTTGAGGGTCCTGTAGCCTCTTATAAAAAGGCCTAAGGAGAAAGAAGTGTACTGGGTGTCCAATCATTTTTGGGGTTCTATTTACCGGTTGCAACAATTTATCTCAGTGATTATAAAATCAATGCCTCACCTGTAATCTATTGTTCAAAAGGATACCATATGTCCTCTTTCCTGCTGCTGTTGTTTCTGTTGAGGGTCCTGGAGCCTCTTATAAAAAGGCCTAAGGATAAAGAAGTGTACTGGGTGTCCAATCAATGTTTTTTTCGATTGCCCAGTTGCCAACAATTATCTCTGGGATTATAAAATCAATGCCTTACCTGTAATGTATTGTTCAAAAGGATGCCATATGTCCTCTTTCCTGCTGTTGTTGTTTCTGTTGAGGGTTCTGGAGCCTCTTATAAAATGGCCTAAGGAGAAAGAAGTGTACTGGGTGTCCAATCATTTTTTGGGTTCTTTTTACCGGTTGCAACAATTTATCTCAGGGATTATAAAATCAATGCCTTACCTGTAATCTATTCTTCAAAAGGATGTCATCTGTCCTCTTTCCTGCTGCTGTTGTTTCTGTTGAGGGCCCTGGACCCTTTTATAAAAAGGCCTAAGGAGAAAGAAGTGTACTGGGTGTCCAGTCCAATCAATGTTTTTTTTTATTTTCCCGTCTCCTAAAAATTATCTACGGGTTTGTACAATCAATGCCTTACCTGTAATCTATTTTTCAAAAGGATACCATCTGTCCTCTTTCCTGCTGTTGTTTCTGTTGAGGGTCCTGGACCCTCTTATAAAAAGGCCTAAGGAGAAAGAAGTGTACTGGGTGTCCAGTCCAATCAATGTTTTTTTTCTATTTCACGTTTCCTAAAAATTATCTACGGGTTTGTACAATCAATGCCTTACCTGTAATGTATTTTTCAAAAGGATGCCATCTGTCCTCTTTCCTGCTGTTGTTTCTGTTGAGGGTCCTGGACCCTCTTATAAAAGGCCTAAGGAGAAAGAAGTGTACTGGGTGTCCAGTCCAATCAATGTTTATTTCTATTTCATGTTTCCTAAAAATTATCTCTGGGTTTCTGAAATCAATGCTGTACCTGTACTCTATTGTTCAAAAGGATGCAATATGTCCTCTTTACAGCTGTTGTTTCTGTTGAGGGTCCTGGACCCTTTTATAAAAAGGCCTAAGGAGAAAGAAGTGTACTGGGTGTCCAGTCCAATCAATGTTTTTTTTCTATTTCCCGTCTCCTAAAAATTATCTGCGGGTTTGTACAATCAATGCCTTACCTGTAATCTATTTTTCAAAAGGATGCCATCTGTCCTCTTTCCTGCTGTTGTTTCTGTTGAGGGTCCTGGACCCTCTTATAAAAAGGCCTAAGGAAAAAGAAGTGTACTGGGTGTCCAGTCCAATCAATGTTTTTTTTCTATTTCACGTTTCCTAAAAATTATCTACGGGTTTGTACAATCAATGCCTTACCTGTAATATATTTTTCAAAAGGATGCCATCTGTCCTCTTTCCTGCTGTTGTTTCTGTTGAGGGTCCTGGACCCTCTTATAAAAGGCCTAAGGAGAAAGAAGTGTACTGGGTGTCCAGTCCAATCAATGTTTATTTCTATTTCACGTTTCCTAAAAATTATCTCTGGGTTTCTGAAATCAATGCTGTACCTGTACTCTATTGTTCAAAAGGATGCAATATGTCCTCTTTACAGCTGTTGTTTCTGTTGAGGGTCCTGGACCCTTTTATAAAAAGGCCTAAGGAGAAAGAAGTGTACTGGGTGTCCAGTCCAATCAATGTTTTTTTTCTATTTCCCGTCTCCTAAAAATTATCTGCGGGTTTGTACAATCAATGCCTTACCTGTAATCTATTTTTCAAAAGGATGCCATCTGTCCTCTTTCCTGCTGTTGTTTCTGTTGAGGGTCCTGGACCCTCTTATAAAAAGGCCTAAGGAAAAAGAAGTGTACTGGGTGTCCAGTCCAATCAATGTTTTTTTTCTATTTCACGTTTCCTAAAAATTATCTACGGGTTTGTACAATCAATGCCTTACCTGTAATATATTTTTCAAAAGGATGCCATCTGTCCTCTTTCCTGCTGTTGTTTCTGTTGAGGGTCCTGGACCCTCTTATAAAAGGCCTAAGGAGAAAGAAGTGTACTGGGTGTCAAGTCCAATCAATGTTTATTTCTATTTCACGTTTCCTAAAAATTATCTCTGGGTTTCTGAAATCAATGCTGTACCTGTACTCTATTGTTCAAAAGGATGCAATATGTCCTCTTTACAGCTGTTGTTTCTGTTGAGGGTCCTGGACCCTTTTATAAAAAGGCCTAAGGAGAAAGAAGTGTACTGGGTGTCCAGTCCAATCAATGTTTTTTTTCTATTTCCCGTCTCCTAAAAATTATCTGCGGGTTTGTACAATCAATGCCTTACCTGTAATCTATTTTTCAAAAGGATGCCATCTGTCCTCTTTCCTGCTGTTGTTTCTGTTGAGGGTCCTGGACCCTCTTATAAAAGGCCTAAGGAGAAAGAAGTGTACTGGGTGTCCAGTCCAATCAATGTTTATTTCTATTTCACGTTTCCTAAAAATTATCTCTGGGTTCCTGAAATCAATGCTGTACCTGTACTCTATTGTTCAAAAGGATGCAATATGTCCTCTTTCCAGCTGTTGTTTTTGTTGAGGGTCCGGGACCCTCTTCTAAAAAGGCCGAAGGAGAACGCACTTTACTGTACTGGGTGTCCAAGCATGTTTTTTTTTTTCAATTTCACGGTTCCTAAAAAATATCTCTGTGTAACTAAAATCAATGCCATACCTGTACTTTATTGTTCAAAAGGATGGCATATGTGGTGTTTCATTCTGTTGTGGCTGTTGAGGGTCGTAGGCCATCGTAAAAAACGGCTGATGGAGAATGACCTGTACTGCCTTGATGCTCCTTTTAGGTAGGCCAGCGCTTTGCATACATGCCCACAGACTCTGTAACGCATGCCTCTTTTAGGGAGAGGTGCAGCCATAATGCAGGGTCAGAACTTCTGCCTGCAACTGTTATACTCGATTTTGCGAAAGGAAGTAACCTTACCATGGTTCCCTGACAGCACGTCTTGTTGTTATATTTTGGTGAGGGTAATCATGATGGCCATGTAGACCACCCCCGAGAGGCCTGGAAGTAACTGGGATGAAAGTGCTAAGAATAGTACAACTTGAAACAACCGAGTTAGCCATGGGTGTTAGTCCAAGACCGCTTGGCTTTTTTTTGGTTTGTGTGCGGCTAATCATGCAGGCCATATAGACCTGCCACCATTCGGTGTTGTATCAGCTATTAAACTAATAAGAACAGAACTACCAAAATACTGCCAATTAAGGGCCTATCAAGACTGAGCCCAGGTTGGATTGTAGTATTTTAGTAGGCTAATCATAATGGCCATGTAGACCACCCCCGAGAGGCCTGGAAGTAACCGGGATGAGATAAAAGTGCTAAGAATAGTACAACTTGAAACAACCGAGTTAGCCATGGGTGTTAGTCCAAGACCACTTGGCTTTTTTTTTGTTTGGGTGCAGCTAATCATGCAGGCCATATAGACCTGCCACCATTCGGTGTTGTATCAGGTATTAAACTAATAAGAACAGAACTACCAAAATGCAGCTTATTAAGGGCCTATCAAGACTGAGCCCAGGTTGGATTGTAGTATTTTGGTAGGCTTATTATGATGTCCATGTAGACCACCCCCGAGAGGCCTGGAAGTAACCGGGATGAGATAAAAGTGCTAAGAATAGTACAACTTGAAACAACCGAGTTAGCCATGGGTGTTAGTCCAAGAACGCTTGGCTTTTTTTGGTTTGGGTGTGGCTAATCATGCAGGCCATATAGACCTGCCACCATTCGGTGTTGTATCAGTTATTAAACTAATAAGAACATATCTACCAAAATACAGCCAATTAAGGGCCTATCAAGACAAATCCTAGGTTGGATTGTAGTATTTTGGTAGGCTAATCGTGATGACCATGTAGACCACCCCCGAGAGGCCTGGAAGTAACAGGGATGAGATGAAAGTGCTAAGAATAGTACAACTTGAAACAACTGAGTTAGCCATGGGTGTTAGTCCAAGACCGCTTGGCTTTTTTTTGGTTTGGGTGCAGCTAATCATGAAGGCCATATAGACCTGCCACCATTCGGTGTTGTATCAGGTATTAAACAAATAAGAACAGAACTACCAAAATACAGCCAATTAAGGGCCTATCAAGACTAAGCCCAGGTTGGATTGTAGTATTTTGGTAGGCTTATTGTGATGGCCATGTAGACCACCCTCGAGAGGCCTGGAAATAACCGGGATGAGATAAAAGTGCTAAGAATAGTACAACTTGAAACAACCGAGTTAGCCATGGGTGTTAGTCCAAGACCGCTTGGCTTTTTTTGGTTTGGGTGTGGCTAATCATGCAGGCCATATAGACCTGCCACCATTCGGTGTTGTATCAGGTATTAAACTAATAAGAACAGAACTACCAAAATACAGCCAATTAAGGGCCTATCAAGACTGAGCCCAGGTTGGATTGTAGTATTTTGGTAGGCTTATCATGAAGGCCATGTAGACCACCCCCGAGAGGCCTGGAAGTAACCGGGATGAGATAAAAGTGCTAAGAATAGTACAACTTGAAACAACCGAGTTAGCCATGGGTGTTAGTCCAAGACCACTTGGCTTTTTTTGGGGTTTGGGTGCGGCTAATCATGAAGACCATATAGACCTGCCACCATTCGGTGTTGTATCAGGTATTAAACTAATAAGAACAGAACTACCAAAATGCAGCCAATTAAGGGCCTATCAAGACTGAGCCCAGGTTGGATTGTAGTATTTTGGTAGGCTTATTATGATGGCCATGTAGACCACCCCCGAGAGGCCTGGAAGTAACCGGGATGAGATAAAAGTGCTAAGAATAGTACAACTTGAAACAACCGAGTTAGCCATGGGTGTTAGTCCAAGAACGCTTGGCTTTTTTTTGGTTTGGGTGTGGCTAATCATGCAGGCCATATAGACCTGCCACCATTCGGTGTTGTATCAGTTATTAAACTAATAAGAACATAACTACCAAAATACAGCCAATTAAGGGCCTATCAAGACAAATCCTAGGTTGGATTGTAGTATTTTGGTAGGCTAATCGTGATGGCCATGTAGACCACCCCCGAGAGGCCTGGAAGTAACAGGGATGAGATGAAAGTGCTAAGAATAGTACAACTTGAAACAACCAAGTTAGCCATGGGTGTTGGTCCAAGACCGCTTGGCTTTTTTTTGGTTTGGGTGCAGCTAATCATGAAGGCCATATAGACCTGCCACCATTCGGTGTTGTATCAGGTATTAAACTAATAAGAACAGAACTACCAAAATACAGCCAATTAAGGGCCTATCAAGACTAAGCCCAGGTTGGATTGTAGTATTTTGGTAGGCTTATTGTGATGGCCATGTAGACCACCCTCGAGAGGCCTGGAAATAACCGGGATGAGATAAAAGTGCTAAGAATAGTACAACTTGAAACAACCGAGTTAGCCATGGGTGTTAGTCCAAGACCGCTTGGTTTTTTTTGGTTTGAGTGCCGCTAATCATGCAGGCCATATAGACCTGCCACCATTCGGTGTTGTATCAGCTATTAAACTAATAAGAACAGAACTACCAAAATACAGGCAATTAAGGGCCTATCAAGACGGAGCCCAGGTTGGATTGTAGTATTTTAGTATTTTAGTAGGCTAATCATGATGGCCATGTAGACCACCCCCGAGAGGCCTGGAAGTAACCGGGATGAGATAAAAGTGCTAAGAAGAGTACAACTTGAAACAACCGAGTTAGCCATGGGTGTTAGTCCAAGACCACTTGGCTTTTTTTTGGTTTGGGTGCAGCTAATCATGCAAGCCATATAGACCTGCCACCATTTGGTGTTGTATCAGCTATTAAACTAATAAGAACAGAACTACCAAAATACAGCAAATTAAGGGCCTATCAATACGGATCCCAGGTTGGATTGTAGTATTTTCGTAGGCTAATCATGATGGCCATGTAGACCACCCCCGAGAGGCCTGGAAGTAACTGGGACGATATAAAAGTGCTAAGAATAGTACAACTTGAAACAACCGAGTTAGCCATGGGTGTTAGTCCAAGAACACTTGGCTTTTTTTTTTTTTTGGGTGCGGCTAATCATGCAGGCCATATAGACCTGCCACCATTCGATGTTGTATCAGGTATTAAACTAATAAGAACAGAAATACCAAAATACAGCAAATTAAGGGCCTATCAAGACGGATCCCAGGTTGGATTGTAGTATTTTCGTAGGCTAATCATGATGGCCATGTAGACCACCCCCGAGAGGCCTGGAAGTAACCGGGATGAGATAAAAGTGCTAAGAATAGTACAACTTGAAACAACCGGGTTAGCCATGGGTGTTAGTCCAAGACCGCTTGGCTTTTTTTTGGTTTGTGTGTGGCTAATCATGCAGGCCATATAGACCTGCCACCATTCGGTGTTGTATCAGGTATTAAACTAATAAGAACAAAACTACCAAAATACAGCCAATTAAGGGCCTATCAAGACTAAGCCCAGGTTGGATTGTAGTATTTTGGTAGGCTTATCGTGATGGCCATGTAGACCACCCCCGAGAGGCCTGGAAGTAACCGGGATGAGATAAAAGTGCTAAGAATAGTACAACTTGAAACAACCGGGTTAGCCATGGGTGTTAGTCCAAGACCGCTTGGCTTTTTTTTGGTTTGTGTGTGGCTAATCATGCAGGCCATATAGACCTGCCACCATTCGGTGTTGTATCAGCTATTAAACTAATAAGAACAGAACTACTAAAATACAGCCAAATAAGGGCCTATCAAGACGGAGCCCAGGTTGGATTGTAGTATTTTGGTAGGCTAATCATGATGGCCATGTAGACCACCCCCGAGAGGCCTGGAAGTAACAGGGATGAGATGAAAGTGCAAAAAATAGTACAACTTGAAACAACCGAGTTAGCCATGGGTGTTAGCCCAAGACCGCTTGGCTTTTTTTTGGTTTGGGTACCGCTAATCATGCAGGCCATATAGACCTGCCACCATTCGGTGTTGTATCAGGTATTAAACTAATAAGAACAGAACTACCAAAATACAGCCAATTAAGGGCCTATCAAGACTGAGCCCAGGTTGGATTGTAGTATTTTGGTAGGCTTATCATGAAGGCCATGTAGACCACCCCCGAGAGGCCTGGAAGTAACCGGGATGAGATAAAAGTGCTAAGAATAGTACAACTTGAAACAACTGAGTTAGCCATGGGTGTTAGTCCAAGACCGCTTGGCTTTTTTTTGGGGTTTGGGTGCGGCTAATCATGAAGGCCATATAGACCTGCCACCATTCGGTGTTGTAACAGGTATTAAACTGCTATGAACAGTACTACTTAACACAACCTACTTACCATGGGTACCAGAGCATATGTCTTATTATTATATTTTGTTAGGTTAATCATGCAGGCCATATAGACCTCCCCTGATAGGGTGAGTAACAGGTATTAAAATGCTAAGAAGAGTACTACTTAACACAACCTAGTTACCATGGGTCCCAGACCGCATGTCTTGATATTATATTTTGTAAGGGTAATCATACAGGCCATATAGACCTCCACCGATAGGGTGAGTAACAGGTATTAAAATGCTAAGGGCATTACTACTTAACACAACATAGTTACCATGGGTCCCAAAACGCATGTGTTGTTATTATATTTTGTTAGGGTAATCATGCAGGCCATATAGACCTCCCCCGATAGGGTGAGTAAAAGATATTAAAATGCTAAGAACAGTACTACTTAACACAAACTAGTTACCATGGGTCACAGACCCAGAGCAGATGTCTTATTATTATATTTTGTATGGGTAATCATGCAGGCCATATAGACCTCCCCAGATAGGGGGAGTTACAGAGATTAAAGTGCTAAGAATAGTACTATTTAAAACACAACCTAGTTAACATGGGTCCCAGACCGCATGTCTTATTATTATATTTTGTCAGGGTAGTCAGGCAGGCCATATAGACCTCCCCCGATAGGGGGGTAACAGGGATTAAAGTGCTAAGAAAAGTACTATTTAAAACAAGCTAGTTACCATGGGTCCAACACCGTGTGTCTTGTTGTTATACTTTGTCAGGGTAATCATGCAGGCCATATAGACCTCCTCAGATAGGGGGAGTAACAGGGATTACAGTTCTAAGAATAGTACTACTTAGCACAACCTAGTTACCATGAGTGCCAGACCAGATGTTTTCTTGTTATACTTTGTCAGGCTAATCATGCAGGCCATATAGATCTACACCAAAAGGGGGGGGGGGGGTAAGAGGGATTAAAGTGCTAAGAAAAGTTTTACTTAACACAACCGAATTACCATGGGTCCCAGACTGCGTGTCTTGTTGTTATACTTTGTCAGGGTAATCATACACGCCATATAGATCTCCACCAATAGGGGGAGTTACAGGGCTGAAAGTGCTAAGAATAGTACTACTTAACACAACCTAGTTACCATGGGTCCAAGACAGCATGTTTAATTATTATACTTTGTCTGGGTAATTATATATCTAACAAATCTATTTCTCTTCTATCGATTCTATCTAACTATCAATCTATGTATAGCTATCTATCCTATCTATCTATCTAATCTATCTTCTGTCCGGACTGTTTTGAGAAAGACACTTGTGTTTTGGACAAATTTGAAGTAGGAGGACAGACCAATCATCTTCTTCCATCTCCCGGTTCCAAAAATGAAGGCCATATAGACTTCCCCCGATAGGGGGAGTAACAGGTTGTAGTAAACTGCTAAGAATAGTACTACTTAACACACCACGGGTCACAGACCGCATGTCTTATTGTTATACTCTGTCAGGGAATTTATATATATTTCAAATCTATTTATTTATCTATCAAATCGAGCAAACTATCAAACGTATATATCAAATGTAGATTGCATCTATTGATCGATGTAATTCGTATCTATAAAATGTATATTACATATTTTGGTTGATGTAATTCGTATCTATCAAATGTATATTGCATCTTTGACTCGATAACATTCATATCTATCAAATGTATATTGCATCTATTGATCGATGTAATTCGTATCTATCAAATGTATATTGCATCTATTGATCTATGTAAATTGTATCAATCATATGTATATTGCATCGATTGAGCTATGTAATCTATGTATCTATCTATCAAATCTATCTATCTCGTGGTTGTGCAAATGGACTCTTTGCGGCGGTTGATTGCGGTGCGTTACACTTGGAGTTTGCCCTGTCACTGTGAAGCGGCCGTAACACTTACACTACCTGATAGATACGACATCATAACAGATGTTTTAAAGCACGTTATTGCAAACAATTTGGGAATGTTAGGTGATTTAGGCCCTTTATGGGTTAAAAGCAGATTCTGCAAAAACTATGTAATTTTCCATGGGAGTTTTGCCAGGGATCCCCCTCCAGCATGCCACAGTCCCGGTGTTAGTCCCCTTGAAACAACTTTTCCATCACTATTGTGGCCAGAAAGAGTCCTTGTAGGTTTTAAAGTTCGCCTACCTATTGAATTCAATGGCGGTTCGCCGGTTCGCGAACAATACCGGAAGTTTGAGTCCGCCGTTCATGAACCGAAATTTTTAGGTTCGCGACATCACTATCTGTTGGTTGTTCAGATGCACCATTTTCACAATTCTGAAAGTGTTAATCCAGGTGTCAGGGTGCCAGGAATCAGACTGAGATGAGAAGTGCAAAAATAATCACTCCTTTAAAATAACAAAAAATAATAAAAAGTCCACAAGTCAAATAACAAGTCAGGAGTCAAAGCCAGAGCTGGTAATCAGACGAGCTGAGTCAGGAGCCAAAGCGAGTAGTAAGACGAGCCGAGTCAGGAACCAAAGCGTGTAGTCAGACGAGCCAGAATCAGGAACAAGGAGAACAGCAGAGTCAGGAACAAGCCAGGGATCAGGAACAAGGAGGGACGTCAGGCAGCCAGGTAATACACAGGAACTAGAACACAGGAACTAACAAACAGGTCTGAGACAACGCAAGGGCAAAACATACTAAACAGATGCCCTTTAAATAATAAGTGAGGAAATCACAATTCTGAGACTGCAACCTGTCTCACACAAATGATGTACACCAGTCTGGCCATAAGAGGGCGTGCATGAAATGAGTAGCATCACACACTCTGTACCAGATTCAGTAAGAGGTGAGTAAAATGGCTGCCAGCAGCACATGGCAAACAAATCAGGGAAAAAACCCTGACATCAATGACTTCAGATCACTGCATGGCTTAGAGTCTGGGGAGAAGATTTACATGGGACCTAGCAACAACATTGGGTTAACAGTGAGTAATGTGGATGAATGGTACAGTGAAATTATGCTTACTGTTTGAGTAACTTGGTGAATTTACCCCTGTAATTTTCATGTGTATGCATGTTATAAGGTCTGTGCGGCTTCAAGTTATCCCAGTGAAGATGCTTGTAGTGGTTGTGAATTCACTTTAAAAGTTAAAGGACATATAGAAGGAAAAGTTTTTCATGCATTCTGCTTGTGTATGAGGAGCTATCATATATATGTTCGTTACAAATGAACAATGTGCCAATACCTGCAGTTTAAAATGTGATGAAATCTTTTGCTGTGGCTTGGTTTCTGACAAGGGTGTAAGGAGCCAAATATTCAAAAGAATGAAAACAGCATCAACCTGCAAGGAGGTGCATGCACCCAGGTCCTGCCAATGACCCCAAACAATGTCCAATCCACAAATAGAACAGCACAATCCAAAAGGTAAGTTTAAAGGTGTATCTTTATTGGGACATCACCAAACACAGCACAAGAACACGACGTTTCGGTCAGATGACCATAATCATGTGATTAAAAGCAAGACCTAACATCACTCCTTATATACCCACATTGAGGGAGGGGATAATTACCTATACAGGTGAATTTTACACATTCTATCTCAACATTAAACTATTTAACACCCTCTAGTGGTAGAAATAGGTCATTTACCATTCTTACATATTACTTGGAAAAATCACAGAAAAAAACAGAAAAAAGGGCTGTCTATACACATAGGCCTAGATTTAGAGTTCGGCGGTAGCCGTCAAAACCAGCGTTAGAGGCTCCTAACGCTGGTTTTGGGCGCCCGCTGGTATTTGGAGTCAGTGATTAAAGGGTCTAACGCTCACTTTTCAGCCGCGACTTTTCCATACCGCAGATCCCCCTACGCCATTTGCGTAGCCTATCTTTTCAATGGGATCTTTCTAACGCTGGTATTTAGAGTCGTTTCTGCAGTGAGCGTTAGAGCTCTAACGACAAGATTCCAGCCGCCTGAAAATAGCAGGAGTTAAGAGCTTTCTGGCTAACGCCGGTTTATAAAGCTCTTAACTACTGTACCCTAAAGTACACTAACACCCATAAACTACCTATGTACCCCTAAACCGAGGTCCCCCCACATCGCCGCCACTCGATTAAAATTTTTAACCCCTAATCTGCCGACCGCCACCTACGTTATACTTATGTACCCCTAATCTGCTGCCCCTAACACCGCCGACCCCTGTATTATATCTATTAACCCCTAACTTGCCCCCCACAACGTCGCCGCAAGCTACTTAAAATAATTAACCCCTAATCTTCCGACCGCAAATCGCCGCCACCTACGTTATCCCTATGTACCCCTAATCTTCTGCCCCTAACATCGCCGACCCCTATGTTATATTTATTAACCCCTAATCTGCCCCCCACAACGTCGCCGACACCTACCTACACTTATTAACCCCTAATCTGCCGAGCGGACCTGAGCGCTACTATAATAAAGTTATTAACCCCTAATCCGCCTCACTAACCCTATCATAAATAGTATTAACCCCTAATCTGCCCTCCCTAACATCGCCGACACCTACCTTCAATTATTAACCCCTAATCTGCCGACCGGAGCTCACCGCTATTCTAATAAATGTATTAACCCCTAACGCTAAGTCTAACCCTAACACTAACACCCCCCTAAGTTAAATATAATTTTTATCTAACGAAATAAATTAACTCTTATTAAATAAATAATTCCTATTTAAAGCTAAATACTTACCTGTAAAATACATCCTAATATAGCTACAATATAAATTATAATTATATTATAGCTATTTTAGGATTAATATTTATTTTACAGGCAACTTTGTAATTATTTTAACCAGGTACAATAGCTATTAAATAGTTAAGAACTATTTAATAGTTACCTAGTTAAAATAATTACAAATTTACCTGTAAAATAAATCCTAACCTAAGATATAATTAAACCTAACACTACCCTATCAATAAAATAATTAAATAAACTACCTACAATTACCTACAATTAACCTAACACTACACTATCAATAAATTAATTAAACACAATTGCTACAAATAAATAACATTAAATAAACTATCTAAAGTACAAAAAATAAAAAAGAACTAAGTTACAGAAAATAATAAAATATTTACAAACATAAGAAAAATATTACAACAATTTTAAACTAATTACACCTACTCTAAGCCCCCTAATAAAATAACAAAGCCCCCCAAAATAAAAAATTCCCTACCCTATTCTAAAATACAAATATTACAAGCTCTTTTACCTTACCAGCCCTGAACAGGGCCCTTTGCGGGGCATGCCCCAAGAATTTCAGCTCTTTTGCCTGTAAAAAAAAACATACTATACCCCCCCCCCAACATTACAACCCACCACCCACATACCCCTAATCTAACCCAAACCCCCCTTAAATAAACCTAACACTACCCCCCTGATGATCTTCCTACCTTGTCTTCACCATGCCAGGTTCACCGATCCGTCCTGGCTCCAAGATCTTCATCCAAGCCAAGCGGGGGCTAGACATCCACTGAAGAAGTCCAGAAGAGGGTCCAAAGTCTTCCTCCTATCCGGCAAGAAGAGGACATCCGGACCGGCAAACATCTTCTCCAAGCGGCATCTTCTATCTTCTTCCATCCGATGACGACCGGCTCCATCTTGAAGACCTCCAGCGCGGATCCATCCTCTTCTTCCGACGACTAGACGACGAATGACGGTTCCTTTAAGGGACGTCATCCAAGATGGCGTCCCTCGAATTCCGATTGGCTGATAGGATTCTATCAGCCAATCGGAATTAAGGTAGGAATTTTCTGATTGGCTGATGGAATCAGCCAATCAGAATCAAGTTCAATCCGATTGGCTGATCCAATCAGCCAATCAGATTGAGCTCGCATTCTATTGGCTGTTCCGATCAGCCAATAGAATGCGAGCTCAATCTGATTGGCTGATTGGATCAGCCAATCGGATTGAACTATATTCTGATTGGCTGATTCCATCAGCCAATCAGAAAATTCCTACCTTAATTCCGATTGGCTGATAGAATCCTATCAGCCAATCGGAATTCGAGGGACGCCATCTTGGATGACGTCCCTTAAAGGAACCGTCATTCGTCGTCTAGTCGTCGGAAGAAGAGGATGGATCCGCGCTGGAGGTCTTCAAGATGGAGCCGGTCGTCATCGGATGGAAGAAGATAGAAGATGCCGCTTGGAGAAGATGTTTGCCGGTCCGGATGTCCTCTTCTTGCCGGATAGGAGGAAGACTTTGGACCCTCTTCTGGACTTCTTCAGTGGATGTCTAGCCCCCGCTTGGCTTGGATGAAGATCTTGGAGCCAGGACGGATCGGTGAACCTGGCATGGTGAAGACAAGGTAGGAAGATCATCAGGGGGGTAGTGTTAGGTTTATTTAAGGGGGGTTTGGGTTAGATTAGGGGTATGTGGGTGGTGGGTTGTAATGTTGGGGGGGGGGTATAGTATGTTTTTTTTTACAGGCAAAAGAGCTGAAATTCTTGGGGCATGCCCCGCAAAGGGCCCTGTTCAGGGCTGGTAAGGTAAAAGAGCTTGTAATATTTGTATTTTAGAATAGGGTAGGGAATTTTTTATTTTGGGGGGCTTTGTTATTTTATTAGGGGGCTTAGAGTAGGTGTAATTAGTTTAAAATTGTTGTAATATTTTTCTTATGTTTGTAAATATTTTATTATTTTCTGTAACTTAGTTCTTTTTTATTTTTTGTACTTTAGATAGTTTATTTAATTTTATTTATTTGTAGCAATTGTGTTTAATTAATTTATTGATAGTGTATTGTTAGGTTAATTGTAGGTAATTGTAGGTAGTTTATTTAATTATTTTATTGATAGGGTAGTGTTAGGTTTAATTATATCTTAGGTTAGGATTTATTTTACAGGTAAATTTGTAATTATTTTAACTAGGTAACTATTAAATAGTTCTTAACTATTTAATAGCTATTGTACCTGGTTAAAATAATTACAAAGTTGCCTGTAAAATAAATATTAATCCTAAAATAGGTATAATATAATTATAATTTATATTGTAGCTATATTAGGATTTATTTTACAGGTAAGTATTTAGCTTTAAATAGGAATTATTTATTTAATAAGAGTTAATTTATTTCGTTAGATAAAAATTATATTTAACTTAGGGGGGTGTTAGTGTTAGGGTTAGACTTAGCTTTAGGGGTTAATACATTTATTAGAATAGCGGTGAGCTCCGGTCGGAAGATTAGGGGTTAATAATTGAAGGTAGGTGTCGGCGATGTTAGGGAGGGCAGATTAGGGGTTAATACTATTTATGATAGGGTTAGTGAGGCGGATTAGGGGTTAATAACTTTATTATAGTAGCGCTCAGGTCCGCTCGGCAGATTAGGGGTTAATAAGTGTAGGTAGGTGTCGGCGACGTTGTGGGGGGCAGATTAGGGGTTAATAAATATAACATAGGGGTCGGCGATGTTAGGGCAGCAGATTAGGGGTACATAGGGATAACGTAGGTGGCGGCGGTTTACGGAGCGGCAGATTAGGGGTTAAAAGTGTAATGCAGGGGTCAGCGATAGCGGGGGCGGCAGATTAGGGGTTAATAAGTGTAAGGTTAGGGGTGTTTAGACTCGGGGTACATGTTAGGGTGTTAGGTGCAGACTTAGGAGGTGTTTCCCCATAGGAAACAATGGGGCTGCGTTAGGAGCTGAACGCTGCTTTTTTGCAGGTGTTAGGTTTTTTTTCAGCTCAAACAGCCCCATTGTTTCCTATGGGAGAATCGTGCACGAGCACGTTTTTGATGCCGGCCGCGTCCGTAAGCAACTCTGGTATCGAGAGTTGCATTTGCGGTAAAAATGCTCTACGCTCCTTTTTTGGAGCCTAACGCAGCATTTGTTTGAACTCTCGATACCAGAGTTAAATTTATGGTGCGGCCAGAAAAAAACCCGCGGAGCGTTAACAGCCCTTTTACCGCCGAACTCTAAATCTAGCCGATAATTTCTTAAAAAAAATTCCAATGGATATATGAAAAGATGCAAAAACATGAGAAAAGGTATATCAAAATCCCACACAAAAGATCCATAACATATAATTCAAATAAATGATCTTAAACCCCTAGCAGATATGTTAACAGGAATACATCAATATCAAATAGAACTTATTCACATTGTAATGTTCGAGTCTATCTCTTTATTCATTCCATATGGAATGAGGGATTGCAAAGTATAAATCCAAAAAGTCTCTCTACTTTTTAATAATTTCTGTCTATTACCCCCTCTTCTAGGTCTCTTAACTTGCTCAATTATCTGAAATCTCAATTGAGAAATATTATGTCCTGCAGTCAAAAAATGGTTGGAAACAGGGGCTTCGTTAATGCAACAACGTATGTTAGATTTATGTTCATTTATTCTATCTCTTATTCTCCTAGTCGACTCTCCTATGTAAATTTTAGAACAAGGACATTTTATTAAATAGATTATATAATCAGAGTTACAAGTAAAGAAGCCTGGTATTTTATATTTCCTTCCATTTAAGAGGGTGAAGAAAACTATCCCCTCTAATGATATTATTACAATTACAGCAATTAAGGCAGGGGAAACACCCTAGTTTGGGAGTAGATAACACTGTTTGGACTTGTTTCTTTTTTGAACCTATATCTGCTTTTATTAATGAATCATTTATTTGAATTATATGTTATGGATCTTTTGTGTGGGATTTTGATATATCTTTTCTCATGTTTTGCATCTTTTCATATATCCATTGGAATTTTTTTTAAGAAATTATGTGTATAGACAGCTCTTTTTCTGTTTTTTTTTCTGTGATTTTTCCAAGTAATATGTAAGAATGGTAAATGACCTATTTCTACCACTAGAGGGTGTTAAATAGTTTAATGTTGAAATAGAATGTGTAAAATTCACCTGTATAGGTAATTATCCCCTCCCCCAAGGTGGGTATATAAGGAGTGATGTTAGGTCTTGCTTTTAATCACATGATTAAGGTCATCTGACCGAAACATCGTGTTCTTGTGCTAAGTTTGGTGATGTCCCAATAAAGATACACCTTTAAACTTACCTTTTGGATGGTGCTGTTCTATTTGTGGATTGAAGGGTGTAAGGAGCGTCAACAGTAAGAATCCACAAAATAGACTGTCATTTTTGGTCACTTACTCTCTCTATTGTTTTTTACTGGGACTATTTTAATTTTGGTTAATGCTTCCCCTGTTTGGATAAATTAGTGAAAAGAAAGAGGAATGAAGGAGGGGAAAGAGAAAGAGAAGGGAAAGAAAAAGAAGGAGGGAAATGAAAAAGGGAAAATGAAGGAAAGACAAGGAAAAGGGAGGAGACAGAAAAAGAAAGGGTGAAGAAAAGAAAACTTTCGGATAGATTATGAGTTTTGTCGGTAAAGCTGTGTGGTGCTAACGAGATGTTTCTGCTCACCGCTCACCTACAGACAGCGCTGGTATTTCAAGTATTTTCAAACCCGGCGTTAGCTGCAGAAAAGTAAGCGGAGAGCAAAATTTAGCTTCACATCTCACTGTAATACCAGCGCTGCTTACAGTACCGGTAAGGTGGCTAAACGTGCTCATGCACGATTTCCCCATAGGAATCAATGGGGCAGAGCCGGCTGAAAAAAAAACCTAACACCTGCAAAAAAGCAGCGTTCAGCTCCTAACGCAGCCCCATTGTTTCCTATGGGGAAATACATTTTATGTCTACACCTAACACCCTAACATGAACCCTGAGTCTAAACACCCCTAATCTTACACTTATTAACCCCTATCTGCTGCCCCTAACATCGCCGACACCTACATTATATTTATTAACCCCTAATTTGCCACCCCCAACGTCGCCGTCACTATAATAAAGTTATTAACATTTAAACCTAGGTCTAACCCTAACCCTAACACCCCCTAACTTAAATATATTTAAAGAAATATAAATAAAATTACTACAATTAAATAAATTATTCCTATTTAAAACTAAATACTTACCTATAAAATAAACCCTAAGATAGCTACAATATAACTAAGAGTTACATTGTAGCTATCTCAGGGTTTATTTTTATTTTATAGACAACTTTGTATTTATTTTAATCATGTACAATAGTTATTAAATAGTTATTAACTATTTAATAGCTACCTAGTTAAAATAAAGACACATTTATTGTAAAATAAAACCTAACCTAAGTTACAATTACACCTAACACTATACTATAATTAAATTAATTACCTAAATTAAATACAATTATTTACAATTAAATAAAATTAACTAAATTACAGAAAATAATAAAATAATTACACATTTTTTTAAACTACTTACACTTAATCTATTCCCCCTAATAAAATAAAAAAGCTTCTCAAAATAAAAAAAAAATCCCTACCCTATACTAAATTACAAATAGCCCTTTAAAAGGGTCTTTTGCGGGGCATTGCCCCAAAGTAATCAGCTCTTTTACCTGAAAAAAAGTACAATACCCTCCCAACATTATAACCCACCACCCACACACCCAACCCTACTCTAAAACCCATCCAATACCCCCTTAATAAAACATAAAACTAACCCTTTGAAGATCACCCTACCTTGAGAAGTCTTCACCCAACAGGGCCGAAGTCTTCAACGAAGCCGGGCGAAGTGGTCCTCCAGACGGGCAAAAGTCTTCATCGAAGCCAGGCAGAAGAGGTCCTCCAGACGTGCAGACATCTTCATCCAGACGGCATCTTCTATCTTCATCCTTCCAGCGTGGACCGGGTCCATCTTCAAGACATCCGACGAGGAGCTTCCTCTTCTATCGACGTCTTTTGGAACAATGACGGGTCCTTTAAATGACGTCATCCAAGATGACGTCCCTTGAATTCTATCAGCCAATCGGAAATAAGGTAGAAAAAATCCTATTGGCTGATGCTACCTTATTTCCGATTGGCTGATAGAATTCTATCAGCCAATCGGAATTCAAGGGACGCCATCTCTGATGACGTCATTTAAAGGACCCGTCATTGTTCAAGAAGACGTCGATAGAAGAGGATGTTTCGCGTCGGATGTCTTAAAGATGGACCCGCTCTGCGCCGGAAGGATGAAGATAGAAGATGCCGTCTGGATGAAGACTTCTGCCCATCTGGAGGACCTCTTATGCCCGGATAGGATGAAGACTTCTGCCCGTCTGGAGGACCACTTCGCCCGGCTTCACTGAGGACTTCGGCCCGGTTGGGTGAAGACTTCTCAAGGTAGGGTGATCTTCGAGGGGCTAGTGTTAGGTTTTATTAAGGGGGGATTGGGTGGGTTTTAGAGTAGGGTTGGGTGTGTGGGTGGTGGGTTTTAATGTTGAGGGGGGTATTGTACTTTTTTTTACAGGTAAAAGAGCTGATTACTTTGGGGCAAAGCCCCGCAAAAGGCCCTTTTAAGGGCTATTTGTAATTTAGTGTAGGGTAGGGCTTTTTATTATTTTGAGGGCCTTTTTTATTTTATTAAGGGGATTAGATTAGGTGTAATTAGTTTAAAAAACGTGTAATTATTTTATTATTTTCTGTAATTAAGTGTTTGTTTTTTTTGTACTTTAGTTAATTTTATTTAATTGTAATTAATTGTATTTAATTTAGGTAATTAATTTAATTGTAGAGTAGTGTTAGGTGTAATTGTAACTTAGATTAGGTTTTATTTTACAGGTTAATTTGTCTTTATTTTAACTAGGTAGTTATTAAATAGTTAATAACTATTTAATAACTATTGTACCTAGTTACAAACTTGCCTGTAAAATAAAAATAAACCCTAAGCTAGCTACAATGTAACTATTAGTTATATTGTAGCTAGCTTAGGGTTTATTTTATAGGTAAGTATTTAGTTTTAAATAGGAAGAATTTATTTAATTGTAGTAATTGTATTTAGATTTATTTAAAATATTTTTAAGTTAGGGTGTGTTAGGGTTAGACTTAGGTTTAGGGGTTAATAAATTTAATATAGTAGTGGCTACATTGTGGGCGGCAGATTAGGGGTTAATAAATGTAGGTAGGTGTCGGCGATGTTAGGGACGGCAGATTAGGGGTTAAAAAAATTTAACTAGTGTTTGCGAGGCGGGAGTGTGGCGGTTTAGGGGTTAATATATTTATTATAGTGGCGTTGATGTCTGGTTCGGCAGATTAGGGGTTACAAAATTTATTTTAGTGTTTGCAATGTGGGGGGGCCTTGGTTTAGGGGTTAATAGGTAGATTATGGGTGTTAGTGTACTTTTTAGCTCTTTAGTTAAGAGTTTTATACTTCGGCGTTAGCCCATAACATTTTTAACTACTGACTTTCAAATGCGGTAGGAGTCTTGACAGGAGAGGGTGTACCGCTCACTTTTAGGAAGGCTCGTAATACTGGTGTTAGGAAAAAATAAGATACGCAATTGGCGTAAGTGGATTTGGGGTAATTTTGAATCGCAAAAAAAAAGTGAGCGGTACACCTGTACCTGCAAGACTTGTAATACTAGCGGGCATTAAAAAGCAGTGTTAGGACCTCTGAACGCTGCTTTTTAAGGCTAATGCAAAACTCTTAATCTAGTCGTAAGTTAGTTAATACCCTGCTAGGGGCTGGTGATTTGTTCCTAGGAAAAAGATGGGTATGGTTGATCCCCTGTATCCTGCACTAGAATAACTATCCTTAACTCCCTTGGTTCACATTTATTAAAGGACCACTCAATACGTGTTGAAATGAAAGTTTAAAAAAGTACCAGTGCATAGATAAAAATCAATCTATATGCATTTTAAAATTTAAAGAGAAGAATGTAAAGTTTACAGAAAACGTACTTTACAAATCGTGCTTGTTCAATTTTACCACTGCACGCTGAACGCCCACGTCCAGAGGAGGATTTCCCTTCAATGATTGACAAATATATTGGACCAATCATTGTAGACCTAATAAGATACCCCAAATAGTATAGATCAGATAACATAAATAATAATTCCTAAGGTTGAGGAAGTTCAAACAGAAGTACAAAAAAATATTCGTCATCTATCACAAGAAATTTAAAGCTTCCAGTTTAGATTAGGGGATTCAGAGCAATGAATTTTAGACCTTGAAGATACATAGTTAAATTTGGTTGAAAGGATAGTAGAGCTAGAGAAACAGAATAAATCATTAATGGTGAGATTACAAGACATGTTAACTGCTCTAGGTGGAAAAAAATGTAAGATTGCTGGGATTACCAGAAATAATTATAGAGAAACAGAATAAATCCTTAATGGTGGGATTAGAAGACATGTTAAACTACTCTATGCAGAAAAATGTAAGATTACTTGGATTACTGGGATTACCAGAAACAATAAAGACAGAAGAATTAAGTGAGTTTATAGAAAATTGGTTACCACTACTGTTGGGACTTACTAAAGGCAAGGGCCCCTTTTTTATATAAATGTTGTACAGAATCAACACTATAGGGTCCTTTTATTATCGTGCGGACGGACATGATACAATGTAGCTGTCGGCAATTATCATTGCACCAGCAGTTCTTGTGATCTGCTGGTGCAATCCTCCCCCCTGCAGATTCACGGCCAATCGGCCGCTAGCAGGGGGTGTCAATTAACCCAATCGTATTCGATCGGGTTGATTTCTGTCCGCTACCTCAGAGCAGGTGGACAGGTTATGGAGCAGCAGTCTTTAAATAAATTGACCCCTATGATAAGTAATAATTTCAAGAGAGATCTTCCTAGAACAGTTATTGTGAGATGTGTGAATTATAAAGCTAAAACACTAATGTTTAGTGCATACAAACAGAGCTGCAACCTCCAATTTTAGGGCAGAAAAATATATTTCAAGAATACACAATTTAAACCATTAGGGCCAGGGTTTCAGGGAGTTTGTTATTTTTCCTGCTAACGTTAAGGTTCTGTTATAGGATGAGGCAAAGTTTTTTAACAGTAAAGAAGAAGTATACAAAGTTCTGGAAAGTCTTACTGTTAATTAATACCCAATATAAGGGATGGAGGAGAGACAGGAGGAGCTGCATTTCTGAGAATTGAGTGATGTAAGGAGGAAGTGTGACAGAAAGTCTGGTTTGGTGATAGAGGGAGTATATATTAGACCAAGTTTAATACATTTCACTTTATCATTATGCTAAGAAACCCCAGGGAAGTGATTAGTGTTTTTTAGTTGTGAATACCTTACAGCTGTTAAAGACAATTAAACTTAGGTGTGGCTCATGATTACTGCTCCTAGGGTTTAAAAGGGAAGCATTTCTCTAGCTAAGTAGATTACTTCCAGGCAGGAGGCCTGATATGATGTGTTGTGAAAAATATTATGTACTAAACGTTTTGCTGGATTTCTGTTTGCTGTTACATTTTGTAAAGGGCATTTGTATTGCTGCAGACAATGCAGACAGAGAATTGCTGTTTTTGGAAGCTTGTGCAGAGAAGCTTTTTATTTTGCCTAACCTATGAACAAACTGTATGCTGCTGTTAAAGTCACCTTGCTATTTTGGAAGAAAATAAAGTTTTGAAAACTTTAACTGGATTGTCCTCTATTTGCATTTAAACCCTAGAAGACAGTGGTTGCCAAAGATTCTTGTTTCAATAGGTAATAAGAAAGAGAATCTATAGTCTATATTTAGTAAAGAGCAATTTTTTTGCCATGCAATAACAACATTTTTAATAGCTATTAAATTGGTTATATTTACCGTGAGGTTTTTCACAGGACAGTGTAGAATGACTTTTAAGGAAAAGGGGGATATTAACACACTTTCCATCTCAATAGGGAAGACTCTATTTGATTCTGTAAGCCAATCTAAAGCAATCTTAGCAAATGTGGCCCATTATATAACTTAATATCTGGAAGAGACAAACCGACTTTTATAGTTCTTTGTCTTAATTTAAAGGTGGATATTCGTGCCTTATGGTTGTTCTATAGAAATTTGGAACAGGCAGAATAAAACTTTCGAATCTCTTGTTTAGAGATAAACGGCTAGATTACGAGTTTTGCGGTAAGCTGAAAAAGCAGCGTTAACAGGTCCTAAGGCTGCTTTTTCACTACCGCTGGTATTACGAGTCTTGCAGGTTTAGGGGCCCCGCACACTTTTTTGGCCTTACCGCAAACCGAGTTACGTAAACTTCATAAACCCTTTTTCTATGGGACTTCCATAGCGCTGGAATTACGAGTTGGTCCTGGGAGGCCAAAAAGTGAGCGTTACAAAGCTGTAGCATAAAACTCATAACTAAAGTGCTAAAAAGTACACTAAACACCCATAAACTACCTATTAACCCCTAAACCGAGGCCCTCCCGCATTGCAAACACTATAATAAAATTATTAACCCCTATTCTGCCGCTCCGGACATCGCCGCCACTAGAATAAACATATTAACCCCTAAACCGCCTCGCAAACACTAGTTAAATATTAGTAACCCCTAATCTGCTGCCCCTAACATCGCCGCCACCTACATTATACTTATTAACCCCTAATCTGACACCCCTAACATCGCCGACACCTACTTTATATTTATTAACCCCTAATCTGCTGCCCCCAAAATCGCTGACACCTACCTACATTTATTAACCCCTAATCTGCCGTCCCCAACGTCGCCGCCACTATTCTAAATTTATCAACCCTTTAAACCTAAGTCTAACCCTAACACCCCCTAATTTAAATAAATCTAAAGAAAATTACTATCATTAACTAAATTATTCCTATTTAAAACTAATTACTTACCTATAAAATAAACCCTAAGCTAGCTACAATATAACTAATAGTTACATTGTAGCTATCTTAGGCTTTACTTTTACAGGCAAGTTTGTATTTATTTTAACTAGGTAGAATAGTTATTAAATAGTTATTAACTATTTAATAACTACCTAGCTAAAATAAATACAAATGTACCTGTAAAATAAAACCTAACCTATGTTACACTAACACCTAACACTACACTACAATTAAATAAATTCCCTACATTAAATACTATTAAATAAATTATATTAAATTAACTAAATCACAAAAAAACAAACACTAAATTACAGAAAATAAAAAACAAATTACAAGATCTTTAAACTTATTACACCTAATCTAAGAGCCCTATCAAAATAAAAAAGCCCCCCACCCAATAAAAAAAATCCCAAATAAAAAAAATCCTAGCCAAAACTAAACTATCAATAGCCCTTAAAAAGGCCTTTTGAGGGGCATTGCCCCAAAGTAATCAGCTCTTTTACCTGTAACAAAAAAATACAACCAACCCCCCCAACAGCAAAACCCACAACCCACACAACCAATCCCCCAAATAAAACCCTAACTAAAAAAACCTAAGCTCCCTTGAAAATGGCATTTGGATGGACATTGCCCTTAAAAAGGCATTTAGCTCTATTGCAGGCCCAAAGCCTTAACCTAAAAAATAAACCCGCCCAATACACCCTTAAGAAATCCTAACACTAACCCCGAAGATTCACTTACCGGGAGAAGTCTTCATCCAAGCGGCAAGATGTCCTCAAGGAAGCTAGCAGAAGTGGTCCTCCAGACGGACAGAAGTGGTACTCCATATGGGCATAAGTCTTCATACAGATGGCATCTTCTACCTTTATCCATCCGGCGCGGAGTGGCTCCATCTTCAAGACATCCGGCACAGAGCATCATCTTCAAGCGACGTCTTCTTCAGAATGAATATCACTTAAAGTGATGTCATCCAAGATGGCGTCCCTTAGATTCCGATTGGCTGATAGAATTCTATCAGCCAATTGGAATTAAGGTAGAAAAAATCCTATTGGCTGATGCAATCAGCCAATAGGATTGAGCTGGCATTCTATTGGCTGTTCCACTCAGCCAATAGAATGCAAGCTCATTCCTATTGGCTGATTGGATCAGCCAATAGGATTGAAGTTCAATCCACGCCAGATGGATGAAGATAGAAGATGCCATCTGGATGAAGACTTCTGCCCATCTGGAGGACAAAATCTGCCCATCTGGAGGACCACTTCTGCCGGCTTCCTTGATGACATCTTGCCGCTTGGATGAAGACTTCTCCCGGTAAGTGAATCTTCGGGGGCAAT
Source organism: Bombina bombina (assembly GCF_027579735.1). Lineage (NCBI taxonomy): Eukaryota > Metazoa > Chordata > Amphibia > Anura > Bombinatoridae > Bombina > Bombina bombina. The sequence goes on along the minus strand of NC_069500.1, from coordinate 456,697,954 downwards.
AGATCTAAATGCCGATCCAAATGCCCTTTTTAGGGCAATGGGGAGCTTTGGTTTTTTTAGTTATAGTTTTATTTGGGGGGTTGGTTGTGTGGGTGGTGGGTTTTACTGTTGGTGGTTTGTTTGTATTTTTTTTTATGAGTAAAAGAGCGGATTTCTTTGGGGCAATGCCCAGCAAAAGGCCCTTTTAAGGGCTATTGATAGTTTAGTTTAGGCTAGGGTTTTTTTTTATTTGGGGGGGGGGGTTATTTTGATAGGGCTATTAGATTAGGTGTAATTAGTTTAAATATCTGTAATTTGTTTTTTATTTTCTGTAATTTAGTATTTTTTGTGTGATTTAGCTAATTTAATTTAATTTAATTTATTTAATTGTATTTAATGTAGGTAATTTATTTAATTATAGGGTTAGGTTAGGTGTTAGTTAGGTTAGGTTTTATTTTACATGTCAATTTGTATTTATTTTAGCTAGGTAGTTTTAAATAGTTAATAACTATTTAGTAACTATTCTACATAGTTAAAATAAATACAAACTTGCCTGTAAAATAAAATTTATAAACCCAAGATAGATACAATGTAACTATTAGTTATATTGTAGCTAGCTTAGGGTTTATTTTATAGTTAAGTATTTAGTTTTAAATAGGAATAATTTAGTTAATTATATTAATTTTATTTAGATTTATTTAAATTATATATATATATAGGGGGTGTTAGGATTAGGGTTAAACTTAGATTTAGGGGTTAATACATTTAATATAGTTGCGGTGACATTGGGGGCAGCAGATTAGGGGTTAATAAGTGTAGGTTGGTTGTGGCGACCTTGTGGCGACATTGGGGGTGGGAGATTAGGGGTTAATAAATATAATGTAGGTGTCGGCGATGTTGGGGGCAGCAGATTAGGGGTTCATAAGTATAATGTAGGTGGCGGCGGTGTCCGGAGTGGCAGATTAGAAGTTAATAAGAATAATGTAGGTGTTGGCGATGTTGGGGGCGGTAGATTAGGGGTTAATACGTGTAAGATTAGGGGTGTAAGTAAGTGAGCGGTGAGAATAAACTGCACGGTAGCACCGCATAGCTCATAACGCAAAACTCGTAATCTAGCCGAAAGAGAGGTACATTTTGAAGTAGGTATAGTATTTGAGGAAATATGATTACCTTGATAAGGTTTACTTTTGTAGACAAAGAGAGGGGAAAAGCAGCCCAATTCTTAAAATCTAAAATTGCTTTCTGAAATATTTAGGGATAATTCAGATTATACCAAAGTTTAGGATTTTTATGAAGAAAAATCCCCAGATATTTAATGCAGTCTGTGGTTTAAAAAGGATTATTTTCATGACTATGTTTACATTTTCTAATCCAAAGAAGTTCACTTTTTAGGACATTTATCATATAGCCCGAAAAGGAACTAAAGGTAAAAAGCATATAAAAATAGTTTTAATTGAGTCTTAAAACAAATTAAAAGGTAATCGGCATATAAGAGGATTTTAAGACATTTTGAATCGAATCTTATCCTACCAAGTTCTTGGCGTAGCCAAATGGCCAAGGGTTCAATAGAAATATTGAAAAACAGAGGGGAAAGGGAACAACCTTGATGGGTTCCACGACCGAGTGGAATTTTTGTTGACAGATTACCATTAATAAGGTAAGGATTTTTATAGACATTTTTATTCAATTGTAAAAAATGGCTGCTAAAACCAAATTGGTGCAATAGATGGTCCCAAGAAATGGAATCAAATGCCTTCTCGGCGTCAACTGTTAATAGAGCTATAGCTTTGCCTGATTTTTTATTCTTATTTTTCTGATAGATATGTTCATTCCAGAAATAATCTAGTATAATTTCCACTTTCTGTAGATTAGTAGTTTTATTTCTACCATGCATAAATCCTGTTTGATCAGGATGAATAATTTTGTAGAGGCATGTCTTGAGTCTGTTAGCTATAATAGCCGAAATAATTTTATAATCAGAATTTAAAACTGATATTGGTCTAAAGGAGGATGGCACTTCAAGACCTTTTTTTGAATTAACGTAATGTTAGCAGAAGTAAAATAAGTTGATATAGGATTAGCTAATATATAGTAGTTATTAAATAATTTAGGTAAAGTAGGTTTAATAACTTCAGAGAGAATTTTATATAGTTCTATAGGGAGCCAATCAGGGCCTGCTGCCTTATTTGACTTTGCATTTTTAATAGTAGTAACAAGCTCATCAGTTGAAATTGGGGCATTGATATTCTCTAGATCTGAGGGGGTGGTATTGGGGAGTAGTATTTTGGACCAAAAAAGTTCCTTATTTGTAGTATCTATGTCTAATTTAGAATAAAGTTTCTGATAATATCTTAAAAAAACTTCTCTGATATTATATATTGTCGGTGTATCTGGCAAATCTATCTTTAATGGCGGGAATATAATTTTTGCTCTTTCTATTCCTGACCACCTTGGCTAAATATTTAGCTGAACACCCATAATATCCTTTGAAACGATTATTGATTTTATTATCTTCGTCCATAGATTTTATTTTGATAAAAACCTCTCTTTCAGTTCTAAGCCAAGAATATTGACACAAGTTGTCCTGTGTGGGAGAACTTTTATAACATGGGCATAAGGGGCATATTTGTCAAGCTCTGTATGGAGCTTGACGCCCCGTGTTTCCGGCGAGCCATAACTTGTCCGCCTACTCTGATGCGGCGGTCAGAAATCAACCCAATCGAATATGATTAGATTGCTTGATACCCCTTGCTAGCGGCCGATTGGCTGCAAATCTGCAGGGGGCAGAATTGCACGAGCAGTTTACCAGAACTGCTGGTGCAATGATAAATGCTGAGAGCGTATGCTGTCAGCATTTATCGATGTGCAGCGGACATTATCCGCAATATCGGATCATGTCCGCTCGCAACATCATAAATAGCTTTAGATGCTTCCCAGAAGATTTAAATTTTCTTGTTATATGAAGCATTTAAAGAGCAATATTCCTTCCATTGTTGTATTAGACATTTAGGAAACTTACTATTATTTATTAAAAATTGTGGGACGTAAAAACTAATACTTTGTTTTTGATCTTGGTTAAATGTAGAACAATTGATATCATCGCATGGTCTGAGATTAAAATATCGTGAATTTTGGGAATAGGTTCAAACAAAATTAATTGTTCTGAAATAAAAATAAAATCTATTCTGAAGAAAGTACGATGAGATTTGGATTCACATGAATATTCCTGCATGTCTGGAAATTTAATTCTCCAAATATCATGAAGTTTAAGTAATGAACAGAATTTTTTAAATTATATATATGATTTGCTACTTTCCACATTTGTTTTATAAGACATTCTATCAGTGCTTGTACACAATGTCATATTAAACTCTCCTCCAAGAACTAGCCTTTGACTACAAAATGGGTAGTTTTCTTTTAATTAGATCCCATAATTCAGGAGAAAAGTGATTAGGACCATAGACATTGCATAGTATATATTGGATGTCATTGATTAAAATGTGAACAATAATGTATCTGCTATTTTGGTCACGTTCTATTTTGGAGAACTGATATTCTAACTTCTTATGAAATAGAATAGCAACCCCCCCATTTCCTTTTCAGGCAAGGGGTGGCCAGTAGTGATCCAACTAAACAAGATTTTAATTTACATAATTCTTGATCTTTAAGATGGATTTCTTGAAGGAACACATCGGGGGAATCTTTCCAAAGTTGTAAGATGATCTGTTTACGTTTAATAGAGGTGGTTATTCCTCCGACATTTCAGGATAAAATATTAAGTTTTTCTGACATTAATTAAGTCTCAGGTAGTAGATAGGTGAAAGAGGGAGAACGGGAAGAAGAGAGAGGGTTATCATTGCACCAGCAGTTCTTGTGAACTGCTGGTGCAATACCGCCCCCTGCAGATTTGCTGCCGCTAGCAGGGGGTGGCAATCAACCAAATCGTATTCGATCAGGTTGATTTCTGTCCACTGCCTCAGAGCAGATGGACACGTTATGGAGCAGGGGTGTTTAGACTGCTGGTTCATAACTTCTGTTTCCGGCGATCCTGAAGGCTCGCCGGAAACAAGGGGCATTAATCTCCTTACGGAGCTTGATAACTATGCCCCAATGTGTTCAGGCGGCATTCCTATGGAATCAAATAAATTATTACGGAAATAAATTGCTAAATCCCTCACAGATCTCTATAATGCTTATTTATTTAGAAATATCCCTCCCTCTCAGAGCTCGCCTGAAACACGGGGCATCAAGCTCTGTACGGAGGAAGTAATCAAAACTATGTCGCGTATATCGATTGACAAGGCAATAGGGCATATTTATCAATGTGCGAGCGGACATCATGCAAAGTAGCGTATCATGTCCGCTGCACACCAAAAAATGCCAACAGCATACGCTGTCTGCATTTATCATTGCACCAGCAGTTCTTGTGAACTGCTGGTGCAATGCCGCCCCCTGCAGATTTGCGGTTAAACAGCAGATAGCAAGGGGTGTCAATCAACCCGATCATATTTGATTGGGTTGATTTCTGTCCACCACCTAAGAGCAGGCAGACAAGTTATGGACCGCTGCTTCATAACTTCTGTTTCCAGCAAGCCTTCAGGGGCATCAAGGGGCATAAAGCTCCATATGTAGCTTGATAAATATGCCCCAATGTGTTCAGATGGCATTATTTCAGAACCAAATTGCTAAATCCCTTACAGATCTCTATAATACTTATTTATTTAGAAATATCCCTCTCACACAGACCTTTTGGCAGCGTGCATTATTGTTCTTCCTAAAACTGGTAAAGATCCGCTAAATGTCAAATCTTATCCACCAGTTTCTCTTCTTAATCAAGATTATAAGGTACTGGCTAAGATTTTAGCCAATAGGTTGAAACAAGGAGGCCTAGTTATCAACGTGTCTACTTACCTACCTTTGCCGGCCCAATATGCCCGCCTAAGCTTGCCTACCATTGCCGCCGCGGACCTGCAAAATTTCGCCTAAGTTATCAATAAATCTGTCAAAAAGTCCCACACCAAGTACGGGGCGATGAGCAGTGGACTGTGATAGTTATCACTCATCCGATCTCGCTGATCTTCGGCTTTTTCCCAGCTTTATTGCTAGCCTGTCACTAAGCACCCACACTAAACTACACTGTTCTACCCCCTATACCGGCGCCCCCGGAGCCCCCCGCAACTAAATTAAGTTACTAACCCCTAAACCGCCGCTCCTAGACCCCGCCGCAACTCTTATAAATGTATTAACCCCTAAACTGCCGCTCCCGGTCCCCGCCGCCACCTACATTATACCTAGTAACCCCTATCCTGCCCCCCCTATACCGCCGCCACCTATAATAAAATTATTAACCCCTATCCTGCCGATCCCGGACCCCGCCACAACTAAATAAATTGTTTAACCCCTAAACCGCCGCTCCCGGACCCCGCCGCCACCTATATTAAACTTATTAACCCCTAATCTGCCCCCCCTACACTGTCGCCACCTATAATAAATTTATTAACCCCTATCCTTCCCCCCCACACCGCCGCCACTAAAATAAAATTATTAACCCCTTAACCTAAGTCTAACCCTAACCCTTACACCCCCCTAACTTAAATATTAATTAAATAAATCTAAATAATATTTATCTTATTAAATAAATGAATCCTATTGAAAACTAAATACTTACCTTTAAAATAAACCCTAATATAGCTACAATATAAATAATAATTATATTGTAGCTATTTTAGGATTTATTTTTATTTTACAGGCATCTTTCAATTTATTTTAACTAGGTACAATAGCTATTAAATAGTTATTAACTATTTAATAGATACCTAGTTAAAATAAAGAGCAATTAACCTGTAAAATAAAAACTAACCTAAGTTACAATTACACCTAACACTACACTATAATTTAATAAATTATTTCTATTTAAAACTAAATACTTACCTGTAAAAATAAACCCTAAGATAGCTACAATGTAATTAATAATTACATTGTAGCTATTTTTTGATTTATATTAATTTTACAGGTAACTTGGTATTTATTTTAGCTAGTTAGAATAGTTATTAAATAGTTATTAACTATTTAATAACTACCTAGCTAAAATAAATACCAAATTACCTGTAAAATAAATCCTAACCTAAGTTACAATTAAAACTAACACTACACTATCATTAAATTAATTAAATAAATTAACTACAAATAACTACAATTAAATACAATTAAATAATTAAATAAACTAACTAAATTACAAAAAATAAATAAGTTACAAACATTAAAAAAAATATTACAACAATTTTAAGCTACTTACACCTAATCTAAGCCCCCTAATAAAATAACAAATCCGCCAAAATAAAAAAATTCCCTACCCTATTCTAAATTTAAAAAGTTCAAAGGTCTTTTACCTTACCAGCCCTTAAAAGGGCCTTTTGCGGGGCATGCCCCAAAGAATTTAGCTCTTTTGCCTGTAAAAGAAAAATACAACCCCCCCACATTAAAACCCACCACCCACATACCCCTAATATAACCCTAACCCCCCTTAAAAAAACCTAACACTACCCCCCTGAAGATCATCCTACCTTGAGTCGTCTTCACTCAGCCGAGCCACCGATGGAACTGAAGAGGAGATCCGGAGCGGCAGAAGTCATCATCCAAGGGGCGCTGAAGAAATCTTCCATCCGATGAAGTCATCATCCAGATGGCGCTGAAGACGAGCCGACGCGGAGCCATCCTGTTCTTCCCAACGACTACTGACGAATGGATATTCCTTTAAGGGACATCATCCAAGATGGCGTCCCTTTAATTCCGATTGGCTGATAGGATTCTATCAGCCAATCGGAATTAAGGTAGGAAAAATCTGATTGGCTGATTGAATAAGCCAATCAGATTGAAGTTCAATCCGCCAATCAGATTGAGCTTGCATTCTATTGGCTGTTCCGATCAAATATTATTTAGATTTATTTAATTAATATTTAAGTTAGGGGCGTGTTAGGGTTAGTGTTAGACTTAGGTTTAGGGGTTAATAATTTTATTACAGTGGCGGCGGTGTAGTGGGGGGCAGGATAGGGCTTAATAAATTTATTATAGGTGGCGACGGCATGAGGGGGCAGGATAGGGGTTAATATGTATCATGTAGGTGGCGGCGGGTCTGGGAGTGGCGGTTTAGGGGTTAAACTATTTATTTAGTTGTGGCGAGGTCCGGGATCGGCAGGATAGGGGTTAATAACTTTAATATAGAGGGCGACGGTATAGGGGGGGTAGGATAGGGGTTAATAGGTATCATGTAGGTGGCAGCGGGGTCTGGGAGCAGCGATTTAGGGGTTAATACATATATTATAGTTGCGGCGGGGACCAGGAGCGGCGGTTTAGGGGTTAACAAATTTATTATAGCTTGCGGTGGGCTCCGGGAGCGGCGGTTTAGGGGTTAATCAGTTTATTATAGTGGCGGTGGGCTCTGGGAGCGGCGGTTTAGGGGGTAATAACTTTATTTAGTTGCAGCGGTGTAGGGGGGCAGATTGTGTTTAGATTCGGGGTACATGTTAGGGTGTTAGGTGCAGACATCTCCCATAGGAATCAATGGGATGTCGGGCAGCAGCGAACATGAATTTTCGCTATGGTCAGACTCCCATTGATTCCTATGGGATCCGCCGCCTCCAGGGCGGCGGATTGAAAACCAGGTACGCTGGGCCGGAAAAGTGCCGAGCATACCTGCTAGTTTTTTGATAACTAGCAAAAGTAGTCAGATTGTGCCGCACTTGTGTGCTGAACATCTGAGGTGACGTAAGAATCGATCTGTGTCGGACTTTGCCCGGCGGATCGAAGCTTACATCACTAAATTCTACTTTTGCCGGTATCTAGGGCTTGATAACTAAGGCGAATCAGCCTCGCCACAAATACGCTGCGGAATTCCAGCGTATTTGAGGTTGACGGCTTGATAACTACCCCCCATTATCTCACAATCTTGATCCATAAGGTCCAAGCAAGCTTTGTTCAGGCTAGAACTTCAGCAAAAATTCTCTGCCATGTTTTGTATATTGTTAACCATTTTTCAATCTTATAGAAAAATCAAAATAGAGATCAACCTTTGCCACATGCTTTACTTTTAGTGCTTGATACAGAGAAAGGATCCTGAAAGCATGGAGCAGTATATATAAACTTTTTGGTGTTTCCCATCAATGCTAATTCTACTTGCCCATTATAGGAAATCATAAGTTCCCTCCTTGAGTAATCACCTAGTCATTTAAATATTGGGTACAGGTTAACTTAAATAGAATAGGGGATTTGATAGATCCCAGGAATACTCTAAGGCCTTTCCCAGATTCACATTACTATACTTATTTACAAGTATCACATTATATTAAGGGAATTTTGAAAATGTTTCTTTATATTTGGGAGCCACAGTCTCTCTAAATCATTTAAGATTTTTACAAAAGGGAAATACACTTCCTCCTGGATTCAAATGATATTGAGAGAAGTTTAAAACTTGTTAATCAAGTACACTTGATTCATATTTTAGTGAATTTCAGGTTAAACTGCTGTACAAGGTCTATGTCACTAGCTGTGAAAACAAATGCATTAAGGCCAAGATTACAAGTGGAGCACTATTGTTAGCACTAGGAGCGTAAATGCGATTGTGAGATCACGGTGTTCTTTACATTAAAATCCATATTTTAAGTGGTCGGCTGTTTAAATTACCACAAATTAGTCGGCATGAACTTGCGGTAATTTACAATTGCCATATTTTCTATAGGTAGTTAGAGCGATAATATGCACTTGTATTACAAGTTTAAAATAAATGCTATTGCGCAAACGCAATCACATTTACTGCTCAAACTTTTTATGTGACCTGAAAGTTGCGTAAAGAGTTTGTATGTATGAAACTTTTGCAATAAACTTCACTAAAAAACTCTAAACCAGGGGCGGACTGATAAGTCGGGCAATTCGGCCCATGCCCGAGGGCCCCACATCTTAGAGGGCCCTTCCTGCTCGTCACCACTGCAGGCAGCAATAAAGATTTTTTTTATTATTTTTTATTTTTTTATTATTTTACATTTAAAAAAAAATAAAAATTGGCCGGGAACTTTTCTGGGGGGCGGGGCAGTTGTGCGGCGTGCTCAAATGTACAGTGGAGGACTGGAGGGCTGGCTTGGCTGGGGGCATGAGCGCTCTATCTGCACATACAGAGAGAGTGAGTGAGAGTGTGTCACCCATGAAGTGGAAGGAAAAAGGAAGCCAATTGAAGTAGGTAACTTATAACGTGCAGTAGGGGAAGGGTTAAGGTGTATGCACTGTAATTCAAGAAATATATAAATAGTCTTATAAATAAGTAAGTCCTTGTTAGGCCACTGCACAAATTTGGCTGTTTATAAAGAAAAAAGTGTGGCGGTGTTCCCCAAGACAACCCCCACAATAGTATTATTATTCACAAGGGACCACTCCCAGACATCCGTATATACAAAAGGAAAAAAGACTGACTCACCACTCTTCAGTCTCTTGGTGAGGTTTTTTCTCAGATCAGGATGCTGTGTCCAGTGTTGGTGTGAACAGTTGTGCCTTGTAATCCAGGATTTTTATTCTCTGCGCATTATTTTACTTTTAGGGCCATGAAAAGCGTCCACCTGTGTCCCTTGGATAAAAAGACAGCCAGTGCAGTGTGCCTCTAGCCCACCAACCGCAATTTGTATCCAAATCTTGTGCTCACTGTTTGGCCAAATAATAAGCTAAGCATCAGAAAAAATAGGAGCAGGAGCACCAAGTATAAGGATAAAAAAATCAAACTTTATTTAGAACATAAAGGGTATCTTAACCCCTGGGTAAGAACATACATGTAAAGTAGTCAAACAGATGAAAAAGGCTGACCGGTTTTGGCTGTTGCCTTACTCCTAGCCTGCTTAAAACTGTCTAGCAGTTCTCTGATTTAAAAACCATCATCTGAAATCCTATTGGTTCAAAAATCCACACCCCTCATTGTAACTCCCTTCAGCTTAGATCAATTAACCCTCCTTTTCAACACAGCTGTCCTTGTCTAATTGCTCAACATAACAAATTTGATTACTAAGACTATATTTCTAACCTTCTATTTGTCACTAATATTCAATATTCAATAGGAGCCAAACAGTGGAAACACGGAGGAAACTATTGTATGAGTCTATTAAACATGCATTTTACATCACTGTGTAAGAAAACTGTCTTAGAGTTTGAACCGCTTTATATATGGACATATGCATAGACATTAGTACTATATATTTTAGTGATTATCCTGTCTTATTAAACAGCTCTCACATCTCCTACCTCAAAGCGGTTCCTGTTTCTTTATATTCATCTTAGACCACCTATGATATTGTGGGAAGAAGTGTATTGTGCCTCAAAATCTGTATTTGTTCGTAATTACTGTTTACTACTCGATGCTATTTACAAATCCCTATTGGTCAGTAATGTGTATGTCAGCCAATCCGGTGCGGTCTACCAAACCCCAGTGCATTGCAAGGAGTCTAGAAGGTAGCTATAGGTCTCTGCTTACTGGATCCTGATTGGTCGAATATCGTGTGTATGCGCCAATCAAAACGTAGCCTGTCACAACACCACATCGCTGTCAAACGTGAGATGTTCAGTCTCTGCTCTATCATGTTATTATTACAATGAATTCATGACTCATGAACAATGGAATGTATTTGTATATTGTGAGCGTGCTTGTCAGTTAGGGTGTGAATCCCCACTTATATTGAAGTAGTTAGAGCCGGATGGGCTAAAGTTGGGGGAAATTTTTTTCTTATATTTAAATTCAAAGAATATCACCTTTGTTATAATGTACTTTAAGAACCACAATTCAAGTTAATAAATAAATACACTATATAAAGGGCCAAGAATGTTCATGCTTTAACTATGTGCTTATTTGCAGTAGATATCTTAAATAAGTCGTGAATTCTTTTTTGCTATTTTAAGTGTATTTAACCTAAATTTATTCTCATCTATTAAACTTTGCATCAAAATGAGCTACTTATTAAATTTAAATTTAAAGAGTGTCACCTTTGTTATAATGTACTTTTAAGAACCACACTTCAAGTAAATAAATAAATAAATGCACTATATAAAGGGCCAAGTGTGTTTATGCTTTAACTATGTGCTTATTAGTAGTAGGTATCTTACATAAGTAGTGAATTCTTATTTACTATTTTAAGTGTATTTAACCTAAATTTATTCTGATCTTATCAGAATATTGTCAGAGGTAACTAAGGTTAAATACATAGATAGTGTACAACCACCCAAGGTCCTTGATAAGAAGCAGCTCATTTTGATGCTAAGTATAATAAGATCAGAATAAATTTAGGTTAAATACACTTAAAATAGTAAATAAGAATTCACTACTTATGTAAGATACCTACTACTAATAAGCACATAGTTAAAGCATAAACACACTTGGCCCTTTATATAGTGCATTTATTTATTTATTTACTTGAAGTGTGGTTCTTAAAAGTACATTATAACAAAGGTGACACTCTTTAAATTTAAATTTAATAAGTAGCTCATTTTGATGCAAAGTTTAATAGATGAGAATAAATTTAGGTTAAATACACTTAAAATAGCAAAAAAGAATTCACTACTTATTTAAGATATCTACTGCAAATAAGCACATAGTTAAAGCATGAACATTCTTGGCCCTTTATATAGTGTATTTATTTATTAACTTGAATTGTGGTTCTTAAAGTACATTATAACAAAGGTGATATTCTTTGAATTTAAATATAAGAAAACATTTTCCCCCAACTTTAGCCCATCCGGCGCTAACTACTTCAATATAAGTGGGGATTCACACCCTAACTGACAAGCACGCTCACAATATACAAATACATTCCATTGTTCACGAGTCATGAATACATAGTAATAATAACATGATAGAGCAGAGACTGAACATCTCACGTTTGACAGCGATGTGGTGTTGTGACAGGCTACGTTTTGATTGGCACATACACACGATATTCGACCAATCAGGATCCAGTAAGCAGAGACCTATAGCTACCTTCTAGACTCCTTGCAATGCACTGGGGTTTGGTAGACCGCACCGGATTGGCTGACATACACATTACTGACCAATAGGGATTTGTAAATAGCATCGAGTAGTAAACAGTAATTACGAACGAATACAGATTTTGAGGCACAATACACTTCTTCCCACAATATCATAGGTGGTCTAAGATGAATATAAAGAAACAGGAACCGCTTTGAGGTAGGAGATGTGAGAGCTGTTTAATAAGACAGGATAATCACTAAAATATATAGTACTAATGTCTATGCATATGTCCATATATAAAGCGGTTCAAACTCTAAGACAGTTTTCTTACACAGTGATGTAAAATGCATGTTTAATAGACTCATACAATAGTTTCCTCCATGTTTCCACTGTTTGGCTCCTATTGAATATTGAATATTAGTGACAAATAGAAGGTTAGAAATATAGTCTTAGTAATCAAATTTGTTATGTTGAGCAATTAGACAAGGACAGCTGTGTTGAAAAGGAGGGTTAATTGATCTAAGCTGAAGGGAGTTACAATGAGGGGTGTGGATTTTTGAACCAATAGGATTTCAGATGATGGTTTTTAAATCAGAGAACTGCTAGACAGTTTTAAGCAGGCTAGGAGTAAGGCAACAGCCGAAACCGGTCAGCCTTTTTCATCTGTTTGACTAGTTTACATGTATGTTCTTACCCAGGGGTTAAGATACCCTTTATGTTCTAAATAAAGTTTGATTTTTTATCCTTATACTTGGTGCTCCTGTTATACATTTTTTCTGATGCTTAACTTATAACGTGCTCCTGCACTTTAGAAATCCAGCCTGGGGTTGTTTAGCGCCTCTGCAGACAGTACACAGTAAGTAATCACTCAGTGTCAGTGAAATAAACAACGACATTTTACTGCTGTGCCGTTGTTTTTTTTAAAATTCCCTCAACTTGTTCTTCTGTGTTATTTAAACTTTTTATGGCAGGGGCAACCCCGGACACCACTATCTAACTAATAAATCACTGGGTGCAGCAGAGACACTGGCAGCTTCAATTTACATTCTCCCTGCTACGTGAACTTAATCCTACAAGTTCTGCACACATAAAACAACATGCAGAGCTTTTAGGGTTAAATTCACTGAGCAGAGAGAGTATAGAGGGCTGACTAAAGCTGGCTAGTAGTAGTAAGACACAAAAGTCCTTTTAATCTTTCATCTCTTTTAGCATGGTTGTTATAACGTTTATCACACACTTGATTCAGCTTGCCTCTGTCTACTCTAAGAAAAGTACCTATAAAATAGGACAAACAAATTAAATAAATAAGTAATTTAGGATGATGCAGAGTATGGATCTTGTTCTGTAGTCAAATATCTGTTTCAGTACATGTAGGGTAGTGTTTGTGTGGTGTGTGTGTGTTGCAGTGTTTGGTGTGTAATTCAAGTGTGTGTAGTGTTTGTGTATGTGGGTGTTACAGAGTTTGTGGTGTGTGAGACAGATGTGTGTGTGTGTGTGTGCGCAGTGTTTGTGTGAGTCAGGTATGTGTGTGCAGTGTTTGTGTGAGTCAGATGTGTATGTGCAGTGTTTGTGTGAGTCAGATGTGTGTGTGCAGTGTTTGTGTGAGTCAGATGTGTGTGTGTGTGCGCAGTGTTTGTGTGAGTCAGATGTGTGTGTGCAGTGTTTGTGTGAGTCAGATGTGTATGTGCAGTGTTTGTGTGAGTCAGATGTGTGTGTGCAGTGTTTGTGTGAGTCAGATGTGTGTGTGTGCAGTGTTTTTGTGAGTCAGATGTGTGTGTGTGTGCAGTGTTTGTGTGAGTCAGATGTGTGTGTGTGCAGTGTTTGTGTGAGTCAGGTGTGTGTGTGTGCAGTGTTTGTGTGAGTCAGATGTGTGTGTGTGCGCAGTGTTTTTGTGAGTCAGATGTATGTGTGTGTGCAGTGTTTGTGTGAGTCAGATGTGTGTGTATAGTGTTTGTGTGAGTCAGATGTGTGTGTGGGTGCAGTGCTTGTGTGAGTCAGATATGTGTTTGTGTGTGTGTGCAGTGTTTGTGTGAGTCAGATGTGTGTGTGTGTGCAGTGTTTGTGTGAGTCAGATGTGTGTGTGTGTGCAGTGTTTGTGTGAGTCAGATGTGTGTGTGCAGTTTTTGTGTGAGTCAGATGTGTGTGTGTGCGCAGTGTTTTTGTGAGTCAGATGTGTGTGTGCAGTGTTTGTGTGAGTCAGATGTGTGTGTGTGTGCAGTGTTTGTGTGAGTCAGATGTGTGTGTGTGTGTGTGCAGTGTTTGTGTGAGTCAGGTGTGTGTGTGTGCAGTGTTTGTGTGAGTCAGGTGTGTGTGTGTGTGTGTATGTGTGCAGTGTTTGTGTGAGTCAGGTGTGTGTGTGTGTGCAGTGTTTGTGTGAGTCAGATGTGTGTGTGTGTGTGTGTGCAGTGTTTGTGTGAGTCAGATGTATGTGTGTGTGCAGTGTTTGTGTGAGTCAGATGTGTGTGTATAGTGTTTGTGTGAGTCAGATGTGTGTGTGGGTGCAGTGCTTGTGTGAGTCAGATATGTGTTTGTGTGCAGTGTTTGTGTGAGTCAGATATGTGTGTGTGTATGTGTGTGTGTGCAGTGTTTCTGCGAGTCAGATGTGTGTGTGGGTGCAGTGCTTGTGGGACTCAGATATGTGTGTGTGGGTGCAGTGCTTGTGTGAGTCAGATATGTGTGTATGGGTGCAGTGTTTGTGTGAGTCAGATGTGTGTGTGCACTGTTTGTGGGAGTCAGATGTGTGTGGGCAGTGTTTTTGTGAGTCAGATGTGTGTGCGCAGTGTTTGTGTGAGTCAGATGTGTGTGTGCAGTGTTTGTGTGAGTCAGATGTGTGTGCGCAGTGTTTGTGTGAGTCAGATGTGTGTGCGCAGTGTTTGTGTGAGTCAGATATGTGTGTGCAGTGTTTGTGTGAGTCAGGTGTGTGTGTGCCATGATTGTGTGAGTCAGGTGTGTGTGTAATGACTTTAAGCAAAAAATTGTCTCTTTATATGGCAAGTAAAAACATGGTGGGGGAGGGGCATATGAGATGGGAGGGGAAAGGCAGGTGGGAGGGTCACAGGAAATGGGAGGGGCAATAGGGTAGGAGGAGGAGATGAGGAGGTAGGTGGAGCAAAGGGGAGGTGGGGGGCCCTGCCACATTTTCGCCCGGGGGGCCCTGGTTGGTCTCAGTCCGTCCCTGCTCTAAACCACCACCCCCCACATCACAAACTACCTCTTTACACTATAAACTCCTAAATTGCCACACACCCCATCACAAAGTCTGCCCTAAACTATTAAACCTTAATCCGAAAGCCCACCACCACAAAGTAAAACACAACACTATTAAGCCATGCAAAGTAAATAAAACACTACACAATTAACCCCTAAACTACCAGCCCAGCACAGCAAGATAACCCACTAGCATCTAACCCCCTTACCTAACAAACCCCTAATTAACCCAAAAAACACTAACCCTACCTTTAACAAAAAACTCTAACTACTTTTTAAAAATAAAAAAAAACTTATCTGTGAAACAAAAATAAAATATTACCTTCTAAAATAATAAAACCTAACATTAATATTAAAAAAAATCTTACATTACAATTAAAAAAATTCTAACATTATCAAAAAAATGACATGCCCCCCAAAAAATAAACACCCTACCATTACAAAAAATAAACCCTACTATTATCTTCATCCTGGTGGTGGTGGCAGTGGAGGCAGCAACGATGGTGGTCCTCATTTTCTAATCTTGAACACGGAGGTCCTCTTCTTGCTGCCCCCAGCCGCACACCGAATTGTGAATACAAGGTACCCCTTTTATATAGGGGTACCCTTGCATTCCTATTGGCTGGTTGAATGTTTAACTTCAAATCAGCCAATTGAATGAATTCTTAGAGGGTTAAAAGGGGTTTTTTTTTTCAATAAAAGAGCTGGATCACTTTTTTTTATTTTGGGGTGGATTTTTTATGTAATGGTAGGAGGGGTTTTTTGGTCACGTAATTTTTTTTGGTAATGTTAGAGTTTTTTAATTTAATAGTAATAGTAGATTAAGAGTTTTGCGTTCGTGTTTTAACGCTGAAAAAATGTCCATTTCAGCGTTAAAACAGCAATGCAGCCATTACAAGTCTTGTCGGTATAACTGTACCGCAAGCATTTTAGCCTGTAATGAAACATCAGTCTTGCACCCAAAAAATTACGTTTTTGCGTGGGATTTCCATAGCGCTGCCATTACAAGTTTTTCGGTGAGGCTAAAAAGCTTGCGTTACACCCTATAACAACAAGATCCATTACGCAATCTGAGACCAGTAGTTATAAATTTTCTGCAACAAAACTGTTACATAAAACTCATAACTAAAGTGTTACAAAGTACACTAACACCCATAAAATACCTATTAACCCCTAAACCGAGGCCCTCCCGCATCGGAAACACAAAATTTAATTTATTAACTCCTAATCTGCCGCTCCCGACATAGCTGCCACTAATAAAATTTAATAACCCCTAACCCCTGACATTGTCACCACTATACTAAAGTTATTAACCCCTATTCCCCCCCACCCCAACATTGCACACACTATAATAAAGATATTAACTCCTATTCTGCCGCTACCCTGACATCGCCGCCACTAAATAAAGTTATTAACCCCTAAACCTCTGACCTCCCACATCACCCCCACTAAATTAACGTATTTGCCCTTAAACCGCCAGCCCCCACATTGTCAAAAACTAAATTAAACTATTAACCCCTAAACCTAACAACCCCCTAACTTTACATTAAAATTACAATATCCCTATCTTAAAATAAATAAAAACTTACCTGGGAAATAAAAAAAAAAAATTAAAACAACTACACATTAAATAAATTAAATTACACATTAAAGAAACCTAACCCTACAAAAACAATCTACAATTACAAAAAATAAAAAAATACTAAATTACAAAAAATTAAAAACGAAATTATCCTTAATAAAAACAATTACACCTAATCTAATAACCCTATAAAAATAAAAAAGCCCCCCAAAAACAAAAAAAATCTAGCCTACAATAAACTACCAATAGCCATTAAAAGGGCCTTTTGTAGGGCGTTGCCTTAAATAAATCAGCTCTTTTCCCTGTAAAAAAATACAAAGTCCCCCCAACAGTAAAACCCACCACTCAACCAACCCCCCAAAATAAAAAAAACTAACTCTAAAAAAACCTAAGCTACCAATTGCCCTGAAAAGGGCATTTGCATGGGCATTGCCCTTAAAAGGGCATTCAGCTCTTTTTCATTGCCCATAAAAGATTCAGCAAGCATCAGTTATCTCCGATCTCAGTGGGGGAGGGTTGTATTTAAAGTATGTTTACACAAGATAGACTGTGTGTTCACAAAAAACATAAATTATGCGTACCTGATAATTTAATTTCCATATGTGGGAGGAGAGTCCACTGCTTCATTCATTACTTGTGGGAATTTAGCACCTGGCCACCAGGAGGAGGCAAAGACACCCCAGCCAAAGGTTTAAATACCTCCCCCACTCCCCTCATCCCCCAGTCATTCTGCCAAGAGAACAAGGAACAGTAGGAGAAATATCAGGGTATAAATGGTGCCAGAAGAATAATATTAAATTTAGGTCCTCCCACCGGAGAAATGGGTGGGAGCAGTGGACTCTCCTCCCACAGATGGAAATTAAATGATCAGGTAAGCATAATTGATGTTTTCCTTCTTAATGGGAGGAGAGTGAACTGCTTCATTCATTACTTGCAGGAACAAATACCCAATCTCTAGAGGACACTGAATGAAAAAAACAGGAGGGTAAAAGGAGGCAGACCC
Source organism: Bombina bombina (assembly GCF_027579735.1). NCBI lineage: Eukaryota > Metazoa > Chordata > Amphibia > Anura > Bombinatoridae > Bombina > Bombina bombina. Next base: position 456,680,191 of record NC_069500.1, on the reverse strand, counting down.
TATACTGAGGGCACCACAGCCTGCAGAACCTTTCTCCCAAAAGCTGCTTCCACCGAAGCAAAAACATCAAATTTGTAAAATGTTGCAAAAGTATGTAAAGAGGACCAAGTAGCCGCCCTACATATCTGCTCCATAGAAGCCTCATTTTTAAAGGCCCAAGAAGAGGCCACAGCTCTAGTTGAATGAGCCGTAATCCTCAGAGGAGGCTTATGTCCCACTGTCTCAATGTGAAACGGAGGACACTCCTCAGCCAAAAAGATAAGGTAGTCGAAGAGGCTCTTTGATCCCCACGCTTTCCAGAAAGAGAACAAACAGAGAAAGAAGTTTGTCTAAATTCTTTTGTGGCCTGAAGATAGGACTTCAAGGCACAAACCACACCCAGAATTGAAAACGTTCCTTTGATGAAGAAGAAGTAGGACATAAAAAAGGAACCAAAATGTCTTGATTGATGTTGCAAATTGACACAACCTTAGGAAGAAAACCTAACTTGGTTCGTACAACAGCCTTATCATCATGGAAAGCCAGATAAGGAGGGACGCGCTGCAAGTCAGTGATCACAGATACTCTGAGTGCAGAAGCAATAGCCTGTAGAAAAGGAAACTTCCAAGACAATAATTTAATGTCTTCTCCAGTTCAGCTTAGGCTACAAAAGCCCTTCTCCAGTTCATCCTGGAGTAAAGAATAAGTAGATCCTCCACACCTTATGATAGATGAGACGAGCAACCAGCTACGAGCTTGAATGAGAGTAACAAAAACACTCTCAGTAAACCCTCTCTTGGTTAGGACTAAGCGTTCATTCTCCATGCAGTCAGCCTCAGAGATCTAGACATATGGTCAGCAGATCCTGCTACAAGGTAACTTCCACAGAGGAGCTAACGACATCCCCACTAGTCTGCGAACCATATAATTTGCGGCCAGGACGGAGCAATCAGTATCACTGATGACTGCTTGATTCGAACCACTACACTAGTAAGTAGAGTGAGTCTCCAAGGCACCGCTAATGCATCTGTTAGCTCCACCTGAGGATCCCTGTACCTCGACCCATATCTGGGTTGCTTGGTATTGAAACGTCATAAGATCTTCCTCTTGCAAATCTCCACAAACACTCGGAATGGAGAGACCAACCCCCTGGATGAAAGGATTGTCTGCTGAGGAAATCCACTTCCTAGTTATCCACACCCAGAATGTGGATCACTGTCAGCGAACAAATGTTGGTCTCTGCCCACGCCCACTCCAGAATCTGAGATACTTCCCTCATAGCTAGGGAGTTTCTCGTTCCCCCCTGATGGTTAATGTAAGCCACTGAGGATATATTGTCTGATTAGAATCTGATAAACTGGGTTGAACCCAGCAGAGACCAAGCCTTCAGAGCATTGTATATTGCCCGAATATCCAAAATGCAATCAGGAAGGAGCTTTTCCTCCTGAGTTCATAGGCCTTGTGCCTTCCTGGCACTCCAAACAGCTCCCCATCCTGACAGACTCGCAACCGTAGTCACAATCCCCCAGGATTGTCTTGGGACAAGAGATCCAGACAAAAACACCAAGAGAGCAATTCCCTTGATTGGTTGTCCAGAGAATTCTGTTGAGACAGATCCAAATGATCACCGTTCCATTGCTTCAGCATAGCACAGTTGCAACAGTCTGAGGTGAACAACAACAAAAAAATCATAGAGGATAAACCTACAATCACATTTAAAAGGGCTCCCACGCGGAAACAAAAATTATCACCCAGCAAAATAGTTATGAATAAGAAACCTAACCTAGGAAGACCAGTTAGAGGGAAAAAACTAATTACAAATGGTTCTTTCAGGTACAATACAATAAGGTGCAATATGTGTAAATATATATCCCATGGAGCAAAAGAGGTAACCTCTTTTACCACAGGTTGCACGTACCCCATTCGAGGGAAGTTAGATTGCAGTTCCACTCATGTTATATATGTATTAACATGTAAATGTGGGATCCAATTCCTAGGGCATACTATTACAAAGATCAGAAGGAGGTGGGGAGAGCACTATAGGAATATTACTAAAAATAGTAACAAACATAGGCCTAGATTTAGAGTTTTACGTTAGAGGCTATGTGCAAGAAGCAATTTTCTCTCACCGCTCACTTTTATGCAGCGCTGCTATTACGAGTTTTCAGAAACCCGGCGTTAAAAGACAAGAAGTGAGTGTAAAGCAAAATTTTGCTCATTACCGCACTCCAATATCAGTGCTGCTTAAGTCAGCGGTGAGCTGGTCGTACGTGCTTGTGCACCATTTCCCCATAGGAATCAACAGGGAGAGCCGGCTGAGAAAAAGTCTAACACCTGCAAAAAAACAGCGTAAAACTTAGTAACGCAGCCCCATTGATTCCTATAGGGAAAAACATTTTATGTCTACACCTAATACCCTAACATGAACCCCGAGTCTAAACACCCCTAATCTTACACTTATTAAACCCTAATCTGCCTCCCCCGACATCGCCGACACCTGCATTATTCTTATTAACCCCTAATCTGCCGCTCCGGACACCGCCACCACCTACATTATACTTATGAACCTCTAATCTGCTGCCCCCAACATTGCCGACACCTACATTATATTTATTAACCCCTAATCTGCCTTCCTCAATGTCGCTGCAAACCTACCTACACTTATTAACCCCTAATCTGCTGCCCCCAAAGTTGCTGCCACTATATTAAAGTTATTAACCCCTAAATCTAAGTCTAACCCTAACACCCCCTTACTTAAATATAATTAAAATAAATCTAACTAAAAATTCCTATCCTTAACTAAATGATTCCTATTTAAAACTAAATACTTACCTATAAAATAAACCCTGAGCTAGCTACAATATAACTAATAGTTACATTGTATCTAGCTTACGGTATATTTGTATTTTACAGTCAAGTTTGTATTTATTTTAACTAGGTAGAATAGTTATTAAATAGTTATTAACTATTTAATAACTACCTAGCTAAAATTAATACAAAAGTACCTGTAAAATAAAACCTAACCTAAGTTACACTAACACCTAACACTACACTATAATTAAATAAATTAACTAAATTAACAACAATTAAATCAATTAAATTAGCTAAAGTACAACCCCCCACTGAATTACAGAAAATAATAAACAAATTACAAGATATTTAAACTAATTACACCTAATCTAATAGCCCTATCAAAAAAAGCCCCCCCCCCCAAAAAAAAAAAACCCAAAAACTAGCCTAAACTAAACTATCAATAGCCCTTAAAAGGGCCTTTTTTGGGGCATTGCTCATTTACCTGAAGAAAAATGCAAACAACCCCCCAACAGTAAAACCCACCACCCACACAACCAACCCCCCAAATAAAATACTATCTAAAAAAACCTAAGCTCCCCATTGCCCTGAAAAAAGCATTTGGATGAGCATTGCCCTTAAAAGGACAGTTAGCTCTTTTGCAGGCTCAAACCCTAACCTAAAAATAAAACCTAACACTAACCCCCTGAAGATCGACTTACCGGGAGAAGTCTTCATCCAAGCCGGACAAAGTGGTCCTCCAGATGGGCAGAAGTCTTCATCCAGGCCGGGGCGAAGTGGTCCTCCAGAAGTGCAGAAGTCTTCATCCAAGCCGGGAAGAAGTGGTCCTCCAGACGGGCAGAAGTCTTCATCCAGACGGCATCTTCTATCTTCATCCATCCGGCGTGGAGCGGGTCCATCTTCAAGACATCCGACGTGGAGAATCCTCTTCATCCGACGACTAAAGACGAATGAAGGTACATTTAAGTGACGTCATCCAAGATGGCGTCCCTTAGATTCCGATTAACTGATAGAATTCTATCAGCCAATCGAAATTAAGGTAGAAAAAATCCTATTGGCTGATTTGATCAGCCAATAGGATTGAAGTTCAATCCTATTGGCTGATCAAATCAGCCAATAAGATTGAGCTTGCATTCTATTGGCTGATTGGAACAGCCAATCAAATGCAAGCTCAATCCTATTGGCTGATTGGATGAGCCAATAGGATTTTTTCTACCTTAATTCCGATTGGCTGATAGAATTCTATCAGCCAATTGGAATCTAAGGGATGCCATCTTGGATGACGTCACTTAAAGGTACCTTCATTCGCCCGGCTTGGATGAAGACTTCTGCCCATCTGGAGGACCACTTCGCCCGAGTTGGATTAAGACTTTTGCCCATATGGAGGACCACTTCGCCCGGCTTGGATGAAGACTTCTGCCCGTCTGGAGGACCACTTCCACCGATTTGGATGAAGACTTCTACCGGTAAGTCGAGCTTAAGGGGGTTAGTGTTAGGTTTTTTTAAGGGTGTATTGGGTGGGTTTTATTTTTAGGTATGGGTTTGGGCCTGCAAAAGAGCTAACTGCCCTTTTAAGGGCAATGCCCATCTAAATGCACTTTTATGGGCAATAGGGAGCTTAGGTTTTTTTAGATAGTATTTTATTTGGGGGGTTGGTTGTGTGGGTGGTGGGTTTTACTGTTGGGGGGGTTGTTTGTAAAAAAAAATTCAGGTAAAAGAGCTGATTACTTTGGGGCATTGCCCCGCAAAAGGCCCAAAAGGCTATTAGATTAGGTGTAATTAGTTTAAATATCTTATAATTTGTTTATTATTTTCTGTAATTTTGTGTTTTTTTTGTACTTTAGCTAATTTAATTTAATTTAATTGATTTAATTTAATTGTTGTTAATTTAGTTAATTTAATTATAGTGTAGTGTTAGGCGTTAGTGTAACTTAGGTTAGGTTTTATTTTACAGGTACTTTTGTATTTATTTTAGCTAGGTAGTTATTAAATAGCTAACTATTTAATAACTATTCTACCTAGGTAAAATAAATACAAACTTGTCTGTAAAAAAAAAATAAACCCTAACATAGCTACAATGTAACTATTAGTTATATTGTAGCTAATTTAGGTTTATTTTATAGGTAAGTATTTAGTTTTAAATAGGAATAATTGAGTTAATTATAGGGATTTTTATTTAGATTTATTTTAATTATATTTGTTAGGGGGTGTTAGGGTTAGACTTAGATTTAGGGGTTAATAACTTTAATATAGTGGCAGCGACATTGGGGGTGGCAGATTAGGGGTTTATAAGTGTAGGTAGGTTGCAGCGACATTGGGAAGGCAGATTAGGGGTTACAAAATATAATGTAGGTGTCGGGGATGTTGGGGGCAGCTGATTAGGGGTTCATAAATATAATGTAGGTGGCGGCGGTATCTGGAGCGGCAGATTAAGGGTTAAAAATTGTATTTAAGTGTTTGCAATGTGGGAGGGCCTTGGTTTAGGGGTTAATAGGTAGTTTATGGGTGTTAGTGTATGTTTTAGCACTTTAGTTATGAGTTTTATGTTACGGCGTTGTACCATAAAACTCCTAACTACTGACTTTTAAATGCGGTAGGGCTCTTGACAGGAGAGGGTGTACCGCTCAATTTTTGGCCTCCCAGGACAGACTCGTAATACCGGTGCTATGGAAGTCCCATAGAAAAAAGACTTTACGAAGTTTACGCAAGTCGTTTTGCGGTAAGGCCAAAGAAGTGTGCGGTGACCCTAAACCTTTAAGACTCGTAATACCAGCGGTAGTGAAAAAGCAGCTTTAGGACCTGTTAACGCTGCTTTTTCAGCCTAACGCAAAACTCGTAATCTAGCCGACTGTGTGTCTAGGCACCATAATATATGTCACCGAAAGCGCCATGCAAATTTCGTATAACCCTCTGGAAAGTATTCCTCCTTTAAAAGGGGCTAATAGATTTACATGACTCTGTCAAAGAGAGACATACTGGATTTTCAAATTTGGGAGTCTCTTTCCAGATGGTTTAAACGAAAATCTACACATGGCGGCTTGCTAATGAGTAATATTAACCTAGAAGCACATATAGGCTCATTGAGAGTCCCCTATAGTTTTGTCACCTGATATATACTATCACATATTCTCTATATATAGATGCTCATTATGGTCTATAAGATTTGTAATCCCTCTCTTTTGCACGCAGTATCAACATTTAATATATCACTGCATATTCATCATATATTGTTATATAAAGGCCTCTCCATTTCTCAGACCGCTTGGTTATATTCCTAGCCTATACCAATATATATATAGTATATATCTAGACTACTCTACATGACACGTATGATTCATTAGGGGTCTCACCCATACGGTAGATGGTAGATGCCCCAGTACATATCCATAACCTTTCACAATGGGACATTTTTATTGGGGTTACATATCCAAGATTTTTACATTAACATATAGTGTCTTAACTACATACGAACCTTTCCACCAGTAACACTCACACAGATTCTATATTTTATAAAATTAACAAAACCTAGAGTCTTTATTACTCAAAAAAAAAAAAAAAAATCAAAAAAATAGTATCCAGATTCTTAGAATCAATAGATTGCCACACTACTAAAATTTGATCCCATTACTGCATATACGTGATGTTCTTGTTTCATTCCCCCTCCACCATCCCCTATTGGCCCCCATCACTTACACACATCCCTACAATCTGTAACATATATATACTGTATATATATATATATATATATATATATATATATATATAGACAGACGACTGACACTATATTAGAATTCTACCCCCACCATCACTCTAAGTGTCACACCCTATATTAATCTACATCATAGCTCCCTTCCCGTATTTATACTATGTTGAAATAAGCACATAAGCAGTATATACCTATAGATATATTGCACAATTGGGTCTACTGACTCTTCTAGCCAAACCTCCATAAATCAGAATTAGAATTAAAAAGATTAACAATATTTTAGAATTAATAAGATCCAAAATCTCTTTTTAATAGTATCAATATACATTGACCACCTCACTATCCTTGTTTATCCACCTCGTCCTTAGCCATGCCAATTAATATTCGCCTAGATTTAGAGTTCTGCGGTAGCCGTCAAAAGCAGCATTAAGAGGTCCTAACGCTGCTTTTGGCCGCCCGCTGGTATTTAGAGTCAGCCAGGAAAGGGTCTAACGCTCACTTTCCAGCCGTGACTTTTTCATACCGCAGATCCCCTTACGCCAATTGCGTATCCTATCTTTTCAATGGGATCTTCCTAACACCAGTATTTATATATATATATACAGGGAGTACAGAATTATTAGGCAAGTTGTATTTTTGAGGATTAATTTTATTATTGAACAACAACCATGTTCTCAATGAACCCAAAAAACTCATTAATATCAAAGCTGAATATTTTTGGAAGTAGTTTTTAGTTTGTTTTTAGTTTTAGCTATTTTAGGGGGATATCTGTGTGTGCAGGTGACTATTACTGTGCATAATTATTAGGCAACTTAACAAAAAACAAATATATACCCATTTCAATTATTTATTTTTACCAGTGAAACCAATATAACATCTCAACATTCACAAATATACATTTCTGACATTCAAAAACAAAACAAAAACAAATCAGTGACCAATATAGCCACCTTTCTTTGCAAGGACACTCAAAAGCCTGCCATCCATGGATTCTGTCAGTGTTTTGATCTGTTCACCATCAACATTGCGTGCAGCAGCAACCACAGCCTCCCAGACACTGTTCAGAGAGGTGTACTGTTTTCCCTCCTTGTAAATCTCACATTTGATGATGGACCACAGGTTCTCAATGGGGTTCAGATCAGGTGAACAAGGAGGCCATGTCATTAGATTTTCTTCTTTTATACCCTTTCTTGCCAGCCACGCTGTGGAGTACTTGGAAGCGTGTGATGGAGCATTGTCCTGCATGATAATCATGTTTTTCTTGAAGGATGCAGACTTCTTCCTGTACCACTGCTTGAAGAAGGTGTCTTCTAGAAACTGGCAGTAGGACTGGGAGTTGAGCTTGACTCCATCCTCAACCCGAAAAGGCCCCACAAGCTCATCTTTGATGATACCAGCCCAAACCAGTACTCCACCTCCACCTTGCTGGTGTCTGAGTCGGACTGGAGCTCTCTGCCTTTTACCAATCCAGCCACGGGCCCATCCATCTGGCCCATCAAGACTCACTCTCATTTCATCAGTCCATAAAACCTTAGAAAAATCAGTCTTGAGATATTTCTTGGCCCAGTCTTGACGTTTCAGCTTGTGTGTCTTGTTCAGTGGTGGTCGTCTTTCAGCATTTCTTACCTTGGCCATGTCTCTGAGTATTGCACACCTTGTGCTTTTGGGCACTCCAGTGATGTTGCAGCTCTGAAATATGGCCAAACTGGTGGCAAGTGGCATCTTGGCAGCTGCACGCTTGACTTTTCTCAGTTCATGGGCAGTTATTTTGCGCCTTGGTTTTTCCACATGCTTCTTGCGACCCTGTTGACTATTTTGAATGAAACACTTTATTGTTCGATGATCACGCTTCAGAAGCTTTGCAATTTTAAGAGTGCTGCATCCCTCTGCAAGATATCTCACTATTATTGACTTTTCTGAGCCTGTCAAGTCCTTCTTTTGACCCATTTTGCCAAAGGAAAGGAAGTTGCCTAATAATTATGCACACCTGATATAGGGTGTTGATGTCATTAGACCACACCCCTTCTCATTACAGAGATGCACATCACCTAATATGCTTAATTGGTAGTAGGCTTTCGAGCCTATACAGCTTGGAGTAAGACAACATGCATAAAGAGGATGATGTGGTCAAAATACTCATTTGCCTAATAATTCTGCACTCCCTGTAGAGTCTTGGCTTAAGTGAGAAGAAGACCCTCTACCGACAAGACTCCAGCCACAGAAAAGAGTCAGTAGTTAAGAGCTTTATGGGCTAACGCCAGTTTATAAAGCTCTTAACTAAAGTACACTAAAACCCATAAACTACCTATGTACCCCTAAACCAAGGTCCCCCCACATCGCCGCCACTATAATAAATATTTTTAACCCCTAATCTTCCGACCGCACATTGCCGCCACTTACATTATCACTATGAACCCCTAATCTGCTGCCCCTAACATCGCGGACACCTACAAAATATTTATTAACCCCTAATCTGCTCCCCCCAATGTCACCGCTACCTTGCCTACACTTAATAACCCCTAATCTGCCGACCGGACCTTGCTGCTACTCTAATAAATGTATTAACCTTTAAAGCTAAGTCTAACCCTAACCTTAACACCCCCCCTAAATTAAATATAATTTTAATCTAACGAAATAAATGAAATATTATTAACTAAAGTCTTCCTATTTAAAGCTAAATACTTACCTGTAAAATAAACCCTAATATAGCTACAATATAACGAATAATTATATTGTAGATATTTTAGGATTTCTATTTATTTTACAGGCAACTTTGTATTTATTTAAACTAGGTACAATAGCTATTAAATAGTTATTTACTATTTAATAGCTACCTAGTTAAAATAATAACAAAATTACCTGTAAAATAAATCCTAACCTAAGTTACAATTAAACCTAACACTACACTATCAATAAATAAATTAAATAAATTAAATACAATTACCTACAATTAAATAAACTAAACTAAATTACAAAAAACAAACAAACAGTAAATTACAAAAAATAAAAAAAGATTACAAGAATTGTTCCGAACAGCCAATAGAATGCAAGCTCAATCTGATTGGCTGATTGGATCAGCCAATCCGATTGAACTTGAATCTGATTGGCTTATTCAATCAGCCAATCAGATTTTTCCTACCTTAATTCCGATTGGCTGATAGAATCCTATCAGCCAATCGGAATTCGAGGGACGCCATCTTGGATGACGTCATTTAAAGGAACCTTCATTCGGCGAGTAGACATTGTGGAAGAAGGATGGATCCGTGTCGGCTGGAAGAAGATGGCTCCGCTCCACCCCGGATGGATGAAGATAGAAGATGCCACTTGGATGAAGATGTCTACCAGTCCAGATGTCCTCTTCTGCCCGGATAGGATGAAGACTTCTGCCGCTCCGGATGCCCTCTTTTGGTCCATCGGTGCCCGGCTGGGTGAACACGGCTCAAGGTAGGGAGATCTTCAGGGGGGTAGTGTTAGGTTTATTTAAGGGGGGTTTGGGTTAGAGTAGGGGTATGTGGGTGGTGGGTTGTAATAATGCAGAAAGGAGAAGTTGCGGCTGCAGCAAGCAGAGTTAAAAAAAATAAAGTTTTTAAAAATAAAATACTTTATTGGTCCAAAATTAAAAAGCCTGTTGGCAAAATACAAAAAGGAATGCAGGAGAAAACCTGGTGGGTTGTAATATTGGGGGGTGGTATTGTGTTTGTTTTTTTACAGGCAAAAGAGCTGTTTTCTTTGGGGCATGCCCCGCAAAAAGCCCTTTTAAGGGCTGGTAAGGTAATAGAGCTGTTAACTTTTTTAATTTAGATTAGGGTAGGGAAATTTTTTTTTATTTTGGTGGGCTTTGTTATTTTATTAGGGGGCTTAGAGTACGTGTAATTAGCTTAAAATTCTTGTAATCTTTTTTTATTTTTTTTTAATTTAGGGTTTGTTTTAGTTAATTGATTTATTTATTGATAGTGTAGTGTTAGGTTTAATTGTAACTTAGGTTAGGATTTATTTTGCAAGTAATTTTGTAATTATTTTAAATAGGTAGCTATTAAATAGTAAATAACTATTTAATAGCTATTGTACCTAGTTTAAATAAATACAAAGTTGCCTGTAAATTAAATATAAATCCTAAAATAGCTACAATATAATTATTCGTTATAATTTTACAGGTAAGTATTTAGCTTTAAATAGGAAGACTTTAGTTAATAATATTTAATTTATTTTGTTAGATTAAAATTATATTTAACTTAGGGGGGTGTTAGGGTTAGACTTAGCTTTAGGGGTTAATACATTTATTAGAGTAGTGGCAAGGTCTGGTTGGCAGATTCGGGGTTAATAAGTGTAGGTAAGGTAGCGGCGACGCTGGGGGGGGCAAATTAGGGGTTAATAAATATTATGTAGGTGTCGGCGATGTTAGGGACAGCAGATTAGGGGTACATAGGTATAATGTAGGTTGCGGAGGTAGGTTGCGGCGGTGTACGGAGCGGCAAATTAGGGGTTAATTATATAATGCAGGTGTCAGCGATAGCGGGGGCAGCAGATTAGGGGTTAATAAGTGTAAGGTTAGGGGTGTTTAGACTCAGGGTTCATGTGAGGGTGTTAGGTGCAGACTTAGAGAATATTTCCCCAGAGGAAACAATGGGGCTGCGTTAGGAGCTGAACGCTGCTTTTTTGAAGGTGTTAGGTTTTTTTCAGCCCAAACTGCCCCATGTTTCCTATGGGGGAATCGTGCACGAGCACGTTTTTCCAGCTAGCCACTACCGTAAGCAACGCTGGTATTGAGAGTTGAAGTGGCGGTAAATATGCCTGTAAGCTCCCTTTTTGGAGCCTAACGCAGCCCTTTAGAGAACTCAAAATACCAGCATTGTTTAGAAGCAGCGCTAGAAAAAAACACGCTTAGCTAATGCACCCCTTTGGCTGCAAAACTCTAAATCTAGGTAAGTGTCATTTCTTTAAACACAGTCTATTAAACGTTAACACACCGTTAGCTCTTTAGATTGGTTAGCGAATAATACTAGTTTAAACCACTCCCTTCCAAGCACACTTTCCAAGCCAAACTACCAGACCATCACGAGAATGCACACATTAAATATACATAGTTCCACACTAGTTTAGTTCACTCATATCACATATAAGAGAATATTTAGTAGAGAATACAAATTTATTCTAAACTAATATTATATATGTTATAACTTGTATCAAATGCATATATGCACTTCCACTACAGGTTGTATATACAGCCTGATCAAAGGTTGGTAAAAAATAGAAGCGGCGATCACCTTTTCTAAAGTTTTAATGATAATCTTTGAACACGTAAATGGCCGTACTATGTAGGTCGAGAATGGTAAACCTATACCCAACATTAAATATGGTAAGATCCGCTCATAAAGGTTTAATACTTATCCCAGCGCCAAGTGACGAAACATTGTATTTTTCAATATTGATACAGGCTCAAAAGAGGGGTGAATGTTTGAGGTACAGCAATAATTACTCATCTGAAGTTTATCATTGATAGCAATATTATAGTACCTCTTAAATGTTTGTATTTGGCAAGTTTGTTTAATTTTGCTTTGCATCTTAGTGTGATTATGTGGTGCAGCATTATGGCTGTTTTTACCAAACACTGGGCTTTTTAAAGGCACAGATAGCTTACCTAGGGTTGTTCTTTTTGCTCTGTTCTACTAAGGATTAAAAAAGAATAAAAAACAGAGGCACCACCATGGCCTAATATCGCCAGTACAGGTAAAATGAGCAGCAATATGAGAATGTGAATACTCACAAACATAAAGCACCCCACTGGTGCTAGTAGAGCAGACTGACACTTCTCAGTGGTTCAGCACACTGTATCCAAAGCGCAGAGACAGTCAGGAATCCTCTGACACTCCAATGTATATTTGCCTATGGATAAAGGAAAAAGCAACACGACATGGCCCAATATCATCAGGACAAGGGGAAAATAATACCAATAGCTTGCACTTACAAGATGGTGGGCACCTGCAGGTGCAATCTCAGCAAACTGGAGCCACAACGTCGCCCAGTAGACTTAAAACAGCAATCCTCAACAGGAACCAGGATCAACGATAAAATTTATCACAGGAGGTGAAAAAAATACATACAATAGCAAGTGTATAAAAGTATAAAATGTCTTTATTAACACAGCAACTAGTTTCTCAGCCTACTCAGGGCTGTTTCATCAGGCTATGACAAACATTATAAAACACTTGCTATTTAACAGAAATCTAAAAACAAATGGGCTATTGTGATTGGATAATCAATTAGCAGAAACACAATTGGCAAAAAAAACACACCTAACTACAATCACCTTTGTGTGGTTGTAAAGGTAACCTTTGTAAACACATGTAGGTAAGAAGATATTTACATGTTGAACCTCCTTACAAATACAATGTATAAATAGATGTATAAAAACATACAATACAAAATAACTAAAAAACTACATTAAACATAACATTTTATGTCCAAAGTCTATCTCAATAGGACACATTAAAAAATTGATATAAATCATAGAACCATTGATTTTATCTAGGTTAGGTTCTATGATTTATATCAATTTTTTAATATGTCCTATTGAGATAGACTTTGGACATAAAATGTTATGTTTAATGTAGTTTTTTAGTTATTTTGTATTGTATGTTTTTATACATCTATTTATACATTGTATTTGTAAGGAGGTTCAACATGTAAATATCTTCTTACCTACATGTGTTTACAAAGCTTACCTTTACAACCACACAAAGGTGATTGTAGTTAGGTGTGGTTTTTTTGCCAATTGTGTTTCTGCTAATTGATTATCCAATCACAATAGCCCATTTGTTTTTAGATTTCTGTTAAATAGCAAGTGTTTTATAATGTTTGTCATAGCCTGATGAAACAGCCCTGAGTAGGCTGAGAAACTAGTTGCTGTGTTAATAAAGACATTTTATACTTTTATACACTTGCTATTGTATGTATTTTTTTCACCTCCTGTGATAAATTTTATCGTTGATCCTGGTTCCTGTTGAGGATTGCTGTTTTAAGTCTACTGGGCGACGTTTTGGCTCCAGTTTGCTGAGATTGCACCTGCAGGTGCCCACCATCTTGTAAGTGCAAGCTATTGGTATTATTTTCCCCTTGTCCTGATGATATTGGGCCATGTCGTGTTGCTTTTTCCTTTATCCATAGGCACATATACATTGGAATGTCAGAGGATTCCTGACTGTCTCTGCGCTTTGGATACAGTGTGCTGAACCACTGAGAAGTGTCAGTCTGCTCTACTGGCACCATTGGGGTGCTTTATGTTTGTGAGTATTCACATTCTCATATTGCTGCTCATTTTACCTGTACTGGCGATATTAGGCCATGGTGGCGCCTCTGTTTTTTATTCTTTTTTAGATTCCATACTACAGGATAGCCATCCTTTGACAGAGTGCAGCCTCAAACATCTGGGAACTGTCATTACCCTGGACTCATAGACTTTCACATTATCATTATTTGGTTTTGAATTGGTTTTAATATTTTTTCCAATCTATGTTTATATTCCAGTAATATATATATATATATATATATATATATATATATATATATAGTTTTTTACTATTATCATTTTCAGCATTGTGGTTACTTACTTATGTCCACATTTTAGATTTTTTAGGGTTTTATTTATAGTTTTATTATTGTTGCTATTATCATATTTCTAGATTTAGGCCGTTTTTTTTCTGTTGAGACATTACAAGCACTACCATATCACCTATTATATTGGAACTGAGGAAGCGCCCCCTAAGGGCGTGGTGTGTCCACTGAGTACACACCACTCTCTCCATACATATCTATTAAGGATTAACACAAAGTTCACACAAGTTAGCCTTAACATTAAGTGCACTAACAAGTGTATTAAGATACATGACATAATAATATGAATATTCTATTTCTTACTTAGGTTTAGATATATGACAGATAAAAAATCTCATGAGAATTGATATAATGACAATTGCACCTGGGAAATTAGGGAGGGGGAGGAACCAATTAGGGCCAAGGTAGGAGAGATTTAAAAGTCAGAGCATCCATTAGTTTAATAGATGCCTGATGAAACAGCTAGCACAGCTGAGAAATTAATTGCAATCTGTTGTTTTAACTTGTTTTTAACACTTTGGGTAATGTACATGCCCATTGGTTTTATATTATCTGTTTTAATAAAATTTCAACTGCACTATATGGAAGCCTGACTCCTTTTTGGGCCTTGCTTTGGGCACCACTGAGACCCTACATCCTCCTCAGGATCAGTTAGCTGGGAAACTGTGAGATCTCAGCCTGTGTCATATAGCACATTGATGCTGCTCATTTTGTGAGTATATATATCCTTTTTTATTCAAGAATATCGGCCACACTCACAGTATTATACTAGGAGGCACCCTCTTGTTTTGTGATCCTTCACAGATATCGTTCAGTCTGAGGTGAAACCTGGCAGAGGAAATGATGTCCATGCTGGACACCATGAGGCCAATCCCCTCCATACACCTCCATACAGCCTGCAATGTCTCTGGTCTGTTAGAAATATTATCATGTCTATGGAGACTTTTATAGTACCCGAGAATTCTACCCTGGTATTTGATACAAGAGAACTCTCTCTAGATTTATCTTCCATCCATGGGATCCAAGAAAACAGAGGAGGCTTCCCTCCTTCTGATCAAGAAGACAGGAGAGAGAGGAGGAAACTTCCCTTGGGTGCTGAGATTTGAAACCTATCTTGTAACTTTGAGCTATGACCTCCAGGACCCATGGATCCTGCATGTCCCTGAACCAAGTGGCTGAAAAGAGCAACAGTCTGCCCCCTACATGATCCAGAAGAGGACCGGGGATCGTCCGTTCATGCTCTGCTTGGATTTATTCCAGGACTGAGCCGGCTTCCACGAGTTCTTGGTTTGCTCAGGCTTAGCTGAGCACTGCTGACCTGGGCTTTATCAAATGAAAAGAACGAAAATTGTCCCTTAGACTCGTTCATATTCTCTTGTGGTAGAAGGGCACCCTTGCCCCCTGTGACCCTGGAGATAATTGAGTCCAGGCCTGGACCAAACAAAATCATACCCTTAAAAGGGAGGGAAAGAAGTCTAGACTTAGAAGTCATATCCGCAGACCATGACTTCAGCCAGAGCCAGAAGGGCCTGAACAGAAAAAGCTGAAGCCTTAGCATTTAGGTGAATAATTTTCCTAATAGCATCACAGATAAAAGAATTAGCAACCCTCAAGGCCATAAATCTTTCCTGAGTAATGTCGAGGGCACCTCTCCACCCCAATCAAATCCTATAAGGAGTCACACCAGAAGGTAGTTTCTCCAGCAACCGCGGCAACGGCTGCCTCCGGTTGAAACAAATATCCTGTATGTTGAAACAACTTTCTTAACAGAGTGTCCATACTTTATCCATGGGCTCTTAAAACAAATAGCTATCCTCAAAGAGGATAGTAAAACATTTAGCAAGGGTGAAGATAGCACCATCCCTTTTTTGGACGGAACCTCACAACTAGTAATGTCCCGAACTGTTCACCCGCGAACGGTTCACAGCGAACATAGCTTGTTCGTGTTCGCGTTTGTGGGCGAACACATGGCAATGTTCGATCCGCCCCTATGTGTCATCATTGTGGAAACTTTGACCCTTTATGTCACAGCCGCCTGACACATTAGAGCCAATCAACATCAGACACTCCCTCACAGACACTCCCAGCTACTCGGAATCCGCCATTTTAGACTCATAACGACCTTGCTTTTTTAATGAGAGGACGTGTTGTGTTTTTGCTCCTGACATTAATAGGAAAAACATAGCTAGGCTAGTGTATTTACAGTCCAGAAGGACTCCACTCATCTCTGCTGCAAGCACAGCACCCCAAAAAGCCCTTTTTAGGGCTATATTTCGTGCCGTTTTTTTTTTTTTCCGTTTTTTTTTATTAGCATTTGCCTGGCTTTCAGCTGTGTGTTTAAGGCTCACAGCATATGCTGTGACTACTGCCACCACTGATATCTCCCTAACAACATTAGTTTAAATTTAACTAACCCAAAAATATAATTATTTTTCTAGTGTAATTTTTTTTCATTTTCTATTAGGCCAGTGTCACACAGCATATACTCTGGTTCATTGCTCTGTGCCAGCCAGCAGCCACCAGTGTTAATATCCGTTTATAACATTATTTTAAATAAAAAAAAAAATAAAAAATAAAAAATATTTTGCTAGTGTAATCTAATTACATTTACTATCATGCCTGTGTCTGTCAGGCTCACTCAGCATTAATATACCTCTTTTTTTTCAGTCTTTTGGTTAATTAATCTGTGCCAGGCAGCCACCCAGCACTCATATCTATTTTTCTTTCACCTTAATTTTAATATAAAAAAAAAAGTTTAAATTTGTTTGCTAGTGTAATCTAATATAATTTTCTATCCAGCCTGTGGCCTAGATTTGGAGTTTGGCGTTAGCCGTGAAAACCAGCGTTAGAGGCTCCTAACGCTGGTTTTAGGCTACCGCCGGTATTTGGAGTCAGTGATTAAAGGGTCTAACGCTCACTTTTCAGCCGCGACTTTTCCATACCGCAAATCCCCTTACGTCAATTGCGTATCCTATCTTTTCAATGGGATTTTTCTAACGCTGGTATTTAGAGTCGTTTCTGAAGTGAGCGTTAGAGCTCTAACGACAAAACTCCAGCCGCAGGAAAATAGCAGGAGTTAAGAGCTTTCTGGCTAACGCCGGTTCATAAAGCTCTTAACTACTGTACCCTAAAGTACACTAACACCCATAAACTACCTATGTACCCCTAAACCGAGGTCCCCCCACATCGCCGCCACTCGATTTAAATTTTTTAACCCCTAATCTGCCGACCGCCACCTACGTTATACTTATGTAC
The DNA here is from genome assembly GCF_027579735.1 of Bombina bombina. Classification (NCBI taxonomy): domain Eukaryota; kingdom Metazoa; phylum Chordata; class Amphibia; order Anura; family Bombinatoridae; genus Bombina; species Bombina bombina. Next base: position 456,662,829 of record NC_069500.1, on the reverse strand, counting down.
CCCTAATCTGCTGCCCCTAACCCCGCCGACCCCTGTATTATATTTATTAACCCCTAACCTGCCCCCCACAACGTCGCCGCCAGCTACTTACAATAATTAACCCCTAATCTCCTGACCGCAAAGCGCCGCCACCTACGTTATCCTTATGTACCCCTAATCTGCTGCCCCTAACACCGCCGACCCCTATATTATATTTATTAACCCCTAATCTGCCCCCCTCAACGTCGCCGACACCTGCCTACACTTATTAACCCCTAATCTGCCGAGCGGACCTGAGCGCTACTATAATAAAGTTATTAACCCCTAATCCACCTCACTAACCCTATCATAAATAGTATTAACCCCTAATCTGCCCTCCCTAACATCGCCGACACCTAACTTCAATTATTAACCCCTAATCTGACGACCGGAGCTCATCGCTACTATAATAAATGGATTAACCCCTAAAGCTAAGTCTAACCCTAACACTAACACCCCCCTAACTTAAATATAATTTACATCTAACGAAATTAATTAACTCTTATTAAATAACTTATTCCTATTTAAAGCTAAATACTTACCTGTAAAATAAATCCTAATATAGCTACAATATAAATTATAATTATATTATAGCTATTTTAGGATTAATATTTATTTTACAGGCAACTTTGTAATTATTTTAACCAGGTACAATAGCTATTAAATAGTTAAGAACTATTTAATAGTTACCTAGTTAAAATAATAACAAATTTACCTGTAAAATAAATCCTAACCTAAGATATAATTAAACCTAACACTACCCTATCAATAAATTAATTAAATAAACTACCTACAATTACCTACAATTAACCTAACACTACACTATCAATAAATTAATTAAACACAATTCCTACAAATAAATACAATTAAATAAACTAGCTAAAGTACAAAAAATAAAAAAGAACTAAGTTACAAAAAATAAAAAAATATTTACAAACATCAGAAAATTATTACAACAATTTTAAACTAATTACACCTACTCTAAGCCCCCTAATAAAATAACAAAGACCCCCAAAATAAAAAATTCCCTACCCTATTCTAAATTAAAAAAGTTAAAAGCTCTTTTACCTTACCAGCCCTGAACAGGGCCCTTTGCGGGGTATGCCCCAAGAATTTCAGCTCTTTTGCCTGTAAAAAAAACACATACAATACCCCCCCTCCAACATTACAACCCACCACCCACATACCCCTAATCTAACCCAAACCCCCCTTAAATAAACCTAACACTAAGCCCCTGAAGATCTTCCTACCTTGTCTTCACCATCCAGGTATCACCGATCCGTCCTGGCTCCAACATCTTCATCCAACCCAAGCGGGGGTTGGTGATCCATCATCCGGTGGCTGAAGAGGTCCAGAAGAGGCTCCAAAGTCTTCCTCCTATCCGGCAAGAAGAGGATATCCGGACCGGCAAACATCTTATCCAAGCGGCATCTTCGATCTTCTTGCATCCGGTGCGGAGCGGGTCCATCTTGAAGCAGGCGACGCGGATCCATCCTCTTCTTCCGTTGTCTCCCGACGAATGACGGTTCCTTTAAGGGACGTCATCCAAGATGGCGTCCCTTGAATTCCGATTGGCTGATAGGATTCTATCAGCCAATCGGAATTAAGGTAGGAATATTCTGATTGGCTGATGCAATCAGCCAATCAGAATCAAGTTCAATCCTATTGGCTGATCCAATCAGCCAATCAGATTGAGCTTGCATTCTATTGGCTGATCGGAACAGGGGGTGTTAGTGTTAGGGTTAGACTTAGCTTTAGGGGTTAATCCATTTATTATAGTAGCGATGAGCTCCGGTCGTCAGATTAGGGGTTAATAATTGAAGTTAGGTGTCGGCGATGTTAGGGAGGGCAGATTAGGGGTTAATACTATTTATGATAGGGTTAGTGAGGCGGGTTAGGGGTTAATAACTTTATTATAGTAGCGGTGCGGTCCGCTCGGCAGATTAGGGGTTAATAAGTGTAGGCAGGTGTCGGCGACGTTGAGGGGGCAGATTAGGGGTTAATAAATATAATATAGGGGTCGGCGATGTTAGGGCAGCAGATTAGGGGTACATAGGGATAACGTAGGTTGCGGCGGTTTACGGAGCGGCAGATTAGGGGTAAAAAAAATATGCAGGGGTCAGCGATAGCGGGAGCGGCAGATTAGGGGTTAATAAGTATAAGGTTAGGGGTGTTTAGACTCGGGGTACATGTTAGAGTGTTAGGTGCAGACGTAGGAAGTGTTTCCCCATAGGAAACAATGGGGCTGCGTTAGGAGCTGAACGCTGCTTTTTTGCAGGTGTTAGGTTTTTTTTCAGCTCAAACAGCCCCATTGTTTCCTATGGGGATATCGTGCACAAGCACGTTTTTGAGGCTGGCCGCGTCCGTAAGCAACTCAGGTATCGAGAGTTGCATTTGCGGTAAAAATGCTCTACGCTCCTTTTTTGGAGCCTAACGCAGCATTTGTTTGAACTCTCGATACCAGAGTTAAATTTGTGGTGCGGCCAGAAAAAAGCCCGCGGAGCGTTAACAGCCCATCTACCGCCAAACTCCAAATCTAGGCCTGTGTGTTTTGCTGACATAGAGAGCCTACTGTGTTTACTTGCTGCCCTCCCTAGTCTATGAGCCACGACTCATATGTGTTTAAGCTTTTTTTAATTTCCCCCCCCAAAAAATAATTTCAATCATTTTTCTAGTGTAATCTAATAGTATTTTCTATCAGGCGTGTGTGTATCCGACATACAGAGCCTACTGTTTTTAATAGCTGCCCTTCCAAGGCTATCAGCCACGACTCATATGTATGTGCTTAACCTTTTTCTTAAAATTTCCAAAAAAAAGTCTTTAAATCATTATGCTAGTGTAATCTAATTGTATTTTCTATCAGGCCTGTGTCTAACTGTCTATCTGACTTACACACAGCATACTGTTGTTATAATTGCTGCCCTACGTAGCAGCCAGCCAGTGCGACCAGTCATAGAGTCATATGTTCATTGCACTTCTTAACATAATTTTAATATTAAAATCTAAAATTTTCAAATATTTTGCTAGTGTAATGTAACTTAATTTTCTATCAGTCCTGTGTTTTTGTCACTTACACAGCATACTGTGTTAAATTGCTGCCCTACCTACCATCCACGACTCATATCTGCCAGCCTGTCTGCCAGGCCCAAGTAGCCAATTAGTGGCACCAATCACAATTCTCGTAACAGTAATAAAAAAAAAAATCATAATTTTTTGGACTGCAAATATTCAGTCTCCTAGTGCCATTGAATTTCATTTACCTCCTGCCTGCCACTGCCAGCCTTTTGTGCCAGGCCGTCTAGCCAACTATTTACACCAATCATAATTGTTGTCACAGTCAGACAGTATAGTTATTAATTTAAATAAAAAAAATTTTTAGTGTTGATCTTAATCCTCAGTTAGCTCGTGCCGTTGAATTGCACTTTTCTACAGCCTTCCAAGCCTGTGTGCCTGGCCTACTTAAAAAATATTTACACCAATCATATTTGTTGTGACAGTATTCTAATAATTAAAAATTAAAATTTTTGGTAATAGTTGCTGTGATTTGAATCCTCAGTTTGCTGGTGCCATTGAATAGCACTTTCCTCCTGCCTTGCAGCCTGCTGTGAGCCAGGCCCACCTAGCCAATTGTTGTCAGCAATCATATTTCTGTTAACAGTATTGCAAAAATTGTCAATCATCACTGTTTAGACTGTCAGTAATCAGTCTCCTAGTGTCCTTGAATTGCATCTACCTCCTGCCTGCCATCCTTTTGTGCCAGGCCATTTTTCCAACTATTTTCACCAATCCTAATTTTTTGTCACTGTATATTTACTAATTACAATTAAAAAAATCTTTATTGTTGATGATCTTAATCCTCAGTTTGCTCGTGCCCTAGAATAGCACTTTTCTACAGCCTTCCAAGCCTGTGTGCCAGGCCTACTTAAAAAATATTTACACCAATCATATTTGTTGTGACAGTATTCTAATAATTAAAAATTAAAATTTTTGGTAATAGTTGCTGTGATTTGAATCCTCAGTTTGCTGGTGCCATTGAATAGTACTTTCCTCCTGCCTTGCAGCCTGCTGTGAGCCAGGCCCACCTAGCCAATTGTTGTCATCAATCATATTTCTGTTAACAGTATTGCAAAAATTGTCAATCATCACTGTTTAGACTGTCAGTAATCAGTCTCCTAGTGTCCTTGAATTGCATCTACCTCCGGCCTGCCATCCTTTTGTGCCAGGCCGTCTTGCCAACTATTTACACCAATCCTAATTTTTTGCCACAGTATAGTTACTTATTACAATAAAAAAAAAATCTTTATTGTTGATGATCTTAATCCTCAGTTTGCTCATGCCCTAGAAGAGCACTTTTCTACAGCCTTCCAAGCCTGTGTGCCAGGCCTACTTAAAAAATATTTACACCAATCATATTTGTTGTGACAGTATTCTAATAATTAAAAATTAATATTTTTGGTAATAGTTGCTGTGATTTGAATCCTCATTTTGCTGGTGCCATTGAATAGCACTTTCCTCCTGCCTTGCAGCCTGCTGTGAGCCAGGCCCACCTAGCCAATTGTTGTCAGCAATCATATTTCTGTTAACAGTATTGCAAAAATTGTCAATCATCACTGTTTAGACTGTCAGTAATCAGTCTCCTAGTGTCCTTGAATTGCATCTACCTCCTGCCTGCCATCCTTTTGTGCCAGGCCGTCTTGCCAACTATTTACACCAATCCTAATTATTTGTCACAGTATAGTTACTAATTAAAATTAAAAAAATCTTGATTGTTGATGATCTTAATCCTCAGTTTGCTTGTGCCCTAGAATTGCACTTTTCTACAGCCTTCCAAGCCTGTGTGCCAGGCCTACTTAAAAAATATTTACACCAATCATATTTGTTGTGACAGTATTCTAATAATTAAAAATTAAAATTTTTGGTAATAGTTGCTGTGATTTGAATCCTCAGTTTGCTGGTGCCATTGAATAGCACTTTCCTCCTGCCTTGCAGCCTGCTTTGAGCCAGGCCCGCCTAGCCAATTGTTGTTAGCAATCATATTTCTTTTAACAGTATTGCAAAAATTGTCAATCATCACTGTTTTGACTGTCATTAATCAGTCTCCTAGTGTCCTTGAATTGCATCTCCCTCCTGCCTGCCATCCTTTTGTGCCAGGCCGTCTTGCCAACTATTTACACCAATCCTAATTTTTGTCACAGTATAGTTACTAATTAAAATTAAAAAAATCTTGATTGTTGATCTTAATCCTCATTTTGCTTGTGCCATTGAATTGCACTTTTCTACTGCCTGCCAGCCTGTGTGCCAGGCCCAACTATCCAATTAGTGCTAGCAATCATATTTCTTTTAACAGTAAAGCAAAATTTGTCAATCAACACTGTTTTGACTGTCAATCTGCAGTCTACTAGTGCCCTTGAATTGCATTTTCCTCCTGCCTGCCTGCCTGTGTGCCAGTCCCAACTAGCCAATTAGTGCCACCACTCATATTTATTGTAACAGGATTGGAATTTTTGTTAATCATAACTGTTTTAACTGTGATTCTTCAGTCTCCTATTGCCATTGAATTGCAGTTTCCTTTCTCCCAGCGTGTGTGCCAGACAGGCCCATTTGCCAAATAGTGCCAAACAATCATATTTGTTGCCAAAGTACTAGTAATATTTCAAAAAAATAAAAAATTTGTGATTTTGAAAACATCCGTCTTTTTTGTTGTTGTCAGTCTCACAGCGTATACTCTGCCCACTTTCACAGTGCCTCCACTCAATTGGTGTAATAGTATTGTTAGTGTCCATTTAAAAAAAAAATGACAGGCAGAGGCCGGCCACCCCGCAGGTTCCGTGGTCGTGGTCATGGTGCTGTGATTCCTTTAGACCCTACAAATATGCACATTGTTCAGACGCCGGGTGCCAGGGGGGATGCAAAAACTTCTGAGGAGGACCTAGTTGAATGGCTAACACAGGAAACCCAATCTTCTTCAGCTTCCGCTGCTAGTCCTCTTAACCTTGATGTACCATCTAAGTCCAGCTGTGCTTTGGGCAGGTCTCAAGTGACCAGTGCCACTCCGCCGCCTGTCGCCACCACCAACACTAGCACCACAGCCGCTTCACTTGATCTGTCACAGGAGTTATTGACACATCATTTGGAAGAAATGAGTGATGCGCAACCATCATTGACAGAGGATGTAGATAATAGTGATCAGTCTCAGTCAGGCAGAATTACCGACATGGAGGTACAGTGTGATGATGATGATGATGATGATGATGATGATGTTGTACCCGCTGCTGCTTACTTTCTTGATGTTTCAGATACAAGTGAAGCGGTTGATGATGATGTGTCGGTGGATGTCACGTGGGTGCCTGCTAGAAGAGAAGAAGAAGAGGGGGAAAGTTCAGATGGGGAGACAGAGAGGAGGAGGAGACGATTTGTAAGCACGGGGAGGTCGTCTCAAGGAGCTAGTGGCACAGTCAGACAGCATGCATCGTCACCAGGGGTCAGCCAGAGAGCCCGTCGACGCCCATCAACGCATGCTGTTGCCACCACCAGAATGCCGTCATCGCAGAGCTCATCAGTGTGGCATTTTTTTTGTTTGTCTGCCTCTGACAACAGCGATGCCATTTGCAACCTGTGCCAAAAGAAACTGAAAAAATGGGGTTTATTTAGCAGCGCTAAAAAAAGCTAGGAAATGATGATACCAATCTAATTTATGTTTTATACAATCTATTTTATTTAAAAATTCTTATAACACATAAAAACAACAGCAAATGCTTTTCCTAATTAATAAAGGGACGTCTCCCTTATACAACACTTATAAAAACAGACTAGAACCATATAATCCTAGAATTTCAGGTATAAAGGAATTAATTCTATAGATAACATATGGCAAGCAACAAATTTCTAAGATAAATGGTGAATTAAATATTTAAAAGGCACAAATGTATCAATCCTAATAGCTTTACAGTTCTTCAGTAACAAATTCAGTTATAAAGTTACACAGTTACTTTCCTTGGACATATAATTGGCTCAGGTGTGCTGGATAGTTAAAAAGGCAAAAAACAGCCAATATTCTGATTTAGGTGCCAAAGCAATCGTGGTTAATGGAAATGGTTAATTTAACAGATGAATACCTTGATGTCTTTAAAGTTCAGTTTGCGTGTTTTAAAAAACGTAGTGCAAATTAGTGTAGAGGTACCTTAATCTGTCCTGGTTGCAACCGCTGATTATCTTCACTGTGAGGGATTCACAGACTGTTTGTTCCTGGTGCTTCTGATAAGTCACCTGACCTTCTCTTTGATTCAGAGGTCAGGGGTGATGATCCGTTCTGGTGATGTAGTTATCCTTTTTTTTGTTTTCCTTTCTTCTTATAGCCCAAATATTGTTTTCATCTGGGTTCCCTCAGACTTCTTAAGGTTTGAAGAAATCTTTGGTCAGTGTTTAGCAGTAACACCGTATTCCCTGAAGTTACCAAAGGTAGATTCAGGGAATACGGTGTTACTGCTAAACACTGACCAAAGATTTCTTCAAACCTTAAGAAGTCTGAGGGAACCCAGATGAAAACAATATTTGGGCTATAAGAAGAAAGGAAAACAAAAAAAAGGATAACTACATCACCAGAACGGATCATCACCCCTGACCTCTGAATCAAAGAGAAGGTCAGGTGACTTATCAGAAGCACCAGGAACAAACAGTCTGTGAATCCCTCACAGTGAAGATAATCAGCGGTTGCAACCAGGACAGATTAAGGTACCTCTACACTAATTTGCACTACGTTTTTTAAAACACGCAAACTGAACTTTAAAGACATCAAGGTATTCATCTGTTAAATTAACCATTTCCATTAACCACGATTGCTTTGGCACCTAAATCAGAATATTGGCTGTTTTTTGCCTTTTTAACTATCCAGCACACCTGAGCCAATTATATGTCCAAGGAAAGTAACTGTGTAACTTTATAACTGAATTTGTTACTGAAGAACTGTAAAGCTATTAGGATTGATACATTTGTGCCTTTTAAATATTTAATTCACCATTTATCTTAGAAATTTGTTGCTTGCCATATGTTATCTATAGAATTAATTCCTTTATACCTGAAATTCTAGGATTATATGGTTCTAGTCTGTTTTTATAAGTGTTGTATAAGGGAGACGTCCCTTTATTAATTAGGAAAAGCATTTGCTGTTGTTTTTATGTGTTATAAGAATTTTTAAATAAAATAGATTGTATAAAACATAAATTAGATTGGTATCATCATTTCCTAGCTTTTTTTAGCGCTGCTAAATAAACCCCATTTTTTCTTCTTATCCACCATTTAGTTCTCTTTGAGGGAAGAACTTTTTTAGCAGCAGGAATCCACCTTTAGGCGCTCCTATCACACTACACCAAAAGAAACTGAGTCGTGGGAAGTCCAACAGCCACCTAGGTACAACTGCTTTGTGAAGGCACATGGTCTCCCATCACAAAGGCCGATGGGAAGAACACATGAGTAGAAGCAGCACACAAAGTGAAAGCCGCCCTCCTCCTCCTGCTCCAGCATCTTCAGCCATGTCAACCAGTGCTGTCCTCCTTGCCCCCTCTCAACCATCCTCCACTCAGTCTCTCTTACGTAGCAGTTCCTGGTCATCTGCCCACAGTCAGGTGTCTGTCAAGGACATGTTTGAGCGTAAGAAGCCAATTTCTCAAAGTCACCCCCTTGCCCGGCGTCTGACAGATGGCTTGTCTGAACTCTTAGCCCGCCAGCTTTTACCATACAAGCTGGTGGAGTCTGATGCTTTCAAAAAATTTGTATCTATTGGGACACCGCAGTGGAAGGTACCTGGCAGAAATTTATTTTCACAAAAGGCCATCCCAAACCTGTACTCTGTTGTGAGAAAGGAAGTTATGGCATGTCTGGCACACAGCGTTGGGGCAAGGGTCCATATGACCACGGATAGCTGGTCTGCAAAGCATGGTCAGGGCAGGTATATAACCTACACTGCGCATTGGGTAAACCTGCTGACTTCTGACAAGCATGGAATGCGTGGCTCTGCAGAAGAGTTGGTGACACCGCCACGACTTGCAGGCAGGCCTGCTGCTACCTCCTCTACTCCTCCTACTCCATCCTCTTCCATAACCTCTTCCTCGGCTGAGTCCTCTTCAACTTCTGCGTCTTGCTCCACATCTATGGCACCCCCCCAGCTCCCCAGGTACTATGCTACAGGGTACGGCAGTGTCACGCCGTCTTGGGGTTGACTTGCCTGAAAGCGGAGAGTCACACCGCACCAGCACTCCTGACCGCCCTGAACGCACAGGTGGATCAGTGGCTGACTCTGCACCAACTGGAGATTGGCAAGGTTGTTTCTGACAATGGAAGTAATTTGGTGGCAGCATTGAAATTGGGCAAGTTGACACATGTGCCGTGCATGGCACATGTGTGTAATCTAATTGTACAACGATTTGTCCATAAGTACCAAGGCTTACAGGACGTCCTGAAGCAGGCCAGGAAGGTGTGTGGCCATTTCAGGCGTTCCTACACGGCCATGGCGCACTTGTCTGATATCCAGCGTCGAAACAACCTGCCAGTGAGGCGCTTGATTTGCGACAGCCCGACACGGTGGAATTCAACACTCCTAATGTTTGACCGCCTGCTCCAACAAGAAAAAGCTGTTAATGAGTATTTGTATGACTGGGGTGCTAGGACAGCCTCTGGGGAGCTGGGGATATTTTTGCCAAATTACTGGACGCTCATGCGCAATGCCTGTAGGCTCATGCTTCCTTTTGAGGAGGTGACAAACCTTGTCAGTCGCACCAAAGGCACCATCAGCGACATCATACCATTTGTTTTCTTCCTGGAGCGTGCCCTGCGAAGAGTGCTGGATCAGGCAGTAGATGAGCGTGAAGAGGAAGCGGGAGAGTTGTGGTGTCCATCACCCCCGCAAACAGCTGAATCAGCATTGCTTGCTGGACCTGCGGCAATGCAGTAAGAGGATTGTGAGGAAGAGGAGTCAGAGGAGGAATGTGGCTTTGGGGAGGATGAGGAGGAGGAAGACCGAGCACAACAGTCATCCCAGGGTGCTCGTTGTTGTCACCTCTCTGGTACCCGTGGTGTTGTACATGGCTGGGGGGAAGAAGATACCATCAGTGAGATCAGTGAGGAGGAGGAACGCGACATGATTAGCTTAGCATCCAACCTTGTTCAAATGGGTTCTTTCATGCTGTCGTGCCTGTTGAGGGACCCTCATATAAAAAAGCTGAAGGAGAACGACCTTTACTGGGTGTCCACGCTTCTCGACCCCCGGTATAAGCATAAAGTGCCTGAAATGTTACCAAATTCCCGCAAGTCGGAAAGGATGGAGCATTTTCATAATAAATTAAAAACTATGCTTTACACAGCGTATAAGGGTGATGTCACAGCACCACGGGAATGTAACAGGGGAAGAGATGAAATTAATCCTCCTCCTCCCACGACCACGGCGGCAAGGACCGGGTGCTTTCCTGACGTCTTGTTGATGGAGGACATGCATACCTTTTTAACTCCCATGCACCATTAGAGCCTTTCGGGATCCAGCCTTAGAGAAAGACTCAACCGACAGGTAGCAGACTACCTAGCTTTAACTGCGGATCTCGACACTCTCAGGAGCGATGGACCCCTTGACTACTGGGTGTGCAGGCTGGACTTGTGGCCTGAGCTATCCCAATTTGCAATGGAACTTCTGGCCTGCCCCGCTTCAAGTGTCCTGTCCGAAAGGACTTTTAGTGCAGCAGGAGGTTTTGTCACTGAGAAGAGAAGTCGCCTAGGTCAAAAAAGCCTTGACTATCTCACTTTTATAAAAATGAATGAGGGCTGGATCCTGAAGGGACTGACATTGGGCGATACATTTGAATAAAAAACTACTGATGATGATATGAGCTGGCTTGGGCTACAACTGGTACACAGGCTGGCCTTTTTTTTTTGGTTATAAAGACGGAGGACTTGCTTGACTTATCCGCCAACAACTAGTGTTCAAGCCACAAGCTTTTAGGGCACTTTATAAATGTTTTACAATCATCAATTTTTCTGGCCGCTGCTACAGCCGTTGCTACAACAATACCCCAATTTTTCAGTCATTTGTACATTCCTAATTTTTCTGGCCTCTGCTGCATCTCTGTGGGTACAAAACTCAAATAAAAAAAATAAGGCACATAACACTAGTGATTAAACTGTTACAAATTGTACAACTTTACACACCACTCATATCCGGTGGACCATTCAATTGAACGCAAAATGCAACAAATTTGAAAGAGTAGGACCGACCAAGCATCTTTATCCGTCTCTTGGTTGCTCTAAATTATCTCCGTGTTCCATCTATGCCATACCTGTACTCTATTGTGCAAAAGGGTGGCATATGTTGTGTTTCATGCTGTTGTGCCTGTTGTGGGTCGTGGCCCATGATATAAAAAGGCTGAAGGAGAACGACCTGTAGTAATGGGTGCCCCATCCAGTTTTTAGAAAAATGTTCCTGGTTCCTCTCAATTATCTTTGGGTTTCTAAAATGGATGCCATACCTGTACTCGCTTGTGCAAAAGGATGGCATATGTGGTGGTGTTTCCTGCAGTTGTTTCTGTTGAGGGTGCTGGACCCTCTTATAAAAAATCTGAAGGAGAACGACCTGGAGTGGGAGTCCAAGCATGGTTTTTGGGGCTATTTCACTTTTACAAACAATTATCTGTGGGTTTCACAAATCAATGCCGTACCAGTACTCTATTGTTCCAAAGTATGCCATATGTTCTCTTTCCTGCTGGTATTTTGTTTGATGGTCCTGGACACTCTTATAAAAAGGCCTAAGGTGAAAGAGGTGTACTGGGTGTCCACTCATTTTTATTTTCTATTTCTCATTTGACCAAAATTATCTCTGGTTTTGTAAAATCAATGCCGTACCTGTACTCTATTGTTCAAAAGTATGCCATACGTCCTCTTTCCTGCTGGTGTTTTTTTGAGTGTCCAGGACCCTCTTATAAAAAGGCCTAAGGAGAAAGAGGTGTACTGGTTGGCCACTCATTTTTATTTTTCTATTTAACAATTGACCAAAATGATCTCTGGGTTGGTAAAATCAATGCCGTACCTGTACTATACTGTTCAAAAGGATGCCATACGTCCTCTTTCCTGCTGGTGTTTTTTTTGAGGGTCCAGGACCCTCTTATAAAAAGGCCTAAGGAGAAAGAGGTGTACTGGTTGGCCACTCATTTTTATTTTTCTATTTAACAATTGACCAAAATGATCTCTGGGTTTGTAAAATCAATGCTGTACCTGTACTCTATTGTTCAAAAGGATGCCATACGTCCTCTTTCCTGCTGGTGTTTTTTTTGAGGGTCCAGGACCCTCTTATAAAAAGGCCTAAGGAGAAAGAGGTGTACTGGGTGTCCATCGAATAATTTTTTTGATTCAAATTTCCATTTTAAAAAAAAATTATATGGGTTTCTAAAATCAATGCCTTTCCTGTACTCTATTGTTTAAAAGTATGACATATGTCCTCTTTCCTGCTGGTTTTTTGTTTGAGGGTCCTGGAACCTCTTATAAAAAGGCCTTATGGATAAAGAATTGTACTGGGTGTCCATCCAATCATTTTTTTTAATTAAAATTCACAGTTGCAAAAAATTATCCCCGGGTTTCTAAAATCAATGCCTTTCCTATAATCTTTTTTTCACAAAGGATGCCATATGTCCTCTTTCCTACTGCTGGTTTTGTTGAGTGTCCTGGAGCCTCTGCTAAAAAGGCCTAAGGATAAAGAAGTGTAATGGGTGTCTATTCAAGGTTTTTTTAGATTTCCCGGTTGTAACAAATTTTTTTCTGTCTTTCAAAAATCAATGCCTTTCCTGTAATCTATTTTTCAAAAGGTTGCCATATGTCCTCTTTCCTGCTGTTTTTTTTTTTTGACGGTCCAGGACCCTCTTATAAAAAGGCCTAAGGAGAAAGAGGTGTACTGGGTGTCCATTGAATCATTTTTTTGATTCAAATTTACATTTGCAAAAAATTATCTGTGGGTTTCTAAAATCAATGCCTTTCCTGTACTCTTACTCTATTGTTCAAAAGTATGCCATATGTCCCCTTTCCTGCTGGTGTTTTGTTTGAGGGTCCTGGACCCTCTTATAAAAAGGCCTAGGGAGAAAGAATTGTAATGGGTGTCCATCCAATCATTTTTTTTATTCAAATTCACGGTTGCAACAAATTATCCCCGGGTTTCTAAAATCAATGCCTTTCCTATAATCTTTTTTTCACAAAGGATGCCATATGTCCTCTTTCCTACTGCTGGTTTTGTTGAGTGTCCTGGAGCCTCTGCTAAAAAGGCCGAAGGATAAAGAAGTGTAGTGGGTGTCTATTCAATGTTTTTTTAGATTTCCCGTTTGTAACAATTTTTTTCTGTCTTTCTAAAATCAATGCCTTTCCTGTAATCTATTTTTAAAAAGGATGCCATATGTCCTCTTTCATGACGTTCTTTCTGTTGAGGCTCCGGGACACTCTTCTAAAAAGGCCTAAGGATAAAGAAGTGTACTGGGTGTATAATCTATGTTTTTTTAGATTTCACGGTTGCAACTAATGATCTCTGTGTTTCTAAAATCAATGCCTTTCCTGTAATCTAATTTTCTAAAGGATGCCATATGTCCTCTTTCATGCTGCTGGTTTTGTCGAGGGTCCTGGAGCCTCTGCTAAAAAGGCCTAAGGATAAATAAGTGTACTTGGTGTATAATCGAAGTTTTTTGCGATTTCACGGTTGCAACTAATGATCTCTGTGTTTCTAAAATCAATGCCTTTCCTGTAATCTAATTTTCTAAAGGATGCCATATGTCCTCTTTCATGCTGCTGGTTTTGTGGAGGGTCCTGGAGCCTCTGCTAAAAAGGCCTAAGTATAAATAAGTGTACTTGGTGTATAATCGAAGTTTATTGCGATTTCACGGTTGCAACTAATGATCTCTGTGTTTCTAAAATCAATGCCTTTCCTGTAATCTAATTTTCTAAAGGATGCCATATGTCCTCTTTCATGCTGCTGGTTTTGTGGAGGGTCCTGGAGCCTCTGCGAAAAAGGCCTAAGGATAAATAAGTGTACTTGGTGTATAATCCAATTTTTTAGAGGTTGCAACTAATGATCTCTGTGTTTCTAAAATCAATGCCTTTCCAGAAATCTATTTTTCTAAAGGATGCCATATGTCCTCTTTACTGCTGCTGGTTTTGTTCAGGGTCCTGGAGCCTCTGCTACTAAGGCCTAAGGATAAATAAGTGTCCTGGTTGTCTAATCCATTTTTTTTTAGATTTCCCGGTTGCAACAAATTATCTCCGGGTTTCTAAAATCAATGCCTTTCCTGTAATCTATTAGTCACAAGGATGCCATATTTCCTCTTTCATGCTGTTGTTTCTGGTGAGGCTACGGGAGACTCTTCTAAAAAGGCCTAAGGAAAAAGAAGTGTACTGGGTGTATAATCTATGTTTTTTTAGATTTCACGGTTGCAACTAATGATCTCTGTGTTTCTAAAATCAATGCCTTTACTGTAATATAAATTTCTAAAGGATGCCATATGTCCTCTTTCATGCTGCTGGTTTTGTGGAGGGTCCTGGAGCCTCTGCGAAAAAGGCCTAAGGATAAATAAGTGTACTTGGTGTATAATCCATGTTTTTTGAGATTGCACGGTTGCAAATAATGATCTGTGGGTTTCTAAAATCAATGCCTTTACTGTAATCTTTTAGTCAAAAGGATGACATATCTCCTCTTTCATGCTGTTGTTTCGGTTGAGGCTCCGGGACCCTCGTATTAAAAAGGCCTGAGCATAAATAAGTGTCACGGCTGTCTAATCAATGTTTTTTTCTAATTTAACGGTTGCAAATAATGATCTGTGGGTTTCTAAAATCAATGCCTTTACTGTAATCTTTTATTCAAAAGGATGACATATCTCCTCTTTCATGCTGTTTTTTTCGGTTGAGGCTCCGGGACCCTCGTATTAAAAAGGCCTGAGGATAAATAAGTGTCACGGGTGTGTAATCAATGTTTTTTTCTATTTCACGGTTGCAAATAATGATCTGTGGGTCTCTAAAATCAATGCCTTTACTGTAATCTTTTATTCAAAAGGATGACATATCTCCTCTTTCATGCTGTTGTTTCGGTTGAGGCTCCGGGACCCTTGTATTAAAAAGGCCTGAGCATAAATAAGTGTCACTGGTGTCTAATCAATGTTTTTTTCTAATTTCACGGTTGCAAATAATGATCTGTGGGTTTCTAAAATCAATGCCTTTCCTGTAATCTATTATTCAAAAGGATGACATATCTCCTCTTTCATGCTGTTGTTTCGTTTGAGGCTCCGGGACCCTCGTATTAAAAAGGCCTGAGGATAAATAATTGTGTAACGGGTATCTAATGAATTTTTTTTTTTATTTCACGGGTCATATAAATGATCTCTGGGATTCTAAAATCAATGCCTTTCCTGTAATCTATTATTCAAAAGGATGACAGTACTACCAAAATACAAACAATGAAGGGCCTTAGGAAGACTGAGCCAAGGTTGGATTGTAGTATTTGGTTAGGCTAATCATGATGGCCATGTAGACCACCACCACCGAGAGTCCTGGAAGTAACAGGGATGATGAGATGAAAGAGCTTAGAATAGTAGAACTTGCGGCTATTCATGCAGGCCATATAGAGCTGACAACATTCGGTGTTGTATCAGCTATTAAACTAATAAGAACAGTACTACCAAAATACAGCCAATGAAGGGCCTTAGGAAGACTGAGCCAAGGTTGGATTGTAGTATTTGGTTAGGCTAATCATGATGGCCATGTAGACCACCACCACCGAGAGTCCTGGAAGTAACAGGGATGAGGTGAAAGAGCTAAGAATAGTAGAACTTGAAACAACAGCGTTAGCCATGGGTGTTAGTGCAAAACCGCTTGGCTTTTTTTTGGCTTTGGGTGCGGCTATTCATGCAGGCCATATAGATCTAACAACATTTGGTGTCGTATCAGCTATTAAACTAATAAGAACAGTACTACCAAAATACAGCCAATGAAGGGCCTTAGGAAGACTGGGCCAAGGTTGGATTGTAGTATTTGGTTAGGCTAATCATGATGGCCATGTAGACCACCACCACCGAGAGTCCTGGAAGTAACAGGGATGATGAGATGAAAGTGCTAAGAATAGTACTACTTGAAACAACAGAGTTAGCCATGGGTGTTAATCCAAGACTGCTTGGATTTATTTTTGTATTGGGTGCGGCTAATCATGCAGGCCATATAGAGCTGCCACCATTCGGTGTTGTATCAGCTATAAAAATAATAAGAACTGTACTATCAAAATACAGACAATGAAGGGCCTATGAAGACTGAGCAAAGGTTGGATTGTAGTATTTTGTTCGGCTAATCATGATGGCCATGTAGACCGCCCGTAACAGGGATGAAAGTGCTAACAATAGTACTAATTTAAACAACCGAGTTAGCCATGGGTGTTAGTCTAAGACCACTCGGCTTTTTTTTGGGTTTGGGTGCAGCTAATCATGAAGGCCAGATAGACCTGCCACCATTTGGTGTTGTAACAGGTATGAAAATGCAAAGAACATTACTACTTAACACAACCTACTTACCATGGGTCCCAGAGCATATGTTTGGTTGTTATATTTTGTAAGGGTATTCATGCAGGCCATATAGACCTCCACCGATAGGGTGAGTATGAGTAACAGCTATTAAAATGCGAAGGACATTACTAATTAACACAACATAGTTACCATGGGTCGCAAACCAAGAGCAGATGTCTTATTATTATATTTTGTATGGGTAATCATCCAGGCCATATAGACCTCACCAAATAGGGGGAGTTACAGAGATTAAAGTGCTAAGGCCTAGATTTGGAGTTCGGCGGTAGCCGTCAAAACCAGCGTTAGAGGCTCCTAACGCTGGTTTTGGCCGCCCGCTGGTATTTGGAGTCAGTGATTAAAGGGTCTAACGCTCACTTTTCAGCCGCAACTTTTCCATACCGCAGATCCCCTTACGTCAATTGCGTATCCTATCTTTTCAATGGGATCTTTCTAACGCTGGTATTTAGAGTCGTTTCTGAAGTGAGCGTTAGAGCTCTAACGACAAAACTCCAGCCGCCTGAAAATAGCAGGAGTTAAGAGCTTTCTGGCTAACGCCGGTTCATAAAGCTCTTAACTACTGTACCCTAAAGTACACTAACACCCATAAACTACCTATGTACCCCTAAACCGAGCTCCCCCCACATCGCCGCCACTCGATTAACATTTTTAACCCCTAATCTGCCGACCGCCACCTACGTTATACTTATGTACCCCTAATCTGCTGCCCCTAACCCCGCCGACCCCTGTATTACATTTATTAACCCCTAACCTGCCCCCCACAACGTCGCCGCCAGCTACTTAAAATAATTAACCCCTAATCTTCCGACCGCAAAGCGCCGCCACCTACGTTATCCCTATGTACCCCTAATCTGCTACCCCTAACACCGCCGACCCCTATATTATATTTATTAACCCCTAATCTGCCCCCCTCAACGTCGCCGACACCTGCCTACACTTATTAACCCCTAATCTGCCGAGCGGACCTGAGCGCTACTATAATAAAGTTATTAACCCCTAACCCGCCTCACTAACCCTATAATAAATAGTATTAACCCCCTAATCTGCCCTCCCTAACATCGCCGACACCTACCTTCAATTATTAACCCCTAATCTGCCGAGCGGAGCTCACCGCTATTCTAATAAATGTATTAACCCCTAAAGCTAAGTCTAACCCTAACACTAACACCCCCCTAACTTAAATATAATTTACATCTAACGAAATAAATTAACTCTTATTAAATAAATGATTCCTATTTAAAGCTAAATACTTACCTGTAAAATAAATCCTAATATAGCTACAATATAAATTATAATTATATTATAGCTATTTTAGGATTATTATTTATTTTACAGGCAACTTTGTAATTATTTTAACCAGGTACAATAGCTATTAAATAGTTAAGAACTATTTAATAGTTACCTAGTTAAAATAATAACAAATTTACCTGTAAAATAAATCCTAACCTAAGATATAATTAAACCTAACACTACCCTATCAATAAATTAATTAAATAAACTACCTACAATTACCTACAATTAACCTAACACTACACTATCA
Organism: Bombina bombina; assembly: GCF_027579735.1. Classification (NCBI taxonomy): domain Eukaryota; kingdom Metazoa; phylum Chordata; class Amphibia; order Anura; family Bombinatoridae; genus Bombina; species Bombina bombina. The sequence goes on along the minus strand of NC_069500.1, from coordinate 456,644,700 downwards.
ATAAATTAATTAAACACAATTCCTACAAATAAATACAATTAAATAAACTAACTAAAGTACAAAAAATAAAAAAGAACTAAGTTACAAAAAATAAAAAAAAATTTACAAACATAAGAAAAATATTACAACAATTTTAAACTAATTACACCTACTCTAAGCCCCCTAATAAAATAACAAAGCCCCCCAAAATAAAAAATTCCCTACCCTATTCTAAATTAAAAAAGTTACAAGCTCTTTTACCTTACCAGCCCTGAACAGGGCCCTTTGCGGGGCATGCCCCAAGAATTTCAGCTCTTTTGCCTGTAAAAAAATAAATACAATACCCCCCCCCAACATTACAACCCACCACCCACATACCCCTAATCTAACCCAAACCCCCCTTAAATAAACCTAACACTAAGCCCCTGAAGATCTTCCTACCTTGTCTTCACCATCCAGGTATCACCGATCCGTCCTGGCTCCAACATCTTCATCCAACCCAAGCGGGGGTTGGCGATCCATCATCCGGTGCTGAAGAGGTCCAGAAGAGGCTCCAAAGTCTTCCTCCTATCCGGCAAGAAGAGGACATCCGGACCGGCAAACATCTTCTCCAAGCGGCATCTTCGATCTTCTTCCATCCGGTGCGGAGCGGGTCCATCTTGAAGCAGGCGACGTGGATCCATCCTCTTCTTCCGTTGTCTCCCGACTAATGACGGTTCCTTTAAGGGACGTCATCCAAGATGGCGTCCCTCAAATTCCGATTGGCTGATAGGATTCTATCAGCCAATCGGAATTAAGGTAGGAATTTTCTGATTGGCTGATGGAATCAGCCAATCAGAATCAAGTTCAATCCGATTGGCTGATCCAATCAGCCAATCAGATTGAGCTCGCATTCTATTGGCTGATCGGAACAGCCAATAGAATGCGAGCTCAATCTGATTGGCTGATTGGATCAGCCAATCGGATTGAACTTGATTCTGATTGGCTGATTCCATCAGCCAATCAGAAAATTCCTACCTTAATTCCGATTGGCTGATAGAATCCTATCAGCCAATCGGAATTCGAGGGACGCCATCTTGGATGACGTCCCTTAAAGGAACCGTCATTAGTCGGGAGACAACGGAAGAAGAGGATGGATCCGCGTCGCCTGCTTCAAGATGGACCCGCTCCGCACCGGATGGAAGAAGATCGAAGATGCCGCTTGGAGAAGATGTTTGCCGGTCCGGATGTCCTCTTCTTGCCGGATAGGAGGAAGACTTTGGAGCCTCTTCTGGACCTCTTCAGCACCGGATGATGGATCGCCAACCCCCGCTTGGGTTGGATGAAGATGTTGGAGCCAGGACGGATCGGTGATACCCAGATGGTGAAGACAAGGTAGGAAGATCTTCAGGGGCTTAGTGTTAGGTTTATTTAAGGGGGGTTTGGGTTAGATTAGGGGTATGTGGGTGGTGGGTTGTAATGTTGGGGGGGGGTATTGTATTTATTCTTTTAAAGGCAAAAGAGCTGAAATTCTTGGGGCATGCCCCGCAAAGGGCCCTGTTCAGGGCTGGTAAGGTAAAAGAACTTGTAACTTTTTTAATTTAGAATAGGGTAGGGAATTTTTTATTTTGGGGGGCTTTGTTATTTTATTAGGGGGCTTAGAGTAGGTGTAATTAGTTTAAAATTGTTGTAATATTTTTCTTATGTTTGTAAATATTTTTTTATTTTTTGTAACTTAGTTCTTTTTTTATTTTTTGTACTTTAGCTAGTTTATTTAATTGTATTTATTTGTAGGAATTGTGTTTAATTAATTTATTGATAGTGTAGTGTTAGGTTAATTGTAGGTAATTGTAGGTAGTTTATTTAATTATTTTATTGATAGGGTAGTGTTAGGTTTAATTATATCTTAGGTTAGGATTTATTTTACAGGTAAATTTGTTATTATTTTAACTAGGTAACTATTAAATAGTTCTTAACTATTTAATAGCTATTGTACCTGGTTAAAATAATTACAAAGTTGCCTGTAAAATAAATATTAATCCTAAAATAGCTATAATATAATTATAATTTATATTGTAGCTATATTAGGATTTATTTTACAGGTAAGTATTTAGCTTTAAATAGGAATCATTTATTTAATAAGAGTTAATTTATTTCGTTAGATGTAAATTATATTTAAGTTAGGGGGGTGTTAGTGTTAGGGTTAGACTTAGCTTTAGGGGTTAATACATTTATTAGAATAGCGGTGAGCTCCGCTCGGCAGATTAGGGGTTAATAATTGAAGGTAGGTGTCGGCGATGTTAGGGAGGGCAGATTAGGGGTTAATACTATTTATGATAGGGTTAGTGAGGCGGGTTAGGGGTTAATAACTTTATTATAGTAGCGCTCAGGTCCGCTCGGCAGATTAGGGGTTAATAAGTGTAGGCAGGTGTCGGCGACGTTGAGGGGGGCAGATTAGGGGTTAATAAATATAATATAGGGGTCGGCGATGTTAGGGCAGCAGATTAGGGGTACATAGGGATAACGTAGGTTGCGGCGGTTTACGGAGCGGCAGATTAGGGGTTAAAAAAAATATGCAGGGGTCAGCGATAGCGGGGGCGGCAGATTAGGGGTTAATAAGTGTAAGGTTAGGGGTGTTTAGACTCGGGGTACATGTTAGAGTGTTAGGTGCAGACGTAGGAAGTGTTTCCCCATAGGAAACAATGGGGCTGCGTTAGGAGCTGAACGCTGCTTTTTTGCAGGTGTTAGGTTTTTTTTCAGCTCAAACAGTCCCATTGTTTCCTATGGGAGAATCGTGCACGAGCACGTTTTTGAGGCTGGCCGCGTCCGTAAGCAACTCTGGTATCGAGAGTTGCATTTGCGGTACAAATGCTCTACGCTCCTTTTTTGGAGCCTAACGCAGCATTTGTTTGAACTCTCGATACCAGAGTTAAATTTATGGTGCGGCCAGAAAAAAGCCCGCGGAGCGTTAACAGCCCTTTTACCGCCAAACTCCAAATCTAGGCCTAAGAATGGTAGTACTTAAAACACAACCTCGTTAAAATAGGTAGCAGACCACATGTCTTATTATTATAATGTTTCAGGGTAATCTGGCAGGCCATATAGAACTCCCCCGATAGGAGGGGGGAACAGGGATTAAAGTGCTAAGAAAAGTACTAATTAACACAAGCTAGTTGGGTCCAAGAACGCATGTTTGATTATTAGAATTTATTAGGGTAATTATATATCTAACAAATCTATCTATTTCTCTTCTATCGATTCTATCTAACTATCAATCTATGTATATCTATCTATCCTATCTATCACTATCAATCTATCTTCTGTCCGGGATGTTTTGAGACAGCCACTTTGGGAATGTTAGTTGATTTAGACCCATTATGGCTTAAAAGCAGACTCTGCATCAACTATGTAATTTTCCATGGGAGTTTTGCCAGGGTTCCCCCTCCAGCATGCAACAGTCCAGGTGTTAGTACCCTTGAAACAACTTTTCCATCACTATTGTGGCCAGAAAGAGTCCTTGTAGGTTTTAAAGTTCGCCTGCCTATTGAATTCAATGGCGGTTTGCACGGTTCACGCTTTCGCGAACAATACCGGAAGTTCGAGTCCGCCGTTTGCGAACCGAAAATTTTAGGTTCGCGACATCACTACTCACAACTCCATTGACAATTAACAGATAGACATAAGTTTATAACACAAGAGGACAGAATGCAAATATATTCTAGAGAAAAGAAAACAGACAGACACTAGATCAAAAGACACATGCAAACCCTAAAAACAGTGCCATTTTGATATGAGCAGGAATACTTCATGTATACTCGTTACCTATCCAAGTTTGACGCTGTGAAGTTATATAACAGTCTTCAGAGTGAGTCATTGGGGTAGACTTATCAAGTGCCGGCTGTCTGCATTTAACATTGCACAAGCATTATTTTTTAAATGCTTGTACAATGCTGCCCCCTGCACATTTGCGGCCAATCGTCCACTAGCAGGGGTTGCTTCTTAACTTAAGTTTCTGGTGAGCTGGAAACTTTGGGAGTAGAAAGCAGCATCCGCCACTTGTTTAATCTACCCCATTGTGAAGGAGTATCATTTTACTGTAATGCTCCAAAGCAAGACCCCACACTGGATCAGCTCACCGGCTAAAACCTTGCTCACAGGGCTGGCTTTGAATCATGTACACATATATATTATGGTAACTGGGTGGGGCTAAAGCAACCAAGCAATAGCCAATGTTCAATCTGGGTCTGGATGCAATATCTCTCCCCCTGATTTTGATTTATATGTTGATGATACTATAAAGTTTTCCCTGATGTCATGGTGATCACCTGATAGCCTCTTGGGCATGTAACACCTCCTTATTTGGAGTGCTAGGGTCCCTTTTAGAGTAATGACACTCACATAGTAGACTGGTGATTTCAATTTCTATGACAATCAACTGCTATCTAGAGGAACATAAGAGGTGTCTATCATTTGAAAGATCAAAAAGTATATGTTTATGCTGTCTTTTATAGGAGCTGCTATTGAGGCACTTCCTCTTAGAGTTTATCACTGATAGTTTTAGCCTTCCTAGAGACAAACCTGATATTTTGGATATGTTCTTTATTCAGAAGGGAATCTCTTTCTAAAATAAGGAGATATTTCTTAATACTTTTACAAATATCTGTATACTGTTTACTGTAGTCAGTGCTAACAGTTAATCCATATTTATAACCCCTATTGTTGATATTTGCTCTCTTTTTATCTACCATCAGATCCTCTCGGTCCATTTGGGTTATTACTTCATTAGTGGTGTTAAGTAAGGTTTTATCATAACCTCTTTAAATTAATCCTTCTTTAAGGTCAGCTGCTTGAACTTTGTAATCGGTGACTTTTGTGCAGTTTCTTCTGAGTCTTTTTTTGAGATGTGTTGGGTGGTGAGACTCTGCTCTCAAAATTGTATTTCCTGCAATAGGCTTTCTATAAGTCCTAGAGTTAATGCACTTCAGGTCTTGATGTATGTCTAGTACCACATCTAGGTATAAGATTTCAATGCTAGATGAATTGTGAGTATGATCATGTTCCATATGACAACAGAGGTAGAGATAGACTTAAACTTTTATTGACAAGAGAAGTATACTGGATCTATAAGATCAACACTGGCAAACCGAATGTCATCAATAAGAAATCTGACATTAAATTCTTTATTGAAAAAATGTATCTCCTAAACACTAGATTCCTAGTTGACATTAATATTTAAGAGTCTTACGGCTAGATGTAGAGTTCGGCGTTAGCCGTCAAAACCAGCGTTAGAGGCTCCTAACGCTGGTTTTGGGCTACCGCTGGTATTTAGAGTCGTGTAGGTAAGGGTCTAACGCTCATTTTCCAGCCGCGACTTTTCCATACCGCAGATACCCCTACGCCATTTGCGTATACTCGGCTAGATTTAGAGTTCGGCGTTAGCCGTCAAAACCAGCGTTAGAGGATCCTAACGCTGGTTTTGGGGCTACCGCTGGTATTTAGAGTCGTGTAGGTAAGGGTCTAACGCTCACTTTCCAGCCGCAACTTTTCCATACCGCAGAGCCCCCTACCCCATTTGCGTATCCTATCTTTTCAATGGGATCTTTCTAACGCCGGTATTTAGAGTTGTGGCTGAAGTGAGCGTTAGAAATCTAACGACAAAACTCCAGCCGTAGAAAAAAGTCAGGAGTTAAGAGCTTTCTGGGCTAACGCCGGTTCATAAAGCTCTTAACTACTGTGCTCTAAAGTACACTAACACCCATAAACTACCTATGTACCCCTAAACCAAGGCCCCCCCAGATCGCCGCCACTCTATTAAAATTTTTTAACCCCTAATCTGCCGACCGCACACCGCCGCCACTTACATTATCCCTATGTACCCCTAATCTGCTGCCCCTAACACCGCCGACCCCTAGATTATATTTATTAACCCCTAATCTGCCGCCCCCAACGTCGCCTCCACCTACCTACAATTATTAACCCATAATATGCCGAACGGACCTCACCGCCACTATAATAAATGTATTAACCCCTAATCCGCCACACTCCCGCCTCAATAACCCTATAATAAATAGTATTAACCCCTTATTTGCCCTCCCTAACATCGCCGACACCTAACTTCAAGTATTAACCCCTAATCTGCTGACCGGAACTCACCGCTACTCTAATAAATTTATTAACCCCTAAAGCTAAGTCTAACCCTAACCCTAACATCCCCCTAAGTTAAATATAATTTAAATCTAACTAAATAAATAAACTCTTATTAAATAAATTATTCCTATTTAAAGCTAAATACTTACCTGTAAAATAAACCATAATATAGCTACAATATAAATTATAATTATATTGTAGCTATTTTAGGGTTTATATTTATTTTACAGGCAACTTTGTATTTATTTTAACCAGGTACAATAGCTATTAAATAGTTAAGAACTATTTAATAGCTACCTAGTTAAAATAATTACAAAATTACCTGTAAAATAAATCCTAACCTAAGTTACAATTAAACCTAACACTACACTAGCAATAAATTAATTAAATAAACTACCTACAATTATCTACAATTAAACCTAATACTACACTATCAATAAAGACATTAAATAAAATACCTACAAATAAATACAATTAAATAAACTAACTAAAGTACAAAAAAATAAAAAAATTAATTACAAACATAATAAAAATATTAAAATTTTAAGCAAATTACACCTACTCTAAGCCCCCTAATAAAATAACAAAGCCCCCCAAAATAAAAAAAATGCCCTACCCTATTCTAAAATTAAAATAGAAAAGCTCTTTTACCAAGCGGGGGCTGGAGATCCATCATCCGGCTGAAGTCTTCTATCAAGCGGCGGATGAAGAGGTCCAGAAGAGGCTCCAAAGTCTTCCTCCTATCCGGGCAGAAGAGTAGATCCGGACCGGCAACCATCTTCTTCCAAGCGGTGACAAGCGGCTCCATCTTGAAGACCTCTGGCGCAGATCTATCCTCTTCTTCAGATGTCCTAAGTCCGAATGAAGGTTCCTTTAAATGACGTCATCCAAGATGGAGTCACTCGAATTCCGATTGGCTGATAGGATTCTATCAGCCAATCGGAATTAAGGTAGGGAAAATCTGATTGGCTGATTGAATCAGCCAATCAGATTGAGCTTGCATTCTATTGGCTGTTCCGATCAGCCAATAGAATGCGAGCTCAATCTGATTGGCTGATTGGATCAGCCAATCGGATTGAACTTGAATCTGATTGGCTGATTCCATCAGCCAATCAGATTTTTCCTACCTTAATTCCGATTGTCTGATAGAATCCTATCAGCCAATCAGAATTCGAGGGATGCCACAAGAAGAGGATGGATCCGTGCCGGAGGTCTTCAAGATGATGCCGCTTATCACCGCTTGGAAGAAGATGGTTGCTGGTCGGGATCTACTCTTCTGCCGGATAGGAGGAAGACTTTGGAGCCTCTTCTGGACCTCTTCAGCCGCCGCTTGATAGAAGACTTCAGCTGGATGATGGATCTCCAGCCCCCGCTTGGGCTTGGATGAAGACTTCGGAGCCTGGAGCGATCGGTGATACCTGGCATGGTGAAGACAAGGTAGGAAGATCTTCAGGGGCTTAGTGTTAGGTTTATTTAAGGGGGGTTTGGGTTAGATTAGGGGTATGTGGGTGGTGGGTTGTAATGTTGGGGGGGGTATTGTATGTTTTTTTTTTACAGGCAAAAGAGCTGAATTCTTTGGGGCATGCCCCGCAAAAGGCCCTTTTAAGGGCTGGTAAGGTAAAAGAGCTTTTCTATTTTAATTTTAGAATAGGGTAGGGCATTTTTTTATTTTGGGGGCTTTGTTATTTTATTAGGGGGCTTAGAGTAGGTGTAATTTGCTTAAAATTGTTGTAATATTTTCATTATGTTTGTAATTAAAATTTTTATTTTTTGTAACTTAGCTTTTTTATTTTTTGTACTTTAGTTAGTTTATTTAATTGTATTTATTTGTAGGTATTTTATTTAATTTCTTTATTGATAGTGTAGTGTTAGGTTTAATTGTAGATAATTGTAGGTATTTTATTTAATTAATTTATTGCTAGTGTAGTGTTAGGTTTAATTGTAACTTAGGTTAGGATTTATTTTACAGGTAATTTTGTAATTATTTTAACTAGGTAGCTATTAAATAGTTCTTAACTATTTAATAGCTATTGTACCTGGTTAAAATAAATACAAAGTTGCCTGTAAAATAAATATAAATCCTAAAATAGCTACAATATAATTATAATTTATATTGTAGCTATATTAGGGTTTATTTTACAGGTAAGTATTTAGCTTTAAATAGGAATAATTTATTTAATAAGAGTTAATTTATTTAGTTAGATTTAAATTATATTTAATTTAGGGGGGTGTTAGTGTTAGACTTAGCTTTAGGGGTTAATAAATTTATTAGAGTAGCGGTGAGTTCCGGTCAGCAGATTTGGGGTTAATACTTGAAGTTAGGTGTCAGCGATGTTAGGGAGGGCAGATTAGGGGTTCATACTATTTATTATAGGGTTAGTGAGGCGGATTAGGGGTTAATACATTTATTAGAGTAGCGGTGAGGTCCGGTCGGCAGATTAGGGGATAATTATTGTAGGTAGGTGGAGGCGACGTTGTGGGCGGCAGATTAGGGGTTAATAAATATAATATAGGGGTCGGTGGTGTTAGGGGCAGCAGATTAGGGGTACATAGGTATAATGTAGGTTGCGGCAGTGTACGGAGCGGCAGATTAGGGGTTAAAAAAATATGCAGGTGTCATCGATAGCGGGGGTGGCAGATTAGGGGTTATTAAGTGTAATGCTAGGGGTGTTTAGACTCGGGGTACATGTTAGAGTGTTAGGTGCAGACTTAGGAAGTGTTTCCCCATAGGAAACAATGGGGCTGAGTTTGGAGCTTAACGCTGCTTTTTTGCAGGTGTTAGGTTTTTTTTCAGCTCAAACTGCCCCATTGTTCTCTATGGGGGAATCGTGCACGAGCACGTTTTTGAAGCTGGCCGCGTCCGTAAGCACCGCTGGTATTGAGAGTTGCAGTGACGGTAAATTATGCTCTACGCTCCCTTTTTGGAACCTAACGCAGCCATTCTGTGAACTCTAAATACCAGCGGTATTTAAATGGTGCGGGGAAAAAAAAAGCATGCGTTAGCTCCGGGGGTCGTTACCGACAAAACTCTAATTTTCCTTTTCTTGTATTCTTTTACAAAAATTATTTATCACTATTTTATTTATTTTCACTCAGTCTTAATGCATATATAATTATTATCTAGATAGTATTTTTAACATAAGTTCATATTTTTCATGAAAAATCAACACGATTATCACTCATAATTATTTGGATATTTACTGTTTAAGTGGTTATACAACAAATGTATCCAAATCAACAAACAAAATATTCATGTTATAAAATTCACTTACATATTTATTTTTGTATTTAGAACAAATAGGAGAATAGTTAAAATCAATAGAATAGTCTATAACAGGGTTAAATTAATAGCACTGTTATCCTCTATTCCGACTTTAAAGTTAAGTTCGTTATTAATTTTTAATCATCTTTTAACATTATTTCTTTGTAAGAACTGAAAATTATTCTGTTTTAAATTTGCTACAATACCTATACAAATGCTACTTTACACATGTATCTATATTATTAATATGTGGTAATTGTTATAAAATGTTACAAATGTGACCATGTTTACAAGAATATAATACCTATGGATATTGGGCCAATTAGATTAAGTTATATGAAGAGTTAATGTTCAGAGTTCATGGGTTGCACTATAATGATGTAATGATTAAGGTGTATAAATTCCTAAAAAATACACAGATGAGATCCTGATGAAGTGCCCATTGCGCCACAAAACATCCACTTCTAGGACTTGCTGGCACTAGTGAATGCTATATGTTTGGCATTATCATTGTTTTAATGAAAACTGAATAAAAATTACGTTTTACCTTCTTGGGAGCGGAGGCTGCTCCTGTTCATTTCTGGTGACGTCACCACACAGCGTGTCTCCCTAGGGTGCTTTGGAGCCATCAAGGCATACAAATGGACTGAGATACAGAGCAGTGCTTGTTCAGTGTTTGAGGAGGATAACACTTTCACTGCAAGTGAATAACTTTACCAAATACCTACCGAAGTTTGAAGACGACTGATGATGAGTTAAAACTGTTTATACTTGTAAGTTACTTCTCACATTGTGGTAATTTACTTGAGAGCTAAATGATACTTAAATCTTCAATATAGTAAAAATATTTTAACTGCTTTACACTTCACATTGTTCTACCTGAGCAACTATTGCCTATCTGTTGTGACTGGATCACACATGAGGCATTACATTAAACATATATTGAATCTATTGGACTATTTTTGTCTGGGTTGGCCACAGGCAAATGTATAATAAGTTCTCACGGGAACATACAATGTACTGTTATTGGAATACAGATTTTGACCTACAACAGCTTCTAAGTTACAAATTTCTAATTGGATTTATATTTTGTGTGCCTATCAAATTACGCAAAAGCTGCACCAATGGCCACAGAGGAGTATACAGCAAGGAAAGCCAAATAATTATCACTTGTTAAAACCAGCAATCCTCTGATTTAACCAATGCAAATTTGAAAGAACTGTTTGTCAGTAGATAGAAACTTGAGGTCAGAAAACTCAAATTATGGTGGGATATCAAATTCCTCCAGCTGTATATGGATGCAAATAAAATACCTAGGGGATTAAGAATGAATAAGTTCCCAGGTTATGCAGCACATAATAAACAGTTTATGGAGGAATGGAACAACACCCTTAGTGACTGTTCATTAACATTGATGAAACAATTACTGAGGAATAAGTCCACTGACAGGGATGAACTATTGACCCAAATTAAAGAAATCAAGTGTAAAATCAAGACTATGAAGGAAGATGAAAATTTTCCAGCTTTTCAAAAACTTCTAGATGAAACACTAGAAAAATTGGATGATGAACAATCTGAACGGAAAGCCAAAAAATATCACAGAGATTGTCGGGACTATGATCTTGATATAGTATGCAGTTGGAATCCAAAAATACAAAGATCTAAAAAGGAAGTTTAACAAATCTACTGAAAGTAAACATGTGATTTTCTCTAGCTTTGAAGCTACAACCTAGATCATCTACACCAATTAATAACAGTGGTGCTGATAGATCTGAGAATTTTGAAAAGCCAGACAAATCTGTGAGACCTAAACATATCGCTCATCACAAAAACATCAGTGGGTTAACCCCTGATAAGAAAAAAAGAAAGGAAAAGAAGGAAATATGAACAAATCTAACAGATATCCACAGGGGGCAGTGTTACCATCATCATCTTCAAAAAATGATAAACAGGTTAAAGAAAGGACATCACGTGCGAGATATCCCAGCATTTTCAAAAGGAGGAACAAAGAAAATTGACTGACACTAATGTTATAAATTTGACCAGTTTCTCTCTCACAGATACTGATATCGAACTACTGTCTTAAGGTTTAAACTTTGCTCCCACAGCTGATTTTACTTTGTTTGATACATATTTGTATATGTAAAATTACACTAAAATGACATTTTAGGGATACTAATGATGTGGAATCATCAGGGGATGAAAATAATTTTATGTTAAACCAGAATTTTAGTTTTAATAAACAATGTGCTCTAGTTTCATTAATAAAGTTAGAAGGAGAAAGTAATAGATACAGGGAGTGCAGAATTATTAGGCAAGTTGTATTTTTGAGGATTCATTTTATTATTGAACAACAACCATGTTCTCAATGAACCCAAAAAACTCATTAATATCAAAGCTGAATAGTTTTGGAAGTAGTTTTTAGTTTGTTTTTAGTTATAGATATTTTAGGGGGATATCTGTGTGTGCAGGTGACTATTACTGTGCATAATTATTAGGCAACTTAACAAAAAACAAATATATACCCATTTCAATTATTTATTTTTACCAGTGAAACCAATATAACATATAATATAATATTCACAAATATACATTTCTGACATTCAAAAACAAAACAAAAACAAATCAGTGACCAATATAGCCACCTTTCTTTGCAAGGACACTCAAAAGCCTGCCATCCATTGATTCTGTCAGTGTTTTTTTTTTTTTTTCAATTTTTTTTTTTATTTGTTTTAACAAGTATAACACTGTCTGGGGATTCGCAGATCCCCTGCACATAATAGTACAAAGCATACCATAGAGTACTAGAATGGAATACATACAAACAAAAAGGAAAAAAAAACATTAGAAAGGATACAACTGAATCATTGAAGTATCCGACATAGAAGTCAGTACATTACTTGAGAAATTATCAAAAAGGGGGGGGGGGGGGTGGAGGGGAGGGATTCATCCATATGGGTGGAAAGGGAGGGAGAGGAATGAAAGGCGCCTATTGGAGTTCGTCTGAGGCGGGAAATATGTGCGTTACTATACCCTGACCTGGGGGAGCCATGTGGTGTCGTGTGTTTCCGTCCAGTCGGCCCAAACCATCTCAAACAGGTCACTTTTGTCCAAACTATAAAATATATCCCTTTCCATGACCCGTAAGTAGGCCATGTTCCTAAGGATATCAGACCAGCCAGGGGGGGAAGTTTTCTTCCAGCATCTAGCAATACAGGTTTTGACTGAAGTTAGAAGGTAAACACAAAAGATCTGTTGATGTTTGGGGAGGGCGTGTAAGTTTAAATGTAGAAGTGCTGTGGCAGGGCTTTTGGGCAGTTGTATCTTGAAAGCAGATAGAGTGCGGAAACACAGACTCCACAAGTGAGACAACCTGGGGCATTCCCACCAGATGTGGAGCATGCTCCCCTGGGCCCCACATTCCCTCCAGCATTGTGGGGAGGACGTCGGGAACATCTTGGCTAATCGCACTGGGACCAGGTACCATTGAGAGATGACTTTATAGTGCGTTTCGAACATTGTCACACAATGCAAAGATTTTTTGGTCAGGGTAAGAGACCCTTGCCAGGCACCAGCCGAGATTCTAGTGTGGAGGATAGTGTCCCACTTGTTCAAATGCGGGGCCAGGTCCGGGGGTGCCGTACCCTCTAGCAGACAGTAATGTCTCGACAGAGGCTTGTGGAGTCTACGACCCCCTTTCCAAGTAGATTCCCATGGGGTAAGTGGGCGCGAAGCGGAGGGGGAAAAGCCCCAGCTAGATAGGAAACTCTTAATCCTAGTAAGCTCGAAGTGGAGGTAGGGTGGGACATCTTTACCAAGGCTGTCCCTAGACAACCTGAGATAGCCATCTCCACTGGTCGCAGACCAGAGATCCGAAACTTGTGTCACCCCCATTCTAGCCCATGTGTTGGGGTGTGTATCTGGGAGGCCTGAAAAGAGGCCAGGGATAGAGGTAATTGGGGAGGGATGCGGCACGATCAACTTGCGATGCCGGATCTTATCCCAAACCGTCAAACACTCTACGATTACAAGGTTGTGGATGTTCAAGGTTCTACGACTGTGGACCGGGGTCCAGATTAAATCTTTTAGATAGATATCAAAGGGCAATGAAGCTTGTTCGATATCTCTCCACCTGTCTTGAGATTGCAGAACTCCCCACTGGGAGATATGCGTGAGCATGGCTCCCTCATAATACTTTATTATGGATGGGGAGGCCAATCCCCCCAAGTGAACCGGGAACTGAAGAGTTTTATGGGCTATCCTAGGGGTTTTATTCTGCCAAATAATTTGGTGCATTCGCTTTGGAATTGCAACAATAAGTGGGAGGGTACTCTAATTGGCAGGCACCTAAATAGGTAGGTGAGCCGCGGAAGGAACGACATCTTAAGAGAGGCTATGCGGCCCATCCAAGAAATGCTCTTGTGATCCCAGGTATTTTTTAACGCTCGCAGATCTGCCAGCAAGGGTGAAAAGTTATCTTTGACCATCTGTTTCAGGTCGTTAGATATTTTAACTCCCAAGGTGAGTGATACTTTTACTCGACCATTTGAAGTCGTATTGCCTCTGGAGGGCCGAGATGTATTTTTGGGGGAAGCCCTCCCAGTAAATTTCTGTTTTAGGGACGTTAAGTTTGTAAAAGGAAAGAGAGCCAAAGGCCTCAAGTATATCCAGGAGTTTAGGGATGGTATGGAGAGGGTCTGCTGAGAACACTGTCACGTCATCAGCAAATAAGGCGATGCTATGTTTAGAGCCCGAGAGTGTGATACCCACCAAGTCTTTGTTAGTACGTATTGTTTCTGCAAGCGGCTCAATTGCCAGGGCGAACAGAAGTGGGGAGAGAGGGCAGCCCTGCCTCGTGCCGTTACGGATGGGGAATGGAGTTGAGTGGAACCCCATTCCCCTAACTGTAGCTGTGGGGTTGGAATATAGGGCTTGGATTGCTAGCTGTATATCAGAGGGGAATTTGAGGACATCAAGGGTCTCCCAAAGGTAGCTCCATCTAACCCTATCAAAGGCCTTTTCGGCATCTAAAGAGATAACCGAAAAAGGCTTGTTCATTCTTGTCGATTCGCAAACTATATTAATAAGGCGCCTGGTGTTATCTGGGCCCTCCTGGTTGTGTATGAACCCTACTTGATCTGGGTTGACCAGGGTAGGCAGAAGTTTGCAAATTCGATTCGCAATAAGCTTGGTATAGATTTTTATGTCCACGTTTATAAGCGAGATAGGCCTATAGTTGGGGCAGAGAGAGGGGTCTTTGTTTGGTTTCGGGATCATAATGATCTCAGCCTCCAAAAATTCCCTTTTAAAGCTTCCTCCTTGTCTGGCAATGTTAAAAAACCTAAGGAGTAGCGGCATTAGTTCTTGGCAGTAGGTTTTGTAGAACTGTGCAGGAAATCCGTCAGGACCAGGGGCCCTAAGAGATTTAAGTCGCTGAATGACCTGCTTAACTTCCAACTGGGTGAACGGATTAGCCAGGGACTCCTGTTGTTCCATCGATAGGGAGGGTAGGTTTAAGGAATCGAGAAATTCTCTGATCTGTTGAGTGGAGGCGGGGGCCTTGATCTCAGTACCCTCAAGATCATAGAGCTTAGAGTAGTAGTCTGAGAAGCAATCCCCTATCTGTGAGGGGAGCTTGTAAGTCTGGTTGTTATAAAAGATTTGGTGTATGCGGGACGTACTGTTCCGCTGGCGTAGTTTATTCGCCAACAGTGTATCTGCCCTGTTGCCCTTATAATAAAACATCTGTTTAAGCCTTGTGAGATTCTCTTGGGTACGTCGCAATTCTAGGCAGTTAATATGCGAGCGCACCGCTGAGATCTGGGATGACAATGCTTCCGTGACATTGGTTCTGTTAGCAGATTCCAGTAGTCTTAGTCTAAAGTGGGCTTGGGCTAGGGAGAGTCCAGCTAATTTCTTAAGGCGGACTTGCTTGCGGATGATATAGCCTCTGGTTACCGCCTTAGTGGCTCCCCAGAGTGTGTCATCGGCAGTCTGGCCGTTGTCGTTGAGTTGGATGAGATCTATAAGATCCCTTCGTAACTCCTCCCTGAAGGGGATGTCCGCTAGGATATTGCGTGGGAGAGACCATCTGTTTTTGCGGGGACAAGGGTCACTGAGTTGTAAGTCCGCAAGTACCGGGTCATGGTCGGACCATGGGCATAGAGGAAAATTGGATCGGAGCACTGAGTCCAGAGTCCCGGCCGAGCAAAAAATATGATCCAACCTAGAATAGGTTTTGTGTACCTGGGAGAAATGAGTGAAGTCTCTATCTGTGGTGTGTAGAGACCGCCAGATATCATAATATCCAAACTCAGACATGATTGCTTTGAATCGTGTAGAGAGAAGGGTCAGTTGGGGAGAGGGCCTATTTGGGTTTAGAGTCTTACGGTCAAGGTCAGTGTCCCAAATCATGTTGTAGTCCCCTGCTATTATGACTCTGCCTTGTTTATGTTGGTCAATCAACCTCAAAATTTTCCTGAGACAAGCGGGCTGTTGGGAGTTGGGTAAGTAAATCGAGACAAGGGTGTGTGTGACGTGATCTAGCTTACATACTACAATTGTGAATCTGGCCTGGGAGTCTCTAAGTACCTGGATTTCCTCATAAGCTATCCTCCTGTGGATCATGACAGCGGTCCCTCTAGCTTTCTTTGTGAATGAGGAGCACTCGATGGTCGTGTACGATCGAGAGTGGAATCTGGTAGGGGAAGCTAACAACCAGTGTGTTTCTTGTAGAAACACTACGTCAGGATTCTGGTGACGTAGCATACGGAAAAAGTAAGCTCCTCTTGTAGGGAGAATTTAAGCCTCTGGAGTTATGTGTGCATATTCGTAAGCGGGACATTCTCTACCTCCTGTCCAGGAAAGTAAATGGGCAGGAGAGATATTTAGGAAACCCAGATCCTCTTCTCTGTGAGAGGTGTGGGATGGTTGGGGGTTGGGGGAAGTGATTAGCACGTGAAAAGGAAATGTACTGACAGCACTGGTGGAAATAGTCCACCTAGTTGGAACCCTGGCGTGGGTTAACCAGTGGGGGGGGGAGCTAAGAGCGAATGTGTAACGAGGGGAGCTGGAAAGGCCAGCCCCACTCCGAAATCTATATAAATAAGCTATGAGAAGGTAAACAAAAGTGCAAGTGAGTGAGTATCAACTTATGCGCCCGTTAAGGGCATAACCTAAACAAAAACATCAAGTTAAACATAGAAACCTGACAAGGAACAGTAAATGCAATAAGGTCAAAACACATAATCATAATATATAGAATAGAATGGAGACACATATGATTAGATAGGTGCATATTTAAGTCAATGTAGGCCCCACTCATTATTACATTGGTGTAACCCCCAAGGGCAGGGGGGGGAAGGGGGAACACGTTCCACCACGTCACGTCCGTGAGACCCTAGGCAGAGTAAATACGGAGGCCGGGTATATAGCGTTAAGCTGTAAAGAAAGTAGAAAGCACCTAGACCTGTCATGAGGTGGTGGAACGCAATCCCATACATTTAGTAGCTACAATTGCCAGTACAGTGCCTACCCCATTCCGTAACCACATAGAGCCTAGGGCATTAAAGGCAGAGGTAAGCGTATTTAATCTTATCAGGTCTGTAGAATATGGTAGACCTGTAGGTCTGTCAAGAAAGAACAGTGATCATAATTAAATTTCTAAACACATAAACCTAGCATGCATGAACCCATAGGGTATGGCCCAAGGGACCATGGGGGGACATGTGTAAGGCCAAACCGTCTCAGTTTCTCTGCCCTGCTGCAAAACTCAGCTGGTGGGCAAAAGTGGGCATTCTGTAGCCTGTCAGGTTCCTGAGGTGTGGCAAAGACAAGTGCCGCTTATCATGAGGGCCGAGTCTCCGATTGGATAGGATCTGGAGGCTGCAGTGTTTTCAGTCTCTTCGGTCTTTGTTCTTTCACCGACCACTCGGGGGCCGAAACTCTGAGTTTAGATTGGGTCGCGGGGGGTCCCCTGGGGTCTACTGCCATAAGGCCCCACTGACCCAGGAGGGCTGTACCCTGAGCCAGAGAGGACACCGTGAATGGCTTATTGTCTTTTGTGATTATTAATTTAGTAGGGTAACCCCATCTGTATTTGATGTTCTCTCTGCGGAGGATCTGTGTGACCGGCTGAAAGTATCTACGATGTTGTAGAGTGTGAGCAGATAGGTCGGGCAGCAGCTGTATGTCTTTGAACTTCTCTGATATCTGCGGTTTCCTGAAGGCCACCTGCATGAGCCTGTCTTTGAATGGAAAGCTATGAAAACAGACTATGACGTCTCTCGGTTTCTCCTGTGAGACAGTTCTAGGTCGTAAGGCTCTATGAGCTCTTTCCATGGTATCGTTAAGTCCATCTGTTGGGCCCAGCAGGTCCTTAAATAGGTCTTTCAGGAAAGTATGAAGTTCTGCAGGTTGAATGTCTTCCGGAATTCCTCTGAATCTTACGTTGTTTCTGCGGGACCTATCCTCCACATCGGCTAGTTTAAATTCCAGTTGGCTGATCTGATCTGCCAGAGATTCGGAGTATGCCAACAGGTTGGTATGGTCGGTAGCAAGGTCATCCTGTCTTCTTTCCAGGGAGTCCACTCTGTCCCCAATCTCAGAGATGTCCTTGCGGAGTTCAGCATGATTGCACTGAATTTCCTTAGTTATGAAGATGGTTTGGTTTGCTCTGTGTCCTCTGTGATCAGGTGTTGTGATCTGACCTGAGGTGTAAGGTCAGGTTGAGATCCATCCCCAAGTGAATCAGAGTCACTCTGATCCTCAAGAGGACCCTCATTCCGGTGTTTAGTTGGTTGCATGAAGTGGTCTCGGACCGTTTTCTGTACTTGGCCTGGTGTTTTCGAGTGTCTCTTAGTGTTGTTGGGCATTTTCAAATTAGGAGAGAGTATCCTATTCTGAGCAGTTAAGACTGGAATTTAGAAATTGATAAGGAGATGTGTAAGCCCTACAGGTTGACAAATTGAAATAAGGAAAATACACTTGCACATTAGTATTACATAACTGAGTGGGGCCGGACGTCCACTTATGACCTCTATCTCCACATGGCGGCGCCTAGGAGCAGAACACTGCCCTACGACTCTGAGCAATCAACTCAAGACACCGACCCACGCAGAAACAGGGGCCCAGTGGAGCCTACTGTTATATACCTTTGGTTTGTAGTGAAAAACCTTAGTTAAGCCTAGACTAGGTATTCCCCCTCGGACCCAGGGAAAGGGGGTACGACCTATTGGAAGGGAAAAGGGAAAGTGGAGGTGACCAGCCTACGTGAGCAGGCCGGAAAGGGGGAGTCCGAAGGGGAAGGTGTAGCAAGAGCAAAAAATGGTTAACACATTAGATCAACAATAGTGCAGATCTTGGGCTAGGCTAAGCTCAAAATGGAATCACCTACCCCTTAACTGAGGGAGGGTTAACTTCAGGTGGAAGGAAGTGAATCACCCTCAGCTGTAGGTGTGTATTATCAGTATTACAAAAAGAGAACTGGCACAACAGTGTCAACATACAAGGTAACCTAGATGATATAACTTTCTGCAATTTCCAAAACCAGGTCTAACACACCTTCAATAACCCGATGTAGACCTAGGGCCTGCAATGTAGGGCACAATAGGTTAATCAGTACAAATCTACATTAATATATGAAAGCCCTAAGTGGTAAAGTAATTATGGGCAATATTATACAGCAATCCCTGCAAAGGAAATGGAGCATATAGTTGGTTAGTTTACAGGCAAGACTATTACCAAGAAATGGACCTGCAGGAAAAAAAGAGTTGTTAGACCAGCAATGAAATAACACAACACTCAACCTTGAGCCAAGGCCCAAAGACACATATGCTGACGCAGCAGCAACAAGTTAACAGTATAGTAAGGCCCATTAGCATGAAATGTCAGGCTGTGCAGTACCGGGCCAGAGACACATGAAATAACACAGCAGCAATATTTGTTAACAGTCTAAGGTATATACACAGGCTAATATGGGCTGCAGAGATGTGTTACACATATCATGTGTCAGACTGCTATACGTGGCTGAAAAGGTACTGGGTTCCTTAACTATCTAAGGAGAGTCTCAGGGTGTTCTGTTTGAGGCTGGCCCAATCTTGAGAAAGCAGTTTAAGTCTGGTTTCAGATACGCAGTTCAGTACCCAAGTGGAGATAGCATGAGCAGGCAAGGAATGTCTTAACAGGACCTGTTTAATGGGTCTTAATAATCACTGGGGATGCTCTATTAAAAGACTGCTGCAGTGTCTTTGCCCAGGGCAGGGTGTTGAGTGGACTTGCTCTTGGGGCCTTAGGATGGCTCACCGGAACTCTTTTGGGCCTGAATACCAGCCAGCAAGTGTGGCGACTGTGAAACTTAGCTCCCTAAACCACGTGGGGAACTCAGAGCCAGAGGGGCCTTACATTAATCAGTGTGTACTCACTCAGGGTCTCCAAGTCTCCTAGGCTCTCCTTGCAGTACTCCACTGGCCCCCAAAGGGAGCAGGACCAAAGATGTGGGGTCCCCAAACTCCGATGTTGCTACGTGAGTCAGGTCTCTAGGCCCAGGCGGACCCTGTATGTGGATGGAGTGGGTGCGTAAGATGGCCGTTGTTCGCGCCCTTTTCTTCACCTGCAACAACCAGCAGGCAGAAAGCAACTTTCTATGGCGGGATCCCTATGTCTAGTCCGGGTACTTCCTCCGGTCTCCCAGATCTGCTGTCTGCCTCCGATCCCCAGTGGGACCGGCTCCTGATCAGCCGCGATATTCCTCCAGCTCACACACTTCAGGCGCAGCTCTTCCTCCCTCACTCGCGCCGGCCGCAAGACCTCCTAGTATCTGCGGGTGTATGGTCTCTGTCCTCCACTGACACCCAGAAGCAGGTAAGAGCTCCGGAGCGGATCCCCGACCCTCCGGAGCTTGAATTAGATTGCAGCAGGTAGAGTTGCCAGGTCTGTTGCGGCGAGTCGGCTCAGATGATACCGGGGTCAGCTTTACACTGGGAGCTCTCTGATAGGGGTTATTAAGATACTTTGCCCTCTGCACGGGTGCCGGCCACAATAATGACGGGTGTTGAAGCCTCCGGAACGGGACCCCGGCCCTCCGGGGAGCAATCCTCCCTTCTGTGGTTCTCTGTGTCCTCCTTGATAGATTTAATGCAGGCTGCGTGTATGAGGGTCCACTTAACACTTTAGGTAGTTGTCACCTACACACAGACAGGTGTGCAGGGAGAAAGGTGTGTATGTGTAAACTTTTTGTAGCTTTATCTACTTATTAAAGTGTGAATCAGGATAATTTTAGGGAGAGCTACTGTCATGCACGTCTTGCTTCTTCAGCAGTTAGCTCCGCCCCCCCTCTGTCAGTGTTTTGATCTGTTCACCATCAACATTGCGTGCAGCAGCAACCACAGCCTCCCAGACACTGTTCAGAGAGGTGTACTGTTTTCCCTCCTTGTAAATCTCACATTTGATGATGGACCACAGGTTCTCAATGGGGTTCAGATCAGGTGAACAAGGAGGCCATGTCATTAGATTTTCTTCTTTTATACCCTTTCTTGCCAGCCACGCTGTGGAGTACTTGGACGCGTGTGATGGAGCATTGTCCTGCATGAAAATCATGTTTTTCTTGAAGGATGCAGACTTCTTCCTGTACCACTGCTTGAAGAAGGTGTCTTCCAGAAACTGGCAGTAGGACTGGGAGTTGAGCTTGACTCCATCCTCAACCCGAAAAGGCCCCACAAGCTCATCTTTGATGATACCAGCCCAAACCAGTACTCCACCTCCACCTTGCTGGCGTCTGAGTCGGACTGGAGCTCTCTGCCCTTTACCAATCCAGCCACGGGCCCATCCATCTGGCCCATCAAGACTCACTCTCATTTCATCAGTCCATAAAACCTTAGAAAAATCAGTCTTGAGATATTTCTTGGCCCAGTCTTGACGTTTCAGCTTGTGTGTCTTGTTCAGTGGTGGTCGTCTTTCAGCCTTTCTTACCTTGGCCATGTCTCTGAGTATTGCACACCTTGTGCTTTTGGGCACTCCAGTGATGTTGCAGCTCTGAAATATGGCCAAACTGGTGGCAAGTGGCATCTTGGCAGCTGCACGCTTGACTTTTCTCAGTTCATGGGCAGTTATTTTGCGCCTTGGCTTTTCCACACCCTTCTTGTGACCCTGTTGACTATTTTGAATGAAACGCTTGATTGTTCGATGATCACGCTTCAGAAGCTTTGCAATTTTAAGAGTGCTGCATCCCTCTGCAAGATATCTCACTATTTTTGACTTTTCTGAGCCTGTCAAGTCCTTCTTTTGACCCATTTTGCCAAAGGAAAGGAAGTTGCCTAATAATTATGCACACCTGATATAGGGTGTTGATGTCATTAGACCACACCCCTTCTCATTACAGAGATGCACATCACCTAATATGCTTAATTGGTAGTAGGCTTTCAAGCCTATACAGCTTGGAGTAAGACAACATGCATAAAGAGGATGATGTGGTCAAAATACTCATTTGCCTAATAATTCTGCACTCCCTGTATAAAACATATGTCCCAAATAGTGATGTCGCGATCTTAAAAATTTTGGTTCACGAACGGCGGACTCGAACTTCCGGTATTGTTTGCGAACCGGCGAACCGCACAAACCGCCATTGACTTCAATAGGCAGGCGAACTTTAAAACCTGCAAGGACTCTTTCTGGCCACAATAGTGATGGAAAAGTTGTTTCAAGGGGACTAACACCGGGACTGTGGCATGCTGGAGGGGGATCCATGGCAAAACTCCCATGGAAAATTACATAGTTGATGCAGAGTCTGTTTTTAACTCATAAAGGGCCTAAATCACCTAACATTCCCAAATCGTTTGCAATAACGTGCTTTAAAACATCAGTTATGATGTTGTATCTATCAGGTAGTGTAAGTGTTACGGCCGCTTCACAGTGACAGAGCAAACTCCAAGTGTAACACACTGCAAACAACCGCAAACAGTCCATTTGCACAACCATGAGATAGATAGATTTGATAGATAGATACATAGATTATATAGCTCAATCGATGCAATATACATATGAT
This sequence comes from Bombina bombina, assembly GCF_027579735.1. NCBI lineage: Eukaryota > Metazoa > Chordata > Amphibia > Anura > Bombinatoridae > Bombina > Bombina bombina. The sequence goes on along the minus strand of NC_069500.1, from coordinate 456,622,294 downwards.
CGATACGAATTACATAGATCAATAGATGCAATATCCATTTGATAGATACGAATGTTATCGATCCAAAGATGCAATATACATTTGATAGATACGAATTACATCAACCAAAATATGTAATATACATTTTATAGATATGAATTACATTGATCAATAGATGCAATCTACATTTGATAGATATGTTTGATAGTTAGATCGATTTGATAGATAAATATATATATTTGAAATATATATAATTTCCCTGACAGAGTATAACAATAAGACATGCGGTCTGTGACCTGTGGTGTGTTAAGTAGTACTATTCTTAGCAGTTTACTACAACCTGTTACTCCCCCTATCGGGGGAGGTCTATATGGCCTGCATTTTTGGAACCTGGAGATGGAAGATGATTGGTCTGTCCTCCTACTTCAAATTTGTCAAAAACACAAGTGGCTGTCTCAAAACAGTCCGGACACAAGATAGATAGATAGATAGATAGGATAGATATATATACATAGATTGATAGTTAGATAGAATCGATAGAAGAGAAATAAATAGATTTGTTAGATATATAATTACCCTGACAAAGTATTATAATTAAACATGCGTTCTGGGATCCATGGTAACTAGGTTGTGTTAAGTAGTACTATTCTTAGCACTTTCAGCCCTGTAACTCCTCCTATCAGTGGAGGTCTATATGGCGTGTTTGATTACCCTGACAAAGTATAAAAACAAGAAACGTGGTCTGGGACCCATGGTAATTAGGTTGTGTTAAGTAAAACTTTTCTTAGCACTTTAATCCCTTTTACTCCCCCTTTCAGTGGAGTTCTATATGGCCTGCATGATTACCCTGACAAAGTATAACAACAAAACATCTGGTCTGGGACCCATGGTAACTAGGTTGTGTTAAGTAGTACTATTCTTAGAACTGTAATCCCTGTTACTCCCCCTATCAAGGGAGGTCTATATGGCCTGCATGATTACCCTGAAAAGGTATAATAAGAAAGCATGCGGTCATGGACCCATGGTAACTAGGTTGTGTTAAGTAGTACTATTCTTAGCACTTTAATTCCTGTTACTCTCCCTATCGGGGGAGGTCTATATGGCGTGCCTGATTATCCTAGCAAAATATAACAACAAGACATGCGGTCTGTGAACCACTGTTAACTAGGTTGTGTTAATTTTTACTATTCTTTGCACTTTAATCCCTGTTCCTCCCCCTATCGGGGGCGGTCTATATGGCCTGGCTGATTATCCTGGCAAAATCTAATAACAAGACATGCGGTCTGGGAACCACTGTTAATGTTAACTAGGTTGTGTTAAGTTGTACTATTCTTAGCACTTTAACCATTGTTACTTCCCCTATCAAGGGAGGTCTATATGGCCTGCATGATTACCCTGACAAAGTATAACAACAAAACATGCGGTCTGGGACCCATGGTGGTACTGGTATAACTAGGTTTTCTTAAGTATTACTATTCTTCGCAGTTTAATCCCTGTGATTGGTCTGTCCTCCTACTTCAAATTTGTCCAAAACACAAGTGGCTGTCTCAAAACAGTCTGGACAGAAGATAGATAGATAGGATAGATAGATATACATAGATTGATAGTTAGATAGAATCGATAAAAGAGAAATAGATTGATTTGTTAAATATATAACTACCCTGACAAAGTATAATAATTAAACATGCGGTCTGGGACCCATGGTAACTAGGTTGTGTAAAGTAGTACTATTCTTAGCACTTTCATCCCTGTAACTCCTCCTATCGGGGGAGGTCTATATGACCTGCATGATTACCCTGACAAACTATAATAACAAAACATGCGGTCTGGGACCCATGGTGGTTCTGGTATAACTAGGTTTTCTTAAGTATTACTATTCTTCCCAGTTTAATCCCTGTGATTGGTCTGTCCTCCTACTTCAAATTTGTCCAAAACACAAGTGGCTGTCTCAAAACAGTCCGGACAGAAGATAGATAGGATAGATAGATATACATAGATTGATAGTTAGATAGAATCAACAGAAGAGAAATAGATAGATTTGTTAGATATATAATTACCCTGACAAAGTATAATAATTAAACATGCGGTCTGGGACCCATGGTAACTAGGTTGTGTTAAGTAGTACTATTCTTAGCACTTTAATCCTTGTTACCCCCCCTATCGGGGGAGGTCTATATGGCCTGCCTGATTACCCTGACAAAATATAATAATAAGACATGCGGTCTGGGACCCATGGTAACTAGGTTGTGTTAAGTAGTACTATTCTTAGCACTTTAATCCTTGTTACCCCCCCTATCGGGGGAGGTCTATATGGCCTGCATGATTACCCTGACAAACTATAGTAACAAAACATGCGGTCTGGGACCCATGGTGGTTCTGGTATAACTAGGTTTTCTTAAGTATTACTATTTTTCCCAGTTTAATCCCTGTGATTGGTCTGTCCTCCTACTTCAAATTTGTCCAAAACACAAGTGGCTGTCTCAAAACAGTCCGGACAGAAGATAGATAGATAGGATAGATAGATATACATAGATTGATAGTTAGATAGAATCGACAGAAGAGAAATAGATAGATTTGTTAGATATATAATTACCCTGACAAAGTATAATAATTAAACATGCGGTCTGGGACCCATGGTAACTAGGTTGTGTTAAGTAGTACTATTCTTAGCACTTTAATCCCTGTAACTCCCCCCTATCGTGGGAGGTCTATATGGCCTGCATGATTACCCTGACAAAGTATAACAACAAGACACGCGGTCTGGGACCCATGGTAACTAGCTTGTGTTAATTAGTACTTTTCTTAGCACTTTAATCCTTGTTAACCCCCCCTATCAGGGGAGGTCTATATGGCCTGCCTGATTAACCTGACAAAATATAATAATAAGACATGCGGTCTGGGACCCATGGTAACTAGGTTGTGTTAAGTAGTACTATTCTTAGCACTTTAATCTCTGTAACTCCCCCTATCGGGGGGGGGTCTATACGGCCTGCATGATTACCCTTACAAAATATAATAATAAGACATCTCCTCTGGGTCTGGGACCCATGGTAAGGGTGTGTTAAGTAGTACTGTTCTTAGCATTTTAATACCTGTTACTCACCCTATCGGGGGAGGTCTATATGGCCTGCATGATTACCCTAACAAAATATAATAATAAAACATATGCTCTGGGACCCATGGTAAGTTTGTGTTAAGTAGTAACAAACAACTAGATAAACTAATTGCATAAGGAATACAATAGAGTTTGTAGCAAATAATTCCACAAAGTTAGTATCAATATAACTCCAAGAAAGAATTGTTTTGGTTAAACACTCTTTTTTTAAAAAGTTCCATACCATTCATACTTTAAATCTTTATTAATTTTACTAGGAACACACATTCACACAGTAGCAGAAGAATGTTAAAAACACTTAAACTAGTTTTAGAGTAATTATTTGTTGATTCAAATATTCAATCAGTATTAGTAAACATGGGCCCACTGATATAATAGTATAGAGTAAGCTAAGCCCTTACAATCTGAGGGCTGAATTACTTTTAAATTTTAAACAGCTAATACAATGGGCACCATGATTGAGTATCTAAAGTTATTGAATCATAATATCTGGTTTTCAACTTAGGTAAGCAAGTTAAAAAAGGACAGACAGGAGAGACACGGCTACTCCTGCTGGACCCCTGACGCGCGTTTAACAGAACGCTTCCTCACAGGGGGTCATGATTACCTGCATGATTACCCTAACAAAATATAATAATAAGACATATGCTCTGGGACCCATGGTAAGTTTGTATTAAGTAGTACTGTTCGTAGCATTTTAATACCTGTTACTCACCCTATCAGGGAGGTCTATATGGCCTGCATGATTATCCTAACAAAATATAATAATAAGACATGCGTCTGGGACCCATGGTAACTAGGTTGTGTTAAGTAGTACTATTCTTAGCACTTTAATCCTTGTTACCCCCCCTATCGGGGGAGGTCTATATGGCCTGCATGATTACCCTGACAAACTATAATAACAAAAAATGCGGTCTGGGTCCCATGGTGGTTCTGGTATAACTAGGTTTTCTTAAGTATTACTATTCTTCCCAGTTTAATCCCTGTGATTGGTCTGTCCTCCTACTTCAAATTTGTCCAAAACACAAGTGGCTGTCTCAAAACAGTCCGGACAGAAGATAGATAGGATAGATAGATATACATAGATTGATAGTTAGATAGAATCGACAGAAGAGAAATAGATAGATTTGTTAGATATATAATTACCCTGACAAAGTATAATAATTAAACATGCGGTCTGGGACCCATGGTAACTAGGTTGTGTTAAGTAGTACTATTCTTAGCACTTTAATCCCTGTAACTCCCCCCTATCGTGGGAGGTCTATATGGCCTGCATGATTACCCTGACAAAGTATAACAACAAGACACGCGGTCTGGGACCCATGGTAACTAGCTTGTGTTAATTAGTACTTTTCTTAGCACTTTAATCCTTGTTACCCCCCTATCGGGGGAGGTCTATATGGCCTGCCTGATTACCCTGACAAAATATAATAATAAGACATGCGGTCTGGGACCCATGGTAACTAGGTTGTGTTAAGTAGTACTATTCTTAGCACTTTAATCTCTGTAACTCCCCCTATCAGGGGAGGTCTATACGGCCTGCATGATTACCCTTACAAAATATAATAATAAGACATCTCCTCTGGGTCTAGGACCCATGGTAAGGTTGTGTTAAGTAGTACTGTTCTTAGCATTTTAATACCTGTTACTCACCCTATCGGGGGAGGTCTATATGGCCTGCATGATTACCCTAACAAAATATAATAATAAGACATATGCTCTGGGACCCATGGTAAGTTTGTGTTAAGTAGTAACAAACAACTAGATAAACTAATTGCATAAGGAATACAATAGAGTTTGTAGCAAATAATTCCACAAAGTTAGTATCAATATAACTCCAAGAAAGAATTGTTTTGGTTAAACACTCTTATTTTAGTTCCATACCATTCATACTTTAAATCTTTATTAATTTTACTAGGAACACACATTCACACAGTAGCAGAAGAATGTTAAAAACACTTAAACTAGTTTTAGAGTAATTATTTGTTGATTCAAATATTCAATCAGTATTAGTAAACATGGGCCCACTGATATAATTGTATAGAGTAAGCTAAGCCCTTACAATCCGAGGGCTGAATTACTTTTAAATATTAAACAGCTAATACAATGGGCACCATGATTGAGTATCTAAAGTTATTGAATAATAATATCTGGTTTTCAACTTAGGTAAGCAAGTTAAAAAAGGACAGACAGGAGAGACACGGCTACTCCTGCTGGACCCCTGACACGCGTTTCACAGAACGCTTCCTCAGAGGGGGTCATGATTACCTGCATGATTACCCTAACAAAATAAAATAATAAGACGTATGCTCTGGGACCCATGGTAAGTTTGTGTTAAGTAGTACTGTTCTTAGCATTTTAATACCTGTTACTCACCCTATCAGGGAGGTCTATATGGCCTGCATGATTACCCTAACAAAATATAATAACAAGACATGCAGGTCTGGGACCCATGGTAAGTAGGTTGTGTTAAGTAGTACTGTCCTTAGCATTTTAATACCTGTTACTCACCCTATCAGGGGAGGTCTATATGGCCTTCATGATTACCCTTACAAAAAATAATAACAAGACATGTGGTCTGGGACCCATGGTAACTAGGTTGTGTTAAGTAGTACTGTCCTTAGCATTTTAATACCTGTTACTCACCCTATCGGGGGGGGTCTATATGGCCTGCATGATTACCCTTACAAAATATAATAACAAGACACGCGGTCTGGGACCCATGGTAATAAGGTTGTGTTAAGTAGTACTGTTCTTAGCATTTTAATACCTGTTACTCACCCTATCGGGGGAGGTCTATATGGTCTGCATGATTAGCTGCACCCAACCAAAAAAAAAGGCATGCAGGCTTGGACTAAGACCAATGGCTAACTCGGTTGTGTAAAGTAGTACTATTATTAGCACTTTCATCCCTGTTACTTCCAGGCCTCTCGGGGGAGGTCTACATGGCCATCATGATTATCCTAACAAAGTACAACAACAAAACATGCGTTCTGGGACCCATGGTAACTAGGTTGTGTTAAGTAGTACTGTTCTTATTAGTTTAATACCTGTTACAAAACCGTATTGTCGGAGGTCTATATGGCCTGCATGATTAGCCGCACCAAACCAAAAAAAAAGGCATGCGGTCTTGGACTAAGACCCATGGCTAACTCGGTTGTGTAAAGTAGTACTATTATTAGCACTTTCATCCCTGTTACTTCCAGGCCTCTCGGGGGTGGTCTACATGGCCATCATGATTATCCTAACAAAGTACAACAACAAAACATGCATTCTGGGACCCATGGTAATTAGGTTGTGTTAAGTAGTACTGTTCTTATTAGTTTAATACCTGTTACAAAACCGTATTGTCGTAGGTCTATATGGCCTGCATAATTAGCTGCACCAAACAAAAAAAAAAGCCATGCGGTCTTGGACTTAGACCGATGGCTAACTCGGTTGTGAAAAGTAGTACTATTCTTAGCACTTTCATCCCTGTTACTTCAAGGCCTCTCGGGGGTGGTCTACATGGCCATCATGATTACCTTAACAAAATATAACAATAAGACATGTGGTCTGACTGGGACTCATGGTAACTAGGTTGTGTTTTAAGTAGTACTATTCTTATTAGTTTAATACCTGTTACAACACCGAATGGTGGGAGGTCTATATGGCCTGCATGATTAGCCGCACCCAACCAAAAAAAAAGGCATGCGGTCTTGGACTAAGACCCATGGCTAACTCGGTTGTTTAAAGTAGTACTATTCTTAGCACTTTCATCCCTGTTACTTCAAGGCCTCTTGGGGGTGGTCTACATGGCCATCATGATTAGCCTAACAAAGTACAACAACAAAACATTGGCTCTTGATAGCCCGTTAATTGGCTGTATTTTGGTAGTACTGTTCTTATTAGTTTAATATCTGTTACAACACTGAATGGTGGGAGGTCTATATGGCCTGCATGATTAGCCGCACCCAACCAAAAAAAAGGCATGCGGTCTTGGACTAAGACCCATGGCTAACTCGGTTGTTTAAAGTAGTACTATTCTTAGCACTTTCATCCCTGTAACTTCAAGGCCTCTTGGGGGTGGTCTACATGGCTATCATGATTACCTTAAAAAAAATATAACAATAAGACATGTGGTCTGGGACCCATGGTCACTAGGTTTTGACAAAGTACAACAACAAAACCTTGGCTCTTGATAGCCTGTTAATTCGCTGTATTTTGGTAGTACTGTTCTTATTATTTTAGTATCTGTTACAACACCGAATGGTGGGAGGTCTATATGGCCTGCATGATTAGCAGCACCAAACAAAAAAAAAAGGCATGAGGTCTTGGACTAAGACCCATGGCTAACTCGGTTGTGTAAAGTAGTACTATTCTTAGCACTTTCATCCCTGTAACTTCAAGGCCTTTCGGGGGTTGTCTGCATGGCTATCATGATTAGCCTAACAAAGTACAACAATAAAACCTTGGCTCTTGAAAGCCCGTTAATTGGCTGTATTTTGGTAGTACTGTTCTTATTAGTTTAATACCTGTTACAACACCGAATGGTGGGAGGTCTATATGGCCTGCATAATTAGCCGCACCCAACCAAAAAAAAAGGCATACGGTCTTGGACTAAGACCCATGGCTAACTCGGTTGTTTAAAGTAGTACTATTCTTAGCACTTTCATCCCTGTAACTTCAAGGCCTCTTGGGGGTGGTCTACATGGCCATCATGATTACCTTAACAAAATATAACAATAAAACATGTGGCTGGGACCCATGGTAACTAGGTTTTGTTTTAAGTAGAAAAAATAGGAGACAAACGAACAGAAAGTAGAGCACTCACAAAGGGAGACTAGTATAAGTGGCTATTCAGTGGGTATATAATATTAAAACTTAACATTTATTATTCAAAAAAATGATAAAAAAAAACTACTATATAAGTAGTGATTAATACTTAGATTAAAACACAAACAAATAATAAATGGCTGTATATCCACAATGACCCCAGAATGTATACCATAGAACCTCAGAATAGAGTAGGAGGGATTTTTAGGCAGATATACACCAAAAAATGGTTCACGGATTGCACCAAAATCTATCTAAAAAAGAGGATTGACCTCAAACAAAATTATACTATCTAGTGCAATACTGGACCGGTATAGGTCTGTCCAAAATATTCCCTATGACAAAATTAGTATAGTGACTAAGAGGGGAAGTGTAGGTAGCTAGATTCACATAGTCCATACATTCAGCATATTGCACATACCCATTTGTATAGGCAAGAGTGAAGTGTTCACAAACACAAATTAAACCAAAAATACAATCAATGAAAGGTAATATGATTCTATAGATATGTTATAATAAACACATTGACTAGTGAAATGTGACTTGCATAGTTACACTTAGTGGTTGATACAGCCGTAGGAAGAGTGCCTGATGTACATTTCGCCTGGCTTGGCTTTCTCAAAGGCTAACCGGACTGACTGTAGCCACATAGCATATATAGGGTTGTTTTAAGTAGTATTATTCTTATTAGTTTAATACCTGTTACAACACCAAATGGTGGGAGGTCTATATGGCCTGCATGATTAGCCGCACCCAACCAAAAAAAAAAGACATGCAGTCTTGGACTAAGACCCATGGCTAACTCAGTTGTGTAAAGTAGTACTATTCTTATCACTTTCATCCCTGTTACTTCAAGGCCTCTCGGGGGTGGTCTACATGGCCATCATGTTTAGCCTAACATAGTACAAACAATAAAACCTTGGCTCTTCAAAGCCTTTTAATTGGCTTTATTTTGGTAGTACTGTTCTTATTAGTCTAATACCTGTTACAACACCGAATGGTGGGAGGTCTATATGGCCTGCATGATTAGCCGCACCAAACAAAAAAAAAAGGCATGCAGTCTTGGACTAAGACACATGGCTAATTCGGTTGTGTAAATTAGTACTATTCTTAGCACTTTAATCCCTGTTACTTCCAGGCCTCTTGGGGGTGGTCTACATGGCCATCATGATTACCCTCACCAAAATATAACAACAAGACGTGCGGTCAGGGAACCATGGTAAGGTTACTTCCTTTTGCAAAATCGAGTATACCAGTTGCAGGCAGAGGTTCTGACCCTGCATTATGGCTGCACCTCTCCCTAAAAGAGGCATCCGTTATAGAGTCTGTGGGCATGTATGCAAAGAGATGGCCTGCCTAAAAGGAGCAGCAAGGCAGTACAGGTCGTTCTCCTTCAGCCATTTTATACGATGGCCCACGAACCTCAACAGCCACAACAGCAGGAAACACCACCTATGCCATCCTTTAGAACAATAGAGTGCAGGTATGGCATTGATTTTAGGAACACAGAGATAATTTTTAGGAACCGTGAAATTGAATTAAAAACCATGCTTTGACACCCAGTACAGTACAGGTCATTCACCTTCGACCTTTTACAAAAACAACAGCAGGAAATAGGACATATGGCATCCTTTTGAACAATAGAGTACAGGTAGGGCATTGATTTTAGAAACCCAGAGATAATTTTTAGGAAACGGGAAATAGAAAAATACATTGATTCGACACCCAGTACACTTCTTTCTCCTTCTGCCTTTTAATAAGAGGGTCCAGGACCCTCAACAGAAACAACAGTAGGAAAGAGGACATATGGCATCCTTTTGAACAATAGATTACAGGGAAGGCATTGATTTTAGAAACCCGGAGATAATTAGTTGGAACCGGGAAATTGAACCAAAAAAATTATTGGACACCAGTACACTTCTTTCTTCTTCAGCCTTTTTATAAGAGGCTCCAGGACCCTCAACAAAAACAACAGAAGGAAAGAGGACATATGGCATCCTTTTGAACAATAGAGTACAGGTAAGGCATTGATTTTAGAAACCCAGAGATAATTTTTAGGAAACAGGAAATAGAAAAAAACATTGATTGGACACCCAGTACACTTCTTTCTCCTTCAGCCTTTTTATAAGAGGGTCCCGGACCCTCTACAAAAACAACAGCAGGAAAGAGGACATATGGCATCCTTTTGAGCAATAGAGTACAGGTAAGGCATTGATTTTAAAAACCCAGAGATAATTTTTATGAACCGGAAAAATGAACCAAAAAAATGATTGGACATCCAGTACACTTCTTTCTACTTCAGCCTTTTTATAAGAGGCTCCAGGACCCTCATCAGAAAGAACAGCAGGAAAGAGGACATATGGCATCCTTTTGAACAATAGAGTACAGGTAAGGCATTAATTTTAGAAACCCAGAGATAATTTTTAGGAAACGGCAAATAGAAAAAAACATTGATTGTACACCCAGTACACTTCTTTCTCCTTCAGCCTTTTTATAAGAGGGTCCCGGACCCTCTACAAAAATAACAGCAGGAAAGAGGACATATGGCATCCTTTTGAACAATAGAGTACAGGTAAGGCATTGATTTTAGAAACCCAGAGATAATTTTTAGGAAACAGGAAATAGAAAAAAACATCGATTGGACACCCAGTACACTTCTTTCTCCTTCGGCCTTTTTATAAGAGGGTCCAGGACCCTCAACAGAAACAACAGCAGGAAAGAGGACATATGGCATCCTTTTGAACAGTAGATTACAGGTAAGGCATTGATTTTAGAAACCCGGAGATAATTTGTTGGAACCGGGAAATTGAACCAAAAAAATGATTGGACACCCAGTACACTTCTTTCTACTTCAGCATTTTTATAAGAGGGTCCAGGAGCCTCATCAAAAACAACAGCAGGAAAGAGGACATATGGCATCCTTTTGAACAATAGAGTACAGGTACAGCATTGATTTTAGAAACCCAGAGATAATTTTTAGGAACCGGGAAATTGAACCAAAAAAATGATTGGACACCCAGTACACTTCTTTCTCCTTCAGCCTTTTTATAAGAGGGTCCAGGACCCTCAACAGAAACAACACCTGGAAAGTGGACATTTTGCATCCTTTTGAACAATAGAGTACAGGTACGGCATTGATTTTAGAAACCCAGAGATAATTTTTTGGAACCGTGAAATTGGCCAAAAAAATATGCTTGGACACCCAGTACAGGTCGTTCTCCTTCAGCCTTTTTATAAGAGGGTCCAGCACCCTCAACGGAAACAACTGCAGGAAACACCACATATGCCATCCTTTTGCACAATAGAGTACAGGTATGGCATCCATTTTAGAAACACAGAGATAATTTTTAGGAACCGGGAGATGGAAAAAGATGCTTGGACAACCAGTACACTTTGTTCTCCTTCACTCTTTTAATAAGATGGCCCACGAACCTCAACAGGCACAACAGCATGAAACACCACATATGCCATCCTTTTGCACAATCGAGTACAGGTATGGCATTGATTTGAGGAACCTGAAGATAATTGAGAAGAACCGGGAACATTTTACAAAAAATGTGCTTGGACACCCATTACAGGTCATTCTCCATCAGCCTTTTTATACCATGGGCCACGACCCTCAACAGGCACAACAGCATGAAACACCACATATGCCACCCTTTTGCACAATAAACTACAGGTATGGCATAGATGGAACCCGGAGATAATTTAGAGCAACCAAGAGACAGATAAAGATGCTTGGTCGGTCCTCCTCCTTCAAATTTGGGGCACTGCGCATGTGATTTAATAATCCACCAGATATGAGTGGTGTGTTAAGTTGTACTATTCTTAACAGTTTAATCACTGTTATGTGCCTTATTTTTTGCTTTGAGTTTTGTAGCCACAGAGCAGCAGCAGAGGCCAGAAAAATTAGGCATGTGCAAATGACTGAAAAATTGGGTATTGTTGTAGCCACTGCTGTAACAGCGGGCAGAAAAATTGATGTTTATAAAACATTTAGAAAGTGCCCTAAAAGCTTGCGGCTTGAACACTAGTTGTTGGCGGATAAGTCAAACAAGTCATCCTGCATTATAAGAAAAAAAAGCCAGTGTGTATACCAGTTGTAGCCCAAGCCAGCTCATCTCATCATCAGGCCTTTGTTTACTCAAATGTATCGCCCAATGTCAGTCCCTTCGGGATCCATCCCTCATTCATTTTAATAAAGGTGAGATGGTTAAGGCTTTTTTGACCTAGGCGACTTCTCTTCTCAGTAACAAAACCTCCTGCTGCACTGAAGGTCCTTTTGGACAGGATACTTGAAGCGGGGCAGGCCAGAAGTTCAATTGCAAATTGGGATAGCTCAGGCCACAGGTCAAGCCTGCACACCCAGTAGTCAAGGGGTCCATTGTTGAGATCCGCAGTTAATGCTAGGTAGTCTACTACCTGTCGGTTGAGTCTTTCTCTGAGGCTGGATCCTGAAAGGCTCTGGCGATGCACAGGAGTTAAAAAGGTCCGCATGTCCTCCATCAACAAGACGTCAGGAAAGCATCCTGTCCTTTCCACCGTGGTCGTGGGAGGAGGAGGAGGATTACTTTAATCTCTTCCCCTGTTACATTCCCGTTGTGCTGTGACATCACCCTTATACGCTGTGTAAAGCATAGTTTTTAATTTATTTTTAAAATGCTCCATCCTTTCTGACTTGCGGGAATTTGGTAACATTTCAGGAACTTTATGCTTATACCGGGGGTCTAGTAGCATGGACACCCAGTACAGGTCGTTCTCCTTCAGCTTTTTTAATACGAGGGTCCCTCAACAGGCACGACAGCATGAAAGAACCCATTTGCACAAGGTTGGATGCCGAGCTAATCATGTCCCGTTCCTCGTCCTCACTGATTTCACTGAGGGTATCTTCTTCCCCCCAGCCACGTACAACACCACGGGAACCAGAGAGGTGACAACAACGAGCACCCTGGGATGCCTGTTGTGCTCGGTCTTCCTCCTCCTCCTCCTCCTCCTCAAAGCCATATTCCTCCTCTGACTCCTCTTCCTCACAATCCTCTTCCTGCGTTGCCGCTGGTCCAGCAAGCAATGCTGATAAGGCTGTTTGTGGTGGTGATGGACACCACAACTCTTCCTCTTCCACTTCACGCTCATCTACGGCCTGATCCAGCACTCTTCGCAGGGCATGCTCCAGGAAGAAAACAAATGGTATGATGTCACTGATGGTGCCTTCGGTGCGACTGACAAGGTTTGTCACCTTCTCAAAAGGACGCATGAGCCTACAGGCATTGCGCATGAGCGTCCAGTAATTTGGCAAAAACATCCCCAGCTCCCCAGAGGCTGTCCTAGCACCCCGGTCATACAAATACTCATTAACAGCTTTTTCTTGTTGGAGCAGGCGGTCAAACATTAGGAGTGTTGAATTCCACCGTGTCAGGCTGTCGCAAATCAAGCGCCTCACTGGCAGGTTCTTTCGACGCTGGATATCGGACAAGTGCGCCATGGCCATGTAGGAACACCTGAAATGGCCACACACCTTCCTGGCCTTTTTCAGGACGTCCTGTAAGCTTGGGTACTTATGGAAAAATCGTTGTACAATCAGATTACACACATGTGCCATGCACGGCACATGTGTCAACTTGCCCAATTTCAATGCCACCACCAAATTACTTCCATTGTCAGAAACAACCTTGCCAATATCCAGTTGGTGCGGAGTCAGCCACTGATCCACCTGTGCGTTCAGGGCGGTCAGGAGTGCTGGTGTGGTATGACTCTCCGCTTTCAGGCAAGTCAACCCCAAGACAGCGTGACACTGCCGTACCCGGGATGTGGAATAGTACCTGGGGAGCTGGGGGGGTGGCATTGATGTGGAGCAAGATGCAGAAGCAGAAGAGGACTCAGCCGAGGAAGAGGTTATGGAAGAGGTTATGGAAGAGGATGGAGTAGGAGGAGTAGAGGAGGTAGCAGCAGGCCTGCCTGCAAGTCGTGGCGTTGTCACCAATTTTTCTGCAGAGCCATGCATTCCATGCTTGTCAGAAGTCAGCAGGTTTACCCAATGTGCAGTGTAGGTGATATACCTGCCCTGACCATGCTTTGCAGACCAGCTATCCATGGTCATATGGACCCTTGCCCCAACACTGTGTGCCAGACATGCCATAACTTCCTTTTGCACAACAGAGTACAGATTTGGGATTGCCTTTTGTGAAAATAAATTTCTGCCAGGTACCTTCCACTGCGGTGTCCCAATAGATACAAATTTTTTGAAAGTATCAGACTCCACCAGCTTGTATGGTAAAAGCTGGCGGGATAAGAGTTCAGACAAGCCAGCTGTCAGACGCCGGGCTAGGGGGTGACTTTGAGAAATTGGCTTCTTATGCTCAAACTGACTGCGGACAGATGACCAGGAACTGCTACGTAAGAGAGACTCAGTGGAGTATTGTTAAGAGGGGGCAAGAAGGACAGCAGTGGTTGACATGGCTGAAGATGCTGGAGCAGGAGGAGGAGGGCGGCTTTGAGTTTTTGTGCTCCTTCTACTCATGTGTTCTTCCCATCGGTGTTTGTGATAGGAGACCATGTGCCTTTGCAAAGCAGTTGTACCTAGGTGGGTGTTGGACTTCCCATGACTCAGTTTCTTTTCGCACAGGTTGCAAATGGCATTGCTGTTGTCAGAGGCAGACACACAAAAAAATGCCACACTGCTGAGCTCTGCGATGATGGCATTCTGGTGGTGGCAACAGCATGTGTTGATGGGTGTCGGCGTGCTGTCTGGCTGACCCCGGGTGCCGATGCATGCTGTCTGACGGTGCCACTAGCTCCTTGCGATGACCTCCCCCTGCTTCCAACTCGTCTCCTCCTCCTCCTCTCTGTCTCCCCATCTGAACTTTCCCCCTCTTCTTCTTCTCTTCTAGCAGGCACCCACGTGACATCCACCGACACATCATCATCAACCGCTTCCCTTGTATCTGACACATCAAGAAAGGAAGCAGCAGCAGGTACAACATTATCATCATCATCATACCGTACCTCCGTGTCTGTAATGCTGCCTGACTGACACATATCACTGTTTTCTACATCCTCTGTCAATGATGGTTGCGCATCACTCATTTCTTCCAACTGATGTGTCAATAACTCCTGTGATAGATCAAGTGAAGCGGCTGTGGTGCTAGTGTTGGTGGTGGCGACAGGCGGGCGAGTGGCACTGGTCACTTGAGACATGCCCAAAGCACAGTTGGATGTAGATGGTGCATCAAGGTTAGGAGGACTAGGAGCGGACAGCTGTAGAAGATTGGGTATCCTGTGTTAGCCATTCAACTAGGTCCTCCTCAGAACTTTTTGCCTCCCCCCTGGCACCAGGCGTCTGAGCAATGTGCATATTTGTAGGGTCTAAAGGAATCACAGCACCACGACCATGACGACGGAACCTGCGGGGCGGCCTGCCTTTTCCTGTCATTTTTTTTAAAAATGTACACTTACAATACTATTACACAAATTATGAGTGGTGGCACTGGGCAAGTGGGCACAGTATATGCTGTGAGACTGACAACAAAAAAAGACTGATGTTTCAAAGTTAAAAAAGTTTATTTTTTAAATATTAGAAGTACTGTGACAACAAATATGATTGTTGGCACTAGTTGGCAAATGGGCCTGTCTGGCACACAAGCTGGGAGTAAGGCAACTGCAATTAGATTAAACTAGCTGAGTCATGCTTCTTAGTCCAAAAATTGTTTTTACAAAAAATTTACAATACTGTTAGAACAAATATGATTGGTGGCACTAGTTGGAAATGGCAAGTGGGCCTGGCACACATGCTGGCAGGCAGGCAACTGCAATTCAATGGCACTAGGAGACTGAAGATTCACAGTAAAAAAGTTATGATTTAAAAAAATTTCAATACTGTTACAAGAAATATGATTGGTGGCACTAGTTGGCTAGTGGGCCTGGCACACACGCTGGCAGGCAGGAGGAAACTGCAATTCAATGGCCCGAGCAAACTGATGATTCACAATCTAACAATTTTTTATTTTAAATATTAACAATACTGTTACAACAACTATGATTGCTGTAACTAGTTGTCAAGTGGGCCTGGCACACAGGCTGGCAGGCAGGAGGAAACTGCAATTGAATGGCACTAGGAGACTGAAGATTCACAGTCCAAAAGTTATGATTTAAATTTTTTCAATACAGTTACAAGAAATATGATTGTTGGCACTATTTGGCTAGTGGGCCTGGCACACATGCTGGCAGGCAGGAGGAAACTGCAATTCAATGGCACTAGCAAACTGATAAACAGAAAAAACGCACAGAGCGCAACCGCAACTCAAGGTAAAAGTTTTAATATTAAGTATGGCGCTATCAAACTGATTGCACTTACAAGATGTCAGTTACAATATCGCCTTTGTTATACAATTTCTCCGGCTGCACCAAAGTTTTTTTCACTCCTGACGTCACTTCCACTCCTCTTGTGTCCAAGCGTCTGTATGAAAGTCAGTAGCGTTGATGCAGATCACTACCGGTGGCAGTCTGTTTCAGTAACGGCAACTTGTACATGTAAAGATAAGGGTCTGTAGTATTGTCCTCAGTCCTCCGTCTACGCGTTTCATCCGATTGGTACAGACTTTCTCAAGACCCAGGACTCATGTTGTAAAGTTCGCGGGGCTCCTCTATTTAAATGTCTTTATGCATTTTGATTGGATAAGAATGCTCCAATCCTATAGATAATACAGACACACCTTCCTTCCCATAGTAAAGCGGCGGTCAATTCACTTCTATATTAACCACAATTCATATGTGTAGCTTCCATAACTAATATAACATATAATACAAAAGTACATTGATACATTAAAACTGAAACACTTTATTCTTATTTAAAACATAGAAAAACATAGAAAAAGATTGTCATTTTGAGTTAATAGAAACCATTCATACACCACAATGAATGTATAAAATTTCATAATTTCATAAAAAATTAATTAAAAATACTTCAACAAAATTCATTAAAAATACTTAAAAAAAAAAGATTTTCAAAAAAAGTGATAACCACTCGGAACTACAGACTTCCTGAAAAGGTGTATATATTTAAATACATATATATACGTTAAAAAATATATGTAAAAAAATTGTAAAAAATATAAAAAAAATATATAAGCTTAAATATACACACCAATAACTTCTCTAGTATTGTGTACATTGTGTTGTACCTTCATCCTTAATTAACTTTACTGAAATATATTCTGATGTTGATTTAACACCGATGAACTAATCGGTGTGTAAATCTTTACACCTAACTGATACTCATTCACATCGAGATACTACATAAATCTAAATCATGAAGGCTTGCAGATCTAAATCTATATTCAAGCCTTTAGGGGCCAAACATTCAAGGTTCTGGATCCATTTAGTTTCCTTTTTTCTTAATGTAGTGAGTCTTTGATGAGGGTTGGAATTGACTGGCACTATTTCTAAAATGCTAATTTTCAAACTACTGGGATCTTGTTTGTGAAAAATTCTAAAACTGATGATTCACAAACTGATGATTCACAATCTAAGAATTTTTTATTTTAAATATTAACAATACTGTTACAACAAATATGATTGTTGTAACTAGTTGGCAAGTGGGCCTGGCACATAGGCTGGCAGGCAGGAGGAAACTGCAATTAAATGGCACTAGGAGACTGAAGATTCACAGTCAAAAAAAGTGATGATTTATAATTTTTTCAATACTTTTACAAGAAATATGATTGGTGGCACTAATTGGCTAGTGGGCCTGGCACACAGGCTGGCAGGCAGGAGGAAAGTGCAATTCAATGGCACAAGCAAGCTGATGATTCACAATCTAACAATTTTTAATTTTAAATATTAAAAATACTGTTACAACAAATATGATTGGTGTAACTAGTTGGCAAGTGAGCCTGGCACACAGGCTGGCAGGCAGGAGGAAATTGCAATTCAATGGCACTAGGAGACTGAAGATTCACAGTCTGAAAAGTTATGATTTAAATTTTTTTCAATACAGTTACAAGAAATATGATTGTTGGCACTAGTTGGCTAGTGGGCCTGGCACACACGCTGGCACAAGCAAACTGATGATTCACAATCTAACAATTTTTTATTTTAAATATTAACAATACTGTTACAACAAATATGATTGGTGTAACTAGTTGGCAAGTGAGCCTGGCACACAGGCTGGCAGGCAGGAGGAAACTGCAATTCAATGGCACGAGCAACTGATAATTCACAATCTAAGAATATTTTTTTTAAATATTAACAATACTGTTACAACAAATATGATTGGTGCAACTAGTTGGCAAGTGGGCCTTGCACACAGGCTGGCAGGCAGGAGGAAACTGCAATTAAATGGCACTAGGAGACTGAAGATTCACAGTCAAAAAAGTTATGATTTAAATTTTTTTCAATACAGTTACAAGAAATATGATTGTTGGCACTAGTTGGCTAGTGAGCCTGGCACACACGCTGGCAGGCAGGAGGAAAGTGCAATTCAATGGCACGAGCAAACTGATGATTCACAATCTAACAATTTTTAATTTTAAATATTAACAATACTGTTACAACAATTATGATTGGTGTAACTAGTTGGCAAGTCGGCCTGGCACACAGGCTGGCAGTTAGGAGGAAACTGCAATTCAATGGCACTAGCAAACTGATGATTCGCAATCTAACATTTTTTAATTTTAAATATTAACAATACTGTTACAACAAATATGATTGGTGTAACTATTTGGCAAGTGGGCCTGGCACACACACTGGCAGGCAGGAGGAAACTGCAATTCAATGGCACTAGGAGACTGAAGATTCACAGTCAAAAAAGTGATGATTTAAAAAAAATTCAATAATGTTACAACTAATATGATTGGTGGCACTAGTTGGCTAGTGGGCCTGGCACACATGCTGGTAGGCAGGAGGAAACTGCTATTCAATGGCACTAGCAAACTGATGATTCAAAATCTAACAATTTTTCATTTCAAATATTAACATTACTGTTACAACAAATATGATTGGTGTGACTAGTTGGCAAGTGGGCCTGGCACACAGGCTGGCAGGCAGGATGAAACTGCAATTCAATGGCACTAGGAGACTGAAGATTCACAGTCAAAAAAGTTATGGTTTAAAAAAATGTCAATACTGTTACAAAAAATATGATTGGTGGCACTATTTGGCTAGTGGGCCTGGCACACACGCTGGCAGGCAGGAGGAAACTGCAATTCAATGGCACGAACAAACTGATGATTCACAATCTAGCAATTTCTTATTTTAAATATTAACAATACTGTTATAACAAATATGATTGGTGTAACTAGTTGGCAAGTGGGCCTGGCACACACGCTGGCAGGCAGGCAGGCAGGCAACTGCAATTAAATAACAATAGCAGAATGATGTAACAGTTTGTTTTTAAAAAAGTTACAAAAATGTTACAACAGATAGGAGTAATGGCACTCAGGATAGAACTAGGCCCCTAATATGCCGCCCCCACTATCGCTGACCCCTGCATATTATTTTTAACCCCTAATCTGCCGCTCCGTATACCGCCGCAAAATACATTATAGTTATGTACCCCTAATCTGCTGCCCCAAACACCACCGACCCCTATATTATATTTATTAACCCCTAATCTGCCCCCCACAATGTCGCCGCCAGCCACCTACAATAATTAACCCCTAATCTGCCGATTGATCTCGCCGCTAGTCTAATAAATGGATTAACCCATAAAGCTAAGTCTAACACTAACACTAACACCCCCCTAAGTTAAATATAATTTAAATCTAACTAAATAAATTAATTCTTATTAAATAAATTATTCCTTTTTAATGCTAAATACTTACATGTAAAATAAACCCTAATATAGCTACAATATAAATAATAATTATATTGTAGCTATTTTAGGATTAATATTTATTTTACAGGCAACTTTGTAATTATTTTAAACAGGTACAATAGCTATTAAATAGTTAATTACAATTTAATAGCTAAAATAGTTAAAATAATTACAAAATTACCTGTGAAATAAATCCTAACCTAAGTTACAATTAAACCTACAAATAACTACAATGAAATAAACTAACTAAAGTACAAAAAATAAAAAAGAACTAAGTTACAAAAAATAAAAAAATATTTACAAACATTAGAAAAATATTACAACAATTTTAAACTAATTACACCTACTCTAAGCCCCTAATAAAATAACAAAGCCCCCCAAAATAAAAAAAATGCACTACCCTATTCTAAAATTACATCGGTGTGTTACCCGGTGTGGGGTTTGGGTTAGATTAGGGGTATGTGGGTGGTGGGTTTTAATGTTGGGGGGGTTGTATTTTTCTTTTACAGGCAAAAGAGCTGAATTCTTTGGGGCATGCCCCACAAAGGTCCCTTTTAAGGGCTGGTAAGGTAAAAGAGCTTTGAACTTTTTAATTTAGAATAGGGTAGTGCATTTTTTTTATTTTGGGGGGCTTTGTTATTTTATTAGGGGGCTTAGAGTAGGTGTAATTAGTTTAAAATTGTTGTAATATTTTTCTAATGTTTGTAAATATTTTTTTATTTTTTGTAACTTAGTTCTTTTTTATTTTTTGTACTTTAGTTAGTTTATTTAAATGTATTTATTTGTAGGTATTGTATTTAATTAATTTATTGATAGTGTAGTGTTAGGTTTGATTGTAGGTAATTGTAGGTATTTTATTTAATTTATTTATTGATAGTGTAGTGTTAGGTTTAATTGTAACTTAGGTTAGGATTTATTTTACAGGTAATTTTGTAATTATTTTAACTAGGTAACTATTAAATAGTTATTAACTATTTAATAGCTATTGTACCTGGTTAAAATAATTACAAAGTTACCTGTAAAATAAATATAAATCCTAAAATAGCTACAATATAATTATAATTTATATTATAGCTATATTAGGGTTTATTTTACAGGTAAGTATTTAGCTTTAAATAGGAATAATTTATTTAATAATAGTTCATTTATTTCGTTAGATTTAAATTATATTTAAGTTAGGGGGGTGTTAGGGTTAGGGTTAGACTTAGCTTTAGGGGTTAATACATTTATTATAGTAGCGGTGAGCTCCAGTCGGCAGATTAGGGGTTAATGCTTGAAGTTAGGTGTCGGTGATGTTAGGGAGGGCAGATTAGGGGTTAATACTAATTATTATAGGGTTATTGAGGCAGGAGTGAGGCGGATTAGGGGTTAATAACTTTATTATAATAGCGGCGTGGTCTGGTCGTCAGATTAAGGGTTAATAAGTGTAGGCAGGTGGAGGCAACATTGAGGGGGGCAGATTAGGGGTTAATAAATATAATATAGGGGTCGGCGGTGTTAGGGGCAGCAGATTAGGGGTTCATAGGGATATCGTAGGTGGCAGCGGCGTGCGGTCGGCAGATTATGGGTTAATAAGTGTAGGCAGGTGGAGGCAACGTTGAGGGGGCAGATTAGGGGTTAATAAATATAATATAGGGGTTGGCGGTGTTAGGGGCAGCAGATTAGGGGTTTATAGGGATAACGTAGGTGGCAGCGGCGTGCGGTCGGCAGATTAGGGGTTAAAAAATTTTAATAGAGTGGCGGCGATGTGGGGGGACCTCGGTTTAGGGGTACATAGGTAGTTTATGGGTGTTAGTGTACTTTAGAGCACAGTAGTTAAGAGCTTTATAAACCGGCGTTAGCCCAGAAAGCTCTTAACTACTGACTTTTTTCTGCGGCTGGAGTTTTGTCGTTAGATTTCTAACGCTCACTTCAGCCAAGACTCTAAATACCGGCGTTAGAAAGATCCCATTGAAAAGATAGGATACGCAAATGGCTTAGGGGGATCTCCGGTATGGAAAAGTCGCGGCTGCAAAGTGAGCGTTAGACCCTTTCCTGACTGACTCCAAATACCAGAGGGCGGTAAAAACCAGCGTTAGGAGCCTCTAACGCTGGTTTTAAAGGCTACTGCCCAACTCTAAATCTAGCCGAGTATGTGCTGGCAGCCTGATACACAGGCTGGCACTAGTGGTGGCAGGCTGGCTTGTGAACTAATATTAAATAACACTCGAAGAGTGATGTAAAAGGTTTTTTTACAAAATTTAATGTTATGTTACAACAGATAGGAGTCGTGGACTGGCACTGAGGATGGAAGTAGGCACAGTATATGCTGGCAGCCTGACACACAGGCTGGCACTAATGGCAGCCTGGCTGGCCTGGCAACTAAAATTTAATAACACTAGAAGAGGACTGATGTTATTTTTTTTTTTTTACATAAAATATACACTAATGTTGTTACACCACATATAAGTGATGGAAAAAAAAAATAATCTGTGTAACACTATATGATGTGGGCCAGAAACACACAGGCCTGATGGAAAAAGAAATTAAATTACACTAGCAAGATGATTTAAAACATTTTTTTTTAACTTTAAAATAATGTAAAGCAGATATGAGTCGTGGCTGGTAGGTAGGGCAGCAATTTACCACAGTATGCTGTGTAAGTGAGAAACACACAGGCCTGATAGAAAATTAAATTAGATTACACTAGCAAAATAATTTAAAAGTTTTTCTTTTAACCCCTTAAGGACTGGGCATTTACGGTGAAAACTTTCTCCATTTTTGCCATCACTTAATTTAAACTGAAAAAGAGCCTTTTTTTATTCACCTATATATATATTATATATATATTTATATATACAGTATATATATATATATATATATATATATATATATATATATATATATTAGACAACCTAACGGCTAGATTTAGAGTTTTGTCGGTAAAGACCCGCGTAGCTAACGCAGCTTTTTTTACTACCGCTGCTTCCAAACAACGCTGGTATTGAGAGTTGTCTGAGTGGCTGTGTTAGGCTCAAAAAAGGGTGCGTTGAGCTGAATTTACTGCCACTTCAACCCTGAATACCAGCGTTGCTTACGGTAGTGGTAAGCTGGCAAACAGTTTCTAAGTCTGCACCTAACACCCTAACATGAACCCAGAGTCTAAACACCCCTAACCTTACACTTATTAACCTCTAATCTTCTGCCCCTGCTATCACTGACACCTGCATTATACTATTAACCCCTAATCTGCCGCTCCGGACACCACCACAACCTACATTATACCTATGTACCCCTAATGTGCTGCCCCTAACATCGCCAACACCTATATTATATTTATTAACCCCTAATCTGCCCCCCACCCAACATCGCCGCAACCTTACCTACACTTATTAACCCCTAATCTGCCGACCGGACCTCGCCGCTACTCTAATAAAGTTATTAACCCCTAAACCACTGCACTCCCGCCTCGCAAACCCTATAATAAATAGTATTAACCCCTAATATGCCCCCTCCAACGTCGCCGCCACCACCTAACTTCAAGTATTAACCCCTAATCTGCCGACCGGACCTCGCCCTACTATAATAAATGTATTAACCCCTAAAGCTAAGTCTAACCCTAACCCTAACACCCCCCTAAATTAAATATAATTTTAATCTAACGAAATAAATTAAATCTTATTAACTAAAGTATTCCTATTTAAAACTAATTACTCACCTGTAAAATAAACCCTAATATAGCTACAATATAACTAATAATTATATTGTAGCTATTTTAGGATTTATATTTATTTTACAGGCAACTTTGTATTTATTTTAACTAGGTACAATAGATATTAAATAGTTATTAACTATTTAATAGCTACCTAGTTAAAATAATTACAAATTACCTGTAAAATAAATATTTTATATATTTCTGTGGTGTAGTGCCCCCCTCCCCAGCTCTCCAATCTAAGTGGTCATTTTCTAGGGCCTTTCTCTACCCTATCCCCTCTTATTGAAATTCTTCTTCTCACCTTCTCTACCTCATCAAAATAGATTACAAGAAGAATACAATGTATATCTGAAATGTATTGAGAGAAAAATATGTTCTTCTTTTAAACTCCTTTGAAGCTTTTCTATTGTTTGTAAACCTTTAAGTTTGACATGTTGTTCTGCATTATTTTTTATTACCAGGAGTCAAATCCCATATGTAAAATAAAACTATGAATGTAAATTTTCATCTAATAGCTTAACACTTATTTAACGGCAAACCATAGATTCATTGAATTTAGTTTACCTTTTGAGAGTCAATAGGCACTTCAGATTTTACGATAATATATGGGTCACATTCAATAAAGAAGGTTGTCTGAGAAAGCTTTACTGAAAAATAACTAATTAGTCACAAAAAGGGGAATGACTTAAAGGGGAACCATGCTCACAAATATTCTCTCATCCATATTTAAGAGTGGCATTTGAAAGTATATTTTTTGAGTAAAAAAGTATAAAATTAAAATTATTTCATTTAAATTTAAAATAATATATCAATATCAGTAAGGCAGATCATGCTATTGCTTTTTGTCATAGATATTTCCTACTTATGTTCTATTAGTATAAAAAGGAAACAACAATCATGCAATGAGTATTAAAGAAAGTATTAGCTGAAATGCATTCAATAACTAGAAAGTAGTCAAATGATTTAGTTGTATTAGTTTGAACTTGGATTATATCATTTTTGAGATAATGCTCAGTAAATGTTTTGGAAGTAAATTAATCCATGTGTCTCATTAACTATTTAAATATTAAGGGTTAGATTACATGTGGAGCCCTAAATTATCACCCTCCTGCAAATGGGCTAATTTGCACGTTTGTGGGAGCACGATAATTTACCAGCAATTACAAGTGGCTAGTTATTGCTACCACAACCTCACGGTAGCAATTTGCACTCCGAAAATAAACCAGAGATCCGATCTCTGGTTAATTTTCTAAAAGTGCCCAAATGCTCTCAAATTAGAGGGCATTATAGTTTTTTTATAAAAAAAAAAATAGCATTATTTTGTAAGTAAAAAAAAAATGCACTAGGCAGTTTTTGGGATTTAAAGTTGGTGGGAGTGGGGTGTTAGAAAAAACATTCACAGAAAAGTGCCTTTACATTGTGGTCTATTACCAAGATTACAAGTTGTGCGGTACTTCTATGTCTTTGCAAGCAGAATAGTCAGCTCACCCTTATTACAAGTTGCCCCGAACGGCTATGTCGCTAGCGTTTTAGCCTATACAGCAACGATCCATTCCGCACTCAAAAAATGGCCTTTAAGTGTGGAATATTCAGTTCACCCATGGCACAGGTTGTGAAGTCAGGCTATTCCGCTAGTGTTACATCTTATAGCATAATGATGCAGTAGTTATGGATTTTGCGAAAAAAAAATGTTTCACAAAACTCATAACAAAAATGTTACGAAGTACTCTAACACCCATAAACTACCTATTAACCCTTAAACTGCCACCCCCGCATTGCAAAAACTATAATAAACCTATTAACCCCTAATCCGCCACCCACCCGCATCGCCAACACTACAATAAACCTATTACAGCTAAAAGAATCACATAAATCTTCTGACAATACAACCATGGTGCTCAATTATCAACACACAGCTATCGACCAATTGCAAAGTCAGATGGAGGACCTTGATAACAGGGGATGCCATCAAAATTTAAGGATCCGTGGAATCCCTGAAAAGATACACCCCCAGCAGCTGCCCTCATATTTGCAGAATCTATTTAAGTTTCTCCTAGAAAATGACAAAGACCCTATCAATCTGGAGAGAGCGCATAGGCCCTAAGGCCGAAACCTCCCAGTGGAATGGTCAACAATAGCAAGGAAAAGAAAAAATATGGCCACTACACACTCTCCACCAGCCTCAACATCCTCTGAGCCCCCCTGAAACTCTCACATCCAGTGGTCCGTAAGAACGTTATGCAGAGTCATAGAAAGTTTAACAGGTTTTCCTTAATATGTAGATACTTATTATGAACCCTATCAGGACTAATAAAGACACTATATTTCAAGAATGTAATATTAGCGCACAAACAGAGTGGATTGGCAAGAACACCTGCCTCAAATCCCCCCCCTCCTTTCTTTTTCCATCCCTATGATGAGAAGCAATTCCATAATTTCTCCGATGATTCTTAGCGAACCATCGGATTTTGTTATAAAGTTGTAACTATTGTTTTATTATTTTTATTACTGTTTATTGTTGTTACCAGTAACATCTTATTGTAAACTTATTCTCTTTAGGATGTTACAGAGGGGATTTACCCTCTTCATACAACTCATAATTTGTGCTGCATCTGATTCACCTCTTATAGCTAAGAGCATTATGAAACCTCGGCCATCAGGTAAGACAGCAATACTTCAGATGACATGATCTCCCCAGACACCAATATGACTATCCCTAAAATACATATAATATCACAAAATGCAAAGGGTCTCAACTCCCCTACCAAAAGATCAGTTGCCCTCAAGAGTTTTGCCAAATATATATATATATATATATATATATATATATATATATATATATATATATATATATATATATATATATATATCCAGGAGACTCATTTTATGTCTGGTTCTGAACTGACCCTGGCCTCAAGGGATTTCCCAGTAGGATACCACAATTTATATTCCACTAAAAAGCAAGGGGTGAGCATAATTTTTCACAAACACCTACATTTTCAACTACATAATAGGGTCACCAATTCAGATGGCAGAATACTAATTTTAATAGGCATCCTTTTCAACAGACCTGTTATGCTGGTTAATTTGTGTGCACCACATAGTAATAGACACAGGTTTTATCAGCGCTTGCTTTCTCTAATAATAGAGCATAAGAAGGGAATTTTGATTATGGGTGGAGATCTCAACGTTATGTTGGATCCCTCATTAAATATGTCTACAGGATCCACACACTCCCGGTCCAGAGCCCCAAATACTGTATTTACCTGCTTAGATCAACTGGGTCTGATTGATGGGTGGAGGATTCAACATCCGACGCAGCATAATTATAATTTTTTTTAACACCCTTGGGCAATCTACACCCACATTGATTACCTGTTTATAAACAGAAACCATTTATCCTTACTTATAGATTCCGACATACAAGCGACCTCCATGGTCAGATCATTCAGTTATAAGCATCCACCCAGAATGACCAGATAAGCCAACGGTCCCATATGTATGGATAATGGATGACTTCCTACTCCATTACCCTGCCACTCATGAAGCCTTGAATTAATACCTGTCTGAATACTTTCAATTTAATAGTATCACTGAAACACACCTTAGATACATATGGGAAGCACACAAAGCAGTAATCAGGGGGAATGTATAAAACATAAGGCCTTTTGGAAGAAAACATACAACTCTACCATCACACCATTAACCACTCAATTAAAACAGGTGGAACTAAAACACAAAAATGCACCTAAAGATCAAACACTACTCACACAAATAAAGCTCAGACAAGAAATTAATGCAATTTTAACAAAAGATTGCCCAAAGAAAGGCATTATCTATAAGGAATAATAATTAATAGGTATAGATGGCGCTAGTCAAAGCTGTGGGTTGTTGTAAATCAAAAATTGAATTTAATAAATTTCCATATGCAAGTCAAGCCACATGCTATATCACCTAAATCCTTTAACTTTTTGATTTTTTAAAACTCTTTGAGAATCAACTAATTTACTGAATGCATACCAAATGCGTGAAGGTTAATAGCAAACTTTTTATTTAAGAAATTGGGTATGTGGTAATACAATAACTCCCCCTTTTTTTAAAAGACTTTTTTTAAAATACACTCACTCAATAGGTTATAATATGAACAAGGATACACTAAAAGATAAAATTTGCATTAAAAACACATGTTCTTTAACTAATAATAAATAAAACAGGTTACAATAACTCAGACAACCACTCAAACTTTCATTCAACAAACAAACAATGGACTAGCAATATCCTCCTGTAAAGCTTCTATCGAGTCTTATCAACACATAAAATTACAATAATATCTTTAGTAAGGACAAAAAACAAATACACTAGAACATTTAAATGAAAACAGTAATAGTCTGAATATGACAAAAGTTCCTTGTAAGACAATGTGCTTTAGGGTAGGGACTTCAGCAGATAACTCCAGTGCTCCAAAACAGGGGTCTTTATAATGACTCGCAATGAGCATAACCCAGTCTTTAAATTTTATTCCTTATACTTCTGCTGTATTGCAGTACTACTATTTCACGCCTAATGGCGGTACTGCAAACTTCGATAATTTAGTTCTCTTGATAATATCTCTTCTTCAGCATATGTAACAATTAGGTTTTTTACTTCTCTGATACTTAGCAGGAACACTCCGATTACAGAGGATTAAGCAAACTTGTTGCCACAACTTTTGTGATACTACGATACTGATCCTTTCAGAGAACTGTATACTTATTCACAATCAGCGTTCTCACCTGCTTTCTTTGAGATTGTGTTGTCTGGCAGTTAAATTCAAGCGTTGCTCTCTGTTCTCTCCTAGTGACAATCCCCTCCTTCACTTGCGCAAAACTTAGATTGGGTTCAGCACTCAGGACCGCACTCAGACCTCTGCACTTAAGTACCAAGGTACGCAGAGTCTGTATATCCCAGATCCAATCAGGCTACTTTTAATTTGATGTATACAGTCTCTTTAACCTTCTACGCGTTTCACCCCTAAGTTGTGGGGCTTTTTCAAGATGCTGTATACTGTCAGGTATATCCTTTAAATACCCTATAGCTTCCCTTCATTCATCAAAATAAGAATGACTTCCTCTTTCACTCTGGAAGTGATTAGTAAGATGGGATCCTCATGTTCACCCAAGTGAACATCTTTTCCTTAATTCTGCCGGGTTAGATAGAGTATGGAACTACTAAGGAGCCCTGCTGATGTTACACTTTCTTCTATACCAAGCATTCATAAAATTAAATTTACATTTAAATTGTTTGGACATTGTCATATTCATCAAACATCAGTTACACACAATGGCCTAGATTTAGAGTTGGGCGGTAGCCGTCAAAACCAGCGTTAGAGGCTCCTAACGCTGGTTTTTACCACCCTCTGGTATTTGGAGTCAGTCAGGAAAGGGTCTAACGCTCACTTTGCAGCCGCGACTTTTCCATACCGCAGATCCCCCTACGCCATTTGCGTAGCCTATCTTTTCAATGGGATCTTCCTAACGCCGGTATTTAGAGTCTTGGCTGAAGTGAGCGTTAGAAATCTAACGACAAAACTCCAGATGCAGAAAAAAGTCAGGAGTTAAGAGCTTTCTGGGCTAACGCCGGTTTATAAAGCTCTTAACTACTGTGCTCTAAAGTACACTAACACCCATAAACTACCTATGTACCCCTAAACCGAGGTCCCCCCACATCGCCGCCACTCTATTAATTTTTTTTAACCCCAAATCTGCCGACCGCACACCGCTGCCACCTACGTTATCCCTATGAACCCCTAATCTGCTGCCCCTAACACCGCCGACCCCTACATAATATTTATTAACGCCTAATCTGCCGCCCCCAACGTCGCCGCCACCTACCTACAATTATTAACCCCTAATCTGCCGACCAGAGCTCACCGCTACTATAATAAATTAATTAACCCCTAATCCGCCTCATTACCGCCTCAATAACCCTATAATAAATAGTATTAACCCCTAATCTGCCCTCCCTAACATCGCCAACACCTAACTTCAAGTATTAACCCTTAATCTGCCGACCGGAGCTCACCGCTACTATAATACATTTATTAACCCCTAAAGCTAAGTCTAACCCTAACCCTAACACCCCCCTAAATTAAATATAATTTAAATCTAATCTAATTATATTGTATCTATTTTAGGATTAATATTTATTTTACAGGCAACTTTGTATTTATTTTAACCAGGTACAATAGCTATTAAATAGTTAATAACTATTTAATAGTTACCTAGTTAAAATAATTACAAATTACCTGTAAAATAAATCCTAACCTAATTTACAATTAAACCTAACACTACACTATCAATAAATAAATTAAATAAACTACCTACAATTATCTACAATTAAACCTAACACTACACTATCAATAAATTAATTAAATACAATACCTACAAATAAATACAATTAAATAAACTAACTAAAGTACAAAAAATAAAAAAGAACTAAGTTACAAAAAATAAAAAATATTTACAAACATTAGAAAAATATTACAACAATTTTAAACTAATTACATCTACTCTAAGCCCCCTAATAAAATAACAAAGCCCCCCAAAATAAAAAAATGCCCTACCCTATTCTAAAATTAAAATAGAAAAGCTCTTTTACCTTACCAGCCCTGAAAAGGGCCATTTGAGGGGCATGCCCCAAAGAATTCAGCTCTTTTGCCTGTAAAAAAAAACATACAATACCCCCCCAACATTACAACCCATCACCCACATACCCCTAATCTAACCCAAACCCCCCTTAAATAAACCTAACACTAAGCCCCTGAAGATCTCCCTACCTTGTCTTCACCACACCGGGTCCCGATCTGTCCAGAAGAGCCTCCGAAATCTTCATCCAAGCCCAAGCAGGGGCTGAAGAGTGACGTCCATCCTCCGGCTGAAGTCTGGATCCAAGCGGCAAATGAAGAAGTCCATCTTCGGGAAGAAATCTTCATCCTATCCGGGCAGAAGAGGACATCCGGACCGGCAAACATCTTCATCCAAGCCGCATCTTCTATGTTGTTCCATCGGATGACGAGCGGCTGATCTTGAAGACCTCCGGCGCGGATCCATCCTCTTAATTCAACGTACAACTGAAGAATGACGGTTCCTTTAAGGGACGTCATCCAAGATGGCGTCCCTCGAATTCCGATTGGATGATAGGATTCAGATTGGATCAGCCAATCAGATTGAGCTTGCATTCTATTGGCTGTTCCAATCAGCCAATAGGATTGAACTTGATTCTGATTGGCTGATTCCATCAGCCAATCAGAATTTTCCTACCTTAATTCCGATTGGCTGATAGAATAATATCAGCCAATCGGAATTCGAGGGACGCCATCTTGGATGACGTCCCTCAAAGGAACCTTCATTCTTCAGTTGGACGTCGGAAGAAGAAGATTGATCCGCGCTGGAGGTCTTCAAGATGGAGCCGTTCATCATCGGATGAAGATAGAAGATGCCGCTTGGATCAAGATGGTTGCCAGTCCGGATCTCCTCTTCTTCCCGGATAGGATGAAGACTTTGGAGCCTCTTCTGGACCTCTTCAGCCGCGGCTTGATAGAAGATTTCAGCCGGATTATGGATTGCCAGCCCCCGCTTGGGCTTAGATGAAGATTTCAGAGCCTGGAGCGATCGGTGAACCTGGCATGGCGAAGATAAGGTAGGAAGATCTTCAGGGGCTTAGTGTTAGGTTTATTTAAGGGGGGTTTGGGTTAGATTAGGGGTATGTGGGTGGTGGGTTGTAATGTTGGGGGGAGTATTGTATGTTTTTTTTTTACAGGCAAAAGAGCTGAATTATTTGGGGCATGCCCCGCAAATGGCCCTTTTCAGGGCTGGTAAGGTAAAAGAGCTTTGAACTTTTTAAATTTAGAATAGGGTAGGGCATTTTTTTTATTTTGGGGGTCTTTGTTATTTTATTAGTTGGCTTAGAGTAGGTGTAATTAGTTTAAAATTGTTGTAATATTTTTCTAATGTTTGTAAATATTTTTTTATTTTTTGTAACTTAGTTCTTTTTTATTTTTTGTACTTTAGTTAGTTTATTTAATTGTAGTTATTTGTAGGTATTGTATTTAATTAATTTATTGATAGTGTAGTGTTAGGTTTAATTGTAGATAATTGTAGGTAGTTTATTTAGTTAATTTATTGCTAGTGTAGTGTTAGGTTTAATAGTAACTTAGGTTAGGATTTATTTTACAGGTAATTTTGTAATTATTTTAAATAGGTAACTATTAAATAGTTATTAACTATTTAATAGCTATTGTACCTGGTTAAAATAAATACAATGTTGCCTGTAAAATAAATATTAATCCTAAAATATCTACAATATGATTATAATTTATATTGTAGCTATATTAGGGTTTATTTTACAGGTAAGTATTTAGTTTTAAATAGGATTAATTTATTTAATAAGAGTTGATTTATTTTGTTAGATAAAAATTATATTTAACTTAGGGGGGTGTTAGTGTTAGGGTTAGACTTAGCTTTAGAGGTTAAAAAATTTATTAGAATAGCGGTGAGCTCCGGTCGGCAGATTAGGGGTTAATGTTTGAAGTTACGTGTCGGCGATGTTAGGGAGGGCAGATTAGGGGTAAATACTATTTATTATAGGGTTATTGAGGCGGGAGTGAGGCGGATTAGGGGTTAATACATTTATTATAGTAGCGGTGCGGTTCGGTCGGCAGATTAAGGGTTAATAAGTGTAGGTAGGTGGCGGCGACGTTGGGGGCAGCAGATTAGGGGTTAATAAATATTATGTAGGTGTCGGCGGTATTAGGGGCAGCAGATTAGGGGTACATAGGGATAATGTAGGTATTGGCGGTGTACGGAGCGGCAGATTAGGGGTTAAAAAGTGTAAGGATAGGGGTGTTTAGACTCGGGGTACATGTTAGAGTGTTAGATGCAGACGTAGGAAGTGTTTCCCCATAGAAAACAATGGGGCTGTGTTAGGAGCTGAACGCTGCTTTTTTGCAGGTGTTAGGTTTTTTTTCAGCTCAAATGGCCCCATTGTTTTCTATGGGGGAATCGTGCACGAGCACGTTTTTGAAGCTGGCCGCGTCCGTAAGCACCGCTGGAATTTAGAGTTGCAGTGGCGGTAAATATGCTCTACGTTCCTTTTTTGGAGCCTAACGCAGCCATTCTGCGAACTCTAAATACCAGCGGTATTTAAAAGGTGCGGGAGAAAAAAAGCCAGCGTAGCTAACGCACCCCTTTGGCCGCAGAACTCTAAATCTAGCCGAATGTTTTACTTCAAACTGAATTTATCCAAAAAAAAAAAACTTCTTGGAATCAAACTTGTGATCCCTTGACTGGAGGTCTATATAGTTACCTCTAAGCTATAGAGGCTTAATACTATGTCAGCATAAATAAATAATGTTGGCTTCAAGAAATGGCTTAAAATGTATTTTTTAAAAATATAAAATATAAATACATTCATGTTTCATATCCCTACTTCTCAAATCTTGCCCTCACGTTATTTTTACACAATATATTAACTAAAAGACTCGAATTTCACCTTCCATATTTTTGGGACGTAGAAATTGGAATGGTTTTTTCATTATTCATCAGCCTTAATGCTTAATCAGGAGAAATCAATGACTGGTAAATGTCTTATATAAAAACGACATAATAACAAACTAAATTCTATTTACTATACCTTATTTATAAAACTTAAAATTGTAGTGAAATACCCTGAAAAAAACAATGGGAATAGAACTCTGGATCCCTTGACCAGGGGGTTCTATCATTAGGATTATTAGGATATTAGGGCTTAATACTATGTATGCACATATGGATAATTTAAGCTTCAAAAGATGGCTACTGAATTTTTTCATTCACACTTTAAACTTCACAATATTTTTCTTTTACATTAATTAAAAACTTAATATAAACCTTTCACATTTTTTTAAAAAAAGGGTGAAGGAAGGAATATGTGGGATGGGGATTGATTCTTGAGGGTACTTATCTTAAGGGCCTTAACTAAACCACTAGACCATATGCGTATTTCAGAATAATTTAAGATATCTACTATATGGCTTACTTCCTCTCTAAACTATCTCATTGTTGGGGAAATGTATATAACACAATTGGGTTGAAGGGTTTCCTCTGTTATTTCTGGTGTTAAAAAAATGATTCAATATCTTTAAAAATGTATTTCCTCTCTAGACAATTTATTGTCTTTTTTAAGTGAGAAAGGGGCTGATATCCAACTCAGAATTCAGCCCATTTGGGTACAGGGAGTTGAAGTTGTAAATAATTTCAGCTTCCTTTCAAAGGAGTTGATTTTCATAATTCCCCCCCCCCTCCAATTTCCTTTTACTCTACATAACCCCCAAAATTTAAGATCCTTTGTATTATTTTTATGAAACTCCCTAAAGTGCTTGTACAAGTGTGTCTCAAGATCGCCTTTCTCAATATGCCAAAGGTGCTCACGTATTCTATCTCGGAGCTTTCTAGATGTCTCCCCTATATAGCTTAGACCACATGAGCATTGTAGCATGTACACTACCCCCTTACTATTACACCTTAAAGTGTCTCTAATCCTATAGTCTATATTTAATCCTGGGATACTAATATTCTTCTTCTTGGTACTAAATTTGTAGGCTTTACATGTGATGCAGGGATAAAAACCACTTACTTCCTTTCCCCATAAATCTTTGTCCTTAACCCTTGAAAATGTTTTCCCTCTCTTGTATTCACTGGGTGCTAACATTGATTTTAAATTTTTTGCCCTTTTGAATACCATTTTTGGATAGGGTGGTCATTTGTCTCCAACTATAGGGTCATTCTTGACTATGTGCCAATGCTTTCTTAAGACTTTTCTAATCTTATTATGATCATCGCTATAATCGGTCATGAAAGGTACATCAAAATCATTCTTACTTTGTGTGACTTTTGTTCTATATGTCAACAATGTATCTCTATTGGTTTCCTTAGCTCTAACTACTGCATTCTTCACAATTCCCTCTTTATATCCTCTTTAATTCCCTACTAAAGTAAATTATCTATAAGGAAGACATTCTTCTTTGAGGGTAACAAATTAGGGCCACGGCTAGCAAGACTGTTAAGTTCCCAAACTATGAAATCTCAAATTGGTAAACTGATCACATCAGATAATCAAACAATATATGATAGCAAGGAAATAGCGAACCACTTTGATTCATACTACATGGAACTCTATAATATCCCTCCAAGCCATCAAACAAGCACACCTACCCGTATGCAAGATTACATCAGAAAAGCAGACTTACCCTATACTCCTATATCTCCACAGGAGATCTTATCTTCCATCTCAGACTTACCCTCTGGGAAAAGTCTGGGTTTAGTTGGCTTAACCAATGCTTACTATAAGAAGTATATGACCTTACTGGCACCACATCTCTTAAAATTGTTTCAAACCCTAAACGAGGGACATGTATTACCTCCAGAAATGCAGCTAACACACATTTCAGTTCTCCTAAAACCTAATAAAACTCCCACAGACCCAAAAAATTATAGGCCTAGCTCATCATTAAACACATACTTAAAAAATATTAGGCAAAATACTTGCAAAAAGGTTAAACAAAGTCCTACCAGATATAATACACATGGACCAAGTAGGTTTCATACCCCATAGAGAAGCTAAGGATAACTATAAGAGCACTGACCCTCATGTCATATGAGAAACACTACAAGATACCTACAGTCTTAATGGCGACTGATGCGGAAAAGGCTTTCGATCGGCTCAATTGGCATTTCCTTCAAGAAACGTTAATTGAGATTGAGGTTTAGGTCCTAATATGCTTCAAAGAATATATGGTCTATTTACACCCCACAGTACAATTAAAGGTTTACTCTCTAATCCCTTTAAAAATAAGCAACGGTACATGGCAGGGTTACCCCATAACCCCATTGTTGTTTGTCCTTACCATGGAAATAATGGCGGCTCATATTCAAAATAACCAATTAATAAAAGGAATTGACATAGGTCCAAATAGTTTTAAAATAGCATTATATGCTGATGATGTCCTTTTCACGATCAGGGACCCTTCCTGATCTATCAAGGAGATAATGGTGGAGCTGAAGGAGTTTAGAGAATATTTTAATTTCTTAGTGAATCCTACCAAATCAGAAATTCTGAACATATCTCTTTCTCCAAGCGACTTCAATACACTGTCGGCAGTTTGCCCATTGCATCTCCAGACTAAGACTCTTAAATATCTAGGGATACATTTATCCCCGAACCCCAAAGTATTATTCAAAAAAAAACTATGTTACTCTTTTACACTCGGTTCAACAAGACTTAAACACTTGGTCAAATGAACCCATATCATGGTGGGGATGCACACAATGCATCAAAATGACTACCTTGCAGAAAATCCTTTACTTCCTACAAGCCCTTCCTATATCATTACCAAAATGGTGCCCAGTCCAGTTGCAAAAATATATAAATGCATTTATCTGGGGCAAAAGCAGACCCAGAATAAATAGGAATGCAATGTATATGGCAGTGGCTAACGGGGGTTGGGCCTCCTCAATATTTCGGTATACTTAGATGCCATGGTTCTACAGAGGGTTTTGGATTGGCATAGTTCATCAGAACACAAAGCCTGGATAGCCATTGATTCTCTCATATTAAAAGTCCCCTTGTTAGGAGCTCTGTGCTGAGTACTAAAGACCCTTAGACCCCACAATGTAAAACACTCACAATCCATAGCCACTTTTTTAAATCCTGGGATGAGCTGATAGCCCAGAATCACTACATATCGGGAGAAAGATCCCCACTCTTCCCAGTTCCTATTATTGCTGAACTTACGGGAGGTTTAGACACAAATTACCAGAGAGTGACAGAATGGAGCTACACCACACATCTGACTAGGTTTTTCAATGAGGGCAAGCATTTGAACAGAGACAAAAATTAGAGATATAGCGAATGGCACTTACTCTTCATGGCTTAAAAATATGCAACTTTCACACTTTGTCTATACATCTCCACATAAGGCAGACTTCCTCAGACACCTTACCCCCTTTGAAAAGGTCTGTTTGGCAGGTAAACCACTCCCGCATTTTCACTCAAAAATGCGTATTTTACTGCAGACAACTCATACCACTGAACTTCCATTCTACACAACCAAATGGCATGAGGGATAATTTATACTACTAAAGATTGGGAATCCATATTTTGCAACACTAAAAAATCATCAACTTCCCCTAGAATGTTAGAACTTAATTACAAAGTCCTACTGAGGTGGTACCTAACTTCTACATGCATACACTCTATTTATCCATCAGCCAATGAGTGCTGTTGGAGAGGCTGTGAGGCCAGGGGTAGCTATAGACACATGTGGTGGGACTGAGAGAAGTTGAGGCAGCTTTGGAAACATGTAGAGAATTACTTCCGAAAGATCCTAAATAAAGATTTTACATTAATGCCCAGTATGGCTTTACTAAACAAACTACCAAATTTCCCCTGCAAATTGAGAAGACAGTTATTATAAATTGGGCTAAATGGAGCAAAATCCTTGATTGCACTTAAATGGAAAACCCGAGACTCTCTGATGGGACAAATTTGGATAGACAAAATAACTGAGTTGTTGACATTAGAGGAATATGGCTATCTAAAGAGGCAGAAACTTTATTTCTTCCATGACATGACATTTATCTGGGAAGATTCCTTACATTCCCCCCACATAGACCTTGACAGACAACGAGACAGAACTGAAGCAGACGGCCTTGATGGCTGAGACAACCCCACTTTGAACATTTTGAACCACTTTTTACGCATCTTAGCGGATGGAGATGGGACTTGCAAAAGGCTGATAGTCTTCGCAGGGGTCTTATGGCCCTATAAACTTGACGTTAACAGGAAAAAAATATATCATTGTATTGTATGGAGCAGCGGAACGTTCCAAGAAATATGAACACAAGAGAATGTACACAGCTTATATGGTTTAAAATGCCAGTGTAGATTATTTGTTGTCTAGTTTACTTGTTGTTTGTCTTTTATCTAGTGCAAGGAGATCCAAAATTCCTTCTACCCAAACTATAAAACATTACAATGTATGAAAAATAACTTGTATTGTTGGGTGATATGCAATGTCTTTGTAATTTCCATGTTTTTCTCTTTGCTTAATAAAAGATGAAAAAAAAGCCACCCCAAAATAAAAAAAACCCTAATCTAACACTAAACTACAAATAGCCCTTAAAAGGACTATTTGTGGGGCATTGTCCTAAGTTTTACAGCTCTTTTACATTAAAAAATACAAATTACCCCCTAACAGTACAACCCCCCACTCACCCAACACCCCAAAATAAAAAAGACCTAACTCTAAAAAAAACTAAGCTACCCATTGCCCCTAAAGGGGCATTTGTATGGGCATTGCCCTTAAAAGGGCAATAAGCTATTTTGCTGCCCATTAAGAAATAAAAAAGCCCTAATCTAAAAAAAACACACAAAAAATAAAAAAAAATCTAGCACTAACCCCGAAATAGGTACTCACCATTCCTGAAGCCCAGTGGTGAAGGTCTTCTTCCAGGAAGATCCATCTTCATCCAGCATGGAGCCATCTTCTTTCTTCATCCAAGTGGTGTGGAGTGAAAGCGGCGCAGAGCAGAGTTAGAACGGCGGACTAGCAGACATCCAGCATGGAGGGTCCTCTTCATGCGATCGTCTGCAGTGCACTAATTATTGAATGCAAGGTACCCGTTTATATTGGGGTACCTTGCATTCTTATTGGCTGAATATTTCAAATAAGCCAATAGGATGAGTGCTACTTAAATCCTATTGACTTGCAATCATTCTTCAGTGTGCGGCAGACGATCGCATGAAGAGGAGCCTCCATGCTGGATGTCTGCGCGGCCACCGTTTCTGCTCCACTCTGCGCTGCCTTCTTTCCACACCACCGGGATGAATAATGAAGATGGCCCTGTGCTGGATGAAGATGTATACATCTTGAAGAAGACCTTCACCGCCGGACTTTAGGAATGGTGAGTACCTATGTCAGGGTTAGTGTTAGATTTATTTTATTTTTTGGGGTGTTGTTTTATTTTAAATTAGGGCTTTTTTGGTTTTTTAATGGGCACTGAAGAGCTGATTGCCCTTTTAAGGGCAATGCCCACATAAATGGCCCTTTATGGACAATGGGTAACTTAGGTTTATATATATATATATATAGATGTAGGGTTTCTCTAAATCCCCTCCTATGTTGGCAATAATGTGTTGCCAACACAGTATTCAAAAGAAGTATTTTTCCAGCCTCCAGTTAAACTTTAAAAAGACCTTTATTCATTTCTTACAGGGTCCATCATATCAACAACGTTTCAAACCTATGCCAGGTTCTTAATCATGTCTACTGAATAGTATACAGAAAATAGGTGCTGTCTTTCACTATCACATTTGCCAACACAGTATTGCCAACACAGGAGGGAATTTAGAGAAACCACTAAATGAATCTAGGTCGATGTACCAGAATAGGTATTAAGTAGTGATTGTAGCACTATTATTTCTTTACAATATACTTCTACACAGAAGGACACTGATAAACCAGAAGTAACTATACTTCCGGTCTCAGTGGAATACATGGCGTGGGTTGCACTGTGGAACATAGGAACTTAATTGATTTACACAGATGATTTGTATTTGTTTGTAACACTTTATGAAACACTATTTAAGAATGTAAAGACACTTGTTCTGTATTCTGATGAAGGGGTCTGTGTGAACCCCGAAACGTCAATACATTTTGGTTTTTGACTTACTACTAAGAAGTCCTGAGAGTGCATTTGTTTGCAACAATATTCATTTGATTTTTGCACCAAAGTTGATGACACAGGAGGGTGGATTCACTTTTAGGAGTGTGCTGTATTATTATCAAGTGAATGCCCCCACCTTTGTAACTTTACAAATCCTTTGACTACTGACTGAGTTTTGTCTGTAAATCCTGTTTATCTGCTGAAGATTTGGGACTTTGATTTATCCATATTGTGTTACCTTTATCCAGCATGAGTCAGCCCTTGACAGCTGTTGAATCACTACATCAACCATCTGACCCCATACAGGACCAGACCATTGGGGAAGACCCAGGTATTCAAGCCCAAAGAGCCCAGACAGGAATTGTTTCCTTCTCAGAAGAAGACGCAGCTAGAATCCTCTTTGCACCAATAACAAGAACTGCTGGTGAGACCCCTGTTAATTTATATTTTACACTGCTTAAATTAAAGAAAAGGGAGACTGATTTGTCCCTACATGGGAGTTACCTATCTGAATATTACTGTACTAGTAAAATTCCTAGAGGTTTTAGAATATGTAACACACCTACAATAGGGAGGGAAAATCCTGACTTTAGGAGAGAGTGGTGTAATATTTTAAATAGATTCTCACTTGACCTTATCTTTTTGGTTATAGATATAAGTCACTCATTTGCTATCAAAGGTGAGAACAGAAATACAAACATTTGCGGGATTACATTAACCTACCCTCTCCACAGATCCTAGTGAAAATTGGCTGACCAAATTAAATCAACAAATTGATAAATATAAAAGTGACTTAGTGGCATTTAAAAACAAAAAAATTGACATAGTCAATTTAGATTATGACAAGGGGAGAGTCTATAAATGGATTACTACCACACAAACTAATCCACCTAGGAGACGACAACACCAGCACTGGGTAAGATTCAATACCATTGACACAATCGGGCTTAATGTTAAGACACGGATAGAGATTTATCCATACACACTGATTCCCTTACCCCACCCCGTACCTCACACTATACGGAACAACCACAAGGACAATTTGGGAGCCCCAATTTTTTAGGAGTTACCACAAGTTCCAGAGGGGGAAACATCACAGGCCCCATATTAGGAGGGCGAATTACATGGCACAGACCACACCGCAGGGGGCGGTAGAGAATATTGTTATTAATTTGAGTTCACACATACTTACGTCCACTGAGAGTAAACTGCTTAATAAAGGTCTATCATTTATTCCAAGCCAGGGAATTTCTGAATTAGATCTCAAGATGGATATTTTTAAATACCAAAGATCAGTCAAAATTAAAGAACACTTTCAATACACTCCAGTAGCCCCCAATATTGTTCCAACTAAATGCAAAAAACCTAGTAGTTTTGAACCAAGCAACTGTAGTCCCACAATCAAAACATTCATTAGACTCATTGCACAAGACATGGAAACAGAAAGGGTAGAATCTAAATGGAAAAATAATCTTTCCAGTAATGAACAGAAAGCTATCAAATCACTACAATCGGACCCTACACTAATCATTCGCCCAGTAGATAAGGGAGGGGCCATAGTCTTTATGGACTAAATTGATTATTGTGAAGACATTGTCCACCAATTAGCAGACACATTGACATATAAAAGGCTAATGTTTGACGCAACATTTCCTTATAAAAATGAACTTGATGACACCATCTGGATGGGATTTACACAGGGATATTTTAGTGAACAAACTAGAGAATTTTGCACAACAGACTGCCCGATTACCCCTATTTTATATATAATACAGAAAATTCACAAATCACTACACAAACCATCTGGTAGGCCCATTGTGTCGGCCAGGGGTTCCATTTTTCAACCTGTGGCCCAATATGTAGACACTTTATTGAAAAATATGGTCAAGAACACAAGGTCTTTTCTTTTAGACACAAATGATCTTATTAAACAACTAGCCACAGTACAGATACAAGAAGGTGATCTGCTGGTTAGCCTTGACATCAATAATTTATATACAATTATTCCCCATGAAAAGGGACTAGAAGCAATCAAAGAACACCTATGTTACGGTTACCCTTAGTCTCGCTGAGAGATGGACCGCTTAGTAGCCTGGATCCCTATTGCTAAAGAGGGGAGAAGCTGCTTTCCATAGTATTCTATATGAGTCTCGCAAATATAGAATAATCTCCCTTAGCTGCAGTACAGCTAGGATACCCTTCTGCCCACAAAAACGAGTCAACGCTGCGATTGAGGGTCAAACAAGAACTCAGGACTGGGATGCCCAGCCTGCTTTTTATTAAGGTTACATGCACACAGGGCACTCCCAGGGGGAGAGGGGGGGAAGCACAAAATCCCCCATCACACATTTAGATAGAGAGCACTGTCCTTTGACAGGCCACAATAGGATTACAGTACTTAAGATAACAAGTTTACAAGTTCATCTTATCAATTAGCAGTCTGGCTCCAGAGGTGATTAGACAATAGTTTCTAAAAGCTGAAAAAAAAGAGTTAACTCTTTATGAAATGAAACTTGTTACAGTTTTCTTGGAGCCCTTCTTAGGCGCTGGCTTGCTGGTTCAGGCATTGCTGCTGGGAAATAAGCTCTTCACAACAAAATAACTAATGCTTCTGTAACATTGCTCCCTTTCTGTGGAACACTCTGGCAGACACGGTCTGACCCCTTTTCGGGGCAGACTAAGGCTGTCCAGACCGCTGGTTATGCGGGGCTGAGGTCGGTTTGTCTGGACAACCCGTCGGCGTTGCCATTCTGTTTCCCAGGTCTGTAAGTAATGGTGAAATTGAAGGTTTGCAACGATAAGCTCCAACGTAATAGCCTGCCGTTATCTCCAGAGACCCGGTTCAGCCACACCAACGGGTTATGGTCGGTGACCAGAGTGAACTCCTGACCATATAAATAGGGAGTCAATTTCTTTAATGCCCACACCAAAGCCAAACACTCCTTTTCGACCGCTGCATAGCTGACTTCGCGGGGCAGGAGCTTCCGGCTGATGTAGGCAACTGGATGCTCCCCTCCATCTTCGCCTACTTGGCTGAGGACGGCTCCCAGCCCGAACATGGAAGCATCTGTATGGACGATAAAACGTTTGTTAAGGGCTGGGGCCGCCAAGACAGGAGCGTTAATTAGAGCATTTTTGAGAGCCTGGAAAGCCGTTTCACAGTGGGGAGACCACAGGACCTGTCGAGGTAAGTTCTTCTTGGTCAAGTCAGTCAGGGGTTTGGCAAGTGTGCTGTAGTCTGGTACGAACCGTCTATAGTACCCTGCCGTGCCCAGGAAGGCTAGGACCTGAGTCTTAGTGATGGGGGTGGGCCAATTGGCGACAGCTTCTATTTTGGCCGGCTCTGGTCGCTGCTTTCCACACCCCACCCGGTGACCCAGGTACTGTACCTCGGCCATCCCAAAGTGGCATTTTTCTGGCTTCAGAGTCAGGCCAGCAGCCCGGATCTGATCCAGAACCATTCCCACATGAGCTAAGTGGTCCTCCCAGGACTCACTGTGGATCGCTATGTCGTCCAGGTAGGCGCAAGCAAAACTCTGGAAGCCATCCAGGAGCCTATCCACCAAGCGCTGGAATGTAGCTGGGGCATTCTTCATCCCAAACGGCATTACCCTAAACTGATATAAGCCGAATGGGGTGACGAATGCCGACTTGGGGATAGCCTCCGGGGCCAGGGGAATCTGCCAGTAACCTTTGCAGAGGTCAATAGTGGTCAGGTAATTTCCCCTGGCTATACGATCGAGTAGCTCGTCTACCCTGGGCATAGGGTAAGCGTCCGTCACGGTATTTTCATTGAGCCTCCGATAGTCTACGCAGAACCGGGTGGTCCCATCTTTCTTGGGCACCAAGACAACTGGGGAGGCCCAGGGACTATCGGAGGGCTCAATTACCCTGAGCTGGAGCATCTCATCGATCTC
The DNA here is from genome assembly GCF_027579735.1 of Bombina bombina. Taxonomy (NCBI): domain Eukaryota; kingdom Metazoa; phylum Chordata; class Amphibia; order Anura; family Bombinatoridae; genus Bombina; species Bombina bombina. Next base: position 456,579,225 of record NC_069500.1, on the reverse strand, counting down.
CTTCTTCATTCCTGTCCTAACTGCTTCGGGGATTCGGTACGGAGCCTGGCGCAAGGGAGCTTGTCCCGGAGTATCTACCTGGTGGGTGGTTAAAGTAGTGTACCCTGGCTTCGGGGAGAAGGTGAGGTGTTTGGACTGGAGGAGTTGGTTGAGCTGCTCCCTTTCAGTGGGGCTAAGTCGGTCCCCTATCTGAACCTGCGCCACTATACCTGTGGGGAGGCTCTTTTCTAATAGGTCTGGAATGGGTAAACTGTCGGGGTCTTCCTGAGGGGAACAACATACGGCCGTCACGTTCTCTGGTCGCTCAAAATATTCCTTGAGCATGTTTACATGGAATGTCTTTCTAAGATTGTTGTCGTGGCAGCTAGCTATCACATAAGTGGTGTCTCCCCTTTTCTCTACGATCTGGTAGGGACCCTGCCAGGACGCCTGCAATTTGTCTGTCTTCACCGGCTTAAGTACTAACACCTTTTGTCCTATGGTGAAGATTCTCTTTCGGGCCCCCCGATCGTACCATACTTTCTGTCTTCTCTGGGCCAACTGGAGATTAGCCCGCACGGATTTGGCTAATTGCTCCATTCGGTCCCTGAGTTCCAGCACGTATGGCACAATTGGGACACCGTCAGCCTCCATCTCTCCCTCCCAGTGCTCCCGGATCAGGTTTAGGGGTCCCCGTACCTTTCTTCCGTAGAGCAACTCGAAGGGAGAGAACCCTGTCGTTTCCTGGGGCACCTCCCGATAAGCAAATAGGAGGTGCGGCAGGAAGCGTTCCCAGTCTCGGTATTCCTGAGTGAACGTCTTGAGCATTTGCTTGAGGGTCCCATTGAACCTCTCACACAGCCCGTTCGTCTGGGGGTGGTATGGGGAGCTTAGGAGGGACTTAATTTTGCAAACCTGCCAGAGTTGTTGGGTCAATTCAGCCGTAAATTGGGTGCCTCGGTCGGATAGGATTTCTTTTGGAAATCCTACCCGGGAGAACACCTGTACTAGTGCATTCGCTACCGTATCCGCTTGTATGTTGGATAGGGCGACAGCCTCTGGGTACCTGGTAGCGTAGTCCACTACGGTAAGAATGTATCGCTTACCGGAGGGACTAGGGGTAGCCAGTGGTCCCACTAGGTCAATAGCAACCCGGCTGAAGGGTTCCTCTACAATGGGCATATTTACTAGCTGGGCTTTAGGGTGATCGCCTCGCCTTCCTACTCGTTGACACACATCGCAGGTGTTACAGTAAGTTCTAACGTCAGCGTGCACCCCTGGCCAAAAGAACGTGTGAGTAATGCGGTGTAGGGTACGGGTAACGGCTAGGTGGCCTGCTAAGGGGATGTCGTGGCCTATTTTGAGGATTTCTTGACGGTATTTGTGGGGCACTACCAGCTGTCGCCTACGCTGTCCCCTTTTCTCTGTCCAGCGGTATAGTTTCCCTTTTTCCCATAAGAATGTTTCGTTATCTGCCCCGCCCCCTCCGGTCTCTGCTCGTTCCCGGTACTTTTGTAAGGTCGGGTCAGTCTTAGACTCTGCCTCGAAGGCATCTTGGGTGTCCCAGGGTATGGGGCCTAACCTGTCAGGCAAGGTCGGGGTAGGTCTTACCTGTGTCTCCCGCACTGGTGAGAGCTCTCGCTCCGTCCGGGCTTGGGCCCGTGTAGTCACTGGGTCCGCCTCGTTGTTGCATACTGGAGCATAGGCAGAAGTCATGGGGCCCAAATCGTTGCCCAGTAGTACTTCGGCAGGTAAATTATCCATTAGGCCCACGTTCACAGCCCCCTTTCCCGCTCCCCAATCAAGATGCACTTTAGCTGTTGGAATTTTGTACACATCCCCCCCCGCCACTCTAACGGCCACAGTCTGTCCGGATCGCTTGTGCTCTGGCACCAAATGACTCTGTACCAGCGTGATAGTAGCCCCTGTGTCTCGCAATCCCTCGGTAGATCGCCCCTCGAGCCATACCCTCTGCCGATGGTGCTGGCGGTTATCTGAGGCAGCATATACAGGGTCTGCCTCGTGAAGCGGCCCCACATATCCCTCCATAGGGGCCTCTTGGTTAACACAGAGGGCCCGGGCCGGACGATAGGACCCAGAGGGGTAATTGTAATTCCTGGGTGTCTGGTGCGTATTAAGGGGGCAGCTAGCCATGAAATGCCCTGGTTGCTTGCATCGGTGGCAAGTCGGTCTGGGACGCTCAGAGCTGTTATTGGGTGGTCCTGAGTGTCGGACGGGCCCTGTGGGCACCGGGGCTCGGAATTCAGCACGAGGGGGTGCACGGTAAACCTCTCTGGGTTCGACCCGTGCTGGAGCTCGGTAGTTCATGGGTTCGTGAAGACGGGAGTCATAATGTTCATCGGCCAATTTGGCTGCTTCTTCTAAGGTAGAAGGCCGCCTGTCTCGCAGCCATTCCTTCCCTTGCTGTTCCATGCCATTATAAAAATGTTCTAAGAGAAACAATTGTAAAATTTCCTCCCCAGTCACCGCTTTACTTCCGCTCAGCCAGTGATTTGCCGCTCTCCGCATTCGGTGCGCCCATTCCATATGGGTATCGTTAGGCTTCTTTTCCGTGCCCCGAAACTGTCGGCGATACGTGTCCGGAGTTACAGCGTACCGTCGCAACAGTGTCTCCTTAACTAGCTCATACTGTGTCACTTCCTCAGCACCCAGAGTACGAAAGGCTTCCAGGGCTCGCCCGGATAGTTTCCCAGACAATATCGTGGGCCACTCTCTGTTGGGAATCTGGTGCAGGGCACATTGCCTTTCGAAGTCCGCCAAATATTCATCAATCCCTGTCTCGCTCTCTAGGAAGGGTCGAAATGCCGCATAGGGTATCTTGGGCCTCCCAGCATTTTCGACAGGGATGATTACCTGCGGGGCTTCAGCATTGCGGTGTGCGTTCGCTAGGTTGAGTTCGTGGGCTCGAGTCTCTCGTATATCCTCGTCCGCCTCCGCCATCAACTGCTGTACCAATTCCATGGAGGGGTTCGGCCCGTATAATGAGAGCCTTTCCCGAACAATCCTGGTTTTTTCGTCACTAATCGTGGTCGGTGTTTCCGCCATTGTGAAGCTCTGATCCAGTTCGGTCAATTCTGCGATCAGCTCTCTCCTCGGCCGGTTGCTGGCGTACCCCCCTCTGCTTTCAAGTAAATCCTTTAGGGTTGTACGCTTCAATTTTTCGTAAGCGCTCTCCATCTGTTCTGTACCTCTCCTAGGAAATCCAGGAAAATCCCGCCGCTGCCGCCAAATGTTACGGTTACCCTTAGTCTCGCTGAGAGATGGACCGCTTAGTAGCCTGGATCCCTATTGCTAAAGAGGGGAGAAGCTGCTTTCCATAGTATTCTATATGAGTCTCGCAAATATAGAATAATCTCCCTTAGCTGCAGTACAGCTAGGATACCCTTCTGCCCACAAAAACGAGTCAACGCTGCGATTGAGGGTCAAACAAGAACTCAGGACTGGGATGCCCAGCCTGCTTTTTATTAAGGTTACATGCACACAGGGCACTCCCAGGGGGAGAGGGGGGGAAGCACAAAATCCCCCATCACACATTTAGATAGAGAGCACTGTCCTTTGACAGGCCACAATAGGATTACAGTACTTAAGATAACAAGTTTACAAGTTCATCTTATCAATTAGCAGTCTGGCTCCAGAGGTGATTAGACAATAGTTTCTAAAAGCTGAAAAAAAAGAGTTAACTCTTTATGAAATGAAACTTGTTACAGTTTTCTTGGAGCCCTTCTTAGGCGCTGGCTTGCTGGTTCAGGCATTGCTGCTGGGAAATAAGCTCTTCACAACAAAATAACTAATGCTTCTGTAACAACCTATTAGAATTTGAAGACTATAGTGGTCCACCAATTGAATTTGTCCTATCTCTGATTGAATTATGCCTTAAGAGTGTCAGTATATTTATGAAAATCTTAGCAGTATTCTCTAAACAATGTGTAAGTATATGGCAGGGAATATATTTAACAATCTTCCTTTAAACTAAACCTGCAATCAAACATACATTTGCTAAGACAATAAAATTAATCTAAATATCTGAATTCTTTATTATTAGTAAATAACTATGAACATGTTGATACGTACATATTTGTAATGATTAGAATATGAGTCAATATTATATGCGTTAAAACAAAAACTATTTAAAATATGCTATGCAAAGCTCATGCCAATTTACTTTAAACCCAATCTTTCATTCAGAACTGCATTTAAAATATTACAATGAGACCTAAAATAGCAGTTACAAACATTCAGCAATATGATTTACAGTGTTAATTTAAGCAATAGGATAATATATATGTTCTGCTATTTAACTGTAATCCTAACACAACATTAACTTACAATATCAGAACTTGCATAGATGAGTTACTTAGCCAATCAGAAACAGATTTAAACAATACCAAGGTTTATGATTACCAATTTAAAATACAATATACTTCATCAAATAAACAGCAATTCAGTTTCCAATATTTCTTAACAGGTCCAATTCACCTCAGAAATTCAAAATTGGGGTAAAGCATATGGAGTCCAATAGTAGGTGTGTGCTTTTGATTAATAACTGTAGCAGTTACTCCTTTCTGGATCAGTCAACACAACCTTTTTCCTCTTAGTCTCTATGCTGGGGTTTAAATCATCTGATTTCACCCCTCCCCTTTTTGATTATTTATCAGTCATTGGTGAATATTGGAAACGCCCACGGCCTTGTCTTGGATTAGTTCTTTGCAACTGAACATGGATTGGTTTATTTGGTAAATGTGTTGTCAAGGAAATGCATTCTTTGCAACAACCAATCATCTCATGGTTGCAATTCCGCATCATAACACTAGGTGGCAGCAGACGTACAAACAAACAAATACAACAAGACCATCTCTAACATTTTTAAGCAAGTTAATTTTTTTTTTTTTTCATAAAATGGTTATTTAATCAGATCACACTCTCTGCATTAATCATATATAACCCCAATTACAGATGGTTAATATTAGGTTATTTTTTTTCTGATTATTCTGATACCAAATATGTTATATTATTAACATTTTATTATATTAAGGTAATTTAATACTGCTAATTATTAGCTTAAAATGCATTAGAATTTTATCAGTATTCTGGCATTTCTTTGCAAATAACAGCTTATTTTTATATCTCCAGATTGGTAGTATTTAAAACTCCTGATATTTGCATTCACCCAGATATAGTATGTGACATTTCTGTGTATTTCTTCCTGAATACATAAATCCTGTTTATGTCGATCTGAAATAAAAATAAATGTTAATAATCACTTCTCTTCAGGTCCATAAACATCTATTCATGTTCTTAAACACACAGAGGCTAAGATATTCATGCCTTCATAATATACATATATATATATATATATATATATATATATATATATATATATATATATATATATATATATATATATCATTCAATCTTTTACTTTCCATATATATATATATTTAGATGTTAATATTTGATATCACATAAATATACATCTCATATCCATTAAAATATATATATTTTCCTGGCATTATATTTTATTTGAACTCTAAATACAGTTATTTTGAAATCATAATGTAAGTCATGTGCTTCCTCTATGTTATCCTAACCCAGACACAATGTGTCACATGTATTCTGCTGTTATCAGCCACACACTTAACAGGCAGCTGTCAATTTTCAGCTCCTTTTGTTGGCAGGAAGTTCATATATGAGTGTGTATCCAGGCTCTTCTTCTTTTGCTCACCACATGGGGTACAGAGTGCTATGGAATTTGCACTTCCTAATTAAGAAGCAAATGTTTTCCTTTGTTTCTTGGGACCTGTTGTCTGTAGCTCAGCCTGGAGATGTATATTCAATTTGTGAAGGTTTCTGTCTGACATCAGAATTTAAACCTTATTCCAGTAATATCTGATACAAATATGGTTTCATACATAAACACATTTCCCTGTCCTATTGACATACATATATATAAATATGTATTTACCTGTGCCCTGACATAATTCCCCCTTTCAAATTCAAATATATGTAGGACACATGTATTTGAATTGGGTCAAAGTCAGTGGTACTCAGTGAGGATATTGGCCGTATACATCATAGGTAGTCATTTAAGTACAAAGTCCGTCGATTTAGAGCCTTCATGTTTATCAGCTAGGCATCTTTGAACTACAGTACGTCTTTAGTTCATTTGGGGATATGACACTTCATTCTCCCTCTATGACTTGTAGTTGGGATCTGGGATGACATGCCCGCAATTGATTGATATGGACCCATTTATCTATGAAACTTTCATTTTTGGGGATCTGTATTTTATAGGCCACTGGAGATATTTTGTCAGTAATGACAAAAGGACCTTTCCAGGAGGGAAGAAATTTCTTCTCCCTAACCTGATCTCTTCCAAAGTTATAAAGATAAACTTTATCATTTATTTCATATTCCTTTTTGGACGTTTTGAGATCATAATAGGTTTTAGTGGCAGTTGCGGCTCTTTCTAAATTCCTTTGAGCAAATGAAAAGGCATATTGCAGGTGTTTTCTCAAGTTCTCCACATATTGATGTTTATTGGCAGCGTTTATCAAGTTTTGGTCTGATGTACGGTATAGCAGATGCTGAGGTAGAACCATTCTTCTACCAGTCATCAGCTCAAAAGGTGACATTTTGGTAGCACTACTTGGAGTTGCCCTTAATGCCATTAAGACTAGAGGTAGTTTTACATCCCAGTCTTTACCCGTTTCACTCACAAACTTTTTGAGGATTTTAACAATGGACTGGTTGTAACGCTCTACACCACCACTTGAGGCAGCTCTATAAGCAATATGGAGCTTTCTTTTAACCCCTAGTATTTTCCACATTTTGGTCATCACTTCGCTAGTGAAGTGGGTCCCCCGATCTGACTCGATTCTTTGGGGCAGACCAAATCTGGAAAACACATGGTTGATGAGCAACGCCGCACATGTTTCAGCACTATTGTTAGGTGCACTAATGCACTCTACCCATTTAGTGAACAGGCATGTTACGGTTAACATGTATTTGTTACCTCTTGATGATCTTGTTACTGGACCGATAAAATCAATTTGTATATCTGACCATGGCATTACCATCCCCCTCTTCTGCAATGGCGCTCTATGCGTTGGTGCAGTGGGTTGGAACTGTGGACAGATTAAACACCCTTGACAGTAGGTTTGAGCATCTTTCAACATGTGTGGCCAAAAAGCGTAATCACGTAATATTTCATACGTGAGTTTGGCACCACGATGACCAGATGTGGGAGCATCATGGGCATGTTGAAGCATTAGACCCCTGAACTTGGTGGGTACTACCCACTGCTGGATGCCAGTTTTGGAGGTTCTAATTAACAAACCATCCTGTAACTTGAATTGTGATCTAGATTTCATTAAGATTCTAAGATCTTCTTTGCCAATGCAATCATCTTTTGAGATGGGGTTGCTTTCAGGATCTTCTATGTGTTTATAGAAGATGCCTATAATGGGGTCTTCTTTTTGACTAGTGATCAGGTCCTCACTAGGAGAATCCTGACTCCATTGTACCAAGTTAGGCTCACTCTGTTGTTTTGCCTGGTTTCTGGTAATGGCTTCTACCTGAATTGCACCCATTAAATGGTCAATATTAAGGAGTTCTCCAGTTATGGCTCCTTGTTTGGCTAATGAATCCGCAAGGTCATTGCCTTCCTTATCAGGACCTAAAACTCTGGAATGACCTTTGGTCTTTTTCCAGTGTATGGTTAAATCATTGGATACTACCAGATTATCAATCTCGCAGAACAACTTGCCATGCTTGACTGGTTTGTTATTGCTTTTCTGCATGCCATTTCTTTTCCAAGTTGGCAGGTATTCAACAAAACTGTCACGCACATAATTTGAGTCAGTTATTATCACAAATTCATGAATACCATGTTCAATAGCCATTTCAATGGTTTTGAAAACAGCAGTTAGTTCTGCGACCTGACTGGATCTTGGTCCAATGTTGAAACCTATAGATATATTTGGGAATCCATTTGCCCCAGTTATACCAATGCCAGCGACTAATCTGCGCTCATTATCAATAGTGGCATGGTAAGAACAACCATCAACATATACCCAAGGTAGTGTTTGACAATGGTCCTCATTGTATATTTTATATGGGGAAAGCAATTGTTCCTCCAGAAAATAATTTTCTGATAATTCTTCCCCAGGATCTCTAGCAGTACAGTCGTGGAGCTCAGCAAGCCCTTGTGCGACTGGATTCTTTTTATTCTGCTTGTAGCGAATTTCTAGTGGCCAGCCTTGCAAGGAAAGAGTCCACGCTGTTATGCGGCTATTAGACAAATTCCCATCTCTTATTCTCTCACTTTGCAAATATAGCAAAGGCTGGTGGGCCGTTTCTACAATAATTTTCTCGCCCTGTATATAGCTGCAGAAATTTTGTAGAGCCCATACAGTAGATAAGAGGGCTTTTTCGCAATCGTTAAACTTTATTTCTACTGGGGATAGATTTTTGCTCGCATAAGCAATGGCTTTGTTCAAATTATCATGCTTTTGGTATAAAACAACACTCATGCTCATATCTGTGTAACCTGTCTCTAAGAAGAAAGGTTTCCCACCTTCAGGGTACGCTAAGCAAGGTCCTTGAGTGAGTTTTCTCTTCAGCTCTCTGATGGTTGTCTCTTGAGACTCACTCCAGTGCCATTTCACATCTTTCTTTAGAAGAAGTAGTAGTGGTTTAGCTAATTCCGCATAATTATCAATGAATTTGCGAGAATAATTCATCATGCCCAGGAATGATCTCAATTCCTTTAAGTTAGTTGGGTTTTTAGAATTCACTATAGCTTCCACCTTTTTCTTTTGGGGATTTAATCCTTCAGAGGTAACTTCATGTCCCAAGAAGTTTACACGAGTGCGGCACCATTGAGCTTTTTGTAGGGATAATTTGACACCTGCCCTTTTAAGTTGGCTGAGGATGTGTTTAAGCTCTGCGATGTGTTTTTCAAAGTCTGTGCTTTTGATTAAAACATCATCAACATAAGATAAGGTCCCCATTTCCAGTGCGTCAGGCATAGCCTTATGCATGAATACAGCAAATTCATGTCCAGAATTTATGTATCCAAATGGAAGTCTCTGGAATGCATACTGAACCTTTTGGAAAGAGAATGCTAGCTTATATTGGTCCTCTTCATGTACCTTTATGGTCCAATATCCCTGTGCACAATCGATGGCAGTGAATATTTTGGATCCCTGCATTTGTGCTAGGCACTGGTCAATGTATGGTACAGGCCAGCCAGACATGTATACTCGTTTGATTAGCTGTCTTAAGTCAGCACACAAACGCCATTGTCCATTGGGCTTAAGGACACCTAGAATAGGATTATTATAAGAGCTGTGCACCTGTCTGATAATACCTCTTTCTTCTAAATTCCTTATGATCTCTGCAAGAGAATCATATGAGGCTAAGGGAAGTCTGTATTGTTTGACAAATACAGGTGGCGCATCGGGATCTGTTTGTATTCTTGCAATGTGCAAGTCTGTAGTACCACAGTCATAAGAATCCTTAGCGAAAATATCCTTGTATTCCATTAGGAGTTCTCGCAGCTGTTGGCGTTCGTCATCGCTGGAACAGCCATTAGCTAAGGATATTTGCTCTTCGACTATTTGCTGAAATCCTGGGAATGTGCACAGCACAATTTGCTTAAAAAAGTATCAGTAGCATGATTAAGTGACAGTAGTCACGAAACGTCGCTCTATCTTTTGTCAATAAAGATACTTTTTTAAGCAAATTGTGCTGTGGACATTCCCATGTTGCATATTGTTATAGTGGAATTGGGCAGATTTCCACGGTCGACACGAGCACAGTATTTTGCCTGGCAGCTGTTCTATATATTGCTGAGATTTGCTGAAATCCTGGAAAGATTTCAGGCTGTCCTATTTCATAGGCTTCTTCCAGCCTAGAGGTGAGATCCCCTTGATTATAATTTACATTGCTCCCATGACTCTGGGTATTGGGGTAATCTTGCTGTTTGATTGGCTGATCAAACACTAGAGAGGCTTCTTCAATTTTACAGATGCCTTCCTCTGAGCTGAAGGGATAAATAGACTGAACATTAAATAGACCCTCTGGCATAGATGTAAAGGATTGCTCTATTAATTGTTCTTCAGTTAGGTATCCTTCAGGTATTAGCCCAATTACATTATTCTGGAATCCAAAAGTGTAATAACTTGATTCCAGTGCATATCCTATGGTAGTTCCCTTGGATAATGTTATATCCTGTGGGGTCATGTTATGCACAATAATATGTATTGGAACAGTTCCAATATTCACCATAGGAGTGTAGGTTACTGTGACACCCAGATTTTGTATTCTATGGAAGAGACAAATCAATGTTTCAGAAGTTTTTAATTTCTGACCTCTCTTTACCTGTAAGGGTAAGATAAATTTATCAGCCCCAGCAGGAATTATAGCATCGCTAGATACCTGCATATTCACGGCATATGGCAATTGCTGGTTTGATTTCAGGGCTGCATTTTCATCCTGAAATACTTCAGGATCCCCCTTTAACCTGCTCCAGAGGCAAGAATTAATCAAATCTATTTGTATGGCATATCTATGTAAGATATCATTGCCAATGTATATTTGATTATGGGGAGTATTTAAAACTAAAAACAGGTGTTTCACTGACTTATTACCAATAGAGATAGATAATAAGCACTTAGCTGTGATGTTATAGCTTTCAGACCTGTCATCCAGGCCGTTGACACAGTGGTCTTGGGGAGAAAGATATTTAATCACTTTAGGTTCAGCTATTTGCGCTAATAAACCTTCGCTTATATAGCTAGCTTCCTGTTTTAAGTTTATTTTAGCATACTTGGTTTTACCAAGGTCATGTACTTGTATAGGGATAAATAGATCCTCTTTAATTCTCTCAATCCCTGTGAGGTATTGAGCATGGTCTCCCCCTTTAGGGATTTTAGGATCCCCCTTGTGGAGTGATATGGTTAATATATCGCCATCTAGGGAGATATTCGCTATCTTTCCGGGCAAAATTTTAAAAGTATTACCATCAGAGCCACTAAAAGGAGTCTGATCATTTATTTGTAGAATAGTGATTTCAAGTACAGAGTTATTCCTGAAATGAATCTCCACAGCATCTGGTTTTTCTTCCACCACGTGACAGCTATGTCGGGCGTGAGATATACCAGATTTTTCATAATTGATAGGCCGTTTAACTTGTGACCAAATTACATTATTTATGCAATCAATTATGGTGCTTAATCGTTTCAGGAGATCACTACCAATAATTAAACGATCAGTAGGCAGATCCACTATAATGACAGGGTGTCTTATGACCCTGTTCCCCAATTTAAATTTTAAGCAGGCCGTACCGTAGGCTTTTAGAGAATCACCCCCAACTCCTATTAGAGAACCGTTAAATTATTTTATTTTAGGTTTGTGGGGTGTTAGTTCATTTAGCTGTGTGTAGTACCTGTGGGATAAAATAGTTGCCTGAGATCCAGTGTCGACTAATCCCATGATAGGGTTGGAGACTGAATCTTGCAGCTCAACTAATACATAATATCTTCCTGCATTTTCTACCATTTCACACATAAAATTGGCATTCTCATACATCTGTGGGCTTCGCCACGTGTTACCTGAATTCGCCAAGTTTTCCTGTGTAGAGGAAGCTTCATACCTACCTGTTTCCTCTATGACAGGGTCGGCTGGATTCTTTTGTACTGCATCTGTGGAAATAAGGTTAAGAGAGTGCTGCAAAGGAAGAGATTTGTTAGTTTTTCCCGGATGAGGTTGCCTGTCATCACAGCTAAATTGTCCGTTATCGGTCTGTGGGGATTTATTATTTCATTTTGTATATCTCTCCCCTCCCCCTCAGGTGATGCTGCAGTATTTATGACTGTGCCTGTGGTCCACTGCTGACCACTGGCTGTACCCCTAAAAAAGTATTGTTCGGTTGCTGAGCCGTAGATTTTTGACTCATATTAGCGATTTGTTCGCTCAACCGATTTAACTGGGTAAACAGCATATCTACCTGATTGTACAAGTTACCTCTACCCCTGGGTCTATCTCCTGGTGCCCCATTGTAATGATTCTTGGACCATTGGGTACCCTCAGAATCAGGGCTGCTATTTCTATTCTGGCGTGGTTGCCCCTGGGGTTCAGCTTGCTCAGTATTAGTACCTTGGGGAGCATTATATACCTGGGGTGTCTGGTTATCCTGAGAATACCTTCGCCGTCTATTGTATCTACCTTTGCGGGGGGTACCCATTATTCTGTGGGTATTCTCTTTGGGCGTAATTATTCGCCTGAGTATGTCCCCCGCTTTGGCTATAGTCTCTCAGCGTCTCATCCCGTGTTGGGGGAGGGGTAGAGTTAAACCTCTGTGGAGATGGCCCGTTTTCTCTGGTCACTTCCGCATAGGTTTTCTTTTTAAATTCCAAGTTTAGGGGTTCAGGTGACACCCTAGTTTCGGCCACTATTTTAGGATTGGGCTTTTTCTCCCTTTTCTCCCCCTGTTCACTGGACTGCTGAATAGAGTATAACTTTGTACTCTCTTTGATCAGCCATTCCAATGAACAGTTCTCCTCAAAATCTCTAGCTAAGTTGATTTTGATGGGTGTGGGGAGCGCTTCAAAAAATATATTCACAAACTCTGAACCTTCAAATATGGGATCATCTTCAGCCATGCTGTACGCATTCTTCAATACAGAAAGGAACTCGATTGGACTTTGATTCGCACTACATTTTAAACCATATACAGCTATTCTCGCTGCTGTTTTAGTGCGATGTTGTCCGAATTCTTTTCTGCATTGTCGTTTTGTTTCACTCCAGGAACGAATATTCATATCCTTTAGTGAAGCAAAGAATTTGTGATGCTTACTTTCAAATACCCAGGGTAGAAATTCAATTTTTAATTGCTCACTTGTAACACTCATTATAGATAATGCGTTTTCAAAGGCCTCTAAGTGGTCAATTATGGAAGTGGCCCCCCCTTTAGAAAATGGGTGTACTGTATTCTTTAGGAATTTAATTATTGTGGGGGTGTCATACACTTTATTTGGTATATCACTAGACCTTACTGGGGACTTATTGTTTGAGCTAGAGTGCCTTTCATCTGAAACGTAATTTTTTTCTGGTCCCCCAGAGTTATATAGTTGCCTAGGGGAGAAAGTTATCTCTGGGCCTGAATTAGGGCTATAGTTTGGGTATCCTTGTCTATCCTCCCGCCTGGGGTCTTGACTATCATTTCTGTCCCAGTCCTTATAGCTGCTAATTTGTCTCTGTAATTTATTTATTGCATGCTCGTATGCTTTTTCAGCCTCATGATATCTAGCTCTTAAAGTTTTATTTTCATCTTGGCACTTTTGATATTCTTCTTCAAAAGTTTTCAAATCAGCCATTAGTTCCTGATTATATTTATCTAAATCAGAAGCCTTTTGGCTAATATGGAAAACCTCTGTCTTTGTCTGAATAAAGGCATCTTGAAATTCTCGTAATGAATTATTTTCATCCCTTAGCCGCCCTAATTGTCTGTTCTGTCCTGCCATTTGGTTAGACATTTCACAGCTCAAATACATTAGGATCGGCCAAGTTTCGAAAATTAATTCATCACGCCCCCTAAGTTCCGTGCATCTATTAAGTTGCAGTAACATTTGGTATAATTCCCCATCTTCAAACCACATATCTTTAACTAAATCTTTGGCCTTATCTTTACACTCATTAATATACCTGGAGACATCGTCCCCAATATCAAGTCTAGTCATGATGTGATTCATGGCGTCTAATTTGAGCGTTTTTTTCTGAATCACTTCATTGACGGAGGACATTGGGGAGGACACAATTTCATCTTGCACAGAAATGCTAGCATTACTTTTTGCTGAAGACATCGTTATTTTAGTGTTTGTACTTAATAAGATAAAACGCTAATACAATTTTGACCAATAAGAGAGAGAGATAAAAAAAATTATATTTTCAAAATATCAATATCAATTTTGAAATATGACAAAATTAATATTTTTTATCAATCTTGAAATATGAAAAATTAATATTTCTGATTAATTTTGAAATATGAAAAATTAATATTTTTATGAATTTTGAAATATGAAAAATTTATATTTTTATGAATTTTGAAATATGAAAAATTTATATTTTTATGAATTTTGAAATATGAAAAATTTATATATTTTTTTATCAATTTTTCAAAAATTAATTTTTAATAATATTTCAAAATATTAATATTAATCTTGAACACAAAAATCAATATTTCAATTTTCAAAAAAAAAAAAAAAAAAACTTCTATATTTCAAAAATATCAATTCGAAATATGAAATTTTTTTCTCTCTTCTATAATAATTTTTATTTACCACAAATATACCATATCAATATGATAATTATTTATAATATCTTACGCAAGTGCCTCCATACAATATGTCAGTATATTTATGAAAATCTTAGCAGTATTCTCTAAACAATGTGTAAGTATATGGCAGGGAATATATTTAACAATCTTCCTTTAAACTAAACCTGCAATCAAACATACATTTGCTAAGACAATAAAATTAATCTAAATATCTGAATTCTTTATTATTAGTAAATAACTATGAACATGTTGATACGTACATATTTGTAATGATTAGAATATGAGTCAATATTATACGCGTTAAAACAAAAACTATTTAAAATATGCTATGCAAAGCTCATGCCAATTTACTTTAAACCCAATCTTTCATTCAGAACTGCATTTAAAATATTACAATGAGACCTAAAATAGCAGTTACAAACATTCAGCAATATGATTTACAGTGTTAATTTAAGCAATAGGATAATATATATGTTCTGCTATTTAACTGTAATCCTAACACAAAATTAACTTACAATATCAGAACTTGCATAGATGAGTTACTTAGCCAATCAGACACAGATTTAAACAATACCTAGGTTTATGACTACCAATTTAAAATACAATATACTTCACCAAATAAACAGCAATCCAGTTTCCAATATTTCTTAACAGGTCCAATTCACCTCAGAAATTCAAAATTGGGGTAAAGCATATGGAGTCCAATAGTAGGTGTGTACTTTTGATTAATAACTGTAGCAGTTACTCCTTTCTGGATCAGTCAACACAACCTTTTTCCTCTTAATCTCTATGCTGGGGTTTAAATCATCTGATTTCACCCCTCCCCTTTTTGATTATTTATCAGTCATTGGTGAATATTGGAAACGCCCACGGCCTTGTCTTGGATTAGTTCTTTGCAACTGAACATGGATTGGTTTATTTGGTAAATGTGTTGTCAAGGAAATGCATTCTTTGCAACAACCAATCATCTCATGGTTGCAATTCCGCATCATAACACTAGGTGGCAGCAGACGTACAAACAAACAAATACAACAAGACCATCTCTAACATTTTTATGCAAGTTAATTTTTTATTTTTTTTTCATAAAATGGTTATTTAATCAGATCACACTCTCTGCATTAATCATATATAACCCCAATTACAGATGGTTAATATTAGGTTATTTTTTTCTGATTATTCTGATACCAAATATGTTATATTATTAACATTTTATTATATTAAGGTAATTTAATACTGTAATTATTAGCTTAAAATGCATTATAATTTTATCAGTATTCTGACATTTCTTTGCAAATAACAGCTTATTTTTATATCTCCAGATTGGTAGTATTTAAAACTCCTGATATTTGCATTCACCCAGATATAGTATGTGACATTTCTGTGTATTTCTTCCTGAATAAATAAATCCTGTTTATGTCGATCTGAAATAAAAATAAATGTTAATAATCACTTCTCTTCAGGTCCATAAACATCTATTCATGTTCTTAAACACACAGAGGCTAAGATATTCATGCCTTCAAAATATACATATATATATATATATATATATATATATATATTTATATATATATATATATCATTCAATCTTTTACTTTCCATATATATATATATATATATATTTAGATGTTAATATTTGATATCACATAAATATACATCTCATATCCATTAAAATATATATATTTTCCTGGCATTATATTTTATTTGAACTCTAAATACAGTTATTTTGAAATCATAATGTAAGTCATGTGCTTCATCTATGTTATCCTAACCCAGACACAATGTCTGTGTCACGTGTATTCTGCTGTTATCAGCCACACACTTAACAGGCAGCTGTCAATTTTCAGCTCCTTTTGTTGGCAGGAAGTTCATATATGAGTGTGTATCCAGGCTCTTCTTCCTTTGCTCACCACATGGGGTACAGAGTGCTATGGAATTTGCACTTCCTAATTAAGAAGCAAATGTTTTCCTTTGTTTCTTGGGACCTGTTGTCTGTAGCTCAGCCTGGAGATGTAAATTCAATTTGTGAAGGTTTCTGTCTGACATCAGAATTTAAACCTTATTCCAGTAATATCTGATACAAATATGGTTTCATACATAAACATATTTCCCTGTCCTATTGACATACATATATATATAAATATGTATTTACCTGTGCCCTGACAAGAGAAACTACATCTGATTCGAAGATAGCTATTATGTTCATCTTACAGGAATGGCCATGGGCTCTAATATGGCCCCGGCGTATGCCAACACCTTTATGTCCGCATTTGAGAACCAACACTTATGGTCACACCCTGAACCCTCCATCATCTTTTATAAAAGATTTATTGACAACATAATTTTGATTATGGACACATTAGATACATGGTTCAATAAAATCAACAATACAGAGTCCACAGTGAGATTTAAAATTGATGTGGAGGAACATAATATACACTTTCTTGATGTTTCTATCTTCATCACACAGGATAAGTTAGGAACAACTTTATACACTATGCCCACCGACCGCAAATCCCTATTAAGGGCAGAAAAATGCCACCCACCGTCATTATTTAAAGGAATTGTAAAATCTCAACTCATTAGAATAAGGAACACCACAGATAGGGAAACAGGGGTCTCCCAGATGAATCTAATGAAACACAAATTCCTGGAGAGAGGCTAAAAGCGAGGTTTAGTGGATAAAGTTTTGGATGAAGTTAGGGGCAATGAACTTCAGGTGGTGTTTTGGCACAGGAAAATATACCTATAATTATGAGCACCACATTTGCTCCAAATAACAGGCAAACGGGTTACATTCTGAACAAACATTGTTCTCTATTATCATCAGATACAAAATTACCTTGCATTAGGAATACCAAACCAATGGTAGGATACAAAAGGGTCACAAACCTCAGAGATCTCCTGGTCAAAACTGATCCCAAGCAATGCTATTAATCTGCATAGAAAGTTAACTTAAAGGGATGCTATAAATGTCTTGGGTGTATTACATGCAATTCAATGATAGCAAAAAAACATTCCACCATCCACTTAAATAAAACCTTTACAATATCTGGTATT
Source organism: Bombina bombina (assembly GCF_027579735.1). Classification (NCBI taxonomy): domain Eukaryota; kingdom Metazoa; phylum Chordata; class Amphibia; order Anura; family Bombinatoridae; genus Bombina; species Bombina bombina. The sequence goes on along the minus strand of NC_069500.1, from coordinate 456,561,830 downwards.
CTATCTCCTGCAATACGACACATGTTGTGTATCTACTAATCTGTCTGTGTGCTTCTTTTTACATGCGAAAGACACAAGGAACCATCAGAGAAAGAATGGCTAATCACCGCTTGGCTATCAGACAAGCCCTTGAAACTGGACACTCCAACCAATCGGTGGCACGACACTGTCTGATGAAATTGCATCCTGTAGCATCCATCAGAATCACACTAATAGATCATATCCCTAGACCGGATAGAGGAGGGAACTGTGACAAGATGCTCCTCAGACGGAAGGCAGAATGGATCTTCCGCATGGGAACTATATATCCCCTAGGACTCAACTCGGTACCGGACTTTAAGGCAATTATTATGTGATGGCACTAGAAACATACCTGGGGTGCTAGGTCTCTGAAAGGGTGGTAACAGCAGAAAACTGAGGTGACAGCACACCTTTTGGTATGCAGTTCCTACTTACCCTGTGCTGCTAGGGCAAGTATGAATAGGATCTTACATTAGTGGATCCGGTTCATTCCTCTACCCCATACCCCTGTAAGAGCATGAGTCACTCAAAAGATCAGTGCCCCCTAATAGCCTATTCTGAGCAATAAAAGATCTGTATGATTTTGTCACATTAAGGTCTTGACTAAACACTATCTGATATAACAATAGAGGGATATTATAGGTTCTCTAGGATTTACAGTACATATACTCTGATTGTTTTTAAGTTTAATATTTTAAGTTCCTCACCTTTATGCTTAATCCTAGTCACAAGAGTGATGACAATGATGGCTACTCATGCATTAATTGTATTTAATTCAGCTGGAATTGAGTAGTTTGGGCTATGATGATACTTAGATCCCTAAATGATAAAAAATAGGGGAGTACCAATACTTCCAATACCCACCACTCTGGCTGGCTTAATATGATTTAGTGGCTGTCAATATAATTTTAACTTTATTATGTTGGAGTGTCAAGGACCATTGTGTTCACTCTGGTTCACCTTCTACACATAGTACCAATTGTGCAAGAGATGATTATTTAGTGACGGTCATGTGCTATTATACCTCATTTTGCATTTTGTGGCAATGTTTATTTTGTGCTTTTCAAATCCTCTGTTGTGATGTTTTGTATTGGTTATACTTTTTATATTTTAAATTGATGGAGGGCGAATACACAATGTTACTAGATATAAGTGACATACCCTGCCACAATATTTGTACACAATAAAAAAGGAGCTACATAACATTGATATTTATTTACGCTACTTAAAATGGTAACCATGACAACCCAGGAAGCAATGAAAGCACATACAACTGTTGTTGAAACATTAAGATTTTCACTACAGCACATATATTGTGTAGACTATGGCAGTACTTAAGAATGGTAGAACATGTATGGATGTGATATATTAAGTAATTACATTAATTTTATTACATTGGTTAAGGGAACTGTTTATTGTCATCACTCGTAAAACCGGAAGTGATGTTACTTCCAGTTTGATGGAACGCTCACATGCGTTCCAAACACAGTATTGCCAACATAGGAGGGAATTAAGTGAAACCACACATCACAAAACAACACTATTGGTTTTATATTCAGAACACACACTAGATGGAGTGAAGTCTATCACCAATTGAGCATTTTTGTAAAACCGGAAGTGATGTCACTTCTGGAACGCATACATGCATTCCAACTATGACTAGGAATCCCTTTGTAATGATGCACAACACTACACAGATGGGAATGAATAGTCCCATTAAATGAATCTAGGTGGATGTACAAGAATAGGTATTAAGTAGTGATTGTAGAACTGTTATTTCTTTACAATATACTTCTACATAGAAGGACACTGATAAACCAGAAGTAACTATACATCGAGTCTCAGTGGAACACATGGCATTCCAACTTCATTGATTTACACAGATGATTTGTATTTGTTTGTAACACTTTGTGAAACACTATTTAAGAATGTATTGTGACACTTTTTCTTTATTCTGATAAAGGGGCCTGTGTGAACCCCAAAATGTCAATAAATTTTGGTTTTTGACCTACTACTAAGGAGTCCTGAGAGTGTATTTGTTTGCAACAATATTCATTTCATTTTTGCACCCAGGCTGATGACCCAGGAGGGTGGATTCACTTTTAGGAGTGTGATGTGTGTGTATATATATATATATATATATATATATATATATATATATATATATATATATATAGTATATATACAGTATATATAGGCTTTTCATACTTTAAAATATTTTTAAAAACTTCTGATTGAAGGATATATTGATTTTTTTACTGAGTCCTGAATGTCCTTATTCCTCAATGTATAAATGAAGGGGCATATAAGAGGGAGGACTATGGTGTTCAAAATGGCCACTTTTTTGTCATAGTCAAATCCTTGAGTCTCTATGGGCTTTGAGTACATAAATATGCAACTTCCATAAGCTAACGTCACTACTAAAGCATGGGAGGAACAAGTTGAAAATGCCCTTCCCCTTCCCTCCACCGATTTAATTTTTACTATTGTAAGCACAATCTTCATGTAAGAAAATAAAAAGACCAGAAAAGTAAAAATTAAGACAGCTGAGGAAGCAGCTACTAATATTCGAATAAAAGTTGTGTCTGTGCAAGAATTCCTAAGTAATGGACCTACATCACAGAGGAAATGGTTAATGTTCTGAAAACAAAATGTCAATCTCATTATTAAGACAGAAGGACCAATAACAGACAACAATGACCCTAACCATACCAAAATTATTAACCTTATACACATTCTTCTCTGCATTATGGCTCCATAATGAAGTGGTTTACATATAGCTAAATATCTGTCTATTGATATTACAGCAAAAAGTATAAATTCTGCAGTGCCTGCAAGGAAATATGTGTTCAACTGAATAAAGCAACAAACTAAAGATATAGACATTTTGCCCAATATTAATCCATTTAACATATTTGGAATTGTTACATTGGTAAAACAAATGTCTGTGATAGCTACATTACAAAGAAAGAAATACATTGGTTTTTGTAGATTTATATTACAAGACACCAAAGCAAGGATAAGGAAATTCCCAGTCATGGTGATGATATAAGACAGCAAAATTGTGCAGAATAGAAAGTTAGCCATTAATGGAGGTAGATGGAAACCAAGTAGAATGAATTCTGTCACAACAGTCATGTTTCTTGCTGCTACTTCCATTATTAAAAATCTGTAGCAGATATTGTTCTCAACTGATTATAGAATGGTATACAGCTGCAATATCCCACCCTGTTAATACATTGGGTTGAAAGAAAACGTTAATGCATCAAATTCTAGATATTTGTAAAAAAACTGATTAAAGAAAATGTAAGTCAATAGATAATCAGATTTAATTATAGACTGTGAATTGTGAAACTAATAAAAAAAAAAAAATTAATATAGTATTTTCAGAATAGCTTTAATACTAGTGAATGACTTTAAGTAAGCTAAGTGCAGGAATCCTATTAAAACCAAATTACTTTGATACATTAAAAACAAAAAAACAAAAATACACACACAGACATTACTTGTCCCTATTAACTAATATACAATTAAATTACAAAGTTTATAATAATAGATTTAAACGGCCAACATTTCAGCTGTTTGTTAGTTTTATAACCTTCTAAATACACTTACCAAATATTAATAAAATGAGTAATTGCACTGTGTAATTAACAAAGACTCCCAGCAAGCAGTTTGAGTGATACAATACGGTATTCATGATGGTGCCTCAACCATTGGTAAAACAGCTCCTTACATTCAGGACTGGTACAGTGAAGACAAGTTTAGACAGTAAGCAAAGACTCAAAAACCCTACAATTTTGTTATCTGTGATTCAGAGAGAGCATACAGTTTCCAATTTACTTCTATTATCCCATTTTTATCTTTTTCCTTTTTTATTCTTTGTTGAAGAGATACCTAGGCATGTAGCGTGCTTATGTCTGGAGTATTACATGGCATGAAATGGTGCTGCCATCTAGTTCTCTTGCAAATGGATGACAACTGCTGCCATATAATGCTGCATAACTGTACACACTCCTGAGCTAACTTCCTTGTTTTTCAACAAAGGATACCAAGATTGCAAAGAAAATCTGATAACAGAAGTAAATTAGAAAGCTGTAAAAGATTCCATGCTCTATCTAAATCATAGTGTACAAAAATGATGTGTCACAATAAGGCAATACAATTAGAAAATACACTGTGTAGAATCTGCTGCCTGCTTCATTCTATCTCAGCACTGTATCAAATTATCTGTGTGTAACCACAGTACTGACTTGTCAACTCGATTCATCAAAGAGCCACCTTCTCTCTTCAGTCTACAAAGTACGTTGGTATAGTATTTCTGTGATAAAGCAATGTGCTCACAATGTGAAACACATTTTCATCCTCTTTATTCCAGGTAGAATATTTCCTTATTATTCCAGGTAGAATATTTAAGGATTCAACAAATTGACTTGAATTCACTTTAATAAAATTGAAAAATATATAGACAGCTCAAATTTTTTTCTTACCTGTTTATGGGCTAGATTACAAGTGGATTGCTTTTTAGCGCTCCCACTCAAGCATAATCATCACTGGAAGTAATCTTTATGCCGTGGGTGTATTACAAGTAAAAGTTTTCCTCGTAAGTGTAACCCGATGTGTGATAACTTCAGGACTTTGGATATTGCGACCTTGCTAACGAATTTGCCCCATAGACTTCATTGGAGAGAATAGAAAGAAAAAAAAACACCTTACTCGCGCATTAACCCAATGGTAGTTGTTAATATTTCACATTCCTATTGTGTACATTTTAGGACATCCTCTTTCCTCTAAAACATCATCCTTCCTCCTCTCAAACTCAATCAGTCATTTACTGAAACTCCATGTTCCCTCTTTCAAAACTACATTATACCTCAGACATCAGGTATCAGGAGTCAGATATCAGGTATCAGGCATCAGGTATCGGACCTCAGGTATCAGGAGTCAGCTGTCAAACATCAGCTGTCAGGCTTCAAGCTTCAGGTGTCAGACCTCAGATATTAAGAGTCACATGTCAGACTTCAGGAGTCAGACATCAGGTATCAGGAGTCAGTCATCAGACATCGGGGGTCAGACATCAGGTATAAGTAGTCACATATCAGACATCAGGTGTCAGGTATCAGGAGTCAGGTATCAAATGTCAAACATCAGGTATCAGGAGTCGGACATCTGGTATCAGGTGTCAGACATCAGGAATCAGACATCAGGTATCAGGTGTCAGACATCAGGAGTTTGACATCAGGTATCAGGAGTCAGACATCAGGAGTCAGATGTCAGACAGCAAGGATCAGAAGTCACACTTCAGGTATCAGGAGTCAGGTGTCAGTCATCAGGTGTCCCTATTCAGAGGTTTATATAGTACAAGCTGAGCTGTTAAATTATTTTTTATATCTACCTCATAGCAATAGCAATATTGATAATGAGGCATTGTGCAATACCCTCTGGTCAGTTGCTGATGCAGAGAGAGAGTCACCCTGTGGTCCTCTCTACATCAACCGGTGATGGTGCCGATCGTTGGTGGCATGGGAGGGTTAGGAGAGAGGCGGGTGAGTGGCCCATCACTGGAGGGGGGCAGGAGGAGGGTAGGAGTGGGTGTGACTGCTACACCACGATACAGGAACAAAAATAATAATATTTAGCCACAACGGAAGTGAGGGAGAAGGAGGGAGGGGGGGAGTGCAATGAGGAGGATCCTATATGGGATACATCTGATAAAGTAAAGGAATCTGGGAGGGGGGTATGGTATTGAGGGGTGGCAACTACACTAAAGAAAAAATGGGTCTTTTATTTATTTTTATTTTTTTAAATGAGCCACATTTGCAGCAAACTGGGTACTGGCAGACAGCTGCCAGTACCTATGCTAGCGGGAAATAGGTAAAGGAGGGAGAGTTAGCAATCTTTTTGGGGGGTATCATTGAGGTTGGGGGGTTAGGGGGGAACCTAAACTGCAGCAAATATGTTTTTTAAAAAAAATATTAAAAAAAAAAGGCTTTTATTTTCATACTGGCAGACTTTCTGACAATTGTTAGGGTGGAGGAGGAAAGAGAGCTGTTTGATAGGGGTCATGGAGGGATCAGGTGGTGGGATGTGTCAGGTGGGAGACTGATCTCTACACTAAAAGCTAAAATTAACATTTACAAGCTCCCTACAAGCTACCTAATTAACCCCTCCACTGCTGGGCATAATACAAGTGTGATGTGCAGAAGCATTTAGCAACCTTCTAATTACCAAAAAAAAGCAACGCCAAAGCCATATATTTCTGTTATTTCTAAACAAAGTTGATCCAGGAGAAGCATTTACAACCATTTGTGCCATAATTGCACTAGTTGTTTGTAAATCATTTTTAGTGGGAAACCTAAAGTTAGTGAAGAAGTTAACAATTTTTTTTAATCGCATTTGGCAGTAGTGAAGTCGCAAATTGTTCGCCGGCGAATAGTTCCCGGCGGACATAGCTTGTTCGCGTTCGCAACGGCGGGCGAACATATGCAATGTTCGATCCGCCCCCTATTCGTCATCATTGAGTAAACTTTGACCCTGTATCTCACAGTCTGAAGACACATTCCAGCCAATCAGCAGCAGACCCTCCCTCCCAGACCCTCCCAGCTCCTGGACAGCAGCCATTTTAGATTCATTCGGAAGCTGCATTCTTAGTGAGAGGAGGGACAGTGTAGCTGCTGATGATTTAATAGGGAAATTGATAGCTAGGCTAGTGTATTCAGTGTCCACTACAGTCCAGAAGGACTCATCTGATCTCTGCTGTAAGGACAGCACCCCAAAAAGCCCTTTTTAGGGCTAGAACATGTCTGTTTTTTTTTCCCTGTGTAATCTAATTGCAGTTGCCTGCCTGCCAAACCACTTGCCCAGTGCCACCACTCATATCTGGTGTAACAGTAGTGTAAATTTAAAAAAAACAAAACTTTTTTGACTTTGAAACTTCAGTCTGCTAGTGTAATCTAATTGCAGTTGCCTGCCTGCCAGTGTGTGTGCTAGGCCCACTTGCCCAGTACCACCACTCATATCTGGTGTAACAGTAGTGTAAATTTTAAAAAAAATTTTTGACTGTGAAACATCAGTCTGCTAGTGTAATCTAATTTCAGTTGCCTGCATGCCAGCGTGTGTGCCAGGCCCACTTGCCCAGTGCCACCACTCATATCTGGTGTAACAGTAGTGTAAATTAAAAAAAACAACTTTTTTTGACTGTGAAACATAAGTCTGCTTTTGTAATCTAATTGCAGTTGCCTGCCTGCCAGCGTGTGTGCCAGGCTCACTTGCCCAGTGCCACCACTCATATCTGTTGTAACAGTAGTGTAAATTTAAAAAAAAACTTTTTTGACTGTGAAACATCAGTCTGCTAGTGTAATCTAATTGCAGTTGCCTGCCTGCCAGCATGTGTGCCAGGCTCACAGCGTATACTGTGCCCACTTGCCTAGTGCCACCACTCATATCTGTTGTAACAGTAGTGTAAATTTAAAAAAAAACTTTTTTGACTGTGAAACATCAGTCTGCTTGTGTAATCTAATTGCAGTTGCCTGCCTGCCAGCGTGTGTGCCAGGCCCACTTGCCCAGTGCCACCACTCATATCTGTAGTAACAGTAGTATAAATTAAAAAAAACAAAACTTTTTTGACTGTGAAACATCAGTCTGCTAGTGTAATCTAATTGCGGTTGCCTGCCTGCCAGCGTGTGTGCCAGGCTCACAGCGTATACTGTGCCCACTTGCCCAGTGCCACCACTCATATCTGGTGTAACAGTAGCATAAATTTAAAAAAAAAAACTTTTTTGACTGTGAAACATCAGTCTGCTTGTGTAATCTAATTGCAGTTGCCTGCCTGCCAGTGTGTGTGCTAGGCCCACTTGCCCAGTGCCACCACTCATATCTGTTGTAACAGTAGTGTAAATTTAAAAAAAAAAACTTTTTTGACTTTGAAACATCAGTCTGCTAGTGTAATCTAATTGCAGTTGCCTGCCTGCCAGCGTGTGTGCCAGGCTCCCAGCGTATACTGTGCCCACTTGCCCAGTGCCACCACTCATATCTGGTGTAACAGTAGTGTAAATTTAAAAAAAAACTTTTTTGACTGTGAAACATCAGTCTGCTAGTGTAATCTAATTGCAGTTGCCTGCCTGCCAGCATGTGTGCCAGGCTCACAGCGTATACTGTGCCCACTTGCCTAGTGCCACCACTCATATATGTTGTAACAGTAGTGTAAATTTAAAAAAAAACTTTTTTGACTGTGAAACATCAGTCTGCTTGTGTAATCTAATTGCAGTTGCCTGCCTGCCAGCGTGTGTGCCAGGCCCACTTGCCCAGTGCCACCACTCATATCTGTAGTAACAGTAGTGTAAATTTAAAAAAAAACTTTTTTGACTGTGAAACATCAGTCTGCTAGTGTAATCTAATTGCGGTTGCCTGCCTGCCAGCGTGTGTGCCAGGCTCACAGCGTATACTGTGCCCACTTGCCCAGTGCCACCACTCATATCTGGTGTAACAGTAGTATAAATTTAAAAAAAAAAACTTTTTTGACTGTGAAACATCAGTCTGCTTGTGTAATCTAATTGCAGTTGCCTGCCTGCCAGTGTGTGTGCTAGGCCCACTTGCCCAGTGCCACCACTCATATCTGTTGTAACAGTAGTGTAAATTTAAAAAAAAAAAACTTTTTTGACTTTGAAACATCAGTCTGCTAGTGTAATCTAATTGCAGTTGCCTGCCTGCCAGCGTGTGTGCCAGGCTCCCAGCGTATACTGTGCCCACTTGCCCAGTGCCACCACTCATATCTGGTGTAACAGTAGTATAAATAAAAAAAAAACTTTTTTGACTGTGAAACATCAGTCTGCTTGTGTAATCTAATTGCAGTTGCCTGCCTGCCAGAGTGTGTGCCAGGCCCACTTGCCCAGTGCCACCACTCATATCTGGTGTAACAGTAGTGTACATTTAAAAAAAAAAAAAACTTTTTTGACTGTGAAACATCAGTCTGCTAGTGTAATCTAATTTCAGTTGCCTGCCTGCCTGCCAGCGTGTGTGCTAGGCCCACTTGCCCAGTGCCACCACTCATATCTGGTGTAACAGTAGTGTAAATTTAAAAAAAAAAATTTGACTGTGAAACATCAGTCTGCTTGTGTAATCTAATTGCAGTTGCCTGCCTGCCAGCGTGTGTGCCAGGCCCACTTGCCCAGTGCCACCACTCATATCTGGTGTAACAGTAGTGTAAATTTAAACAAAAAAACTTTTTTGACTGTGAAACATCAGTCTGCTAGAATAATCAAATTGCAAATGCCTGCCTGCCAGCGTGTGTGCCAGGCTCACAGCGTATACTGTGCCCACTTGCCCAGTGCCACCACTCATATCTGGTGTAACAGTAGTATAAATTTTAAAAAAAAAAACTTTTTTGACTGTGAAACATCAGTCTGCGTGTGTAATCTAATTGCAGTTGACTGCCTGCCAGCGTGTGTGCCAGGATCACAGCGTATACTGTGCCCACTTGCCCAGTGCCACCACTCATATCTTGTTTAATAGTAGTTTAAGTGTACATTTAAAAAAAAAACTTTTTTTTACTGTGAAACATCAGACTGCTTTTTTGTGTCAGACTCACAGCGTATACTGTGCCCACTTGCCCAGTGCCACCACTCATATCTTGTTTAATAGTAGTGTAAGTGTACATTTAAAACAAAATAAAATTTTTGGACTGTGAAACATCAGTCTGTTTTTTTGTGTCAGGCTCACAGCTTATACTGTGCCCACTTGCCCAGTGCCACCACTCATATCTTGTTTAATAGTAGTGTAAGTGTACATTTAAAAAAAAAAAAAAAACTTTTTTGACTGTGAAACATCAGTCTGCTTTTTTCTGTCAGGCTCACAGCGTATACTTGAAAGACTAGATGTGGTTAAAGAGATAACCACCAAAAAAGGAGTACACTAGTAGCACTCAAGAGCTTGATTGGTGTAGTTATATCTATCACAAGGCTCAATGTGGTACGGTAGAAAAAGTGACAGCACTGGTCTCCAAATACACTAAACCTAGCTAAATTAAAACTTAACGTTTATTAATTGAACAGTGCTAAAATTTGCGGAAAACAAAAAAGATTAAAAACACTAACCAAAATAGGTGCTAGATTAAATAGTGTAGGTCAGTACGATAGGCTAATGAGACCGTAGCAAGGGTCTCTCTATATTAGGGCTCCTTATAGGAGGTCGTATCGTATAGATATAATTAACAAGGGATTATGTGTATTCACAGATTAAGTATTGATCAGTGTTAGGTTTATTTAGATACGCTAATAATATTATGTAAGTGTAAGCTGCAACTTCCCAGGGATAGCTACTATTGGGTGTAATAGGCCATAGGATTCATTCTTACTCCATTAGAATTATAATCTTTACTATTGTGTAACTGTAGTATAGTTACGAACGATGGAGTCGTAATTAAACTCAGGAAAAAATTAAAGTAACCACTGTAGTTGTGTCTCTCAATAGTGGTCTAATATGCACACACTATGATAGTATTTTTGATTAAGGTATATTTATGGGTTCCCATTCACCTACCTATAAATTATGTCACCTGTAGACGCAGTAATATTATCAAATATAAATAACAGGGCTAATGAGTATTGAATACTAGTAACCTGAGTCTCTAGATGGACTTACACAGTGGGACGTAGTATATTTTATTTACTTTATTGTGGTTTTCATTGTCAGGTTCTCCCATATTACGATTCAACATGTATGTTACACAGTAGCAATTGCTTCATATATATACTGAATTGTGGATAGATGTTCAATTATAAAATATAACTTATAACATATATATGTAGCTGAGAGTTTAATTATATTGTGTGATTCAAAAATTATGAATATCAGGTTCAAAGTGTAATTTTGTAGCGATATATGTTATATATTTTATTACATTGTAGCTGATTCACTTGTGCTTATGTAAACATTGGTTACATTAGAAGTTATAGCTCATTTATAGAGGGTACAAACTTGTAATTGTGATTTAAGCAAGCCAGGCTTTAACTAGATATTTAGGCTTGATTATTGTATCACAGCTTAATATTTTAAACAGTTTTATTTAAATTAGGATTTAGTTGTAAATTCTTTGCCAATTTATTTCTTCTTGATATGGAAAAGAATGTTAAATAAACTATTTATATCGATAACTCGATTCTGTGATTTAGCTGCTTGATGCTTGAAAGTGATTTTGCTATTCAATCTGTTGTAATATGCAAGCACTCTGGGTGGCCTGATAAACCACGCTTTAAAACCGAGCACTTAGATTGTCAAATTTCTTTGACATGTAGTTGTAATGTGAGTTATTCAACTTTCAAGTTTGAGCTCAATATATCCTTACAGTTAGAGTTTATGGCTTGTTAATATATAGTAGAAAAGATACTAGTATCCCCTCTTATTCTTATATTTTGATAATGTTTAGCGGTATCTAAATATCGAATCACTGAGATTAAATAATCTTTGTGCACTTATAGAACATGCTGTTAGGATCCTGTGATATATCACACATTCATACTCTGCAAATAACTGTTATTTCAGTAGCAGTGTGAAACTGATCTGCTGCTGGTTCAACGCTGGCGAGTAATACCCGCTACCTGTATTGCCAAGTTTGGCGCTTTCCAATTTTAAATTAACTAACCGTTAGGGTAATGTTGCTCTTAAACGGTGAATAAAGGTAGGAAAGTAGCCAATATATGTCCAAATAGCGGCCAGCTTTTAGTACCAGAGTCCCCCTTGTTACCGTATAAATTTAATACAAATACATATGTTTAGCCTAGATAAAGTAACAAATAAGCATACTAGCACAAATAATGGTTAGCTTCTAAAATACAGGAGCTCGCAATGACTCCTCACTATTTCCCTAGATCCCTAACATGCTTCGCCGTCTAACACGGCTTTATCAAAGGGTTATCCCAGTGCCCAGTGCCACCACTCATATCTTGTTTAATAGTAGTGTAAGTGTACATTAAAAAAAAAAAAACTTTTTGGACTGTGAAACATCAGTCTGCTTTTTTGTGTCAGGCTCACAGCATATACTGTGCCCACTTGCCCAGTGCCACCACTCATATCTTGTTTAATAGTAGTGTAAGTGTACATTTAAAACAAAAAAAACTTTTTGGACTGAAACATCAGTCTGCTTTTTTGTGTCAGGCTCACAGCGTATACTGTGCCCACTTGCCCAGTGCCACCACTCATATCTTGTTTAATAGTAGTGTAAGTGTACATTTAAAAAAAAACTTTTTGGACTGTGAAACATCAGTCTGCTTTTTTGTGTCAGGCTCACAGTGTATACTGTGCCCACTTGCCCAGTGCCACCACTCATATCTTGTTTAATAGTAGTGTAAGTGTACATTTTAAAAAAAATGACAGGCAGAGGCAGGCCACGCCGCAGGTGCCATCATGGTCGTGGTGCTGTGATTCCTTTTGGCCCTAGAATAATGCCCAGTGTTCAGAGGCCACGTACCATGAACTCGAAAAGTTCTGAGGATATAGTTGACTTTTTAACACAGGACACCCAATCTTCTATAGCTTCCGCTCCGAACCTTGACGCACCATCCTCCTCCAGCTTATCTTCGGGCACCTCTCAAGTTACCACTCGCCTGCCTGCCGCCACCACCAACACTAGCACCACAGCCGCTTCACTTGATCTGTCAGAGGAGTTATTTACACATCAGTTGGAAGAAATGAGTGATGCGCAAGCATCATTGACAGAGGATGTAGATAACAGTGATATGTCTCAGTCAGGCAGCATTACAGACATGGACATACGGTGTGATGATGATGATGTTGTACCCGCTGCTGATTCCTTTGTTGATTTGTCATATACAAGTGAAGCAGTTGATGATGATGATGTGTCCGTGGATGTCACGTGGGTGCCCGCTAGAAGAGAAGAAGAACAGTGGTAATGTTCAGATGGGGAGACAGAGAGGAGGAGGAGGAGACGAGTTGGAAGCAGGGGGAGGTGATCACAAGGAGCTAGTGGCACAGTCAGACAGCATGCATCGTCACCCAGGGTCAGCCAGACAGCACGCCAATCAACGCATGCTGTTGCCACCACCAGAATGCCGTCATCGCAGAGCTCAGCAGTGTTGCATTTTTTTTGTGTGTCTGCCTCTGACAATAGCGATGCCATTTGCAACCTGTGCCAAAAGAAACTGAGTCGTGGGAAGTCCAACACCCACCTAGGTACAACTGCTTTGCAAAGGCACATGATCGCACATCACAAACGCCATTGGGATCAAACATGAGTACAAGCAGCACACAAACTCAAAGCCGCCATCTTCCTCCTGGTCCAGCATCTACAGCCACGTCAACCACTGCTGTCCTCCTTGCCCCCTCTCAACCATCTGCCACTCCGTCTCTCTTCCAGAGCATTTCCTGCTCATCTGCCCACAGTCAGGTGTCTGTCAAGGACATGTTTGAGGGTAAGAAGCCAATGTCACAAAGTCACCCCCTTGCCCGGTGACTGACAGCTGGCTTGTCTGAACTCTTAAGCTGCCAGCTTTTACCATACAAGCTGGTGGAGTCTGAGCCATTCAAAAAATTTGTAGCTATGGAGACACCGCAGTGGAAGGTACCCGGCTGAAATTTATTTGCACAAAAGGCAATCCCCAACTTGTACTCGATTGTGCGAAAGGAAGTAATGGCATATCTGGCACACAGTGTTGGGGCAAGGGTCCATCTGACCACTGATAGCTGGTCTGCAAAGCATGGTCAGGGCAGGTATATCATCTACACTGCACATTGGGTAAACCTGCTGACGGCTGCCAAGCATGGAATGCGTGGCTCTACAGAGGAGTTGGTGACACTGCCACGACTTGCAGGCAGGCCTGCTGCCACCTCCTCTACTCATCCTACTCCATCCTCTTCCATAACCTCCTCGGCTGAGTCCTCTTCTGCTGCTGCGTCTTGCTCCACATCAACGGCACCCCCTAGCTCCCCAGGTACTATTCCACATCCCAGATACGGCAGTGTCACGCCGTCTTGGGGTTGACTGCCTGAAAGCAGAGAGTCACACCGGACCAGCACTCCTGTCCGCCCTGAACACACAGGTGGATCAGTGGCTGACTCCGCAACAACTGGAGATCGGCAAAGTGGTTTCTGACAACTGAAGTAATTTGGTGGCGGCATTGAAATTGGGCAAGTTGACACGTGCCGTGCATGGCACATGTGTGTAATCTGATCGTACAACGCTTTGTGCATAAGTACCCAGGCTTAAAGGACGTCCTGAAGCAGGCCAGGAAGGTGTGTGGCCATTTCAGGTGTTCCTACACGGCCATGGCGCACTTTTCAGATATCCAGCGGCGAAACAACATGCCAGTGAGGCGCTTGATTTGCGACAGCCCGACACGTTGGAATTCAACACTCCTAATGTTCGAACACCTGCTCCAACAAGAAAAAGCTGTTAACGAGTATTTGTATGACCGGGGTGCTAGGACAGGCTCTGTGGAGCTGGGAATTTTTTTGCCACGTTACTGGACGTTCATGCGCAATGCCTGTAGGCTCATGCATCCTTTTGAGTAGGTGACAAACCTAGTCAGTCACACCGACAGCACCATCAGCGACATCATACCATTTGTTTTCTTCCTAGAGCGTGCCCTGTGAAGAGTGCTGGATCAGGCCATAGATAAGCATGAAGAGGAAGAGTTGTGGTCAACATCACCACCAGAAACAGCCTTATCAGCATCGCTTGCTGGACCAGCGGCAATGCTGGAAGAGGATTGTGAGGAAGAGGAGTCAGAGGAGGAATGTGGCTTTGAGGAGGAGGAGGAAGACCAACAACAACAGGCATCCCAGGGTGCTCGTTGTCACCTATCTGGTACCCGTGGTGTTGTACGTGGCTGGGGGGAAGAAGATACCTTCAGTGAGATCACTGAGGATGAGGAGCGGGACATGAGTAGCTCGGCATCCAACCTTGTGCAAATGGGGTCTTTCATGCTGTCGTGCCTGTTGAGGGACCCTCATATAAAAAAGCTGAAGGAGAACGACCTGTACTTGGTGTCCACGCTACTAGACCCCCGGTATAAGCATAAAGTGTCTGAAATATTACCGAATTACCGCAAGTCAGAAAGGATGCAGCAGTTCCAAAATAAATTAAAAAGTATGCTTTACACAGCGTATAAGGGTGATGTCACAGCACAAAACGTGAATCTAACAGGGGAAGAGGTGAAAGTAATCCTGCGACTCCCACGACCACGCCGGCAAGGACAGGACGCTTTATAGACGTGTTGTTGATGGAGGACATGCAGAGCTTTTTAAGTCCTATGCATCGCCACAGCCCTTTGGGGTCCACCCTCAGAGAATGACTCGACCAACAGGTAGCAGACTACCTTGCCTTAACTGCAGATCTCGACACTCTGAGGACCGATGAACCCCTTGACTACTGGGTGTGCAGGCTTGACCTGTGGCCTGAGCTATCCCAATTTGCGATAGAACTTCTGGCCTGCCCCGCTTCAAGTGTCCTGTCAGAAAGGTTCTTCAGTGCAGCAGGAGGTATTGTCACTGAGAAGAGAAGTCGCCTAGGTCAAAAAAGTCTAGATTACCTCACCTTTATTAAGATGAATGAGGGATGGATCCCGAAGGGACTGACATTGGGCGATACATTCGAGTAAAAAAGGCCTGATGACATGAGCTGCCTTGGGCTAAAAATGGTCTTCACGCTGCTGTATTTTATATTCGAATGCCGGATGACCGACCAAGCATCTTTTTCCTTCTCCCGGTTCCTAAAATCCATGCCATATACACATCCCCTGATAGGGGACGTAACAGGGATTAAACTGATCAGAAAAGTAATACTTAACACACCACTCATATCTGTTGGCACAGTAGATTGCACGTGCAGTGCCCCAAATTTGAAATAGGAGGACCGACCAAGCATCTTTTTCCATCTCCCGGTTCCTAAAATCCATGCCATATACACGCCCCCTGATAGGGGACGTAACAGGGATTAAACTGATCAGAATAGTACTACTTAACACACCACCCATATCTGGTGATCAGTAGATTACACACGGTGCTCTGACAAAATGCAGAAGGACATTTGGCAGACGGACATTTGGCCGACAGACAGAAAGCTAAAGAATGTTCTGATTTCGGCCGAGGGCAGATACGTTCCAGAGTGCTCTGTTCTAATCAGAGCATCGGGCGCCGCAACTGCCTCTGGGAACCTTACCATGGGTCACAGACCACACGTCTTGTAATTCTCTGTCTTGGAAATTATCTATCTATCATCTATCTATCTATCTATCAAATCTATCTATTTATCTATCAAATCTATTTATCTATCGTATCTATCAAATGTATCTGATGCATCTATTGATCTATCTAATCTAAGTATCTATCTATCTATCTATCTATCTATCTATCTATCTATCTATCAAATCTATCTATCTTGTGGCTGGACTGTTATCTGACAGCCACTTGTGTTTCGGCGATGCCATATATATATCCATGCCATATACACGTCCCCTGATAGGGGACGTAACAGGGATTAAACTGATCAGAATAGTACTACTTAACACACCACTCATATCTGGTGGCACAGTAGATTGCACGTGCAGTGCCCCAAATTTGAAGTAGGAGGACCGACCAAGCATCTTTTTCCATCTCCCGGTTTCTAAAATCCACCACTCATATCTGGCGGCACAGTAGATTGCACGCAGTGCTCGGACAAAATGCAGAAGGACATTTGGCAGACGGACATTTGGCAGATGGACATTTGGTCGTCAGACAGAAAGCTATAGAATGTTCCGATTTCGGCCGAGGGCAGGTACGTTCCAGAGTGCTCTGTTCTAATCAGAGCCTCGGGCACCGCAACTTCCTCTGGGAACCTTACCATGGGTCCCAGACCACACGTCTTGTAATTCTCTGTCTTGGAAATTATCTATCAAATCTATCTATTTATCTATCAAATCTATCTATCTATCTATCTATCTATCTATCGTATCTATCAAATGTATCTATTGCATCTATTGATCTATCTATCGAATCTATGTATCTATCTATCTATCAAATCTATCTTTCTCGTGGCCGGACTGTTATCTCACATCCACTTGTGTTTCGGCCATGCCATATACATATCCATGCCATAGACACGTCCCCTGATAGGGGACGTAACAGGGATTAAACTGATCAGAATAGTACTACTTAACACACCACTCATATCTGGTGGCACAGTAGATTGCATGCACAGTGCCCCAAATTTGAAGTAGGAGGACCGACCAAGCATCATTTTCCATCTTCCGGTTCCTAAAATCCATGCCATATACACGTCCCCTGATAGGGGACGTAACAGGAATTAAACTGATCAGAATAGTACTACTTAACACACAACTCATATCTGGTGGCACAGTAGATTGCACGCGGTGCTCTGACAAAATGCAGAAGGACATTTGGGAGACGGACATTTGGCAGACGGACATTTGGCCGACAGACAGAAAGCTAAAGAATGTTCCGATTTCAGCCGAGGGCAGATACATTCCAGAGTACTCTGTTCTAATCAGAGCCTCGGGTGCCGCAACTGCCTCTGGGAACCTTACCATGGGTCACAGACCGCACGTCTTGTAATTCTCTGTCTGGGAAATTATCTATCAAATCTATCTATTTATCTATCAAATCTATCTATCTATCGTATCTATCAAATGTATCTATTGCATCTATTGATCTATTTATCTAATCTATGTATCTATCTATTTATCAAATCTATCTCATGGCCGGACTGTTATCTGACAGCCACTTGTGTTTCGGCCATGCCATATACATATCATGCCATATACACATCCCCTGATAGGGGACGTAACAGGGATTAAACTGATCAGAATAGTACTACTTAACACACCACTCATATCTGGTGGCACAGTAGATTGCACGCGCTGTGCCCCAAATTTGAAGTAGGAGGACCGACCAAGCATCTTTTTTCATCTCCCGGTTCCTAAAATCCATGCCATATACACGTCCCCTGATAGAGGACGTAACAGGGATTACACTGATAGGAATAGTACTACTTAACACACCTTATAATAACGCAGAGAGAGGCAATGCAGAGAGAGGAGTCTGAAGAAGAGGAGTCAGAGGAGGAAGGTGGCTTTGAGGAGGTGTAAGACCAAACACAGCAGGTGTCCCAGGGGGCTTGTTGTCACCTTTGGGGGACCCTTGGTGTTGTACGTGGCTGGGTGGAGGAAGAGACCTTCAATGACATCAATGAGGACAAGGAACGGGACATGGCTAGCTTGGTATCCAACCTTGTGCAAATGGGGAGTTTGCGGTTGTGCAAATTGACTGTTTGCGGTTGTTTGCGGTGCGTTAAAGGGACAGTCTAGGCCAAAATACACTTTCATGATTCAGATAGAGCATGTAATTTTAAACAATTTTACAAATTTACTTTTATCACCAATTTTGCTTTTTCTCTTGGTATTCTTAGTTGAAAGCTTAACCTAGAAGGTTCATATGCTAATTTCTTAGACCTTGAAGCCCACCTCTTTCAGATTGCATTTTAACAGTTTTTTCCCCACTAGAGGGTGTTAGTTCACGTATTTCCTATAGATAACACTGTGCTCGTGCACGAGAAGTTATCTGGGAGCAGGCACTGATTGGCTAGACTGCAAGTCTGTCAAAAGAACTGAAAAAAGGGGCAGTTTGCAGAGGCTTAGATACAAGATAATCACAGAGGTTAAAAGTATATTATTATAAATGTGTTAGTTATGCAAAACTGGGAAATGGGTAATAAAGGGGTTATCTATCTTTTAAAACATTAAAAATTCTGGTGTAGACTGTCCCTTTAAACGGGGAGTTTGGTCTGTCACTGTGAAGTGGGCGTAACTCTTACACTACCTGATTGATACAACATCATACCTGATGTTTTAAAGCACGTTATTCCAAACAATTTAGCAATGTTAGGTGATTTATGACCTTTATGGCTTAAAAACAGACTCTGCATCAACTATGTAATTTTCCATGGGAGTTTTGCCATGGATCCCCCTCCGGCATGCCACAGTCCAGGTGTTAGTCCCCTTGAAACAACTTTTCCATCACTATTGTGGCCAGAAAGAGTCCCTGTGGGTTTTAAAATTCGCCTGCCTATTGAAGTCTATGGCGGTTCGCCCGTTCTCGAATAGTTACGAAAGTTCATTTCCGCCATTCGCGAACGCAAATTTTTAGGTTCGCGACATAACTATTTGGCGGTGAAATGGTGGCATGAAGTATACTAAAATGGGCCTAGATCAATACTTTAGGCTGTCTACTACACTACACTAAAGCCAAAATTAACCCTGCCAGCTCCCTACAAGCTGTATAATTAACCCCTTCACTGCTGGACATAATACAAGTGTGATGCACAGTGGCATTTAGCGGCCTTCTAATTACCAAAAAATAATGCAAATTATATGATATGATGAAAATAATGATATCTTTAGAAAGTCCATTTAATGGCGAGAAAAATGGTATATAATATGTGTTGGTACAGTAAAGGAGCAAGAGGAAAACGACAGCTAAACACAAACACAGCAGAAATGTAAAAATAGCCCTGATCCTTAAAGGACCAGTAAACACAGTAGATTTGCATAATCAACAAATGCAAGATAACAAGACAATACAACAGCATTTACTCTGAATTTCAAATAAATAGTAGATTTTTTTCTAACAAATTTCAAAGTTATGTATATTTCCACGCCCCCTGTACCATGTGATAGCAATCAGCCAATCACAAATGCATATACGTATAGTCTGTGAATTCTTGAACATGCTCAGTAGGAGCTGGTGACTCAAAACGTGTAAATATAAAAAACTGTGCACATTATTTTTAATGGAAGTAAACTGGAAAGTTGTTTAAAATGACATGCTGTATCTGACTCATGAACTTTTAATTTGACCTGAGTGTCCCTTTAACAGTAGGAAACTGTAAAAATGGTCTGGTCACTAAAGGGTTAAAGGAATAGTGTACGCCATGATCATATAATCTTAAAAGGACAGCACACTCACACAAAGCACACAGCCTTAAAGCACACACAAAACATTTTAAAAAAGATAGAATACAGTACAAATGAAACATTCATGATTTAGATAGAGCATGCAATTTTAAGCAATTTCCTAATTTACTCCTATTATAATTTTTTCTTTCTTCAATAGATATCTTTATTTGAAAAAGCAAGAATATAAGCATAGGAGCCGGCCCATTTTTGTTCAGCACCTGGGTAGGACTTACTGATTGGTGTCTAAATGTTGTCACATCTAAATCATGAAAGTTTAATTTTGACTTTACTATTCTTTAAAAGAGACATTGACAGCAAACTTAAGGGAACAATTCACACTACATACACAGAGTCATAAATGATCATTAAACTCAATAGTGTAGTTGAACCCCAGAAAAGTGTACTAAAAGTTCATATTTATAACAACAACCCATTCATTGACAATGTCATCTGGTGGGGCAAGTATATAGATGACATCATAGTAATATGGAATGGAGGAGAAGAGAGTTTGCTTTCTTAGTGAGAGGAGGGACAGTGTAGCTGCTGCTGATTTAATAGGGAAATCGATAGCTAGGCTAGTGTATTCAGTGTCTGAAGGACTCATCTGATCTCTGCTGTAAGGACAGCACCCCAAAAAGCCCTTTTTAGGGCTAAAACATCAGTCACTGCTGGGCATAATTCACGTGTGGTGTGCAGCAGCATTTAGCGGCCTTCTAATTACCAAAAAGCAGCACCAAAGCCATATAAGTCTACTATTTCTGAACAAAGGGGATCATTAACCCTACAAGCTCCCTACAAGCTCCCTAATTAACCCCTTTACTCCTGGGCATAATTCACATGTGGTGCGCAGCAGCATTTAGTGGCCTTCTAATTACCAAAAAGCAACGCCAAAGCCATATAAGTCTGCTATTTCTGAACAAAGGGGATCATTAACCCTACAAGCTCCCTACAAGCTCCCTAATTAACCCCTTCACTCCTGGGCATAATTCACGTGTGGTGCGCAGCAGCATTTAGCGGCCTTCTAATTACCAAAAAGCAACGCCAAAGCCACATGTCTGCTATTTCTGAACAAAGGGGATCCCAGAGAAGCTTTTACAACAATTTCTGCCATAATAGCACAAGCTGTTTGTAAATAATTTCAGTGAGAAACCTAAAATTGTGAAAAAAAAAAAATATATATTTGCTTGCATTTGGCGGTGAAATGGTGGCATAAAATATACCAAAATGGGCCTAGATCAATACTTGGGGTTGTCTACTACACTACACTAAAGCTAAAATTAACCCTACAAGCTCCCTACAAGCTCCCTAATTAACCCCTTCACTCCTGGGCATAAAACACGTGTGGTGCGCAGCGGCATTTAGCGTCCTTCTAATTACCAAAAAGCAACCCCAAAGCCATATAAGTCTGTTATTTCTGAATAAAGGGGATCCCAGAGAAGCATTTACAACCATTTGTGCCATAATTGCAGAAGCTGTTTGTAAATAATTTCAGTGGGAAACCTAAAGTTTGTGACAAAATTTGTGAAAAAGTGAACTTTTTTTTTTTAATCGCATTTGGCGTTGAAACGGTGGCAAGAAATTTACGAAAATGGGCCTAGATCAATACTTTTAGTTGTCTTCTAAATAAAAATATATACATGTCAAGGGATTTTCAGGTATTCCTGACAGATATCAGGGTTCCAATGTAACTAGAGCTAATTTTGAAAAAAAAGTGGTTTGGAAATAGCAAAGTGCTACTTGTATTTATTGCCCCATAAATTGCAAAAAAAGCAAATGGACTGTTTGCGGTGCATTAAACGGGGAGTTTGGTCTTTCACTGTGAAGCGGGCGTAACCCTTACACTACCTGATCGATACAACATCATACCTGATGTTTTAAAGCACGTTATTCCAAACAATTTAGGAATGTTAGGTGATTTATGCCCTTTATGGATTAAAACCAGACTCTGCATCAACTATGTAATTTTCCATGGGAGTTTTGCCATGGATCCCCCTCCGGGCATGCCACAGTCCAGGTGTTAGTCCCCTTGAAACAACTTTTCCATCACTATTGTGGCCAGAAAGAGTCCCTGTGGGTTTTAAAATTCGCCTGCCTATTGAAGTCAATGGCGGTTAGCCCGTTGCACAAAAGTTCGCGTTCGCCGTTTGCGAACGGAAAATATTATGTTCGCGACATCACTTTATTATTCCATGAAAACGATAAAATCTTAACCAAATTATTTACTAAAGAGACAGACTGTAATGGTTACCTACGGGCAGATAGTGGCCACTATCAGCCATGGATCAATAATATCCCGTTCGGACAATTTCAACGCATAAGAAGAAATTGTACCAAACTTATTTATAACAAAGAATCAGAAATGCTCAAAAACTAATTCATACAAAAGAAATATCCAAAAAACTAATAGAAAATTCACAAAAAAGAGTAAGACTCTTAGAAAGAAAGTCTATTAACAAATGGCAAAAATCACGGAAAAAAATCACAAACTAAGAGCATTAATATGATAACAACTTTTAATGAAGCCGCCCCTGAGATTAGAAAAATTCTAAGGAAATATTGGCCTATTCTGCAACAGGACAAATTTCTGAAAAACAGTATTGGTAACGCACCAAAAATAATATTCAGAAAAAATAGAAACTTCAAGCAAATATTAGCCCCAAGTCAAATCAAACAAAAAACAGGAGACAACTGGTTAACGGACAAAAGTAAAGGCTTTTACAAATGTAATAGACTGAATTGCAAGGGCTGTGAACATACGTACAACACCAAAAAAAACAACGCAAACAATACAGTCTAACACATATCCAGATAAAATGTGTACAATTAATAAACTAACAAACTGTAAGACTACATTCATGGTCTACTTGTTAGAATGCCCATGTAAACTCCAATACATAGGGCGTACAAAAAGAACAAGACTCGACTATTGGAACATATAAAAAATATAGAGAACGGGTCTGAAGATCATAGCATTCCTAGACATTTCAAGAAATGCCACAAAAAAAAACACAATTTCTAAGGGGAGCAGTTCTAGAACATGTCCTGGTACCAGGAAGAGAAGGGGATAGATTCCAGAGACTTAGGCAGAGGGAATCTTTTTGGATCCACTATATGGGTACCATGACACCCATGGGTCTCAATGAAGACATTGACTTAGCGGCTTTCCTATGAATTAACAATTTTTTTATAAATGAATCTGCATAGACCTACCTTCCCTCACTTATAACGCAAATAGATAAAGTGAAATTGGGTAGATTAGGACTCAATAATGGCAGCAGAGGGTCAGGTGATCACCCCATATACTGATAGTTTAGTTATAGTTAAATAATTTAGTATTCTTATCTACTAATTACTCATAAAAATGAAATATTTTAAAAATAAGGTGAAGTGTAAGGAGGTTCTATTATCTACCAATAGATTAGAACCAGGAGATCAACCAAAGGGGTTAAAAATAACTATACCCTTTCCCGTATAGTTCAAGGAATATCCTATTATTTGAATAGGGTAAGTTGGAGGGTAAAATCATACCCATACAACAACATCAGATTCATGTATCAACATAGGTATGTCTTCTTAAATAAAAATTTCAGGGACCATGCACTAGAAATACAAGCTACTGATAGCAGCAAAAATACAAATAATACTGAATACTAAATAAGAGATGTTGGGAGGCATATATTCATTACATTTACAAACATTTACATACATTAACACCCTTTTAAATGTTTTGTTTCTGGCAGGTGTATATACAATATATACTCTATCAATTATTCTTTGTAGTAGAGAAGGATCACACGAAAATTCCAATATTAGAGAATTAGATGCTTTGAAAGAGTTATACACATATATATATCTAAAACTTGTCAGAAACTTACTATGTTTAATAATTTGTACGAAATAATTTTTCCCCAATGTATTTATGCATAAATTACCAGAAGTGACTGAATAAAAAAACATATAAAGAAAACCTTTTTCTACAGTTTCTAGTGTACATAACACATAATAACTAATGAGTACAGATAACTGTATAGCCAGTGAAAAAGAAATGTTTATATAAAAACAGTCAACGTATTTAGCATTACGCTCTACACTGATTGAGGGGAATATCATACATATCAAAAACTCTAAAAAACAAAAAAACCACAGACCAGACCGGTTACTAGGGTAACCTACGACACAGTACACATTATTGGCTGCCGGGTTGCCATAACGTAATGACGTCACGCGTGGTAAGGTAAAACCACTCCCATCTTTTCCCTTTAAAAACGAACGCCGGATAAACTGCATACCATTATACCTCTGACGAAGAAGTACTACTAAAACTTTGAAACGCATAAGGTTTGATTGAAGAGTGGTAGTGCAGTTTTACCTCTACATCGGTGCCCGGCAACTTAGAATGGGGTTTTTATTAACTCAGTCACTTTAACCTTTGTATTGCAGCCTTACAGCTTCTGTTGTTATACAGCCCCAGTCTTGTTTGAAAGTGCACTGCAATACAGGTCATTACTGGAGTTAGCTACAGGCTTGATACGTATGAGAGAAGTATACATGCTCAATTTCCGGTTTTTTTGATGGTTTTATTCAAGTTTATATGAAATAAGAAATAAGAAATATTGTTTCCTACGCTGTCCTTTTTACTGCTGGTTTTAATCACATTGGAACATTTTATAAAGACTAGGACACACTTGTCTGCACCACAAGTTATTTAAAGCATACCAAGTGGAGATTTGTCTTCAAATATTGGCCTGGTCCAATCAATACTCAGGTGTATGCTCATGTGTGAATGCTTACTTCATTAAGGATTGAGGGTTCTAAATGTAAGTGCATATTGTTATCTTGTCTATCATAAATCCTTTGCTTAAACAGTATCACGCTATGTGCCTTTTCTTTTATTCCATCACATCCCTTTGAGAATTGGAGATCAGAGGAAGTACAGTAAAGATACCATACTCCTGGGAGATACCAAGGCAAGACCCTAAAAGAAGGATTTGGAGGTTTCTATTTGACAAGTGGCATATGCAAGATTGCAGTGAAAGAAAGTTTCAAACCCCAAGAATTTGCTACAGAGGACAACAACCCCAGACCAAGGGCTAACTCACCAGCAGTTCCTTTGCGAGCATAAATTACCTCATAAGATTGAGGTAATTTCTGGTAAGAAGACAACCTCTTACCAGCTATATCAACGTTATATCAACTTTATATTTTATATAGCACTGCATCACATCTATATATCTAAGGTCTATAGAATATTAATATTCAGAGACTTGATCATTTTATTGTTTTATTTAATATTGTTGCCCTGATTTATCCGCTTGCATTTAATAAAAGTTATAGTTATGTATATTTAAGTCCAGTGAATATAAACTTTTTGAACATGTCAATAGAAATTTTTGTAAAAATACCGCAGCCATGCCACCAATGTCCTGAGGGGGATTTCCTGCATTGATATTGACATTCCAAACTAGCCAATCACGATGCAGTAAATTTAATGCTGTATTATATCGTGCACATCAAGCTGTTTAAAGGCAGGGGACAGCTCGGCTGTATAGACAGTGAAGCTGGACCTGTTCGCCTTGGAGAAACATAGAAGGAATTATCTCCTGCAATATAACATACTGAAATGCTTTTTATACCATATTTTGTGATAAGTGTAATAATGCCATGGTCAAGGGGTAGGTATATAATATTTTTTTAAAGGGACAGAGACAGTCAAGTCCAAAAAAACTTTCATGATTCAAATAGGGCATGTAATTTTAAACAACTTTCCAGTTTACTTTTATCACCAATTTTACTTTGCTCTCTTGGTATTCTTAGTTGAAAGCTAAACCTAGGAGGTTCATATGCTAATTTCTTAGACCTTGAGGTCCGTCTCTAATCTAAATACATTTTGATAGTTTTTTCACCACTAGAGGGCATTAGTTCATGTGTTTCATATTGATAACAATAATATTGATGCATGTGAATTTACCATGGAGTCAACTCTAATTGGCTAAAATGGAAGTTTGTCAAAAGAACTGAAATAAGGGGGCAGTCTGCTGAGGCTTAGATACAAGGTAATTACAGAGGTAAAACATGTATAATTATAACTGTGTTGGTTATGCAAAACTGGGGAATTGGTAGTTAAGGGATTATCTATCTTTTAAAAGAACAAAAATTCTGGTGTTGACTGTCCCTTTAAAGAAAAAACATCACAGCATTCAAACACAACCTTATAGAACCGGCTCGTGGCATTCACACTCAGGGGACAATTCATTATGCCCTGTATTGGCCGAAATATATCTGTTTTCACACGAGCCAACAGACTCGCTGGAAACAGGAGTTTAGGAGCAGCGGTCTTAAGACAGCTGCTCCTTTACTCATATGACTCCTCTGAGGCTGCGGACAGCAATCCGCCCAATTGTGTACAATAGGGTTGATTGACATCCCCTGCTAGTGGTCGATCGGCTGCAAATCTGCAGGGGGCGGCATTGCACAAGCAGTTCACCAGAACTGCTTGTGCAATGTTAAATGCCAACAGTGGATCATGTCCGCCAGACATTGATAAATCGGCCCCTCAGCCTTACAAGTTTTAAAGGAATGGCTTATGGTGCATACACCCTTAAAAATATGACTCATGATATTTATCCATAGCATTCCCTTTCTGTGTGTACTATAAGTCGACCCTTTTAGGCTGTTTGTGTGCATGTTGTGAGGTGTCTTTTTATTGTGTATTTTATATATATATATATATATATATATATATATACACACAACAAGGTTTTTTTTGGTTAAGCACACCACAAAAGGACTGTTTAATCTAAACACACATAGGGGTCTAGTTATCAAGCCGTCAACCTCAAATACGCTGGAATTCCGCAGCGTATTTGTGGCGAGGCTGATTCGCCTTAGTTATCAAAGGCTAGAGACCGGCAAAAGTAGAATTTTGTGATTACTAGATATAATGAAGGTGGCAGCGGTGTCCGGGAGCGGCGGTTTAGGGGTTAATACATTTATAAGAGTTGCGGCGGGGTCTAGGAGTGGCGGTTTATGGGTTAGTAACTTTATTTAGTTGCGGGGGGCTCTGGGGGCGCCGGTATAGGGGGTAGAACAGTGTAGTTTAGTCTGGGTGCTTAGTGACAGGCTAGCAATAAAGCTGTAGAAAAGACGAAGAGCAGCGAGATCGGATGAGTGATAACTCTCACAGTCCGCTGCTCATCGCCCCGTGCTTGGTGCGCGGCTTTTTGACAGCTTTTTTTGATAACTTAGGCAAATTTTTGCAGGTCCGCGTGGCTATGTGAGGCGAGCTTAGGCGGGCGTATTTGGCCGGCGAAGACAGGTAAAATAGACACGTTATTAACTACCCCCCATATTGTGGGAGTGCTACCAAAGCGACCAAAACAATTACAAAACAACAAAAAAGTATTGGTGCACATCCAACCACTTAAGTCCACATATTTATAGCATATTTATATATACTTCTGTCTGCTAAATATACTTACATAGTTCAAATAAGATTGGGATAAACATCTCACAATAATATTGACTTATATTTATGCTGCAAACAATTGCCTGTTTAAATTTAAATTTAAACAGGGATCTTATTTTTTTTTTTTAATATATACTGTCTGTATATATATATATATATATATATATATATATATATATATATATATAAATAAATATCTTTATTATGCTTTTCTCCAAGTCTTTTCAATAACAGCATATTTACATTAAACATTTTATACTTTTATTAAGGAGAAAAATAGAGGCAAAACAAAAGAAATATATTTATATATTCTTAAAGGGACTGTCACACACAACCCATACAGCTCATGCACAGTCTCAAATGGACAGATCACAGTATGTACACAGACTTTAAAGGACAACCCACATCGCACACAGTCTACTCCAGAATGTTTATTGTTTAAAAAGCTAATCTTTATTACCCATTCCCCAGTTTTGTATTACCAACACAGTTATTACAAAGAGCAGGACTCTGAACCCAATTTTTTCATTTCATAAATTAGACAGAGCATGCAATTTTAAGCAACTTTCTAATTTACTCCTGTTATCAATTTTTCTTTTTTTTTTTTTTTGTATCTTTATTTGAAAAAGCAGGAATGTAAGCTTACGAGCCAGACCATTTTTGGTGCAGCATCCTGGATAGCGCTTGCTGATTGGTGGTTAAGTTTACTTACATGCTCTATATGAATCATGAAATAAAAAAAATTGGGTTCAAGGCTGTGTGCTATGTGTGATTGTGCCTGTCCTTTAAAGACTGCATTTTATGTGAGCTGTCCCTTTAAGGCTGGATGTGCACCTATTCCATTAAGAATGTGTGCATGTGGTGTTGGTGTGGTCCCTTTAAATGTTGTGTGGGTTGTGTGTGTGCCTGTCTCTTTAAGAAAATTTGAACATATTTCTTCTGCTTTGAACTTTATTTTTCTCCTTAATAAAAAGTTAAAATTTTCTCATGTAAATGGTAAATATATATTATTATTTTTATTATTATTCTTTATTTATAAAGCCCCAACAGATTCCGCAGCGCTGCCCATGGGTACAAGGATAACAGTACAATGGAGAAACAATACAATAAAATACACAATTTTACAGACAAATACAGGGGGAATTGAGGGTCCTATTACAGTTGGAACTTACAATATTGATGTATATAAAAAAAACAGCTTGTGGTGTATAAACTCTTAAACAGAGGTAGAGTATCTCAAAAAAAAAATGATGGCTTTGATGTTTCATTGATTGTTTTGTAATGTTATGTGAATCCTAATGTCTGACACCTGAGGTTTGATGCCTGAGTCCTGACGTATGATACATGAAGGAGCACAGAGTTTCTTTGCATGTTTGAGGGAGATTGACAGGAAGGAGGAGGGAAAATCACTATCCTTTCTCCTCCCTCCTCACAAACTCCATCATACCTCATGCATCAGGACTCAGGCATCACAAAGGAGTCTAATTATCATAGTGCAAGCGGACAGGATCCAATATTGCGGATCATGTCCGCTGCACATCGATAAATGCTGACAGCATATGCTCTCTGCATTTATCACTGCACCAGTAGTTCTGGTGAACTGCTGGTGCAATGCCACCCCTTGCAGATTCATGGCCAATCGTCCGCTAGCAGCGGGTGTCAATCAACCCCAATCGTATTTGGTCGGGTTGATTTCTGGCGATTTCTGTCCACCGTCCCAGAGCTGGCGGACAGGTTATAGAGTAGCGGTCATCAAGCTTCATACGGAGCTTGATAAATCAGCCCCCAAGGATCACAATAAAATCCATGAAATATCAGAGACATCCTTTTATATTTATGTTAAGGAGTTTATATACTACAGGCTAAAGTGTTTATTTTTAGTATTTAACATATACAAATATGTACAATCACAAATGCTTGCACCATATAATCACATGCACAGGGATAGATAAAAATTTGTCCAAAATATAAAAGGATGGATTTGATATTTGATGGAATTGCTTGATTAAAAAAAATGTAAATACATTTTACATTGACTATACCAAGTAAAAAAAAGGACAAACACAAATGTTTGTGACTATATATGGCTATGTAGTAGATCTAAAAAAATAAATAAACAGCTCATATTGTACTATATAAACCTCTGAATAGGGACACCTGCCACTTGACACTTGATAACAGATGTCTGACTCCTGATACCTGATGTCTGACTCCTGATACCTGATGTCTGACACCTAACTCCTGAAATCTGACACCTGATATCTTATGTCTGGCTTCTGATATCTGATTCCTGACTCCTCATGTCTGACACTTGTTTTCCTTTACTTGTGATACCTGATGTCTGACATCTCACTCCTGATACCTGATCTCTGACTCCTGACACCAGACTCACTCCTGATTTCTGACAAATAATTAATGACTCCTGATATCTGACACCTGGGTCCTGATACCTAAAGCCTGACACCTGATTTGTGATACCAGATGTCTGACACCGGACTCTGGATGACTGACACCTGATATCTGATGTCTGACTCCTGATATCTGATTCCTGACTCCATATGTCTGACTCTTGATATCTGATGTCTGACTCATGATACCTGATGTCTGACACCTGATTCCTGATAACTGATCTCTGCCTTCTAATACCTGACTCCTGATGGCTGACACCTCATACCCGACTCCTGATACCTGACTCCTGATGGATGACACCTGATACCTGACTCCTGATGTCTGACACCTGACTCCTTATGTCTGTCACCTGAGTCCTGATGCTTGACGCCTGATACCTGATGCCTGACACCTGATGTCTGTCCTCTGACTCCTGATACCTAACTTGTGACACCTGACACCTGATGTTTAACACTTGAGCCCTGATACATGATGTCTGACACCTGAGGTACAATGGAGTTTTAAAGTAGGAACCACAGAGTTTCAGTGGATAATTGATGGGTTTTCAGAGAAGGGAGGAGGAAGGATAGTGTTTTAGAGAAGAGAGGAATGATGTCCTAAAAGGAATTTGTGAAAGGATCACAAAGAGGATGTCCTAAAGTATACACCATACATTCCAATGTTCTTCACATACAGGACAATGTTATTTTAATTGTAAATAAATTCTTCTTTATATTTCTATATTTATCTATTTTTTTCTATATGAAGAACATTAAAATGTGAAATAAGCATAATGTGCTTCGTGTTTCGCAATGTAGGTCAAAAATGGTGTTGGGTTAACACACATGAAGAAATAAATATCTTAAGGAGTGTTATTAAAATAATAAATATGAAATATTGTAAACAACATTATTAATAATGATTACTAATTATTATAAATACTGTAAAATATATATATATATATATATTATAGATTATTTAGATTTTTTTAGTGCATCTATAAAAATTATTTTAATTAAATATTTATATTTTTCAATATGTCATATTTAATAAATACATAAAGCATCTTAAGATAACTCATGTTGGGTTAGCGTACATGAAGAATTATGTACTCCTGTCGGGTTTGTTCATATAACCTGACAGGAGTACAATAATTATTAGAGTTTTAACCCGACATTAGTTATCTTAATGCACATTATGGGGCATATGTATAAAGCTCCGTATGGAGCTTGATTCCCCCTGTTTCTGGCTCGCCAGAAACAGCAGTTATGAAGCAGCGGTAACAAAGACCGCTGCTCCATAACCTGTCCGCCTGCTTTGAGCAGGCGGACACACATCGCAGGAAATCAACCCGGTCAAGTACAATCGGGTTGATTGACACCCCCCTGCAGGGGGCGGCATTGCACCAGCAGCTCTTGCTGAATACAGCGAGCGTATTGCTCACCGTATTCAGCGAGGTCTGGCAGACCTGATCCGCAGTGTCGGATCAGATCCGCCAGACCATGATAACTAGAGGCCTATGTATTTATTAAATATAAAATATTAAAAAAAAAATAATAAATAATGAAAATAATTATTATAGATGTACTACAAAATTCAAAATAATCATTAGAATATATATATATTATATATTGTGTGTATATATATATATATATATATATATATATATATATATATATATATATATATATATATATATATTCATTAAAATTATGGGGGGAGATAAAAAACTGAAATTAAAATCCTCCATGTCTCAAAATTAAATCAATGTAAATATTTGCATAGGAAATAAGTACATCTAGGCAAGTATCCCCGCTTGCTTTTCCCCAGAAATTCTTAATATACAATGTTTCCAATGCACAAGAGAATTGTGGGTAAGATATGCAAATTAGAAATGCAAATTCTCAGTTTTTTTGCTGTTAAAGGGACATTCAACACTGCCCACAACATTAATCTATGTTGAAAAACTAAAAATAAAGATCAAGCTGCACCGTGCCCCCTTTCTCTTACTTCCTGCCTTCAATGTTGAATCCTCTACGATCACTTCCAAATTGGTGTCCTAACATGGCTTCCTAACTCCCCCCACCGTGATGTATTCACCTTCTTTTTCAAACCAGCAGCCAATGATAGCCCATTCCTCGGACTGCAATCCAAGCGCATTCACGGCCGTTAGCGCATGTGCGATACACTAGGAACACTAAAAGCGGAACCATAATAAGCCAATTTGTTTCCGTTCCGCTTATATTACGCATAGTACTCTGAAACAAATTGGCTTATTATGGTTCCGCTTTTAGTGTTCCTAGTGTATCGCGCATGCGCTAACGGCCGTGAACGCGCTTTGCATTGAAGTAGGAGAGATGGGATATCACTGGCAGCAAGTTTGAAGAAGAAGCTCTATACGTCATGGTGGGGGGAGTTAAGCAGCCATATTAGGACAACAATTTGGAAGTGATCGTAGAGGATTCAATAGTGAGGGCAGGAAGTAAGAGAAAGGGGGCACGTTGCAGCTTGATCTTTATTTTTAGTTTTTCAACATAGATCAATGTTGTGGGCAGTGTTGAATGTCCCTTTAAAAAAGGATCCTGTTAAAAGGATCGCTGTGTTAAAACAGTATTTTTGAAGCAAAAAAACTGAGAATTTGCATATCTTACCCACAATTCTCTAGTGCATTGGAAACATTGTATATTAAGAATTTCTGGGGAAAAGCAAGTGGGGATACTTGCCTAGATGTACTTATTTCCTATGCAAATATTTACATTGATATATATATATATATATATATATATATATATAAATAATATAGTGCAATATAGTAAAATATGTGTCAAATAATTGTCTCCTAATTGGAGGCTTACCGTATGTGTCAACATGTTATAGCCTGTCTTTAGACCTTTATCAAGACAAGTTAGTTGATAAAGGCTTAAAGACAGGCCGAAACGCGTTGACACATATGGTAAGCCTCAAATTAGGAGACACTTATTTTACACATATTTTACTGTATTGTACTATATTAATTTTTTTACAGGTACCCATGGACCAAAGTCAGCCCATAGGATTACAACAATAGAGGAAACTCATTGGGATTTGACTATTTTACTTTCCTTTATTTTTACACACCTATTATTCACATTATTTATAGAAATTTTCCAATATTTTTATTTTTATTTATTTATTTCTCTGTATTATTTTTCTAGAATATTTTTTTTCC
Organism: Bombina bombina; assembly: GCF_027579735.1. Taxonomy (NCBI): domain Eukaryota; kingdom Metazoa; phylum Chordata; class Amphibia; order Anura; family Bombinatoridae; genus Bombina; species Bombina bombina. Next base: position 456,528,784 of record NC_069500.1, on the reverse strand, counting down.
GCTGAAATCTGCACCTACAACAATATTCATACTTTTTTTCACAGTGAATGGACATTCATTTTAATTTTTTAAATTTTTGATTTTTTTTCACTTTTTTTGAGGACTATCTAATCACAGTTTTATCATCATTTAGAAGCTTTAGCAGCAAAGTTTCTAATACATGACAATTACAAACTTTGTCTTTTAAATCTTTATTTAAAAACAATATTTTTATGGGTGTATAAGTAAGAATACCGCGTGCAAGTTCAGGTATTCCCCCTTGGAGTTAATAGAGAAAAAAAGTGAAAAAAAACACTCTTGCACAAACACGATTGCATATTCTCATTTGCACTAACCCAAAATGAAAATATGAATATTTCACATTCTCATATTCATATATCTGATGATATTTTGGTACAATATATATCTTTACCTATATTTATACATGATTATATATAGGTATATATAGTTACAGAGATATATATATATATATATCAAGCAAAAAGAACTGATATCCAGGCTGCGTTTAAAAATCAAAGTCTTTATTAAATTCCTCTTAGGATAAAAATGCAAAAAGAAAGGGGGATCCAGCATAACAGTGTTACCTAAAATGATTCCGCTAACATGTTTCGGTAAAGACCGTAATCATAGCTAATTGGAAACAGGTGTGCTGGCTATATAAAAGACAAAATCCACACTCATTGGACAAAAATAAGACCAATAGAAACGGTACACTGTTGAACAAAAAACGTAATAAATATATATATAGAAAGAACTAATGCACCCTGACAGTTTAGTATATGTATATGTACCCTAGCCTAGCATAATACAAAACAACAGATATAGTCATTAATATGTATTATGATGAAAAAGATATAAAGATGTAATGAACAAAATGAACAGATAAATAAATGAATAAAAACCGTATTGTATGGCTGAAACAGATTGCAGCTTAATAAATACAACCTGCTGAAATAACTACAACTCAAACACAAGGAAGAAAATAAGTAACTATGCTCAGCTATATCCCTATCGTAAATCGCAATTGTTATAGCAAAAACAAACCCTATCTAATATGAGTATTAAGAACTCAAATGTGTATCTCAATGTACACAGGTAACAGTGACCTATATAGGGAAATAAAGAAATACAACTGTACTGAAATAATAATATAATCAGTGGATACTGCTGAATGAGTGTAGTATGGTATGCGATGTACAGAGCAATACAAATAAACTGCATTAAAGGGCTATATTGAGGAGTAGGTAAGAGGGACCCTATCTTAAAGGGATATAATGACGAAGAGATGTATGTAGGGGAACAAGGGGAGGCTAAGAGGGTATAAACCAACGGGAAAAAGGTGGGCAAACGTGAAAGGTGAAAGGATTATTTCCAATAGTTAATCAAATCGAATTCAGAGTTTAGACCCTCTGGTACTCTAGTACACAATTTGAAGATCCAAAACATTTCACGCTTGCCCAACAATTGATTCCTGTCACCTCCTCTAGGTGGTGCCTTAACATGTTCAATAGCCTGCCATCTGAATGTGGCGTTACTTTTATTGTGAAAATTCCGAAAATGCTTAACCAGAGGGGTACTAGCTTCACCTAGTTTGATAGTGGAAAGGTGGTTTCTAATTCTAGTGTTTACATCCGTAGTAGTGAGTCCTACATACTGGAGATGGCATTCTATACAGTAAAGTAAATAGACAACATAGGAGGATGTACAGTTAAGGCAAGTGGATATCTTATAAATGTCTCCAGTGACCTCTGATCTGAATTCATCAGAAATAATGATAAACTCACAGGGTCTACACCTCGACTTGCCGCACCTGTACATCCCCCTATGTTGCAACCAAGAGCTTTGTCTGTCTGGTTTCTTAATAGAAACTTCGGAGGGGGCCAGTATATTGCCTAGAGTTCTGTTCTTCCTATAGGAGCAACGTAAACCTCCCTCCACACAGCTAGCAAGGCTGTCATCTGCAGAGAGCAAACTGAAATGTTTTTTGACAATCTTACATATTTCTCTGTAATCTGTACTGAAATCCGTCACAAATGTTATTTTGTGTGAGGAGTTAATCTCCTCACCAGTCTTGGTACCATTGGATCTACTCAAAAGGGACTGTCGATCCAAAAGGTCGACCTGTCTCTGAGCTCTGTCTACCAGATGCCCAGGGTATCCTCTCTCTCTGAGTCTTTTCTGCATGTCTCTACTTTGCACTTTGTAATGATCGCTATTGCTGCAGTTCCGTTTGACCCTTATGAGCTGTCCTTTGGCTACTGCCATAGGGACATGTGCGGGGTGACAGCTCTTTGCATGAAGCAATGTATTTTTCGATATAGGTTTCCTATACATATTGCTTATAATCTGTCCATCATCCCCTGCAGTCAAAGTGAGGTCTAAGTAGTTAATAGTTCTAGAGTTAGTCTCAAATGTGAAACTCAGGCCAACATTATTAGAATTTAGAAAATCCACAAATTCAGACAAAGAATCCCCAGATCCCTGCCATATAAGGAGCAGATCGTCAATATACCGCCTATAAAAGGCGATATTATGTTTATGTGTATTACTATCTCCATAGATGTGGGACAGCTCCCACCAACCCATAAAGATGTTGGCATATGAGGGCGCAAATTTGGCCCCCATAGCTGTCCCACATCTCTGGAGATAGTACTGCTCACCAAAACGGAAATAATTGTGTGTCAGGGCAAAACCAGTTGCCCTCACCACATACTTGACAAAATCACTGTCCAAATCAGATAGATTTTCCAACATATAAGACAGAGCTTTTAGGCCTTCCTCATGTGGAATTGTGGAATACAACGATACCACATCTATTGTTAGCCACTTGTGCCTCTCAAGATCCCAACAAAAGGTGTCCACAAGATTTAATAGATCTTTGGTGTCCTTAAGATAGCTCTGTAGTGATGCCACTATAGGAAACAGTATGCTATCTAGCCACTGGGATAGGTGTTCCAAAAGGGAACCTATCCCACTGACTATAGGTCTTCCCTGTACCCCTATTAAGGATTTATGTACCTTGGGAAGATGGTGGAAGATGGGCACTACCGGATGATCTACTAATAGATACTCATAGGTATCACGGTCAAAAAACCCATCCTCCAAACCATCATCCAAAAGGCACCTAAGCTCTTTCTGGAAGCGCGCAGTGGGATCCCTATCTAATCTTCCAGAAAGAGCTTAGGTGCCTTTTGGATACATAAATCCTTAATAGGGGTACAGGGAAGACCTATAGTCAGTGGGATAGGTTCCCTTTTGGAACACCTATCCCAGTGGCTAGATAGCATACTGTTTCCTATAGTGGCATCACTACAGAGCTATCTTAAGGACACCAAAGATCTATTAAATCTTGTGGACACCTTTTGTTGGGATCTTGAGAGGCACAAGTGGCTAACAATAGATGTGGTATCGTTGTATTCCACAATTCCACATGAGGAAGGCCTAAAAGCTCTGTCTTATATGTTGGAAAATCTATCTGATTTGGACAGTGATTTTGTCAAGTATGTGGTGAGGGCAACTGGTTTTGCCCTGACACACAATTATTTCCGTTTTGGTGAGCAGTACTATCTCCAGAGATGTGGGATAGCTATGGGGGCCAAATTTGCGCCCTCATATGCCAACATCTTTATGGGTTGGTGGGAGCTGTCCCACATCTATGGAGATAGTAATACACATAAACATAATATCGCCTTTTATAGGCGGTATATTGACGATCTGCTCCTTATATGGCAGGGATCTGGGGATTCTTTGTCTGAATTTGTGGATTTTCTAAATTCTAATAATGTTGGCCTGAGTTTCACATTTGAGACTAACTCTAGAACTATTAACTACTTAGACCTCACTTTGACTGCAGGGGATGATGGACAGATTATAAGCAATATGTATAGGAAACCTATATCGAAAAATACATTGCTTCATGCAAAGAGCTGTCACCCCGCACATGTCCCTATGGCAGTAGCCAAAGGACAGCTCATAAGGGTCAAACGGAACTGCAGCAATAGCGATCATTACAAAGTGCAAAGTAGAGACATGCAGAAAAGACTCAGAGAGAGAGGATACCCTGGGCATCTGGTAGACAGAGCTCAGAGGCAGGTCGACCTTTTGGATCGACAGTCCCTTTTGAGTAGATCCAATGGTACCAAGACTGGTGAGGAGATTAACTCCTCACACAAAATAACATTTGTGACGGATTTCAGTACAGATTACAGAGAAATATGTAAGATTGTCAAAAAACATTTCAGTTTGCTCTCTGCAGATGACAGCCTTGCTAGCTGTGTGGAGGGAGGTTTACGTTGCTCCTATAGGAAGAACAGAACTCTAGGCAATATACTGGCCCCCTCCGAAGTTTCTATTAAGAAACCAGACAGACAAAGCTCTTGGTTGCAACATAGGGGGATGTACAGGTGCGGCAAGTCGAGGTGTAGACCCTGTGAGTTTATCATTATTTCTGATGAATTCAGATCAGAGGTCACTGGAGACATTTATAAGATATCCACTTGCCTTAACTGTACATCCTCCTATGTTGTCTATTTACTTTACTGTATAGAATGCCATCTCCAGTATGTAGGACTCACTACTACGGATGTAAACACTAGAATTAGAAACCACCTTTCCACTATCAAACTAGGTGAAGCTAGTACCCCTCTGGTTAAGCATTTTCGGAATTTTCACAATAAAAGTAACGCCACATTCAGATGGCAGGCTATTGAACATGTTAAGGCACCACCTAGAGGAGGTGACAGGAATCAATTGTTGGGCAAGCGTGAAATGTTTTGGATCTTCAAATTGCGTACTAGAGTACCAGAGGGTCTAAACTCTGAATTCGATTTGATTAACTATTGGAAATAATCCTTTCACCTTTCACGTTTGCCCACCTTTTTCCCGTTGGTTTATACCCTCTTAGCCTCCCCTTGTTCCCCTACATACATCTCTTCGTCATTATATCCCTTTAAGATAGGGTCCCTCTTACCTACTCCTCAATATAGCCCTTTAATGCAGTTTATTTGTATTGCTCTGTACATCGCATACCATACTACACTCATTCAGCAGTATCCACTGATTATATTATTATTTCAGTACAGTTGTATTTCTTTATTTCCCTATATAGGTCACTGTTACCTGTGTACATTGAGATACACATTTGAGTTCTTAATACTCATATTAGATAGGGTTTGTTTTTGCTATAACAATTGCGATTTACGATAGGGATATAGCTGAGCATAGTTACTTATTTTCTTCCTTGTGTTTGAGTTGTAGTTATTTCAGCAGGTTGTATTTATTAAGCTGCAATCTGTTTCAGCCATACAATACGGTTTTTATTCATTTATTTATCTGTTCATTTTGTTCATTACATCTTTATATCTTTTTCATCATAATACATATTAATGACTATATCTGTTGTTTTGTATTATGCTAGGCTAGGGTACATATACATATACTAAACTGTCAGGGTGCATTAGTTCTTTCTATATATATATTTATTACGTTTTTTGTTCAACAGTGTACCGTTTCTATTGGTCTTATTTTTGTCCAATGAGTGTGGATTTTGTCTTTTATATAGCCAGCACACCTGTTTCCAATTAGCTATGATTACGGTCTTTACCGAAACATGTTAGCGGAATCATTTTAGGTAACACTGTTATGCTGGATCCCCCTTTCTTTTTGCATTTTTATCCTAAGAGGAATTTAATAAAGACTTTGATTTTTAAACGCAGCCTGGATATCAGTTCTTTTTGCTTGATGTCTATTTTGCCGGCAATCTGGGCTGCATCAGGAGCGTGCCTCTACTCCACTCCCCCTACTATCTCTGACATTTGGCATCCCCTCCGACGTTGGATCCTGCAAGCCTCCTGGTAGGCTAAGCATCCCATTGGCTGTGACGGCCGACGCCCATCACACGACCGGAACCGGCTGGATAGAGGCATCGAGGCTGTCTTGGACGCCGTGGGTCACGTAGCATACAGCAGGTTTCCTAAGGTATACGTTTGAAACTACAAGCAAGAAGGGTGAGTCGCACAGCTACTAGCTGTTTGGGTATTGCTATCGATATCCTGTGGCAACACTGTATTGCCTGTTGAAGGGTGACGTACTCAGCGTTTACTGCTTGCCCCACATGGAACTCACCTGGCTATTTCTATGATGCACTGCACTTTATTTCTGTGATGCACTTTGTTTCTGCTGTTTTTGCATAAGGGGATGCTTTGAGTCTTTGAAATTTGTATATTGCGGTTTTCTACAGTGAACTGTCCTTTTAAACCTGCATAGGGGTTGAGTGGAATAGAGATCCACATGGTGGCTTTACAAGTGAAAATATTTATATACAGAAGTCCCTTTTACTAAACACCCTTTTTTGACTATATATATATATATATATATATATATATATATATATATATATATATATATATATATAAGAAAATCTATCTAGAAATACATAGAACATATTCTGCTATGTGCAGAACATTGGAATGTCAAATATCTATACTAAATACATAGTTATAACCTTTATTAAATATTAATATTGCATAAATATGGTTTTACATGTTTTCATCTACTTAACAACAGAGCCCCAATGCCTATATATATATATATATATATATATATATATATATATATATATATCTATATGTATTTAGATATTTATATGTTTATATGTGTATATATGTCTGTAAATACATATATAAACATATAAATACATATGTAAACACATTTAGACACATAAGATGTATATGTATTTATGTCTATGTTAAAACCCTTTGTCCGCTTTTTTTTTCTAACACCTGAGATCTCATATCTTTGAGCTGTTATAACATTTTTTGTGCAATATTTTTTTTAAATAATTTTTAGCAGATGTTTTTACTAGTGTAACTATACTCTGTAATGTAATCTAGCCCATAAATACATATGTACACACATTTAAACACATATATATATATATATATATATATACACATACAAATACATCTTTAGACATGTATATGTATGTATCTCATTGTTAAAGCCCTTTGCCTTCCTTTTGTCTCATTTCTTTGATCCCTAATAACTTTTTTGTGCAATATTTCTTGTAAAATTATTTTTATCAGATAGTGTTATTATTAGTGTAACTGTACTCTTCAATATATTTTTGATGTGTTTTGTGACATTTTTTGGTTTCGCTAAACAGTTAGCCAGATCTTTGAAGATGTGCTGTTCCCAACATGCCTTAACTTCAATTGCGCTCAAGCGATCGTGTTTACTTTCAACTTGTAATATGAGCGATAAACCTGACACGCTCAAGCAATCATGATAAACCACTTTCGCTTTTGCGTAACTGTTAGCACTCCACTCGTAATCTGGCCATTTGTGTGAGTATAAATTCACAACGGTATCATATGGTGGAGGCTTATTGTGGGATAACTACACTAGGTGGCGTCCTTTTTTCTCCAACATTGGTGTGTCCGGTCCACGGCGTCATCCATAACTTGTGGGAATATTCTCTTCCCCAACAGGAAATGGCAAAGAGCACAGCAAAAGCTGTCCATATAGTCCCTCCTAGGCTCCGCCCACCCCAGTCATTCTCTTTGCCGTTGCACAGGCAGCATCTCCACAGAGATGGTGAAGAGTATGTGGTGTTTAGTTGTAGTTTTTTATTCTACTATCAAGAGTTTGTTATTTTAAAATAGTGCTGGTATGTACTATTTACTCTGAAACAGAAAAAGATGAAGAGTTCTGTTTGTGAGAGGAATATGATTTTAGCAGCAGTAACTAATATCGTTTGCTGTTTCCACATAGGACTGTTGAGATGAAATAACTTCAGTTGGGGGAAACAGTTAGCAGACTTTTCTGCTTGAGGTATGACTAGCCATATTTCTAACAAGACTGTGTAATGCTGGAAGGCTGTCATTTCCCCTCATGGGGACCGGTAAGCCATTTTCTTAGTCTCAAACAGAATAAAGGGCTTAATATGGGCTATAAAACTGGTAGACACTTTTATGAGCAAAATCGATTGCTTTATTTGGGCATTTTATACAGCTTGATGCTTGAAATTCACACTTATAAACTTTGGGGAACGTTTTTTTTTTAAGTCAGGCACTGATTTAGACACCTTTCCAGTCAGGAAGGGCCTTCACTGTAGTAGGGTGAGCCTGATTTTCGCGCCATTATTGCGCAGTTACTTTTGAGAGCAGGACATGCAGCTGCATGTGTGTGGGTCTGAAGGTAGTTGGAAAGGTTCCTAGAAGGCTTCATTTGGTATCGTATTCCCCCCTGGGTTTGGTAAAGTCGCAGCAAAGGCTATAACTGGGACTGTAGAGGGGTTAAATCTGTAACCGGCTCCGGTTAACTCATTTTAAGGGTTAAAGGTCTGAAATTTGGGGTGCAAGGCTTTGAATGCTTTATGACACTGTGGTGAAAATTTGGTAAATTTTGAACAATTCCTTCATAGTTTTTCACATATTCAGTAATAAAGTGTGCCCTGTTTAAAATTTAAAGAGACAGTAACGGTTTTGTTTTAAAACGGTTTTTGTACTTTATTGACAAGTTTAAGCCTGTTTAACAAGTCTGTGCCTTCAGATAAGCTATGTTCTGTATGTATGGAAGCCAATGTGTCTCTCCCTTCAAAATTGTGTGATAATTGTGCCATAGCGTCCAAACAGAGTAAGGACAGTACTGCCACAGATAGTAAAGTTGCCCAAGATGATTCATCAGATGAAGGGAGTAGACATAGTTCTACATCATCTCCTTCTGTGTCTACACCAGTTTTGCCCACGCAGGAGGCCCCTAGTACTTCTAGCGCGCCAATGCTTATTACTATGCAACAATTGACGGCAGTTATGGATAACTCCATAGCAAATATTTTATCCATAATGCCTGCATATCAGAGAAAGCGCGATTGCTCTGTTTTAAACTCTGTAGATCAGGAGGGCGCTGATGATAATTGCTCTGTCATACCCTCACACCAATCTGAAGGGGCCATGAGGGAGGTTTTGTCAGATGGGGAAATTTCAGATTCAGGCAGAATTTCTCAACAGGCAGAACCTGATGTTGTGACATTTAAATTTAAATTAGAGCATCTCCGCGCACTGCTTAGGGAGGTGTTATTTACTCTGGATGATTGTGACAACCTGGTCATTCCAGAAAAATTGTGCAAGATGGACAAGTTCCTAGAGGTTCCGGTGCACCCCAACGCTTTTCCTATACCCAAGCGGGTGGCGGACATAGTGAATAAGGAGTGGGAGAAGCCCGGCATACCTTTTGTTCCCCCTCCTATATTTAAGAAATTATTTCCTATGGTCGACCCCAGAAAGGACTTATGGCAGACAGTCCCTAAGGTCGAGGGGGCAGTTTCTACACTAGCCAAGCGCACTACTATTCCTATCGAGGATAATTGTGCTTTCAAAGATCCTATGGATAAAAAATTGGAGGGTTTGCTTAAAAAGATTTTTGTACAGCAAGGTTACCTCCTGCAACCTATTTCGTGCATTATTCCTGTCACTACAACAGCAGCGTGGTTCTGGTTCGAGGAACTAGAAAAGTCGCTCAATAGAGAGACTCCGTATGAGGAGGTTATGGACAGAGTTCACGCACTTAAGTTAGCTAACTCCTTTATTTTAGATGCCGCTTTGCAGTTAGCTAGATTAGCGGCGAAAAATTCTGGGTTTGCAATTGTGGCGCGCAGAGCGCTCTGGCTAAAGTCTTGGTCAGCGGATGTATCTTCCAAGACAAAATTGCTTAATATTCCCTTCAAGGGTAAAACTCTCTTTGGGCCAGAATTGAAAGAGATTATCTCAGACATCACTGGGGGAAAGGGCCACGCCCTCCCACAAGATAGGCCTTTCAAAGCCAAGAATATGTCTAATTTTCGTTCCTTTCGCAATTTCAGGAACGGACCGGCCTCCAACTCTGCAGCCTCTAGACAAGAGGATAATGCTTCGCAGTCCAAACCAGCTTGGAAACCGATGCAAGGCTGGAACAAGGGTAAGCAGGCCAAGAAGCCTGCTGCTGCTAACAAAACAGCATGAAGGAGTAGCCCCCGATCCGGGACCGGATCTCGTAGGGGGCAGACTCTCTCTCTTCGCTCAGGCTTGGGCACTGACGGATAAAAATACCTGTGTTAAAACAACGATCGTGTAGACACAACAACATTGCAATTCACGCTCATGGGTAATCCCCATTGGCTAAATCGGGACCAATCACATGACTAGGTGTCAGTGCTGACTCCGGTTATACAAGGTTAATTTTGATTCACCATTTGATGGGCGTGCACGCAATGAGTAACGGGATTGGTTGTGACAGTAACACATAGGGTATACATTGAGAAAGGCCGCTACTTGGCCGAAACGCGTTTGTGTGTGGTGTATGCTAGTATGAATGTGTTGTTGTTTTTAAACTTCTTATATTGATTTATCCACCATATGAGGTAATTTTCTGCAAGAGATTATAACGTAGTAAACTAGCCATCTGTCACCTGAAGCCAGGGTATCCTGTTACTGGCCAGGAATACAGGGGGGTGGCTGGAGCTACGCTCCCTGTCTCGGTATATTGCAGATGGTAATATATCTCCGTGTGTGTGATTATCAATAGGTCTATGGGAATTTTCCCAATGGTAATAATAGTCACATTTTAATAGTGGTTTAATAAAATATTAAATTTTAATTAATCTATCTTTACTAATAATAGTTGGATTCTATCTCAACAATTCTCACATAATACAATGGAATGAGTGCTAAGCAACCCCTTCTTGCCCAATCCCCCCAATCCTTTTGCTCTGATACTTGTTAATAAGGATTAGCACCAGGGATTATTATATCCCTTTTTCCTAAGTAGTAACTTCACTGTGCCAATTTTTCTTGTTTTGTTAATATTGGGCAAGAGATGTTCAGGATCCCTGGGCACTAGAAATAGTTTCTCAGGGTTATCTTCTGGAATTCAAGGAACTACCCCCAAGTGGAAGGTTCCACATGTCTCACTTATCTTCAAACCAAATAAAGAGACAGGCATTCTTACATTGTGTAGAAGACCTGTTAAAAATGGGAGTGATACACCCAGTTCCAACTGTGGAACAAGGTATGGGGTTTTACTCAAACCTGTTTGTAGTTCCCAAAAAGGAGGGAACTTTCAGACCAATTCTGGATTTAAAGATCCTAAACAAATTTCTCAGAGTGCCATCGTTCAAAATGGAAACCATTCGAACGATTTTACCTACAATCCAGGAGGGTCAATTTATGACAACCGTGGATCTAAAGGATGCGTATCTACATATTCCTATCCACAAAGATCATCATCAGTTCCTAAGGTTCGCCTTTCTGGACAAACATTACCAGTTTGTGGCTCTCCCATTCGGGCTAGCCACTGCTCCAAGGATTTTCACAAAGGTACTCGGGTCCCTTCTAGCGGTTTTAAGACCAAGGGGCATTGCAGTGGCACCTTACTTGGACGACATTCTGATACAAGCGTCGTCTCTTTCAAAGGCAAAGGCTCACACAGACATCGCTCTGGCCTTTCTCAGATCTCACGGATGGAAAGTGAACATAGAAAAAAGTTCCCTGTCTCCGTCGACAAGAGTTACTTTCTTGGGAACAATAATAGATTCTTTAGAAATGAAGATTTTCCTGACAGATGTCAGAAAGTCAAAACTTCTAAACGCTTGTCAAGTTCTTCATTCAGTTCCACGTCCTTCCATAGCTCAGTGCATGGAAGTAGTAGGGTTGATGGTTGCAGCAATGGACATAGTTCCTTTTGCGCGAATTCATCTAAGACCATTACAACTGTGCATGCTGAAACAGTGGAATGGGGACTATACAGACTTGTCTCCAGTGATTCAAGTAGATCAGAAGACCAGAGACTCACTCCGTTGGTGGCTAACCCTGGACCACCTGTCCCAGGGAATGAGCTTCCGCATACCAGAGTGGGTTATTGTCACGACCGACGCCAGTCTAGTGGGCTGGGGCGCGGTCTGGGACTCCCTGAAAGCTCAGGGGCTATGGTTTCGGGAAGAGTCTCTTCTCCCGATAAACATTCTGGAACTGAGAGCGATATTCAATACTCTCAGGGCTTGGCCTCAACTAGCAAAGGCCAGATTCATAAGATTCCAATCAGACAACATGACGACTGTTGCTTACATCAATCATCAGGGGGGAACAAGGAGTTCCCTGGCGATGAGAGAAGTGACCAAAATCATAAAATGGGCGGAGGATCACTCCTGCCACCTATCTGCGATCCACATCCCAGGAGTGGAAAACTGGGAGGCGGATTATCTGAGTCGTCAGACATTCCATCCGGGGGAGTGGGAACTCCACCCGGAGATCTTTGCCCAGTTGACTCATTTATGGGGCATTCCAGACATGGATCTGATGGCGTCTCGTCAGAACTTCAAGGTTCCTTGCTACAGGTCCAGATCCAGGGATCCCAAGGCGACTCTAGTGGATGCATTAGTAGCGCCTTGGACATTCAACCTAGCTTATGTGTTTCTTCCGTTTCCTCTCATTCCCAGGCTGGTAGCCAGGATCAAGCAGGAGAGGGCCTCGGTGATCTTGATAGCTCCTGCGTGGCCACGCAGGACTTGGTATGCAGACCTGGTGAATATGTCATCGGCTCCACCATGGAAGCTACCTTTGAGACAGGATCTTCTAATACAAGGTCCATTCGAACATCCAAATCTAGTTTCCCTTCAGCTAACGGCTTGGAAATTGAACGCTTGATTTTATATAAGCGTGGGTTTTCGGATTCTGTAATAGATACTCTGATACAAGCCAGAAAACCTGTAACTAGGAAGATTTACCATAAAATATGGAAAAGATATATCTGTTGGTGTGAATCCAAGGGATTCTCATGGAGTAAGATCAGAATTCCTAGGATCCTTTCCTTTCTCCAAGAAGGTTTGGATAATGGATTATCAGCGAGTTCTCTAAAGGGACAGATTTCTGCTTTATCTGTCTTATTACACAAACGACTGGCAGCTGTGCCTGATGTTCAAGCTTTTGTTCAGGCTTTGATCAGGATCAAGCCTGTTTACAGGCCTTTGACTCCTCCTTGGAGTCTAAATTTAGTTCTTTCAGTTCTTCAAGGGGTTCCGTTTGAACCTCTACATTCCATAGATATCAAGATGTTATCTTGGAAAGTTCTGTTTTTGGTTGCTATTTCTTCTGCTAGAAGAGTTTCTGAGTTATCTGCTTTGCAGTGTAATCCGCCCTATCTGGTGTTCCATTCAGATAAGGTTGTTTTGCGTACTAAACCTGGTTTCCTTCCGAAGGTTGTTTCCAACAAGAATATTAACCAGGAAATAGTTGTACCTTCTTTGTGTCCGAATCCAGTTTCAAAAAAGGAACGTTTGTTACACAATTTAGATGTAGTTCGTGCTTTAAAGTTCTATTTAGAAGCAACAAAGGATTTCAGACAAACGTCTTCTCTGTTTGTCATTTATTCTGGCAAGAGGAGAGGTCAAAAAGCTACTGCTACCTCTCTTTCCTTTTGGCTGAAAAGCATCATCCGATTGGCTTACGAGACTGCCGGACGGCAGCCTCCTGAACGCATCACAGCTCACTCTACTAGGGCTGTGGCTTCCACATGGGCCTTCAAGAACGAGGCTTCTGTTGATCAGATATGTAAGGCAGCGACTTGGTCTTCCCTTCACACTTTTGCCAAATTCTACAAATTTGATACTTTTGCTTCCTCGGAGGCTATTTTTGGGAGAAAGGTTTTGCAAGCCGTGGTGCCTTCCGTTTAGGTAACCTGATTGGCTCCCTCCCTTCATCCGTGTCCTAAAGCTTTGGTATTGGTTCCCACAAGTTATGGATGACGCCGTGGACCGGACACACCAATGTTGGAGAAAACAGAATTTATGCTTACCTGATAAATTACTTTCTCCAACGGTGTGTCCGGTCCACGGCCCGCCCTGTTTTTTTAATCAGGTTTGATGAATTTCTTTCTTTAACTACAGTCACCACGGCACCCTATAGTTTCTCCTGTTTTTTTCTCCTGTCCGTCGGTCGAATGACTGGGGTGGGCGGAGCCTAGGAGGGACTATATGGACAGCTTTTGCTGTGCTCTTTGCCATTTCCTGTTGGGGAAGAGAATATTCCCACAAGTTATGGATGACGCCGTGGACCGGACACACCGTTGGAGAAAGTCATTTATCAGGTAAGCATAAATTCTGTTTTTTCTTTGTGTTTGCAGCAATTGATGATTTTAATATGATGTAAGAAGCAGCTGCCACCCATCTTCGATGACTTTTCACTAAGGAGGCGTTGTTTTCCAAAGAATGAATTAGAACTAATAGAAGCTGTTCTTTGTATATGGACTTGAACCTTTGGACTTTAGTTGATTGCTACATATTTAGGGCTAGATTACAAGTAGAGTGCTAATTTATCATGCGCCTGCAAATGGGCAAAATTGCCCATTTGCGGGTGAACGACAAATAACCAGCCATTACAAGTGACTGGTTTCAATAGCGATTAGAGCTTATAGAAATTAACCAGAGAACAGATCTCCATAAAATTAATTAGATTTCTGCTTATTTTTAAAAAAATAGTAGCATCTTTATTTTTAATAAAATAACTGCAAAAAAACAGTCATGAGGGTTTAAAGTTGGCTGGTGTAGGGTGATAGAGAAAAAACTTGACTCAAAAGTGCCTTTACATTGAGGTCTATGGGAACTGTGTGTTCCCTGTAAATGTAAATGCTAATATACATATACAGTATATTTATGTGTTAATATGTGTATATACACATGTTAACACATAAATATATATGTATATAGTTATATACATATGTATTTACCATTCACTGCCATCGCTGCGCGACTTACCCCCTTTTCTGCGCTAGTGAGACTCGGCATGAGAATGAGGTCCCCATTGGAGCCTATGGAAGCGCACTCTCATGAGTGCAATGGGAATGCAGGGTTGCGCTTGCATTGCACTCATAATACCAGCGCACATTTGCGCAATGAGGTATTACTCAGTTGAGCGCACATATCCCTTTTGCGTAAGCGATATTTTGCGCTTGACTCCTAATCTGACACTATTTGTTATATGCAATTTTAAATCTACGTAATGAATTAGGTGCCCCCTAATATCTGTTGATCAAATTTTTTTTGTATACAACCTAAAAATTAGAGGTATATTCATTGAGTACTTTTGGGTTTTTTTATGGCATAGTATATTATTTTATAGCAATATTTTTTATTAATTTTTATAGTATAGTTCAGAAATATAATAGGGCATGAGGCAACAACCAAATTAGTACATAGAACAAATCACAATAATACTATATGGTACCAATAAGATAACATCAAAATATATTTAACATTGTTTACCTTTAAATAAATGAAGTGTTGGAATTGTTAGATTAAAAAAAAAAATGTGACTACAGATACTAATACCACAGGCACACTGATTAACTTATCTTTTTTATACTCTTTAAAAAGTAGAAACCCCTTTAAGCAGAAGATAAACTAGTATTAAATAAATGGTACCTTTTAGGTGAGAAGAGAGATTAGTAGGTGACACATCATGTCCTCATGAAACTTTAAAAAAAGAAACAGTTGTGTATATCTAAGGAGCACATCAGACTGACAGCTAAGTTAGGTGGGGTTTTAATTAAATAAATTATATATAAGTCCTGAATGTAAAGTGAAATAACTGAAGAGAAGAAAAGGAGTGGTGAATAAGCCATAATAATGTTTTCTTAAGGGAAGTGAATCAGAAATCATTAACAGGGCACAATGTTCAGTATTTCAGCATGCATCTGTTTCCCATTACAATTATAATACAATTTTTCTAAGGAGATAGTGTAGGACACCAAGTTCAGCCACTCCATTAATATGTTTTTTTCCAATACTTAAAAAGCAGTTATTTGGCTCTATTATTTAAATAAAAATGTCCTAAATGAACATGACATTTTTTTTTTTGTTGAAATCTTTTTTATTCAATTTTCAAAAATAATACAAATACACTTCTTTTCCAACACTACGGTGTTACAATCTTCAATGGCACAGAGAAACTTGGTCTATACAATCAGTATCCATTGCTAACTTTTTTATAATGCTTAAGCAAGTCGGATCAGCTCCCAACCCATCTAACTCATCCACAATTTATTTTAATTTGCATTGTAGCGGCTATTTAATCTTTTAAACTCTTAACCCAATTCCCATCAGGGGCAGATTTCGTTGCTTCTAATTCCTATCTCCCTAGTCTATTCTTTCTATGTTCTGCCTCAAGAAACATAATATATGGCTCCCATTGTGCTAGGAATCTATCTTTGTTGTTAAGAAGGGCCGCTGTGGCATTTGTCATATTTTAATGGTATTCAATCTTCTGTTTAATATAACTGAATTTAGGGGGCTTTAGCTTCCAGTATTGGGCTATACCCAATCGTGTTACCGTACATATCATTGCTATTAGTTTTGAATACATTTTCAGTACGTCTTCTACTGGAAAATGAAGTAACGCCTGTTCTGGGGTTAACACTATTTCTCTCTTGAATATCAGGCTTAGGAATTCTGAGGTTTGGTCCCATACGGCTAGATTTAGAGT
The DNA here is from genome assembly GCF_027579735.1 of Bombina bombina. NCBI lineage: Eukaryota > Metazoa > Chordata > Amphibia > Anura > Bombinatoridae > Bombina > Bombina bombina. Next base: position 456,512,276 of record NC_069500.1, on the reverse strand, counting down.
TTGGCGGCCAAAGGGGTGCGTTAGCTACGCGTGCTTTTTTTCTCCCGCACCTTTTAAATACCGCTGGTATTTAGAGTTCACAGAATGGCTGCGTTAGGCTCCAAAAAGGAAGCGTAGAGCATATTTACTGCCACTGCAACTCTAAATACCAGCGGTGCTTACGGACGCGGCCAGCTTCAAAAACGTGCTCGTGCACGATTCCCCCATAGAAAACAATGGGGCCGTTTGAGCTGAAAAAAAACCTAACACCTGCAAAAAAGCAGCGTTCAGCTCTTAACGCAGCCCCATTGTTTTCTATGGGGAAACACTTCCTAAGTCTGCACCTAACACCCTAACATGTACCCCGAGTCTAAACACCCCTAACCTTACACTTATTAACCCCTAATCTGCCGCCCCCGCTATCGCTGACCCCTGCAAATTATTATTAACCCCTAATCTTCCGCTCCGTACACCGCTGCAACCTACATTATCCCTATGTACCCCTAATCTGCTGCCCCTAACACCGCCGACCCCTATATTATATTTATTAACCCCTAATCTGCCGCCCCCAACGTCGCCGCCACCTACCTACAATAATTAACCCCTAATCTGCCGACCGGAGCTCACTGCTACTATAATAAATGTATTAACCCCTAATCCGCCTCACTCCCGCCTCAATAACCCTATAATAAATAGTATTAACCCCTAATCTGCTCTCCCTAACATCGCCGACACCTAACTTCAAGTATTAACCCCTAATCTGCCGACCGGAGCTCACCACTACTCTACTAAATTTTTTAACCCCTAAAGCTAAGTCTAACTAACACCCCCCTAAGTTAAATATAATTTTTATCTAACGAAATAAATTAACTCTTATTAAATAAATTATTCCTATTTAAATCTAAATACTTACCTGTAAAATAAACCCTAATATAGCTACAATATAAATAATAATTATATTGTAGCTATTTTAGGATTAATATTTATTTTACAGGCAACTTTGTAATTATTTTAACCAGGTACAATAGCTATTAAATAGTTAATAACTGTTTAATAGTTACCTAGTTAAAATAATTACAAAATTACCTGTAAAATAAATCCTAACCTAAGTTACAATTAAACCTAACACTACACTATCAATAAATTAATTAAATACAATACCTACAAATAAATACAATGAAATGAACTAACTAAAGTACAAAAAATAAAAAAGAACTAAGTTACAAAAAATAAAAAAATATTTACAAACATTAGAAAAATATTACAACAATTTTAAACTAATTACACCTACTCTAAGCCCCCTAATAAAATAACAAAGACCCCCAAAATAAAAAAATGCCCTACCCTATTCTAAAATTAAAATAGAAAAGCTCTTTTACCTTACCAGCCCTGAAAAGGGCCCTTTGCGGGGCATGCCCCAAAGAATTCAGCTCTTTTGCCTGTAAAAATAAAACATACAATACCCCCCCCCAACATTACAACCCACCACCCACATACCCCTAATCTAACCCAAACCCCCCTTAAATAAACCTAAGCCCCTGAAGATCTCCCTACCTTGTCTTCACCTCACCGGGTTGTTCCGATCAGCCAATAGAATGCGAGCTCAATCTGATTGGCTGATTGGATCAGCCAATCGGATTGAACTTGAATCTGATTGGCTGATTCCATCAGCCAATCAGAATATTCCTACCTTAATTCCGATTGGCTGATAGAATCCTATCAGCCAATGACGTCATTTAAAGGAACCGTCATTCAGCGAGTAGGCGTCGGTTGAAGAGGATGGATCCGCGTCGGCTGGGAAGAAGATGGCTCCGCTCCGCTCCGGAAGAAAGAAGATTGAAGATGCCGCTTGATAGAGGACTTCATCCCGATGATGGACTTCCGACTTCAGCCCGATGATGGAGTTCTTCAGCCGCCGCTTGGATCAAGACTTCGGACCCTCTTCTGGACCGATCACTGAACCCGGTGAGGTGAAGACAAGGTATGTTTTTTTTTTACAGGCAAAAGTGCTGAATTCTTTGGGGCATATATATAGTTATTAACTATTTAATAGCTATTGTACCTGGTTAAAATAATTACAAAGTTGCCTGTAAAATAAATATTAATCCTAAAATAGCTACAATATAATTATTATTTATATTGTAGCTATATTAGGGTTTATTTTACAGGTAAGTATTTAGATTTAAATAGGAATAATTTATTTAATAAGAGTTAATTTATTTTGTTAGATAAAAATTATATTTAACTTAGGGGGATGTTAGTGTTAGGGTTAGACTTAGCTTTAGGGGTTAAAAAATTTAGTAGAGTAGCGGTGAGCTCCGGTCGGCAGATTAGCGGTTAATACTTGAAGTTAGGTGTCAGCGATGTTAGGGAGAGCAGATTAGGGGTTAATACTATTTATTATAGGGTTATTGAGGCGGGAGTGAGGGGGATTAGGGGTTAATACATTTATTATAGTAGCGGTGAGCTCCGGTCGGCAGATTGGGGGTTAATTATTGTAGGTAGGTGGAGGCGACGTTGGGGGCGGCATATTAGGGGTTAATAAATACAGGGAGTGCAGAATTATTAGGCAAATGAGTATTTTGACCACATCATCCTCTTTATGCATGTTGTCTTACTCCAAGCTGTATAGGCTCGAAAGCCTACTACCAATTAAGCATATTAGGTGATGTGCATCTCTGTAATGGTCTAATGGTCTAATGACATCAACACCCTATATCAGGTGTGCATAATTATTAGGCAACTTCCTTTCCTTTGGCAAAATGGGTCAAAAGAAGGACTTGACAGGCTCAGAAAAGTAAAAAATAGTGAGATATCTTGCAGAGGAATGCAGCACTCTTAAAATTGCAAAGCTTCTGAAGCGTGATCATCGAACAATCAAGCGTTTCATTCAAAATAGTCAACAGGGTCGCAAGAAGCGTGTGGAAAAACCAAGGCGCAAAATAACTGCCCATGAACTGAGAAAAGTCAAGCGTGCAGCTGCCAAGATGCCACTTGCCATCAGTTAGGCCATATTTCAGAGCTGCAACATCACTGGAGTGCCCAAAAGCACAAGGTGTGCAATACTCAGAGACATGGCCAAGGTAAGAAAGGCTGAAAGACGACCACCACTGAACAAGACACACAAGCTGAAACGTCAAGACTGGGCCAAGAAATATCTCAAGACTGATTTTTCTAAGGTTTTATGGACTGATGAAATGAGAGTCAGTCTTGATGGGCCAGATGGATGGGCCCGTGGCTGGATTGGTAAAGGGCAGAGAGCTCCAGTCCGACTCAGATGCCAGCAAGGTGGAGGTGGAGTACTGGTTTGGGCTGGTATCATCAAAGATGAGCTTGTGGGGCCTTTTCGGGTTGAGGATGGAGTCAAGCTCAACTCCCAGTCCTACTGCCAGTTTCTGGAAGACACCTTCTTCAAGCAGTGGTACAGGAAGAAGTCTGCATCCTTCAAGAAAAACATGATTTTCATGCAGGACAATGCTCCATCACACGCGTCCAAGTACTCCACAGCGTGGCTGGCAAGAAAGGGTATAAAAGAAGAAAATCTAATGACATGGCCTCCTTGTTCACCTGATCTGAACCCCATTGAGAACCTGTGGTCCATCATCAAATGTGAGATTTACAAGGAGGGAAAACAGTACACCTCTCTGAACAGTGTCTGGGAGGCTGTGGTTGCTGCTGCACGCAATGTTGATGGTGAACAGATCAAAACACTGACAGAATCCATGGATGGCAGGCTTTTGAGTGTCCTTGCAAAGAAAGGTGGCTATATTGGTCACAGATTTGTTTTTGTTTTGTTTTTGAATGTCAGAAATGTATATTTGTGAATGTTGAGATGTTATATTGGTTTCACTGGTAAAAATAAATAATTGAAATGGGTATATATTTGTTTTTTGTTAAGTTGCCTAATAATTATGCACAGTAATAGTCACCTGCACACACAGATATCCCCCTAAAATAGCTAAAACTAAAAACAAACTAAAAACTACTTCCAAAAATATTCAGCTTTGATATTAATGAGTTTTTTGGGTTCATTGAGAACATGGTTGTTTTTCAATAATAAAATTAATCCTCAAAAATACAACTTGCCTAATAATTCTGGACTCCCTGTATAATATAGGGGTCGGCGGTGTTAGGGGCAGCAGATTAGGGGTACATAGGGATAACGTAGGTGGCCACGGTGTACGGAGCGGAAGATTAGGGGTTAAAAAATTTAATATAGTGGCGGCGATGTGGGGGGACCTCGGTTTAGGGGTACATAGGTAGTTTATGGGTGTTAGTGTACTTTAGAGCACAGTAGTTAAGAGCTTTATAAACCAGCGTTAGCCCAGAAAGCTCTTAACTACTGACTTTTTTCTGCGGCTGGAGTTTTGTCGTTAGATTTCTAACGCTCACTTCAGCCAAGACTCTAAATACCGGCGTTAGAAAGATCCCATTGAAAAGATAGGATACGCAAATGGCGTAGGGGGATCTGCGGTATGGAAAAGTCACGGCTGCAAAGTTAGCGTTAGACCCTTTTCTGTCTGACTCCAAATACCAGCGGGCGGTAAAAAACAGCGTTAGGAGCCTCTAACGCTGGTTTTGACGGCTACCGCCCAACTCTAAATCTAGGCCATAGTCTCTTAACTTTCTTACATAACCACCATGCATGTATATAGGAGCCCACTTCTCTGCAACCCCTATAGCAGAGCCTATTGTTCACCTCCTCTGGCTTAATAAATATTGTTGGATACATATACTATTTATATATCACCTTTATGTAGTTCTCTTTCAATGCAGCATTAGGAGTACAGGACAGACCCTTGTGAATATTTGCTATCCATGTTTCTGTTGGCCATGACTTGTCTAAATCTTTTTCCCACTTCAGCATCATGGGTGTCTTTTTATCCTTATCTACAACATTAAATAAGGGATACAACATAGATATTAGTCCTCTCCTATTATTTTTGCTTAAGCATAAGGATTCAAATAAGATATTATTATTATTGGCCCTATCCTGTCCTATTATTTTCTGTATTCTGGACTTCAACTGAAGATAATGGAACCATACATCATGGTCTGGGTTACCTAGTTCTGCATATTGTTTCATGTTGATAATTTTACCATTTACAAGCCTATCCGCAATTCTATATAGACCCTTATTTTCCCATTTCTTTTGGATCTGTATATCTATAATAGATGTAATTGTTATCAGAGGTGTCATCTGCGATCTTTCACTAGTTAAGGGGAATGTTCTGTTTAATTTATCCCATAGAAATGCGGTGTGATTGATTGAGATGTACTGTTTTATTTGTGGTGGTCTATCTGCTCTATTTGCCCACAATAGTCTATCCAGATAACTCATTCCTATGATGTCCTTTTCTATTTGGACCCATTGTGCAATATTATTTGTTTTGTACCATTGTATCGTTTGGGCCATTCTAGCAGAATAGAAATATGAAAGTAAGTTTGGGAGCCCCATTCCTCCTCCACTCTTGTGTCTCATCATCAAATTTTTGTTAATTCTTGCTCTTTTACCTTTCCAGATAAAATATGGGATATCCCTATGCATTTGATGTAAATCTGAGATCGGTACCGAAACTGGCAAGGATCTAAACAGATAAAGAAGCTTAGGTAAAAATCGACATCTTCACTGTTATAATTCTTCCATATAGAGAGATATTATATTTGTTCCACTTTTCTAATAATTTTCTAATTTGGGCATACATAGGAATATAATTAGCTTTATATATTGTATGAACGTCTACAGTAAGGTTTATCCCTAAATATTTAAGATATTTCTTTGTCCAGGAGAACTCGAAATTTAGTTCTAATAATTTTTTCGTGTGCTGAGGTAATTTTAAACTTAGTGCTTCACATTTATCTTTATTTATTTTGTATCCTGATAATTGTCCAAATTTGTCTATCAAGGAATATAATGGAGGAAGGGATAGTAGAGGTTTAGTCAGGGAGATGATAATATCATCTGCTAATAACAAGATTTTATATTCGTTATCACCATGCAATATTCCCGCTATATCTGGATCATCTCTGATTTTAGCTGCTAGTGGTTCAATACAGATTGCAAACAATAGAGGGGAAAGTGGGCATCCCTGTCTAACATGACATTTATTTTGGTCCGTTTAGTAATATGAACAAGTGGGATTTGTCATTGTGGACCTTCTCCATTTATTCAGTGATCTTTTTCAGAAAGACTGTATCATGGGACATAACTACAAGATATGCATTAGGGTCCCATTTTTACCACAGCCCCTCCTGCAAGTATCAGAAGCTAAAGAACAAATTTTGATGTCGACATGATGTGAGGTTAGGTACCAGTGGGTGAGAATTTTAACATTAGTTTCCATGGTGGACACTGATAAAGAAAAACTAAATACATGTTGCCACCACCCACGTGTAAGATAAATATTTAAATCAGCCTCCCATTTGCTAACATAAGAAGGACTGTTGGAATAAATACACTTATTTAGAAGACTATGAGAAAAAAAGATAGAAGATGCAACATAAGTGTTTATTCAAACTAACACTTTTAAATATTGTAAGTGGACTAGGGAATTTATTAGATTTTGGTTGTGAATGGATAATAAGCTACTTTAGAAATAGTAGAGCCAGTATCACATTTCAGGTCCAATTAGTTAACCCCTTCGCTGATAAGCCTTTTTCACCCTGTGCCAAGTTGATATTAGCTCTTTTTGCTGATTACATTTTAACACTATTGTAAGTCATTTTTGATTGCACTATCGCTTAGATGGTGCTGGATGGAGCATGGACCCACTGTCTGTAAAGTGTCATATGACATAATTAACCCAATCGTGAAAAAGCCCAAGGTGAGGCAGCAATCATATCTGCCTCATTAAGGGAAGTGTGTCTTGAGCTAGTATTAGTGTAAGAGAAGCATTCTCTCTTAAAATATGTTGGCAGTAACTACTTAGAAGAGGGAACTCTGGGCTTCATATTCACAAGGGAGCATTGCAGAAGCTACTAGCTGAACAAACCTCCCACTCCCAGTGCTGCCTAGCCTGTCTACTTCTAGTCTCTCAGGGTCTGGGGGCAAGTATCAGCCTTTACCCAGTCTACTCTGCACTGCAGGTAAGAGGATCTGGCTCTTGGGGACTTGTCCCTCTCTGCCCCACTCCCCAGACCATCGCCCCACTCCCTATCTTTCCCTCAGGATTAGCAAAAATGTAAAAATGTGCCTAGCATTATTATAAACATTTCAACATGGTTTAAATGGGCATTTTAATGTATATACATAAGCATTTCCCTTTTCAATGGCTGACCCTAGATAACTATACTCTCCCTGCTGTTGATGAATACTGGAATAGGACAGTACAGGAACAAGTAGATGGTCTGTGTGGGTGGGGCTATTTGGGGAAAGTATGGACAACTTTGTTAAGAGTTTTGGGGGTTCCTGCACTTTTTTATTGCAATATAATTAGTAGAAAGATACAAAGACTGAGAAATTAGATTGTTTATGTAAAGTGTAAGAAAACATGAAGCATCATCCTTGGTACAGAGATAATAAAGTTATGTGATGGGAGCAAAGCTATGCAGTGGGAGCATGTTTACAGAAGAAGGTAACATATAGTTACAAGATAGAGATATTTTCCCTGTAACAGCACACATCAGGAGACTGTGTTCCACTGTATAATAAAAGGTAAGTATTAGTTCAGAATGGCTGAGCCATTACAAAATGGGGGAATTGTAACAAGATAGAGGCTGGGTGGTTATATATATCCTTACAGAGGTCCAAGATTTTTTCATAAGGAAACTAGGGCAGAAATATGCAAGAAAAAGAGGAGGGATAGAAATTAGGCAAGAGTTTCTATTTTAGGATTTTTCTACAAATTGCTTTAATATTGGGAGCTTTTTTACTGAGACTATATTACAAGTTCCACACAACTTGCATAACCTCTGCCTTCCACTGGCTACCTGATATCATGTGCTGCTGCTGTCAACCAATAGGCAGACAAAACAGTTAGACCAATCAGGGATGTGGGGATGCAGTTGCAGCTTGCAAATCAATATCATAAATGGTCACTAAATTGGTGCCAAAAACACATGCAAAATGCTCAACAGTAAAACAATGATACAGAATATGTACAGTAATTGAAACATGGAAAAATGACATTCAATATAAACAGAGCATGAAAACCAAGTAATAAGTGACACAACCAAGAGGGTGGCAAGTCATTGAGATACACTGATTCCAAGTCAATATATTCTTAAGGAAATTTTAAAATCAAGAGTAAACAATAGATTATTTAAGCAATGCAAGAATATATGAAGACATGAAGTCCACTGATAGTACCTATAAAATAGATGTTTAAAAGGCCATCTATAATAATATATTATAAGGGACAATATATTGTTATTTCTTCTCCACTTTAATGTTTCTTAAATGATTCATTTTACCTGCTAAACGCCTAGATTTAGAGTTTGGCGTTAGCCGTCAAAACCAGCGTTAGAGGCTCCTAACGCTGGTTTTGGGCTACCGCTGGTATTTAGAGTCGTGTAGGTAAGGGTCTAATGCTCACTTTCCAGCCACGACTTTTCCATACCGCAGATCCCCCTACGCCATTTGCGTATCCTATCTTTTAAATGGGATCTTTCTAACGCCGGTATTTAGAGTCTTGGCTGAAGTGAGCGTTAGAAATCCAGCCGCAGAGAAAAGCCAGGAGTTAAGAGCTTTCTGGGCTAACGCCGGTTCATAAAGCTCTTAACTACTGTGCTCTAAAGTACACTAACACCCATAAACTACCTATGTACCCCTAAACCGAGGCCCCCCCACATCGCCGCCACTCTAATATTTTTTTTTAACCCCTAATCTGCCGACCGCACACCGCCGCCACCTACGTTATACTTATGTACCCCTAATCTGCTGCCCCTAACACCGCCGACCCCTATATTATATTTATTGACCCCTAATTTGCCGCCCCCAACGTCGCTTCTAACTTAGCTACAATTATTAACCCCTAATCTGCCGACCGGACCTCACCACTACTATATTAAAGTTATTAACCCCTAATCCGCCTCACTAACCCTATAATAAATAGTATTAACCCCTGATCTGCCCTCCCTAACATCACCGACACCTAACTTCAAGTATTAACCCCTAATCTGCCGACCGGACCTCACCGCTACTGTATTAAATTTATTAACACCTAAAGCTAAGTCTAACCCTAACACTAACACCCCCCTAAGTTAAATATAATTTGTATCTAACGAAACAAATTATATCTTATTAAATAAATTAATCCTAATTAAAGCTAAATACTTACCTGTAAAATAAACCCTAATATAGCTACAATATAAATTATAATTATATTGTAGCTATTTTAGGATTTATATTTATTTTACAGGCAACTTTGTAATTGTTTTAACCAGGTTCAATAGCTATTAAATAGTTAATAATGATTTAATAGCTACCTAGTTAAAATAATTACAAAATTACCTGTAAAATAAATCCTAACCTAAGTTACAATTAAACCTAACACTACACTATCAATAAATTAATTACATAAAATACCTACAAATAAATACAATTAAATAAACTAAATAAAGTATAAAAAATAAAAAAGAACTAAGTTACAAAAAATAAAAAAATAATTTACAAACATTAGAAAAATATTACAACAATTTTAAGCTAATTACACCTACTCTAAGCCCCCTAATAAAATAACAAAGCCCCCCAAAATAAAAAAATGCCCTACCCTATTCTAAAATTAAAATAGAAAAGCTCTTTTACCTTACCAGCCCTTAAAAGGGCCTTTTGCGGGGCATGCCCCAAAGAAAACAGCTCTTTTGCCTGTAAAAAAAAACATACAATACCCCCCAACATTACAACCCACCACCCACATACCCCTAATCTAACCCAAACCCCCCTTAAATAAACCTAACACTAAGCCCCTGAAGATCATCCTACCTTATCTTCACCACGCCTGGTATCACCGATCCATCCAGGCTCCGAAGTCTTCATCCAAGCCCAAGCGGGGGCTGAAGATGTCCATGATCCGGCTGAAGTCTTGATCCAAGTGGGAGCTGAAGAGGTCCATGATCTGGCTGAAGTCTTCTATCAAGCGACATCTTCAATCTTCTTTCTTCCGGATCCATCTTCATCCCGCCAACGCGGAACATCCTTCTTCACCGACGACTTCCCGACGAATGAGGGTTCCTTTAAGGGACGTCATCCAAGATGGCGTCCCTTGAATTCCGATTGGCTGATAGGATTCTATCAGCCAATCGGAATTAAGGTAGGACAATTCTGATTGGCTGATAGAATCAGCCAATCAGATTCAAGTTCAATCCGATTGGCTGATCCAATCAGCCAATCAGATTGAGCTCGCATTCTATTGGCTGTTCGGAACAGCCAATAGAATGCGAGCTCAATCTGATTGGCTGATTCCATCAGCCAATCAGAATTTTCCTACCTTAATTACGATTGGCTGATAGAATCCTATCAGCCAATCGGAATTCGAGGGACGCCATCTTGGATGACGTCCCTTAAAGGAACCGTCATTCGTCGGGAAGTCGTCGGTGAAGAAGGATGTTCCGCGTTGGCGGGATGAAGATGGATTCGGAAGAAAGAAGATTGAAGATGCCGCTTGATAGAAGACTTCAGCCGGATCATGGACCTCTTCAGCTCCCGCTTGGATCAAGACTTCAGCCGGATCATGGACCTCTTCAGCTCCCGCTTGGATCAAGACTTCAGCCAGATCATGGAAATCTTCAGCCCCCGCTTGGGCTTGGATGAAGACTTCGGAGCCTGGACGGATCGGTGATACCCAGCGTGGTGAAGATAAGGTAGGATGATCTTCAGGGGCTTAGCGTTATTTAAGGGGGGTTTGGGTTAGATTAGGGGTATGTGGGTGGTGGGTTGTAATGTTGGGGGGGGTATTGTATGTTTTTTTTTACAGGCAAAAGAGCTGTTTTCTTTGGGGCATGCCCCGCAAAAGGCCCTTTTAAGGGCTGGTAAGGTAAAAGAGCTTTTCAATTTTAATTTTAGAATAGGGTAGGGCATTTTTTTATTTTGGGGGGCTTTGTTATTTTATTAGGGGGCTTAGAGTAGGTGTAATTAGCTTAAAATTGTTGTAATATTTTTCTAATGTTTGTAAATTATTTTTTTATTTTTTGTAACTTAGTTCTTTTTTTATTCTTTGTACTTTATTTAGTTTATTTAATTGTATTTATTGATAGTGTAGTGTTAGGTTTAATTGTAACTTAGGTTAGGATTTATTTTACAGGTAATTTTGTAATTATTTTAACTAGGTAGCTATTAAATAGTTATTAACTATTTAATAGCTATTGTACATGGTTAAAATAATTACAAAGTTGCCTGTAAAATAAATATTAATCCTAAAATAGCTACAATATAATTATTAGTTATATTGTAGCTATATTAGGGTTTATTTTACAGGTAAGTATTTAGCTTTAAATAGGAATAATTTACTTAATAAGAGTTAATTTATTTCGTTAGATAAAAATTATATTTAACTTAGGGGGGTGTTAGTGTTAGGGTTAGACTTAGCTTTAGGGGTTAATAAATTTATAGAGTAGCGGCGAGGTCTGGTCGTCAGATTAGGGGTTAATTATTGTAGGTAGCAGGCGGCGACGTTGTGGGGGGCAGATTAGGGGTTAATAAATATAATATAGGGGTTGGCGGTGTTAGGGGCAGCAGGTTAGGGTACATAGGGATAATGTAGGTTGCGGCGGTGTATGGAGCGGCAGATTAGGGGTTAAAAAAATATGCAGGTGTCAGTGAAAGCGGGGTCGGCAGATTATGGGTTAATAAGTGTAAGTTTAGGGGTGTTTAGACTCTGGGTACATGTTAGGGTATTAGGTGCAGACTTAGGAAGTGTTTCCCCATAGGAAACAATGGGGCTGCGTTAGGAGCTGAACGCTGCTTTTTTGCAGGTGTTAGGTTTTTTTTCAGCTCAAACTGCCCCATTGTTTCCTATGGGAGAATCGTGCACGAGCACGTTTTTGAAGCTGGCTTCGTCCGTAAGCACCGCTGGTATTAAGAGTTGCAGTGGTGGTAAATTATGCTCTACACTCCTTTTTTGGAGCCTAACGCAGCCCTTCTGTGAACTCTAAATACCAGCGGTATTTAAAAGGTGCGGGAAAAAAAAAAACAGTGTTAGCTACGCTGGTCGTTACCGACAAAACTCTAAATCTAGCCGAAAGTAAATTTAATTGTTTAAAAATATACATTTTACCTATATTTTATTTTTATTTGGTTATAGAAACGCTATATAGATCTAGATATTTTGAAGAATTTACACACCCAGTGGATGGTGGAAGAGAGAGATAAAACATTAATTTTCTATTGATGACTTGAAGTATTGGTCTCGTGTATTGAGGATTATTTCCCTTTAATACTTACCTCCTTAAATGTCTATCCAGTCTCCCCTTTTCAAACTATTTTTTTTTCTTCACTGACTTGGCTGTACCACTCTCATTTAAGACTATAATGGCAACAGGCTCCATGGTCTCTGAATTACAGTAGCTGACACCATTAGAGTCAATATCGGGGGCAGTACAGCCAAAGTAATAAACAAAAAAATTGAAAAGAAAAGCGGTGGTTGGTTTCAGAATAAAGGAAAATGTCATAACTTTAAAATGTAACTTTCAGTTGAGAATGTAATCATAATATAAGGCATAAAAATAACTTTGTATATAGTCTTAACCGAGGACACAAAACATAAAGGCTGTATGAGAACATAGCACTCTACGGAGTATGCAATTAATATGTCAAAGTTTAATTGAAAAAATATTAAAATGTATACAGACGGAAAAGCATGATAAAAGTAAAGGTCTGACTTATTTTGCACTAACCAGTGGCATAACGTTAAAATAATTTTGAAAATGGCACCTTATATTCTTTTTTGCAAAAATATAAAAAGTGTAAAAAAAAAACCTTTCAGTAATGCAATCTTCAGATCCCTTGATAATTATTACACTATATGCAATTAACTTATTTTTAATAATGTTTTACCTGAATTAATCCAAAACTATGAGTTTGAACATTATATTTTGATTAAGAAAACAATTTTGGTTAATAACTAGCATTTCAATTATTTAATATTAAATAACTGTTCATTCATTAAGGATTATATTTTATTTTATTGCAACCTTTTTTTGTACTTTAGTTAACCATTGAAAACAATGTCGGACATAAATTACACAACATGTTTGATATTTAGTTACAATTACTATAAATTGTATATGTTTTTTTCGGACAAATTCAGAATTCGGACGAATTTTGGCCAATTCAGCGATTCGGATGCATCCGAGTTTACGAATCGGCACATCCCGAAAAATTCTGAATAATTCCAAAAATGAATAAATTTGTTTCCGAATTTTTGGATCCATTATTCATATTCTGAATTTTTCATTGTTCCTAAACCGCAGTTCCCGACACTAACTCTAAGTCAAAATTAAAGGTATTAAACCCTAAACCACAGTTCTCCGACATCGCCGACACTAACTAAACCTATTAACCCCTAAACCGCCGCCCCGAAAAATCACCAACACAAACTAAACCTATTAACCCCTAAACCACACCCCCCACATCACCGACACGCACTAAATATATTAACCCCTAAACCGCACCTCCCACGTTGCACACACTAACTAAACCTATTAATCCCTAAACCGCTGTTCTGAAAAATCGGCGAAACAAAATAAACCTATTTACCCCTAAACCGCAACCCCCCCAACATTGTCGCCACTAAATAAAGCTATTAACCCCTAAACCGCACCCACCAACTTGCCAACACTAACTAAACATATTAACCCCTAAACCGCTGTTCCAAAACATTGCAGACACTAACTAAAGCTATTAACCCCTAAACTGCCATTCCCAAACATTACCAATACAAACTAAACCTATTAACCCCTAAACCACCAGCCCCCACATCACAACAACCTAAATTAAACTATATTAATCTGTTTGATGAGCACTTATTTAACAAATTCATTGGCTTCTTAGATAATAATTTTATGAATCTCAAATTTACAGGGATATTCAATCCAGTAGAGGTTAATTACCTTGACTTAAACTTGCAAACCAGTGGGAATAAGGTGATTACTAAAACTTATTGTAAGCCAACTGCAGGCAACACGATACTGCACGCCACTTCACAGCACCCCAGTCATCTCATCAAAGCAGTACCAAGAGGCCAATTTATAAGGTTAAGAAGAAACACCCAGACATTAGAAATCTATGAATTACAATCCATAGATCTTAAAAATAGACTAATTGCCAGGGGTTACAATGCACAAGCTCTTGAGAAATTCAGAAGGAAATTTGGTGAACATCTTAGGGACACTAAAAATTATGTTAAGGAGTCGGCTATAGCTAATCATTTTAACAGTGAACATTTCACTAATATAGCCAATCTTTCTATAAGTGTCATAGATGTTGCTACTTTACCCCCTAGGGGAGGTAATAGATACACCATATTGCAGAGAAAGGAGATTTATTGGATACTTCAACTCCAAACCAGATGTCCTTCTAGTATAAATAGGGAGTGTGACATTTATTACTTCATTGATGATTAAAAATATGGGCTGGTGAATGTCACATCTACTCTATTTTAGTACCATGGGATTTCCTTACCTTTGCAATAGTCTTTGTTATATTGTACATGTGAATAACAATTTTCAACTATCCCTGCATTTTTCCTAATACGCTTCTAAAATTAATTTTATAACAGTTCATTTTGCATCTGTTAATAGGAACTAAGAAGTTGTTATCTTCATGTTATTCTATCCCATACAATGAAAAAGTGAAAATAAAAATCTAATACCCCACCCCCTTCTCTTTTTGCTGTTTCTTGACATTCAAATTTAACAAAGAAAGTTCTCCTAAATATACTGTTCTGTTTTTCACAATTAAGTCTGAAAATTTACTTGAACATTTTGTAGTTCTGCTTGTACATATAGATTGCTTGCTATAGCATTTATATACCACGTTTTTACCTTTGCTCCTGTTTGAGTATGGGAACTATAGGGTTACTTTCGTTTTTTAATTAGTAGGGTATGTAAATATATATAGCACATTGTATAGACATGTACTAGGTCTATGAGTAAGCGCCTGTAGGGGGTGCGAAACGCATCAGGCTGTTGCCTGTGTCCACACTATAGCTTGACTGTGAGTTGCCTTGATGTCCTGTCCTAACTTTTGGATTGGTATTTACCATTTTTCTTATTCCAATAAACTTTGGATTTTTTTTGCAACAAACCTTTATGTGAAGTGCCTGCCATCCTTTATTACTTATCTCCATGGTGGTGTGATTCTACCCATACCGGCTACAGCACTCAAGTAGCAGCATAGATGGCCTCATTGAGGGTTTACTTCCGGGCTCACCGGATGGAGCAAGCATACGTGCTGGATCTGTAGGATCCTCCCTTCCTCTTAAACTATATTAACCCCTAAACCTAACACCCCCTAACTTTAAACCTAACCCTAAACCTTACACCCCCTAACCCTAACCCTAAACCTAACCCTAAACCTAGAAACCCCTAACAATAACCCTAATCCTTAACCTATCCCTAAACCTAACACACCCTAACCCTAAACCTAACCCTAAACTTAACACCCCCTAACCATAACCCTAACCCAAACCCTAAACCTAACACCCTCTAACTTTAACATAATTAAAATATAACTAAATTAAAGTTACAATTATTAACTAAATAATACCTATTTAAATCTAAATACAAAGTATCTTACTTGTGAAATAAGACCTTAGCTATCTACAATATAACTAATAGTTATATTTTAGCTATCTTAGGTTATATTTTTATTTCACAGGTAAGTTATTTATTTTAACTAGGTAGATTAGTTAGTAACAAATAGCTATTAACTATTTACTAACTACCTAGTTAAAATAAATACAAACATACCTGTGAAATAAAATAAAACCTAAGCTGTCTTACACTAAAACCTACCATTACAAAATAAAAAAACCTACCATTACAAAAAATAACAAATTAAATCATCCAAAACAATAAAAAATATTCCTATTCTAATACCCTATTTTGTAAGTGGGTCTTTGTATTTATTTGTGAGCAAAAGAGCTGATTTATTTAGGACAATGCCCTACAAAATGCCTTTTTAAGGGCTATTGATAGTTTATTATAGATTAGGTTTTTTATTTTGGGTTGTGTTTTTTTTAAATGGGTATTAGAATAGGAATAATTTTTATTATTTTTTATAATTCGTTTATTTTGTGTAACTTTTTTTTTGTTTTGGGGTGGTTTTTTTTAGATTATAGTGGGCACTCTTAAAGGAGTTGAATGCCCTTTCAAGGGCAGTAAAAGAGCTGGATGCCCTTTTAAGGGCAATGCCCATACAAATGCCCTTTTCAGGGCAATGGGTATATTAAGTTTAACTTTATTGTTATTTTGGGGGTTTGTGTTTTTCTTTTGTAGGAAAAGAGCTGATTTCTCTAGGGCAATGACCTACAAAAGGCACATTTAAAGGCCTATTAAGGGCCCTTGGTAGTTTATTATAGATTAGGGATTTTTTTTTTGGGGTGTTTTTTTTTTTAAAAGGGATATTAGAATAGGAATAATTTTTATTGTTTTGGATCATTTTGTTTGTTATTTTTTGTAATGGTAGTTATTTATTTTGTAATGGTAGCTTTTAGTGTAACGCAGCTTAGGTTTTATTTTTAATTTACTGGTTAGTTTGTATTGATTTTAACTAGGTGGTTAGTAAATTGTTAATAACTATTTTTTACTAACTAGTCTACCTAGTTAACATAAATAAATTACCTGTGAAATAAAAATAAAACCTAAGCTAGCTACAATATAACCATTGGTTATATTGTAGCTAGCTTAGGTTTTATTTCACAGGTAAGTTACTTTGTATTTAGATTTAAATAGGTATTATTTAGTTAATAATTAAACTTTAATTTAAGTCTATTTAAATTATGTTAAAGTTAGGGGGTGTTAGGTTTAGGAGTTAATATAGTTTAATTTAGATTGTTGCAATGTGGGGGCTGGCGGTTTAGGGGTTAATATGTTTAGGTAGTGTTGGCTATCTGGGGGGGTGTGGTTTAGGGGTTAAAAGGTTTAGTTTGTGTCTGCAATGTCAGGGAACTGTGGTTTTGGGGTTAATAACTTTATTTCATTATTTAGTTAGTGTCGGCGATGTGGGGGATGGCAGTTTAGGAGTTAATAGGTTTAGGTAGTGTTAGTGATGTGGGGTGATGGCGATTTAGGGGTTAATAGCTTTATTTAGTGGCAGCATGGGTGGCAGTGGCGGCGGTTTAACATAATTTTGCTTCGGCAATAGCCGGAACATTAGTTAGAAATAACGATTCGGTCCGTGAGTGATAAAGATTCAGTCTGACATTAATAATAATTCGGTAACGGTTTCGAATGCATCCGAATTTCAAACTTCGGAACAACACAAATAAATTCCAAAACCGAATTACAGACACATACCGAATTATGTTGAACCAAATTTTTTTTTTTTACGACCCAAAATTTTCAATCGCGCTCAAGTCTAATAAATTGTCTGTATAAATAAAGAACAAATTCATATTATGATTGCTTTTTCAATATTTTGCATGATGCAGGATTAATTCTTTCAGATGTCTATAATACAAAAATACCAGTAGATATGTCAAAAATTAATACACAAAATTTACAGATTAAAAAAAAAAATATTAATCTTAAACTCACCAAAGAGAATAGCAGAAATATATACAAAGGTAAGGTCAAATCTGTAAAAAAAAAAGGAGATATAACATTTTTTTTAGTGTATTAGTAATGGAAATATGAACATTTCTAAAACTAAAGAAGAGGACTTTGTTTTAAAATAAAAAAAATATATACATCTTTTCAGAATATATAAAGCTTGAATACTGTATGTAGGTTCACTCATCAACCTTACTCACCTTTCCTTGAGAGATGGTCTAAAATGTATATTATATTTGCAACTACCAGTTTCTTGGTTCTCTTAAATGCTAAAAAAAATAATTTAAATCTTGCTGCATCTTATCCATTTCATTTAAGCAAGTAAAGTTGCTATTTAAAATGTATTAATATGTGTGATGACAATAAATATCTTCCACATTCTTTATACAAACTGCTCGACCTCTGTTGGTCAATTAAAAGCTCAAATTATATTATGCTTAGGGGTGTTAATTATCTTTTAATATATCAGGCTATGGGATTTCAGTCTTTATTTTTTTCAAAATGTATTCTTTTTAATTTCAATTTCCTACTACAAAATTAACCATTTAATGGATTCACTAGATAAAGTGCTAGATTATGTTTATAGTGCTGTGGAATCTTTTGGCGCTCTACAAATAATCAATAATATTTATAAGGGGAGCACAGATTTGCGGGTGCACAGTAAATAACAAGCCATTACAAGTGGCTGGTTATTGCTACCGCGAGCTTGTGGTAGCAATTAGCTCTTATAAAATAAACCAGAGAATAGTGATGTCGCAAATAGTTGCCGGCGAATAGTTCCCGGCGAACATAGCTTGTTCGCATTCGCCGCGGCGGGCGAATATATGCGATGTTCGATCCGCCCCCTATTCATCATCATTGAGTAAACTTTGACCCTGTATCTCACAGTCTGCAGACACATTTCAGCCAATCAGCAGCAGACACTCCCTCCCAGACCCTCCCAGCTCCTGTGCAGCAGCCATTTTAGATTCATTCTGATCCTGCATTCTTAGTGAGAGGAGGGATAGTGTAGCTGCTGCTGATTTTATTAGGGAAATTGATAGCTAGGTTAGTGTATTCAGTGTCCACTACAGTCCTAAAGGACTCATCTGATCTCTGCTGTAAGGACAGCACCCCAAAAGCCCTTTTTCGGGCTAGAACATCTTTTTTTTTTTTTTTTTTGCCTGTGTAATTTTGACTGTGAAACATCAGTCTGCTAGTGTAATCTAATTGCAGTTGCCTGCCTGCAGTGCCACCACTCATATCTGTTGTAACAGTATTGTAAATTTTTAAAAAAAAACTTTTTTGACTGTGAAACATCAGTCTGCTAGTGTAATCTAATTGCAGTTGCCTGCCTGCCACTGTGTGTGCCAGGCCCACTTGCTAAGTGCCACCACTCATATCTGTTGTAACAGTAGTGTAATTTAAAAAAAAAAAAACTTTTTTGACTGTGAAACATCAGTCTGCTAGTGTAATCTAATTGCAGTTGCCTGCCTGCCTGCCAGCGTGTGTGCCAGGCCCACTTGCCAACTAGTGCCACCACTCATATCTGTTGTAACAGTAGTGTAAATATTTAAAAAAACAACTTTTTTGACTGTGAAACATCAGTCTGCTAGTGTAATCTAATTGCAGTTTCCTGCATGCCAGCGTGTGTGCCAGGCCCACTTGCCAACTAGTGCCACCACTCATATCTGTTGTAACAGTAGTGTAAATATTTTTAAAAAAAACTTTTTTGACAGTGAAACATCAGTCTGCTAGTGTAATCTAATTGCAGTTGTTTGCCTGCCAGTGTGTGTGCCAGGCCCACTTGCCAACTAGTGCCACCACCACTCATAGTAGTGTATCTGCTGCTGATTTTATTAGGGAAATTGATAGCTAGGCTAGTGTATTCAGTGTCCACTACAGTCCTAAAGGACTCATCTGATCTCTGCTGTAAGGACAGCACCCCAAAAAGCCTTTTTTAGGGCTAGAACATCTTTTTTTTTTTTTTTTCTTGCCTGTGTAATTTTGACTGTGGAACATCACTCTGCTAGTGTAATCTAATTGCAGTTGCCTGCCTGCAGTGCCACCACTCATATCTGTTGTAACAGTAGTGTAAATTTTGTAAAAAAAAACTTTTTTGACTGTGAAACATCAGTCTGCTAGTGTAATCTAATTGCAGTTGCCTGTCTGCAAGCGTGTGTGCCAGGCCCACTTGCCAACTAGTGCCACCACTCATATCTGTTGTAACAGTATTGTAAATTTTTTTAAAAAAACTTTTTTGACTGTGAA